>NC_136067.1:194585189-195204739 GCF_964261635.1 Lissotriton helveticus
GATCAATCCTCATGAGTGCCCCTAATGATTTTCAACATGCCTGCTTCTTTTGAGTTAATAATCACTTTGCCTAGGCGTCCTGGAAAATATTTTTAAGTATTGTCAACAATTGTTTTTGAAATCAAAATTTCATAAGAAGAAAAAACAAATCAACCCAATTGACCAAATCATAGGGGTTTTCTGCGTCCGCAAGACCACTGCTGAATACAGTTCACAACTACACTGACAGACAAAACCTTTACGGCAAACACAAATGAAAAGGAACTTCAGATAGAGGAAAAAACTCATGCACCCATCTAGGACAACACCATGGTTCTTCTACATGTACTCTTGCATTTAGGGATAGGTGTATGACATGGGAATGGTTTTCCATATTATCAAACTTGTACTTTACAGCAGTAACAAAATGGGTGCTTTACAGTCACTGAATGTTACCTTGTATACAGTCCCATCCCTCGTGTGAGTTGTACCACACAGTGGGAGTGTGGTTGATTTTCCTGCTGCCAGGAGTGTGCGGGGGCTTTATGTTCCTTATATTAGTTATGCAAATATCATTTTAGGCATTACTTATGGATGCTGGTGTGTTACATTTTTTCACATGCTCACTAAATGTTAAGTTCTATAGTTTTCTATGTGTAGTAGCTGTCAGGA
The DNA here is from genome assembly GCF_964261635.1 of Lissotriton helveticus. NCBI lineage: Eukaryota > Metazoa > Chordata > Amphibia > Caudata > Salamandridae > Lissotriton > Lissotriton helveticus. The sequence continues at coordinate 194,585,841 of NC_136067.1, forward strand.
TTGCGCGGCGACCAAGAACTACTAAAATATCCGCCGATCTAGAATGAGCATGTGCGGGGACAGGTCAGGGAAGCTAAACCCGGCCTTCCCCGTTCAGCTGCGCTTCACGTTCTAGTGGTTGGATTCCTGACATCTTACCTGAAGCTCTTCTGGGTCGTCGCACTCCTCGCATCGGACACTGCGTTTGCCCGGCGTTTCTTGTGGCGTGTCATCTTTCCCTGGCGTCCCTTGCATCTTGTTCCAGTCATCAGTTGCCTGCATTCATAAAGTGAGGATAAAAGAAGACAGACACTGCATCAGTATTGTATTAAGCGGTAACAGGGCTCCGCACTAATTTATTTATTTAATCCATTTTTTCTCTTACCTGATCTCGTGCCCTCGCCTCTGTATCAACTTTTGCCACCCTCTAATATTTGGACGACGCAGTGAGACTATTTGCATATAGGAGAGAGATAAAGAGACAAAGAAAAAGAAGCATTATTGTTTCAAGCAGTTCCAGCGCACTGCGTTAACATTTTAGTTCCAAGTACATGCTGTCACTTACCTGATCCTGTGCTCTCGGCACCGTGGGGATCCGCTCTGCCCTTTAGGATCTAGGAGAGAAAGTGATACCAGTTTATTTTACCTGAGCTTAAGGAATATTTACTTTTCTTGAACAATCTGGGGTGAACAGGTAGGCACATATCCAGACCCTTACATACAGTGCCTTCCCATACACATAAGGTCCTTTACTTGCCTCACTTTATTGTCTTTTCTAGCTCCAGACACAAGCCCTAAACACCATTATATTACTAACCAGTTTACGGGAGAAGGGATATCCCAAGGTAGGGAAAAGAAAGAAATAAAGATAAAGGAAGTTAACACATGTTTCTATTATTGTACTTATCTATTGACTCTTTCCTGTTTACAGTTTCTTGCCTTATCCTGACGAGTCCGGAGGTTATCTGAGTCACCGCGTGGAATTCTTCTCCTTTATTCCTTGTTTTGTTTCTCTTCTTCCCCAGATTGCCATTTGCCACCTTGTTTAGTCTCAGGTGCCTTTGGGTGATTTGGAGAGGTTGTGGACCTTTTCTTCCCATTAATGATGTTCCTGCGGAAAACATAGGTGAGCTTCTTACAGAATGCGAAGCCCAAAAAGAATAGTATTTCTTTCCGCCTGAACGTCATGGATGTTAGTCATGTTACTCTAGCCAATTTAGCCCACATGTTAGGTAATTTACAACTAGAAACTCAATCCCTCTCTACCAGGGTGAATTCCATACAGCGAGAAATGAGAACTGATCCAGGTGTAAGGTCCCCTAATCCAGGTGATAATATTCCAGAATAACAAGTAACAACACCTCCTTCTATCCCTTTGGCACCTCCTGAGCATTTCCTTGGAGATACTACTAAGTTTGCTGCCTTCATCAGCCAGTCTCAGCTCCATTTCATGTGCAAAGCCTCCTGTGTCCTACAGACCAAGCTAAGGTAGCTTTTGTTATGTCTAATCTAGGGGGATCTGTGGCCAATTGGACGATACCCCTGATAGAAACAAACAACCCATTGTTACAGGATTATAGTGCCTTTAGAAGATAACTCAGAAAACTGTTTGACAGGCACACTTTTACGCACTCAGCTGACACTGAACTATTAACGATGAAACAGGGAACCAAGGATTTAACCTCCTACATTTCCATGTTCTATGGATTAGTAGCCGCCTCCGGATGGCCTGAAGAAAAGCGTAGTGCTTTGTTCTACAAAGGGTTGACAGATGACTTAAAGGATGCATTGGCACAAGTAGTAGACCCTCCTGAGTCTTGTACTGCCCATGTTGACTTGGTAGTCAAGTTAGATCATAGAATTAGTGAGCATAAGAGAGAGAGAGGCAGGTAAGAGGGGAGAGTCTTTGCTTATCATGAAAGCAAAATTGATCCTGAGAGGACAACAGATGAACCCAAACCTATGCAAATAGGAAGCATAAGAGGACCCCTCAGTAAAGAAGAGAAACAGAGAAGGCGTGATAAAAAATTGTGCTTGTACTGTGGGAAACAGGACCATTTTCTTAGGGAATGTCCTGTCAAACCAAGACAGACAAAGAGGTCAGAAAACTAGAGAGCTCAAAGTCTCAGGAGACAAGGACTTCGGGTAATCAGGCATATGTGTGTCATCTATGGAGGTAGTGGCATCTCAGCCACGTCACTTACTTCTCTCTTCGCATTTAGGATGGCAACATCAGGCGGTAGAAGTGCAAATAATGGTTGATTCAGGTGCTTTGGGTAATTTCAAGGATGCACAGTGGGCTCAGAGTTGGAAAATACTTTGGGTGTCTAAATCTTCTTGGGAAGAAGGTACAACAATTGATGGTAGGGCTCTGAAGTCTGGTCCCATTAAGCATGCTACGATTGATTTGACGTTGATTATTGAGAAGAAACATCGAGAAAACATTGCATTTGATCTGATACAATCTCCCCAGTTTCCAGTTATTGTAGGCTAACCCTGGTTATGTCAACATAGCCCGATTATTGACTGGAAGTCTATGTCATTAATTTTCAACCACAACCTTTGTAAGGAGCATCTCCTTCCTGATCCAAGAACTCCTGAGAAAAGTCTTTCATTCACAGGTACAAATGAATGTTTTTTACCTTCCGTTTATCAGGACCTCAGGGAAATATTTGATGCTGAACAGGCCACTAGTCTCCCACCTCATAGGGTCTATGACTGCAGAATTGAGCTGCAGCCTGGAGCTTGCATACCTTGCAGTAGAGTGTGTTCCTTAACAGAAAAAGAAAACTTGTATTTGTGGAAATATCTGGACGAAATGTTGAAGATAGGTTTTATCTGACCCTCTAGATCACCTGCTTCATCTTCTCTTTTTTTATACCAAAGAGAGAAGGGGGTATTAGATGCTGCATAGACTATAGGGCACTGAATACCATTACTATCAAAAATAGGTATCCCTTACCACTAATATCCTCCCTCCTTGATCAGATAAAGAATGCCCAAGTCTTCACCAAGTTAGATCTGCGAGGGGCATACCATCTTGTGAGAATCAAGGAAGGAGATGAGTGGAAGACGGCTTTTTGTACCAAGTATGGGTCGTATGAATATCTAGTGATGCCCTTTGGGCTATGTAATGCCCCTTCGGCTTTTACTTTTTTTATCAATGAGGTACTAAAGACATGCTGGATATATTTTTCATTGCTTATATCGACAACCTCTTAATTTAATCTCCCTTGATGCCGGAACATGTAATCCACGTAAGGAGAGTACTAGAACGACTGCAAGACAATCATTTGTTTTGTAAGCTAGAGAAATGTCACTTCCATACTCAGCAAGTTAGCTTCCTGGGGTTCATAATCTCCCCACAGGGACTTAGTATGGATTAAACAACAAGAAAACCTAGGGGTCTCTGTGGGAAAGTACCATATAAATTCCTATTTACTTAACCCGACATCTAGCATAGTAAATCTAATTGGAGTTAAGACTAGAAAATTCCCCAAAATCACAAAAAACACAAACAACCTCAAAAATGGGGCCACCAGTGATTGTAGATCAACAGAGCCTTTTGTAGGATTCCCATCAAAAAACTTGTGATGATCAATGTTATCATTTGGTCATCCTTAGGGTCGTGTGTCTCTAGATCATTGAGACAAAGATCGTACCTGTGGTGGATAAGGGTTGCGACCCACAATCACTGTTGGACCATATGATATTGATCTGATGGGTTCTAGTGCAGTGCAAAAAAGCAAGAAAGTGGTGAATTAAAATAGGATAGAGAACCTAAAGAAGAAATGTTAAAAACAAGGACAGCGCAATAACATAGCAGTTTTAACCAAATAGCTGCAAGGGGGCCAACATGTTTCAGCCTAACTGGAAAAAGGGGACCTCGGCTTTCTTCAGGGCCTCTGCTCTCAAAAAGTAAAGCTACTGCATATAATGTGAATAAAGTGTCAAAACAAAATTCGTGAATAACATTTTATAACCGCAAAGGATATATATTTTCCGGTGTCTGTTGATTCTCCTCCGTGACAACTGGTGTATTAGTTACCTCTACAACATAAAAGACACAGTGATCCCACTGTAAAGATTGAATGTGAAAAAATCACATGTCCAAAATATTACACAGTGTGGACATGATCTATTCACCCAGATTGTCCGGGGAGCAGACCTCACCTCTCCTGGACCTGGCTCAGGACTTGTTAGACCCCGCTCTATGGAAGTAAAACAACCTGAACTTAAATGCAGCAGAGAGAATATACACGTCTATTCTACTCTGTCTTACATATACATGGCACAGGTTAACCATGCAGTTAACTCCCAGAGTATACAACCTAACATAGTCCAGTGACCAAGGATCAATACTCCAAGGCCCAAACCACTTCAACTCCAAAATAACAGCTGAGATGTAAAGCTGAATTAAACAGTCCATAGTTATATCTACAATGGAAAACGCCTATGCAAACTGTGTCCAGCAGTACAAATCCATTATTAACACCCATTGGATGTTTAGCCCAATATTAACTAGTCAGAAAGCAGCTCTGTGGTAAACACAGGGCTTAACTTAGCAAGTGGCTTACCTGTCCGTCGTTGCCTCTGGCCGGCCCTGAGTCAGGGGGAGGCAACGAACTGGACAGGTATAGCCCTTAAGAATGGTCCAAAACATACCTCACTGACCAATCAGCGTAGGTAGTGCATTTGCAAAAACAACTCGTTTTTACATTGATGGAATAAACATTGAAAAATGTTTGGCGATCCTTACTTTAAGCCGCCTAAAAATAATAATAATAATAATCCACATTTGTATAGCGCACAATCACCCGTTAGGGTCTCTAGGCGCTGGGGGGCCGTCGGGAAGATTAAGCAAGCTATTGCCCAGAGTCGCATGGTGCTGGGCTAACCTGCCGCCGGAGCCGGGGATCGAACCCTGATCCCCAGATTCCAGCGTCAGTCGCCCTGGCCGCGGCGCCACACCTCTCCCTACTCTCCCTTGCCTATGATACTCCTCTTCCATTCCGGTAGTGTAAAGCAGAAGGAATGCAGCAGAAAGGAAACAAACAAACTGGGCAATGAGCCGCGTCCTCTCGCGATAACCGCGGGACTACAAAATGACGTCATTGCACGCTCATCCGTAGTCCCAAGGGTCGCAGAGGTTCTGGCTATAATAAACTAGTGTGACGAGTGTATAAAGGTTATTCTACTGCCCAACGATTGAGTGCCTGGTTCCCCAAAAGTAAAAAACTCCTGCACAAGACTATAAACAAACTATAAAGAAGGGCGTCCTCTCGCGATTAATGCGGGACTACAAAATGACGTCATAACATGGACGTCTGTAGTTCCACAGATCGCGGAGGCACTAAAACTGGGGAACAACGTCTCCCAAGCCCAAGGGCAAAATGCTTGTATAAGCACAAGTAGTGTAGTGAGGGTATATACAGTTGCCCAAACGGTTCTTAAAGTGATTATTAAAAACCATAGCGATTGCATGTTAGTTGCCTACACTAAGAAGAAAGTGGTTTGTGTAAATCAATAATCACATTGGTACCAAATAGTATCCAGAATATGGGAGGGGAGTCTCACAGGTACTAAATACACTGGATGTGTATATTGAATGGTAGAAATCAAATAATACTAAGTGAATAGTCTATAGCAAAGAAATTACAGCACAAAAGAAACAGATGTAGATCACATCAAAAGAAAGGACACCACTCATGCAGTATCCCATGTTGGAACGGGCAAGCAAGCCGCGAAGGTTATAAGACCTATATACGTTGCATGGCACAAGACTGTATATGGTACTAAACCTCTATTTTATATCCAAATAACCCAATAATTCTGTACATTGTTCTTATAGTTCAGACCAGAGTCCACAGCGCTATATTAGTTCCAGACGATATTATTGAAGGCTGAACCAGGGAATCTCATCGTTCAGTCCTCGAGTGTCTGTATGCAGCTTATAGACCCATTTTTGTTCTTTTAGGAACAGAAATCTTGATACGTCAGGAACAGAAATCTTGATACGTCACTTATGTGGCTGGGAATGAAAGGTTTTTCAAGAACAGTCCAAGTGAAATCTGTTTCTTCATGATTCATCTGTATGAAATGTTTCGTTAATTTGGAAACACTTTTCTTACACCGAAAGGTGCTTTTGTGTTCCAGGATCCGAATGCGGACCTTTCTTGTAGTCATTCCGATATACCTTTCATTACATGGGCAAATTAATTGATAAATGAGGTTAGTACTGTTGCAATTCGTAAAATGTCTTAACTCCCATGGCCTGGTAGTACCAATGTCAATACTGGTTGTCTTACATGTCTGTGAACAGACCGAGCATGCCCCACAAGGGTGATGTCCGGTGACAGCCGGAAGGTCCCATAGGGTACCTAACTCTCTTCTGAGTGATTCTTTGGGGCGCGTGTGTACTAATTGGTCACGTAGATTGCTTGACCGTTTGAAAACGAATAAAGGATATTCGATTTTCTCGTTAGTACAGTTCAAAATCCGCCAATGTCGTCTGATGGTATTTTGGACGCAATTGGACCTGCTGTTAAAAGTACTTACAAAAGTAAGACGGTCCAAGGGGGGTTTTGCAGTCTTGGGCTCTAGGAGCGCATCCTGGTTGTTGTTGGTAGCACGTTTGAGAGAGCGCTTAATGAGTTTCTTGGGATAGTGTCTCTCTACCAATTGGTCAGACAGATTAGAAGCGTGATATGAAAAGGTCTCGAGGGTGGAACAGTTGCGCCGCAACCGGAGAAACTGACCAAACGGTAAGTTGTCTAGCAGAGATTTAGGGTGCTGGCTTTTGTACAGAAGAAGCGAGTTCCTTGCCATGGGTTTACGAAAGAGTTCGCTTTCCAGACCGGTTGGAGTCACATAAATGGAGAGTTCTAAGAAAGCAATCCTTTCTCTGCTTGTCTCGATGGTGAATCGCAGAAATCTATTCTGGGAATTCAACCACTCATGGAAACGCAGGACTGAGTCTAGGTCCCCTCTCCATACTACCAGCACATCATCTATATAGCGTTTCCACCATACTATAGATGTAAAGAAGGGGTTAGATGTTGTTAACACTGATGACTGTTCAAACATGTGAACGTACAAATTCGCCAGGGAAGGAGCGAAAATGCTCCCCATGCTTGTGCCCGAGGTTTGTAGGTAGATAGTATCTTCAAACCTGAAGTAATTGTCTTTCATGGCAATAGTGGCTAAGGCCATTATAAAAGGGACCGGAGTTATGGAGTCGAGATCACACCCTTCCAGGATGGACCTGATGGTATCCAAGGTCTCATCCTGGGGGATTGAGGTGCATAAGGATTCGACATCCATAGCGACCAATAAGTCTGTCTCCTGATGGTATTCTATAGTTGGAATAGCTCTCAAAACGTCCGTGGTGACTTTCAGGTACGTCGGCATGGTGTGGACTATTGGTCTCAGAAAGTGATCCACAAAGGCAGAGAGAGGCTCAAGTAGTGATACCTGGCCAGAAATGATAGGCCTACCAGGCGGTGGACTTTGGGGCTTATGCACCTTGGGCAAGGTGTAGAAGTAGGGCATGGTGGGCTGTTGCGTCTGTAGAAATTGTGATTCTAAAGGAGTAATCCAGCCTTCTGCCAAACCCTCTTCCACCAGAGTCTTGATCTCATTAGACAATCTGGTGGTGGGGTCAGTCGCAAGTGGACAGTAAGAACTAGTATTGCTCAGTTGTCTTAAGCATTCTGTCCTGTAAGTATCCATTTCCTGAATCACGATGAAACCACCAGGGTTAGTTTTTCTACACCTCCTTGCACTAGTCCAGCCCTACGATTGTTCTCCTTGAGGCGCTTGCCCTTCTTTTCCAGTTTTTTATCATCATGGCAGAGCGTAGTGGCCTAGCCTATGATGATTCGGTCTTTCAGTCTATCCTCGACAACATGCCCAGCATCCTAGAGACACTCCCAACACCATCAGTGAGTGCTGTTGATGATTGGACTAAGGTCCTTACTTTAAAAAAATCACATTCACAAACTTTGGCACATGGTATAACTATGGCAGAATATATGAGGTCGAGTAGTGCTCCTCCAGGGCTTATAGTAACCAATGCCCCCCGCTTATTTCTAAATGATAAATCTTTTCTCAAAGATTGGTCACTGATAGCCTGGCGCTGCACCCGTGACTGGCTAATATTGATTATCAGCACAGCCAAACGGGTGGCAGACGCTATTCTTGTAGAAATACAAGTCCTTGAGGGACAAATTAGAACCACTGTGAGCCCCTCGGTTTTTAAAAAACAAAAGGATGAATCTGACAAGAATAACAAAGACTTCAGTGACTCAATACTTTAGACTAAGATTGAGAAATTTAAAAAAGACTTGGCCAAATTTAAACTGGACCGTGTGTACCCGTACACTAGTGACTCCTACAAGGCCCCTGACTTTAGCAAAAGTGGCAGGAGATATGGATCTAACTATTCTGGATCCAGTTCTGATTCCACTAGTGATCCAGAATCCACAAATCCTCCTCCCCCACATCAAGGCAGAGAACGGGGGAGAGCTGGCAGGTATCAAAACCATGGAGGACACCAATTCCCACCAGGACAAGCATGGTGGCCACCCTCTCCGTGGGGTCATCCTGGCAATTTTCAAAATTTCCAACATCCCTTCCAACCACCAATGGGTCCTTTCCTGGGTTATCCGAACTATAACAACCAGCCTTTTTTAGGGTTTGGTCCCCGACGTTCTCGAGGGAAAAGAAGACCCATACAAGCACAAGCACAGGTCCACTGGGAAGTCTCGACAGGACCCCATGCGGGCAACCGCAGTCACACGAGGAGGAGTGCCCAAGAATAAGTGAGCCATCACACCCCAGTTTGGTAGTTAACCTGAGCAACAGAGCTTTATCTGCAATTGAGGAAGCTGTTCTCAACAAAGGTCTGGGTTTTGTCACCACAGAGGACGGGGATCCGTTTAAACTGCAAATACAACTAGCCCAGTTCTTTCGTAAATTGAGATTGCCTTACCATACACATAAGGTCCTTTACTTACCTCACTTTATTGTCTTTTCTAGCTCCAGACACAAGCCCTAAACACCATTATATTACTAACCAGTTTACGGGAGAAGGGATATCCCTAGGGAGGGAAAATAAATAAATAAAGATAAAGCAAGTTAACACATGTTTCTATTCTTGTACTTATGTATTGACTCTTTCCTGTTTACAGTTTCTTGCCTTATCCTGACGAGTCCGCAGGTTATAGGAGTCACCACATGGAAATTGTACCCCTTTATTCCATTCTTTGTTTCCATTCTTCCCCAGATTACCATTGCCTCCTTGTTTAGTCTCAGGTGCCATTGGGAGATTTGGAGAGATTGTGGACCTTTGCTTTACACCCATGACGTTCCTGCGGAAAACATAGGTGAGATTCTTACAGTAGCTCCTTGTAGGCTCAATTGGTGATTTATGGAGCATGGTGTATAGGTATGGGACTTGTAATGTTTTTTGATACTTGCTTTTGTGGATGTGGCATTGTTCTACCTTCGCCTGGACGTTGTGTTTTGTGATCTTCTCTTGTACAACATATGGACTTTGCCAATCATGTGTTTGCTCAATTAACACAAGTTTGTTTTTCACCTCTGACAACTATATGTCATTGCTTATCATATCAATTTCACTGTGGTCCTGGGCGTTATTTTCTAGCCTTGCTCAATCAAGCCAGTATAGTATTTGTTATTATTCTAACCTAAGTAGAATTAGCAAACTGCTTGTGATTATCTTCACTGAAACTCTTTCCATCTTGGACAATATATTTACTTTTTCTATCAATTCATAGTGGAGTCTCCTGCTATTTAATGAGAGTTCACCACCACTTTTTAGGTAGTTTTGGCATGATTTAGGCATCTAGGTAATTTGCATCATTTTGGCTTCATTCCCACTTGTTGGTTTTGAGAGATCTTGTTGTATGCCACGGTATGGGCTATTTGTACATGGACCTGTATATAAAAGGCTGCACAAATGGTAGATTAGCGAGTGCGAACCATGAACTTATTGCACATGAGCTAATAACTAAATGTAAAAGGGCTAATTCCCATTGGGATTTTGCTCATGTGCTATTAGCCTCTGAGCAGGGCTAACAGTCCATTATATTGCACACCTTTTCATCAATGCTCGTACAAAATTAAGCATTACCTATGCTGACCCATGACGTTGCACTACGGTGCATGGTCATGTCGCATAACCTCGAGTGCTGCCCTTTTGTGGCTAGTTTTCTGGATCAGTTTGTCCCACAATTTGGTAAGGAAGATGGTTTTTGGGCTGCAGTACCATCTTATGTATATATAAAAAAGGAACCTTTATAGAAAGGGGGATGTTACAGCCGCATAAATCTCAGGTGTGGTACTTAAATTATTTGTATACTTTCACTCCTGCTTTGGCCTGCGATACTTCCTTTATAGACATCAATTGAGTAAACAACTTGACAGGATCTTCTTTATAAGAAGCAAGCACTGTTTGGCTGGTCATGTAGGATCTTTAATAGATTTTTTGTTTGCATGTTCCCAGGTGACAAGGGTGAAGTGTGGACAGTGGACTAGTCCAATTGGTTAGTGAAATTCGACACTGAGTATTAGACCTGGCATCCTTGGCGTGGTTTCCCCTAACATTTTGCCTTCAGACCTCCTGTTTTTGCCAACTTCTTTTTTGCTGGCCTTAGGATTCTGCACACTTTACCACTGCTAACCAGTTCTAAATTGTTACTGCTCTTTCGCTAAAATGCTGTAACATTGGCTTATCCTCAATTGGCACATTTAATTTACTTATAATTCACTAATAAAGTGCACAAAAGGTGCGTAAGACCTGTAAATGAACTGCTACTAGTGAGCCTAGAGCACTGATTGTTTCACTGCCTTCAGTATCCCTTTAAGCATGTCTCAGGCTTGCTTTTGCAATGCCTGTACATGAGTTTTAAATTGCCATTTTGACCTGGCAAGATAAACCTCTTACCAGGCCCAAACCATCCTTTTAAATACATGAAAGTTACCACTAGGTTAGGCCTGGGATAGCCCTGAGGGCAGAGTGCAGTGTATTTAAAATCCAGGACATGTACTTTTAAGTTTTACATGTCCTGGTAACTCTTACACTTGTTTTTCACAATTGCAAGACCTATATCTCCAATAGGATAACATTGGGATTACCTTATAACATTTTTTAGTTGTAATTTCCAAATGGGAAGATATAATGGTATGAGTTTGGTGTCTCTGGAAACCTAATCTAAAATCCTAATTTACGGTGATGTCGGATATCAAATTACAATTCTGAAAATGGTAATTTAAGAAAGTTGACGTTTTTGTGCTTTAGCTATTTGGTGCCTTCAGCCTGTCTCGGATCATGTCTGGGTGTAGGTGGCAGTTGGGCTTTGTATATTCCACCTAGACATTCACACACAATGGGAGCTTACGTGTGACTTTATGTGCCATCCTGGCAGGATGGGAGGGAGGAGCTGGGACAACCTCACTTACACCTGAATAGGCTGTGCCCTGTCTACAAACATAGGGCTGCACTCAGCTCTGTAGTCAAGAACCTGTGTAGTATGGATAGTGGGTTCATTGTCGACATTGCTAAGTTAGCATGAGCTTTGCTGCCATGAGGCTGCTTTTGCGCACAACACTACATGCCATTATTATGCAAGATTTGTGCCTTTTTCACATGAGAACTGTCTGCTTTTCGCATTCTAAGCTGTGCTCTGGGGTTTAAGCTGCACACAATGTACAAGGTCGATAAACAATGCCCCTTGTTATTCTGTTCTGGTCAGTCCCTCTCAACTAGACATAACATGACACACAGCTGCACTACTGAAAGTCGTATGCTTTAATATTGCAAGCAAAGCATGTTGCACATACACTTGGGGAGAGACCTTTCCAGAGAGAAGAGCTGTGCTTGTCCTGAGATGTAAACCTTTCATCTAGGCCTTGAGGTATGGGGTTTGCTGACAAAGCTCAGGTCATCTTTTATATAATAAACTATCTTATCACGGGGAGGGTGGTTAGGCAATGTAGCCCTTTTCCACTGTCTTTATAAAATAATATCCCTGTTTGTATTCTATGGAATTGTGACAATGCTGACGATATTGTGTTAATGCATTTTGCTGCTAGTAATGGCACGTGTACTGTACCATAGAGCACGTTTGTTAAAATAAACATTTTAAACTATAATGTGACTTTGATTACTCTTATTGTGGATAAGTATGAGTGAGTGAGCGAAAGAGTTGTCTTACTCCCGCGATTCCTGAGAGAGTTGGGAGTGCTGTTTTCTGGGTTGTCTAATCATTGGAGGCTTCACTGTTAGTCAGAGAACAAATAAGACACTATTGCTAGTCGGTTTTGGGGATTTTGGGCACTGAGGTGATAGGCTGGTACACCCCTATCCAGCGAGATCCTTCTTTCCTGCGCATAGTTGTGTATGTGCAGAATCCCCGCAACACCAGGGTAGGACTGGAGGACATCTGTACACTTCGAAGGGATCTCTTTGAAGTCTTCCCCACTGCAAAGGCACCACTGGGTATAACTACTGGACCTCAGACACCACCACTTCAGTACACTTATGGGCCTGTGGATACTCTGCCAGGAAGAAGGACTACGGTGCTGCTGAAAGGACTGCCACTCTGTTGTGCTGCTAGTCTGCAGGCATCCTGATTTGATATGCTGACCTGCTTCCTGTTGCCCTCTACCTGGGTGAGAAGGACTTAACCTGCATCTCTTGAACCGAGACACCAAAGTGACTCCAAGAGCTAGTTGGCTGGCCTCCTGATCTGAAACCTCAGGGACATTAAAGGCTTCCACAAACTCTGCATCCGCTCCTGGACTCTGCCATTGGAGAATCTACCCTTAGATGAACGCAATGCTTAGCACCCAGGATTTAACCCCTTGACCGCTGCGCAAATTCTACTGCAGTGCTGGGAATTAATGAGTGGGCGTGTTTTGGACAGTCCTCGGCCATCCTCAGATGCCCACTGTGACGTCGGACAGCAGGGGGCCGTCCGACGCATGCAACGGGTTAAGGCACTTTCCTCAGCGGGCCAAACTGGGTCCCTGTTGCCGGCCCACGTTCCATCATGGTCCGCCTAATCTAGTGACTTTGTCAAAGTCTGGAGCGACTTGATATCCCTTGTTTGTTAGTGCTTTTTGGGGCTATTTTACCTTAAAACTTTGAAATTAAATATCTCTGGTTTGCCTTGATTTAATTTATTTTCTTTTTGATCTTGTTTTATTTATCAAAATTTACACTATATTTTCTAAACCTGGTGTGGGTTCTTTTTGTGTGGTGTTTTCACTGTTTTACTGTTTGAAGTATTGCACACATACTTTACACATTGCTTTCGCATAAGCTTGACTGTTCCGTTCCAAGCTACCAGAAGGTGAGCAAAGGTTAATTTGGGGTTTGCTTGTACCTTAGCCAGACTATGATTTTGGTTACTGCTTTCCAATGGCTCACACCCCAGTCAACCAGAAACCCATTTTCTAATACTGAGCAATACCTTCAGCAAATAACAATGAGCACACAACCCTAGGGTATCCTTTTGGGCCTTTGGTGCAAAACCAATATTGAAGAGGTCAGAATGGATGGAAATTTGATGCAGCTGTTGACTAATCCAACAAGATGTCTCTGAAGCAGAATAAAAGGATTTTTTACACTCATAGGTCCTAAAGGATTGACAAAGTATTCTAAAAATGTAATAAAACTGTAGTTGTGGGGAATGTGGATTTTCTTCATGTGGCTATGCTTGACTTAGAGTGATATGTTTCCCCTAAAGTGTGCATCGGAATTATTATGTACAAGTTTTGATGAAACAAACAGTCAAGAAGTGGAGATTTTGGAGAGTGAGGATGAGATGGGTGGCAAAGTGGTGAATAGTGGCACTAAGTGAATGTTAATAAAGCATCTGTTAGGCTTAAACCTGAGTGTTTCGGGGTGTGTCCTTAAACATATTTGCAGATTCTGGGTCACCATATTCTATTATAAATAAAGAGTTGTGGAAATCTAGATTTGTAAACAAAGTAGGAGAAAAACTGTTGGAAGTTGACATTAATCCCGAAGAATATAGTGGAGAACGTATGGATATGGTGGTTTTCTGCTGGTTTACTTCTAAGTATAAGAACTGGTCTACTACAGGGAAATTATATATAGCTAAAAGAGGACCTTCGGGATTGGGTTGGTTTGATCAAAAGAACTTACATATAGTTCTACACCTGAACAGAAGGGACCACGCTCTGGAGCTTGATGAATGAGTCAATGTAGGGAATAAAATGATGAGGAAGTGTCCCAAAGTTTTGAGTAGCACACTGGGAAGCCTTGAAAGACTTGAACATAAAACCATAATAAGAACTGATGCAGTTCCCAAGGTGCATAAAGTAAAAACGTTCAAATGATGATAAGGGATGAAATGTGTAAGGAGATTGAGAAGTTGGTTACATTGGGAGCAATTGAGCATCAGATTAGATTTCTCAACTTGCAGCGGCCAGATGGAGTTATGGAAAGATCAGGTTATATGTTGAGTGGCACAATATGAACAACAACATAGTCAGTGACAGATTACCATTGCAAAAGATAAGTGAATGTTGGCGTGCATCAAGGGTGCGAGGTGGGATTCCACCATAGACTTATTCTCTGCAAATCACCAGATTCTCTTATTTCCTGAATCTATGAAACTCACAGAATTCATCACCTCAGATGAATATTTTGTCAATTTAAGTGTATGCTGATCGGCCTAGGTTTGTAGGCGGTTGTTTTTCAACTTTTATTGTTCAAATTGCTTGAGGAATAGAAAGGCACAATGTTCTTCTAGGATGACATTTTTATTTTTGGTCACAGCAAAATAGAGCAGGATATTCAGTTGTCAAGAGTTCTGAGTATAATGAATTAAAAAGGATAGAATGTGGAATTTTCTAAATGCAGATTTGCTAATAATAATGCGACTTTCCTGGGTAACTTCATGAGGATGTGGTCAGTGCTATTGATGTAGCATCAGCCCCAGCTAGAAAAAAAAATGTCACAACCCTTTTTTTGGGTTAAGCACGATAATATGCAAAAATGAGAGTAACATTTGCTGAGAAATCCTACAACATTCATTAAAGAACAGAAACAAGTTTGTGTGGGGCAGTGAGTGTAAGGAAGAGTTTTGTATCATAAAAGCTGCTACCGTGAATGTATCAGCTCTGTAATGTTTTGAGCCTAAAGCCAATAGGATCACCACTGCTGCTAGTTGTAAAGGGTTTGGAGAGGTTTTAATGCTAGTTACACAAGATTGGCAAAGAGTGTAAACCTGCTCAGCATCCCAATCCTTATCTCCTACAGAGGAAAAGTACTCACTGATGAAACAGGTATCTTTAGCCTGTGCGTGGTCCATTAATAATTTTAGAGATCTTGTTTGGGGAAAACTATTTAACATCTGATGTGATCACAAACACCGTGTTCAGATGTTAACAAATGATGCAATGTAAATGCTTCTGCTAGGATAGCAAGATTATCCATGCATATGCAAGATTATGAAAACTACATTGCATCTGTTCCTGAGAAAGAGAATATAATTGCATATTTTTGTCAAGGACGATAGTGCAAATGGAGAGGTGTCATGATGACAAATCAAATGCATTTCAGGTTGCCTTGGTACATGATTATGGTACCCCAGCCATCTAAAGTCAAGAATGAAAGATTGAATAAAAAGTCAAAATAGGATTTTGCAGGATGTCATGATGTATGTGCGTGGTCAATGGCCACAAAATAAGGTATGAATGAATTGATTAGATCTTTTTCAGAGGTCAGGTCAGAGTTCTCACTTGATGATGTAATCATTTTAAGAGGTAATACCCTAATTGAAATAATCATCCGTTTAAGACAAGAAGGATATTTTGGAATCATTAGGACAAAATATGATGTAAAATAATTATTTTGGTGGCCTGGTATTGATTTAGCAATTGAAAGTTTTATGAGTGTCATAACTGTTCCTTGGCTGATATTTCCTTACAAACTATGAGTCCTCCAATGACTGAAGTATTTTCTCCTAAAACTCTAAAACCCCTTGGAAAGCTATTGCAGTTTACATTGTTGTACATGTGGGCACTAGACAGAAATATATACTCATTCCTATTGACTTGTTTTCATGTTGGCCAGTGGTAAAAGTAATTGACAAGGCATATAATGACTCAGTTTTAGAATTCTTGGACCAAGTTTTTATTTGCAAAGGTATTCCTGCCACTATCTTGAATGACAATGAAGTACAATTTCTTTCTAACAAGGTGAAGCAGTACTTTGGCAGGATTGGGTTAAAATGCAAAAGTACTTATTTGTATAATCCTATTAGAAATAGCATGATTGAGAAGTTCAACCGCTGGATCAAAGGAGTTGTACGATTAGCTAATTCTAGTGACATGTATTGCGAGAAATGGGAAAATGGTTTGAGTTTACAGAGTCACCAATACCAAAAGCAATGCATTGCCTCCTTTTTTGATTATGAGAGGAAGGAATCCCAGATCTAGGTATAACCCAGGTTGGTTATTTTGAACTGGCATTGAACAATAGTCTGTACAATCAGTCCAAGACAAGATGAGTGAATGTTAACGGAAAAGTACATTGCATTAAGATTTTCAGAATGGTATTAAACCACTGGCTATTAAGGTTGGTGACTGGGTTTTCATTGAGGAACCTGGTTGTTGTCACAGGTGAAAGTTAATTTTAGGAACCCAGAAAAGTTATGGAAGTCTTGCGGAATGCAATTAGGTTAAGTAATTGTAAATTGTGCAATCTTAATAGAGACTTTCTTGATTCTAATGAGTTGTAGAGTGGGGACTTAGAGGTACCACAGAGATTTGTTGTGGATCCCTTTGATGAGGTAGTGGTTAGGAAGAGTGTTAACTTGGTGAATGCCCACAGAGAATTTGCAAATGAACAGTATAATACTGAAGGTATGAATAATGAAGCAAATGCTGGGTCGATTGATAGAAGTGATGATTTGGTAGTATTGTTGGTGAGCATTCCAGCATCACAGACGGTACCAGTATTGTAGAGCTTACTGGTTTGCTTATTGGTTACTCAGGAAGGGTAGAAGTTAATTATGGTGGTGGTAATAAGAAAAGAATTAAGAAACCTCAAAAATAGTTAGGTGAATATTTTTCTTTCTCGAAATGTTTTAAATGGTCTTATTGTGTTTTTTTATGTATATTGTTGATTTTGGGTTGCATTGATAGGCGGTAAATATTTTGTTCCTTTGTGAAGTGGGGATTTTGTGCTGGCTTCCTCTACTGGTTCCAAGTACGAAACCTGTATGATGTGTAACTGCATTCTTTAGTGATGACGTAGGATGTGTAGAGAAAGAGTTGGGACTGGTCTGGTGTGAGTAGAGTATGTCTTGCACTGATGTAAAGGACTCTTAGGTGGAATAAACATCTTTATTAATCATCACTGCATGATATCATCAGTCATCACTACGTGCTATTTTCACTCCACAACAACATATCATGAACTGGGATTGTGTGCCCTACAAATTCCAAATGAAACTGAATCCACACAATGGTGAAAAATATATCATGTGATATTTCCATTTACAATACTGTTAGACCTGTCAGCCTTAGGATGGTCTTCCCTCAGAACTGTTTGCCTTCATCCTCCATATTTTCTGATCTTGTTTTTGCAGGCATTAGGATCCTATGCATGTTTCTACTGCTAACCAGTGCTTAAGTGCATATGCTCACTCCATAAAACATGGTAATATTGGGTTTCCCCCAAATGCCATATCTAATTTTCTTATAAGTCCCTTGTAAAGTGGAACTATATGTTCCCAGGACCTGTAAATTAAATGCTACTTGTGGGCCTGCAGCACTGATTGTGCTGCCCACTTAAGTTGCCTTTTAAACATGTCTCAGGCTTGCCATTGCAGAGGCTGTGTGTGTAGTTTTAAACTGCCATTTCGACTGTGTTCTAAAAACTTTTTGCTGTTTCAAAACCTACCTTTTTAATACATATGTCACCCCTAGGGTAGGCCCTGGATGGCCCAGAGGGAAGGGTGCAGTGTATTTAAAACATTGGACCTGTATTTTTAAGTTTTACATGCCTTGGCAGTGAAAAACTTTAAAATTCTTTTTTCACTACTGCATGGGATAACGTCGGAGTTGCCTGATTACATTTTATAAGTGTAATTTCCAAGTGGGAAGAGATAAGCAGTTCATGTTGGGGGTCTTTGGAATCGGAGTAAAAAGCCACACTTAGTGGCGCAGTTGGGTTTTTGATCACAATTTAAAAAAAAATCCCTTTTAGAAAGTAGTCATTTTTCTGATCTTAGCCCTTTTGTGCCTATAGTCTGGCCTGGGTGACATGATTGGGTGTACCTGACAGTTAGACCTCATCCCAGAGAGTCACACAATAGAGGGATTAAGTGTGCCAAAGTAGCCATCTACTGGAAGGATGGGGGGCCAAAGCTGAGCATGGCACCCCTTACACCTGACTAGCATGTGATCTGCCTTCACACTAAGGACCTAACAACCCTGCATTGTCATGTCACTTCAATCTCCTTGGAGCCAGGGCAGTGTAGGTGGGAGATGTCATGCACTTCAAAGCCACTGTCTTGAATTGTCTCCCACCTTCCCACCCGCGCCAGGATACTCCCCAGTAGCGGAGCGCGCTATAAAATGGTTTATAATAACCTTCCAGAACAAAGGCACCAGTGTATAAAAGAAGGACCTCAGACACCAACTCTTCAGTACCCCTGTTGTGGATACTCTACCAGGAACATGGACTGCCGTGCTGCTGAAAGGACTGCTGCTCTGAAGGACTGCTGACCTGCTGTGCTGACCTGCTGCCTGCCTGCCTGCCTGGTGAGAAGGGATGGACCTGCTTCTCTTGAACCCAGAACTCAGAGTGAGTCCAAGGGCTAGTTGGCAGGCTTCCCAGTCAGAAGCCTCAGCGACATAGCAGGCTTCTAATTACCTTGAACCCAGCACCTGGACTCTACAATCTGTGAGTCTTGCACTCCCAAGTGGGCCACCCCAGTTCTGGGCCACTGGGAGTTGATCTGAAGGTTCTTCTCCCAAGCCCAGCTGTGGTCCTCATCGGAATGGAAGAATGCAATGACAAGGCCCACAAAGCCTCACCACACACCTCCCCGGAATCGATGCAGAGTGATGCCAAATCCCACAAGGCCTAGAGCACAGCTCCCTCCGACTGACACAAAGTGGTGCCATGCCCTGCAAAACCTCACCGCACAGCTTCTCAGAACCAGCACCGGACGAAGCGAGGTCTCGCAAAGCAACATGTACAAGGATTGAAGGTACTGTGTTCTGCAGACCTAGGTGAGTTCCTTTAGCTGGCCCACTCTCCATTGCAGTCAGCCTGAACAGGCGTGAACAGATAACCATAGTTGCCACTCTGTGATTTTAGGTGCTATTTTCATGAAAATCTTTAAAATTAAATAAATCTGGTTCTACTGATTGGATTTTTGGTCATTTTGGTCTTTTTTATTTAATAAATTAATCTCTGTTTTTCTAACCTGGTATGGGATCTTTTTTGTGTGGTGTTTTACTGTTTTACTGTTTGAAGTGCTGCACAAATACTTTACACATTGCCTCAAAGTTAAGCCTGCCTGCTCTGGGCCAGGGGGTTGAGCACGTTAATTTGGGATTTGCTTATACCTTACTCTGACAAGAACTGTGTTTGCTGCTTGACCAGGTGTCACACCCCAGTCAACCAAAACCCCAATTTCTTACACATTCAATCTACACAATTAACTCTTGGGCAGGTATCTGGTCAAATACATTTGTTCTAGGTGGTGTGTCTTGAATACAAATCTCATATAAGTGGTTTCGTTTTAACCATGGTTTTATAACTATGGTGTTTAGGTTAACATATATTAGCTGTAGTATGGCCAATGACATTGTTGATTTACAATGTATTTAAATACAACACAGGTTACAAAAAACTCTCTACAAATTTACTAATTGATTGATTGATTTAAAGTTGCCCTTCAACAGAATGCATAGTATACGAGTGTGCAAGGTCTTAAAGTCTAGCATTACGTCTCAATAACAAGGCCCTGTGCAGAACAGTGGTTCATCTTACGAGAGACCCATTTAATGCGAGTCACTGGTCACACTAAGAAATGATATTAAATATATGGGTAGCCCTGATCATCAGTGTGGCTTTTCCGATTTATGCATCTAAGTGTCATCTAGGGCGGGATTTCCTGGCTAGCCAACTCATCATGTCTTTATTTTTAAAATATTTCGCAAATACATTACACAAATGAACTAATAAGCGTAATGGAATAAACCATTTGGATATTGTGTTAAAACATTTAAGAAGAAAACCTTTGCAAAGAAATTATGCTCCCATTTTAAGCTCACCTATTTTCAGCAGTATGGCCATTTGTGAAACAACAGTAACATTGAATTATCTGCTCACAAATATTACCAAAATATTAGACTACAAATAATGCATTTTTACAGAACTGTTGTTTTACAAGTTTGATGTAAAATGTCAATTTTTGCATTAAGCTCATATTCTTGTCTACATTTAAATTATCTAAAAAAACGTTTGTTAGAGTTTTGGAATTTATGAAGCCATGTCCGATTTATTATATATCTCTTCTTCATTCTTCGTTTTTCGTTTTTCGCATATTTGACTGCTGTTTTGTAAATTGGCCGCTTGCATTCTCGGGATGCAGAGTGAGCTTTCGTCATGACAACAGCGCCCCCTAGTGTTAATGAAGTATTTTGTTTAATCGAACAGGGTATAAGGATGTCCTGCGTGTTGTGAAAGAATGAAAAGTGTTAAAAGAGAAATCTATATGTACACGCAAATTGTGTTAACATTTTTATAGGAATAATGGGTTTAGTAACAAGGTTTTCTTTGCATTCAGTCCCAGAAACATTGCTTAGTGAAACGAAGCTCTTATATATACATCGTTCTTAAAAAGCAGAAGTTGTCAGGCCATATACCTGCCGGCTGTGCTGTGAACTGCAAGGTACGATATTGACAAAACATTTTAAAAGCTTGTAGATACCTAACTACATCAGTAAACTGTTTAAGACCTTTTATGTAGTAACGAAGCCCTAAACCTAAAAAATATATCATATATTCCAAATATCCAATGACCTACAAGTAAATAACGCCCATCAATTTTAGTAATATCCAGACCCTATGTAATGCATTTTTTTTTACATAACTGTCCCTTTAACTCCTTCTTAGGTATAGTGAGCACTATGTAAATACAAAGACAATTAAACGCAAGCACTTCACAGCTCTACCATTCAAAAAGCTTCAAGTGATTTGATTAATTAACTGCAACACCACTCTCCTGAGAAATCAAGCCAGGCAGGCAGCTAAACACAACTTTCTGCCAGTGTGCTGCTGGTCTGAAAGAAATGCAAATGTGCACAACGAGTTAATCCGAAAATTCTTTACATTTACAGATTCATTTATTGTGCACATTTGCATTTCTTTCGGGCCAGCAACACGCTGGTAGAAATGCATGTTTAATGGCCTGTCTGGTCTCAATTTCTCTGCAAAGGAAAGCATTTAACTAACCGTCTGGGCAGTTTTCTGTGGTATATAAATAAATAATACCGGATCTATTTTTAACTGGACATAGTAATAACAGATAGCTCAATAAATAAGAGTCAAGATTCGAGGTAGTAGGAGTTTGCAGGTTTAATACAGCATAAGGACAGGAACAGGACAACCTGCACAGGAATAGGATGGCAGCGCTGCCGGGGGCAGGATCGGTGTTGGCATCGGCGTAACTTTTAATAACAGTGCACAAGTATATATACTAAAACAATTGCATTACAATACATACAATAGGCGGAGCAGTGGGTGTGGTCAGTAACAGTCGCGAAAGATAAGGGTGAAAAGAGGTGTAACAGAAGGCGTATACATAGACATGTGATGTAAACGTAACAGAATATGTCATAAATGGGGCGGAGACATGGAGGGGGCTATCTGAGGAGCCGGGACCTCTAACCTAGTGGTGCGCGCAAACTGACAATGACGTATTACTAGGAGAAGCTGGGGGCTATGACTTCTGCGCTAGGAGCAGAGACTGAAGTCTGGAGAGTCAGGGCGACATGTACCTAAACACTATCTAGTATCTGATGTTTAGAGAACATGTTGATATAAACTAAAAGTTATCAGGGTAAAGGCTAACAGACTCTAAGACTGGTGCATGCATTATTCTACATGTAGTGCGTGTTGAGGAATATTAAATGACCATTAATACAGTATTTCTCTTATATGGAGACGTAAAGGCTAGACCATGACGGAAACTATTGATGCGATTCAGTAGCTTAGGAATGCAGAGAAGGAGGGCTGGACTGATAACTAGAATCATAACATACTTTTGGCAGACTAGCAGGCAGAGCCAGGCCGAGCCGGGCACTGTGAGGCAGGAAGTAAGTGAAGGGTCAGGAATACAGGTGGGGGCTGTATCGCTCCTCAGTGAGGGTTCAGGAGACAGGAGCTGAATCTGGTGTCCGGGCCCTTTTGAGGCCTAGAAACGGGGACTTTTCAATGAAATAACGTGCACACTGAGAAACGTGGCAACGTAACTTTACATAGGCCTAATACTCGTAGCTTTCACGAGAACTGGAAACTAGCATACTAGAGATGGACACAACTGTAAGTGCGTCTTTAATCAAACATGGGGAATACATATGCATATTAATCATGCACACATAACATAAGATGGGGGACACGTAGGGACATAGAACATGGCAAAATTTACTTTTCCACATTCCCTCCTTGTCACTACGTTTCCATCAGGAAACATCAATATTCATGATACCATCTATTATTTCATACAGTATCATCTGCTCGTCTCGAATATTCTTGGAACTGGATTTAGGACGGGACTTGGGACTAGGAATACAAGAGGTAGCACAAATGCCGCAAATCGCAGGGCCACATTGTATACAGAGGCAGCAACTGAATATGATCGCTACTGCAATACCTAGAAAGGACAACACTTTCCATCCCCAGGCGGAAATTATATTCCAGAACCAACCGGACCATGTCCAGGTGCCTGGATTTTGGTGTAACAGATGGGCAATTTTATGGAGTCTGGTTATAGCTGAATAAACAGACGGCGCGTTATTAGGAATGAAAATGCAGCAACTAGATCCGATGACTCTACATGCCCCGCCCCTATCGGCCAGTATGACGTCAAGGACGAGACGATTCTGGAGCACGACAATTCTCATAAAGGATTGCTCTTCGGTTAAGTTACCTAGAGCGGAGGTAGTCTCAATCACTACTGCTTCAAGTGTTCTGGTTAATCTACGTATCAGTTTACTATTCACGACAGTACCTAAGTAGGGAAAGACACCTTTATTGATATCTATATATTGTTCTAGAGCAGTTTCAGTTTGATCGACAATTGGGGACTCAATCTCCCTTCTATGTCTAATGTGTACTAGATGTGTGTTTCTATGATAATCAGATGGGGCTAGGAAAACTGGTGGCAGTAGGAAGGCAATGTAACAGGTTCCCTCCCAATCGAGGGGCAGACGAACATATGCGGTCTGACCACAAACAAAATAAGAATGACGTGAAGCTTTGAAAATAGAGTTCCCACTGTCACTATACTTGACAATAGTAGTACAATCACTATGTCCTACATGTACGGAACCATTATTTCTGACACATAATTCACCTTTGACTGGTAATACTGACATAGCAGGTAAGTCTGGAGTAGAATCAGACTGAACATTCAGGACCATGAAATTCGAAGAATAATTACCCAAATTATAAACTTCATTTTCTAGATCTAACCCTGTTCTGTGGGGAAGACCTTGCTTGTCTGGAAAACATGTACTGTTAAGAAAAGACATATCATTTGAAGATGACGTTAACGTGGACCATGCTCCACACGAACCATTATGTGAAAATGGATAAGGAAAGAGTGGCAGAACTCCCTTCGGTGTCTGGAAAGGGGGGAGTCGACCACACACCCAACAATTAGTGGCATTGCTGGTCTGGTGTGAGTAGTGTAACATTCTGATGAAGGTATTATTTCTCATAGCAAGACGATAGGATAGCTCGTGAGGAGGCAGATCACTAAATGTGTGCTCTACTGTAGCATTAGAAGACTTATTTACATGAGAAATTGAAAAACATAAATAAAATGCATAACTTGTGCAGGTAAACATCAAGCTTAAAAATAATATGAAACTTAGAAAAACGATACATCGGATTGAGTTTTGACTAACTCTCTCACTATGGGGGTCTATTTCATACATGTCAGAAACCTGTCTAACCGTTTCACCTAGGGGAGGACTTAGACAATCAAACTGGCTGACTTATTTTACTAGACCTTAATTTTAACTTATACTCCTGCTGCGGAGGTTTCTCTAACAGGGAGGAATCTGTATCATTGTCTTTTGCGGGACAGTCCTTGAGAATAGTACTTTGGCAGTCTTTAAAATCCTCGGAATCCTCGGAAATGTTCTTGGAAACAGTCTTTAGTCCATAAAATTTCTTTACGTGAGACAGATGGACCCAGCCCTTCCTGCCTTCCAGCTTGACGGCAGTACGGGTGGCCAGGAGAACTTGCTTCGGCTCCTTCCAGCGGGGCTCCAGCGGACTTGAACGATCAAAGTTCCTTACAAGAACCAGACTTCCAGGAACGATTTCATGCGGTGCCACCTCGGTATTGTCTGGAAATGCGGCGGCAACCTGTGAACGACAAGAGTGTAGGGCAGACATCAAGGAAGCTAGGTAATCTGTCAGCATATTACTTGAAACATCTGTAATACTTCGAGGTCTAGGTGTACCCCACATATTAGGGGGGCGGCCGAATACGACCTCATACGGGGACAGACCTGATCTGGAATGTGCGACCATGCGCATATAAAACAGAGCGACTGGCAGAGCAACTAGCCAGTCCACACCTTTCTCTTTACAGACTTTGGCAAGGCGGATTTTCAGGGTCTGGTTATGTCTCTCTACTAGACCAGCTGCTTCAGGATGGCGTACACAATGGAACTTCCACTGGTACCCTAACAAAAGGGAAATGTGTTTCATGAGCTCAGATGAGAATGGCTGGCCGTTATCAGAATATACGACCCTAGGGAGTCCATAGCGGGGGAAGAATTCACGAACCAACTGCTTGGCAGTGGTCGCGGCTGTGTAATCTGGGACTGGATATGCTTCTGTCCACCTGGACAAAGCGCATACAACTACAAGGACATACTTGAAACCTCGACATCGCTCCATCTGAATATAATCCATCTGGAGGACCTCAAAAGGGTGGTCAGGGGGATGGAATCCACCTTGTTCCACCGGGACACTTTTACCTGGATTAAACTGGCAACATATCATACAGGTACGGACTTTCTGCTTGGCTGCAGCTCGTAAATGCTTGTTAAACCAAATGTTCTGGATACTGTCTAACATGGCTTTTTCTCCTAAATGTGCAGGACTATGTGCGGTATTGATAATGACTTGAACCATTGAGTCGGGGAGAAACCATGTGGCTTTTCCCTTCGTCACCCATCCCTGATCTGTCTGGACCCCTCCTTGTTCGGACCATTTCTTGATTTCATCGGGAGTAGCATGTAACTGGATATCTATGACATCTTGAGTAGGGTCCTTAACTGTCATACAGGTAGTCGGATCTGGAGTATGTGTCTGTGTCGGATTAACTGACATGTCTGGAGTCTGTGCTGTAAGCTTGGCTGTGCGATCTGCTAGATCATTACCGTGAGAAATAGTGTCAGTAACTTTCGTATGTGCTTTGCATTTCATGATAGCAATAGATGTCGGTAAATGTATGGCATCTAACAGAGCTTGAATAAGGAGACCATGCTGAATCTTGGTTCCATGAGAAGTCATGAAACCTCTCTCCTGCCAGAGCACTCCAAAGTCGTGTACAACTCCGAATGCGTAGCATGAATCTGTGTAAACATTGACTTTCAGGTTCTTGGCATGTATGCAGGCTTGTGTCAGAGCAACTAGCTCTGCTGCTTGAGCAGACAGGGTGTCAATACGGTGTGTTTCTATAACTTCAGTGTCAGTAGTCACTGCATACGCGGCTACTAGTTCTCCTGTACTTGTTCTCATACATGAACCATCCACATAAAGTGTCAGGTCGGGATCTGGTAATGGAATATCTGTCAGATCTTGTCTTGGCTTAGTCATAGTATTAACTACTTCCACACAGTCGTGTGTGGCAGGATTCGAAGTAACTGACGGTAACAGTGTAGCAGGATTTAGGACGTTGCAGCGTCTGATTTCTATGTGTGGCTGGAACAGTGTCAGTTCATAACCTGTTAAACGTGCAATTGTCAAGTGCTGGGTCTGTGTTCGGTTTAAAAGAACTTCCACAGAGTGTGGAACTTGTACTGTCAAGGAGTGACCCAATACTATGGAATCACTTTGTCTGATAGCTAGTGCTGTGGCTGCAACTGACTTGAGGCACGCAGGCAGAGCCTGGGCTACTGGATCTAATGTGCTCGAAAAATAAGCACAGGGCTTGTATTGTCCTGCTTGATCTTGTGTAAGAACAGATAATGCTGTACCATCACGTTCTGTAACAAAAAGTGTAAAAGGCTTACTGTAGTTCGGTGTAGCTAGAACAGGAGCTTGGCATAGAGCTTTCTTTAACTCATTGAAGCTAAGTGTATGTTCAGACGTCCAAGGGAGGACAGTCGATACAGCTGCCTCCTGTGTCGTTAACTGTATCAGTGGTTTGGCTAGAAATGCATACTGAGGAATCCATTGTCTGCAATAAGAAGTAAGGCCAATAAAAGCACGCACCTCCTTCTGGGTCTTGGGCTGAGGAAGACTCGCTATTAACTGGATACGGTCTGGTGTCAACTGCCTACCCCACTTGGACAGTAAGTGGCCTAAGTAGATCACTTGCTGGACACAGAATTGAAGTTTTGAAGGGGACACCTTGTGCCCCATCTCGGCAAGGAAATACAAGACTGTAAGTGATGCTCGCTCGCAAGCACGTTCAGAACGGGCTGTGATCAGTAGATCATCAACATACTGGAGCAGGGCAGTGTCAGCTGGCATGTGAATGTTGTCTAGTTGTCTCTTAAGTGCTTGACTATAAATACTAGGACTTTCTGTGAAACCTTGAGGAGCTCGTGTGAATTTATAGCTCCTTCCATTTAAACAAAAACCGAAAAGGTACTGGCTATCTGGATGAATTGGGACACTAAAAAATGCGTTCTTGAGGTCTATGACTGTGAAAAATATTGCCTCAGAATCAATAGCTGTCAATAGGGATGAGATATCTGGAACAACTGGGTACTGGGGAATAATACATTTATTGAGTTCTCGAAGGTCAATCACTAATCGATATACTGGGGGTGCATTTGGATCAGTACGCTTCATGACTGGAATGATCGGAGAATTACATACATTGGAGTCAGTTTCTACAACTACTCCTTGAGCCATGTGGGATACTTGTAAAGCGCACTGTTACTCTACCCGAGTGTCCTGGCGCTGTAGACCGCTGGGGAACCCGTCCTGGTTTTCCCTGTGAGATGGTCCCTTTCTGGGTATCTCCATGGTGAAACCAGGCATCCCCGGCGTCTGTGGGGGGCCGTTGTAGAGATGAGGCAAGCTTAATGCCCAGAGTTACCGAGTGTGTTCCCTGGTTTAGAGTAGGCACTGAGGCGAGAATTATCGAGTCCGTTGACCCTGGTCCAAGGCCATGAGCTCGTCAATAATTTTGGATAAGGCTGCTACAGCCTCAGGTGGGAATCTGTACTGTCTGATTCGTGGCAGGACTATACCTTGCTTGAGAGTCACACGATGAGGTGTGATCTGCATGAAACCAACATCAGTTGGACCTTGCGCCCATAGATGCTGCGGGACATTTGACAATCTCGGATCAAAATCTCGTAATACATAGTGACCCTTGAAGTCACGTAAAAACAAACGTATTCCCTCGGGGGAACAGCAAATGACTGCACCTAATTCTTTCAGTGTCTTAATGCCTAACAGATTTTCTGGACATGACTTTGTAAGTAATAGGTCAGTAGTGCGGGACAATGGACCTACTTCTAAAGTAACTGGCTTTGAAATCTCGTTTACAATAGGCTTTCCTGAAAATCCAAGGGAAACATTTCTAGAGCCTGAGAGCGGAGCCCCTGGAACTTCGGCGTGACTTATAGTGGTCCTACTTGCCCCTGTATCAATCAGAAACTTTCTGTCTTTCCCTAGTACTTGACTATGAACATAGGGACCTTCTTGATCTACAGGAATCTCGATGAGAGGCAAGCCTACCTCCCTCTCTAGGCTGTTTCATGAATACTGTTGATACTCTGGATACTCTGTCTGAGCATACTGGTACATCTGCTGTGTAACATGCTGTGTTGCAGCAATAGGCTGCGGTGCTGGAACTGTCTGTTGTGCATTCTGTGGCTGAGAAGTCTGTGAAACTTGTTCTTGTCTAGGCGGACGTGGTCTTTCTTTAGTTTTACCAGTAGCTATATTATGTTTCAGAACTGCACACTCGTTTATGAAATGACCTGGCTGTTTACAATAATTGCATGTCCCTTTAACGGGAGCTGCAGGATGACTGGCTTGATTCGGACCCCTCTTCTGACTGTCTTGAGGAATAGATTGTGCAACTAGTACTTTCATTTTCGTGTCTTTCATACGTTTTCTCTCGTGTTCTTGCTCTTCTCTGATTCTATTCTGGTGGTACTGGAGCATCTGTAACATCTGGGACGGGGTACTAGCTTGCCATGTACTTTCGACTTTCAAAACTCGATTCTTAACTTGTGGACTTGAATTCTCGACTAATTTAGTAACAAAAAGATGAGGGTATGACTCGCTACTCGTCTTCAATCCACTGTTTATAATAAAACATTTTTCAAATCTAGAATAAAAATCACTAGTGTCTTCATCTTGTTTCTGTTTACAGGCTGAGATTGCATCCCAGTCTTCCTTTTTAGTGGCTAATAATCTGGGCAAAACTTGTATTAACAGTTCTGGTAATTCTTTACATTTCGCTCCAAGACCGGTACCTGGCACTCGTATCTTATCTTCAGCTTCTAGGACTGCCCAATCGATCTTTTTCTCTCCCACCTCCCATTCTTTTTCCTTGAGTTTTTCATATACCCCTGCGGGCAACAGGACTTTTAACATTTTAATAATATCTGGATACGTACATTCTCCCATACGGAGCATGTCCTTTAATTCTCGGTGGAACCCTGCTGGATCTTTGTCGTGACAAGGAATTAATTTCTTCATCTCTAAGAGTTCCATCTTTGTAACTGGGGTGTAAACAAATACTCGTTGCATTTCACCACCCGCTGTCCTAACTGGATGTACTTCTCGTAACGGATTCTGTCTGTCTATGTAAAATGGTTTACTTTCTGGAGGTGAGACATGAACAAAATGTGGGTTCAAAAACATACTATATTTATGACGCTGTTCTAGAATGACACTAATTAAATCGGTACCTAAACCTTTCCATCTATACTGGAGTAACTCGTTCAGGACATCATGTAACGGACCTGGATCAGAATGTTGACCCTCATATAATGTGATGAGGTGCTGAATCATATACATACCCACCAGTCGTTGCTCGGCTGGGGCAATTTCAGAAACATTTGTGCCACTATTTCGTCTGGAAAAGTGGTAGAATCAGTAGTCCATCGGACTGCTGATCGGGCTAGTTCTTGTTCATGCATAGTACTTAATTCACTATAACCGATTCGTGATTTCAAAATGTGATCGGTAGCTTGAAATACTTGTTCTAGAGAACCTTGTTCTGGTGCTGGATGATGAAAGATTTTCTTGTGTTCTAGGCGTAAATGTCGGTCTGGAAATCTAGATTTACCTACATACGCTATTCTGGCGGGATTCTCGTCCTCTACCTCTTCAGTAAAAGAGTCATTTTCTTTCTCGCTTACTTGTGCTGTTTTACGTTGTTCGTGTAACCTTATTATTTCCTTACGAATTTTCTTGTACATACTCTCTATACTACTGATAGTTCTGTGCTTACCCTCGGCTATATTATCACTCCACCTTGTTAGTGTTCTCATTTCGGCCGGATCTTTGGTCGGATAATCTTGTTCCCTTATTAAACAATTAATCAGAAACTTTAATATCATGAGCTGGATCTCAGCTTTCCTTTGAGACATGGCTTCACCAATACTTTCTGGATCATCCCCTGTACGGATGAAACGATATATTCTGTCTAGATCTTCTTTCATATCTGGTAGGGTGTCCAAATACCCGGTCACCCGTCTTACACGTATGGAATATATAACCGTACTATCATCGCCTGTGACTGGATCATAGCGGCATTCAGTAAGAGCTCGTCGGATGTCTGCAACGGACTTATATTTGGGTGTACGCTGTAACGCGCGTTCATGTAACTCGACTAATGTTACACGTTGATGTGGTGGCGGGGTACCAGGAGGACCTCCTCCTGCGGCCCCTAGACTAGAATCGTCGACTGATACTCTTCGCGCTGGCAGAGTGGCTGAGGTGGCGGGAAGTTGTACTATGGGCTGGACCGGGGGTACCATAGCAGGTACTGCAAAAGGTGCCCCGGTGACTGGAGGAGCAGGGATTACATGATTTACAGGAACTGGCGGGACAGGATTTGCATATTCTGGGACTGTGTCGTCCAAATAGGACGAGATAAAAATATCAGCTGCGGTCGGTTTGTGACGTAGCTTGGTCGGAACTAATGGTGGCGGAAAATTACTGGATGTCTCCGGGGTCGCTTTTGGCAAGCCCTCGGCAAGAAGAGGATACATACCCTTAATGAGGGCATTCCTCTGTCTGTCTGACTGTTCGGTTTTAACTCGCTCACCTATCTCGATTAATTCCCTTTCTTGGGCTCGTTCTAAGGATTCTCTACTTAATTCTGACTTTCTGATTTCTTTTTCGGTTCTTTTATGAGATTCTTTGCGCCATAACTCGATGGCATCTTTCTGTGACTGTCTGGCTTTCTTTTTCCATAATGTTTCTTCTACTCGCATGATGCACTCGGCATCCCACGTACCTGATACGGGCCATCTATACTTCTCTTCTAACTCTTTGGTGTACTCCACCCATAAATCTAGATACAATATGGCACTTATGCCATGCTTTTGATACATAAAATGACCTGGACTGTCCCTAGGCGGGACAGGAACTGCTTCTTCTAACAGACCTTTTCTAGTTTTTAACTGACGTAGTTTGGAAAACAGGGGCATGACTGAACTGTAATCTAGACACAATACAATACACAATGAACACGATAATTACACCACTTTCATACCACGACATTAAAAATACATAAATGACATTTAAAATAACAGTCTTGACAAAATACTACCTGGAATACTGAAAACAGAATACATGAATTTTTCTCGAGAACAGAACGGACTAGAACAGAAACTAGATGCACTGCTAAAACAGTACGAAACTTACCGGTCTCATAAAGAGACACGTCAGGACCCGCATCCACCTAAGTGGACACTTCGTGTTGGATCTGTGTACCACCAAACCCACGGACCAGAGTCAATTAGATTGACCCTGTCTAGATACTACCCCAGCAACGGTACTCACCGGGCAGCAAGAACGGAAGGCCTCGGACTGGACTGGACTGCTTCGACGCCGGACGGACACACTTCGGATTTCTGTTACGGGTGGGCCTCCGGATACCTCGG
Source organism: Lissotriton helveticus (assembly GCF_964261635.1). Taxonomy (NCBI): domain Eukaryota; kingdom Metazoa; phylum Chordata; class Amphibia; order Caudata; family Salamandridae; genus Lissotriton; species Lissotriton helveticus. The sequence continues at coordinate 194,617,452 of NC_136067.1, forward strand.
ACCTTGGACTCTCGGCTTGGGCTCTGGTCGGGACTCGCCGCGTTCCTCCACCGCCTCGTCTGGATGCTGGACCGCAACCTCCGTCTCCTCCGTGGGCCTGAGGGATACTTGAAGCAGAAATATCTGCACGTGCACGGTATGGTTCCGTCACGGCTGCAGAGGATCAGGGGGCATACGTGGCTTCACCGGCACGTGGGGAAAGGGCAAGTCCCTATTCGGGCGCCATTATGTGGTATATAAATAAATAATACCGGATCTATTTTTAACTGGACATAGTAATAACAGATAGCTCAATAAATAAGAGTCAAGATTCGAGGTAGTAGGAGTTTGCAGGTTTAATACAGCATAAGGACAGGAACAGGACAACCTGCACAGGAATAGGATGGCAGCGCTGCCGGGGGCAGGATCGGTGTTGGCATCGGCGTAACTTTTAATAACAGTGCACAAGTATATATACTAAAACAATTGCATTACAATACATACAATAGGCGGAGCAGTGGGTGTGGTCAGTAACAGTCGCGAAAGATAAGGGTGAAAAGAGGTGTAACAGAAGGCGTATACATAGACATGTGATGTAAACGTAACAGAATATGTCATAAATGGGGCGGAGACATGGAGGGGGCTATCTGAGGAGCCGGGACCTCTAACCTAGTGGTGCGCGCAAACTGACAATGACGTATTACTAGGAGAAGCTGGGGGCTATGACTTCTGCGCTAGGAGCAGAGACTGAAGTCTGGAGAGTCAGGGCGACATGTACCTAAACACTATCTAGTATCTGATGTTTAGAGAACATGTTGATATAAACTAAAAGTTATCAGGGTAAAGGCTAACAGACTCTAAGACTGGTGCATGCATTATTCTACATGTAGTGCGTGTTGAGGAATATTAAATGACCATTAATACAGTATTTCTCTTATATGGAGACGTAAAGGCTAGACCATGACGGAAACTATTGATGCGATTCAGTAGCTTAGGAATGCAGAGAAGGAGGGCTGGACTGATAACTAGAATCATAACATACTTTTGGCAGACTAGCAGGCAGAGCCAGGCCGAGCCGGGCACTGTGAGGCAGGAAGTAAGTGAAGGGTCAGGAATACAGGTGGGGGCTGTATCGCTCCTCAGTGAGGGTTCAGGAGACAGGAGCTGAATCTGGTGTCCGGGCCCTTTTGAGGCCTAGAAACGGGGACTTTTCAATGAAATAACGTGCACACTGAGAAACGTGGCAACGTAACTTTACATAGGCCTAATACTCGTAGCTTTCACGAGAACTGGAAACTAGCATACTAGAGATGGACACAACTGTAAGTGCGTCTTTAATCAAACATGGGGAATACATATGCATATTAATCATGCACACATAACATAAGATGGGGGACACGTAGGGACATAGAACATGGCAAAATTTACTTTTCCACATTTCTTTTAGCAAATGAAGTGCGTGACCCCCTTTCCATGCCTCCACGGCCCCCCTGGGGGTCACGCCCCACAGATTAAAGACCTCTGACCTACACTGATGATAAACTAAAAAGAATATAGAGGCGTCATGTGATCAAGGCCTGCAAAGGCCGAAATGCGTAATGGCGGACTGTTCAAAATAATTACAGACATTGCACCTAATATTGTGGTCCGTGGCTGGGCCTGTTTGTGCATCTAGAGTGGATGAGAGGAGCCGAGTACTTGGGTATATACCAAGTAAATAATCATTACAATTCATGGATAGTGAAAAAATACTGTACATATTGCAATCACCTCAACAATAAAATTACAAAACTATATGGTTATAGACAAGAAATCAAGTAATTTGAGGTATTGATTCCTTGAGGAATATATGTGTATATGTATATATATATATATATCACAATCCAAGTCTCTCCCTTTACGAAGAAAACACACAGGCTGCTTTCTGGATGCAAAAGTGTTCTTTATTTAAGGCACAATCAATCAATCAATCAATCATGCCATTTGTATAGCGCACTACTCACCCGGGAGGTTCTCAAGGCGCTTGGGGGGAGGGGTATGCTACTGCTCGAACAGCCAGGTCTTGAGTTGTTTCCTGAAGGCGAGATGGTCCTGGGTCAGCCGAAGGTGGATGGGGAGGGAGTTCCAAGTCTTGGCAGCCAGGTAAGAGAAGGATCTTCCTCCGGCGGTGGCTCTTCGGATGCGTGGTACGGCTGCGAGGGCGAGGCTGGTGGACCGTAGCTGGCGGGTGGGCGTGTAGAGGGTCAGGCGGTCGTTGAGGTACTTGGGGCCCAGGTCGTGGAGAGACTTGTGTGCGTGGGTGAGGAGCCGGAACGTGATCCTCTTGTCGACGGGGAGCCAGTGCAGGTTCCTCAGGTGGCTGGAGATGTGGCTGCGTCGGGGGACATCCAGGATGAGTCGGGCGGAGGCGTTCTGGATGCGCTGGAGTCTTTTCTGTAGCTTGGCTGTGGTTCCGGAGTAGAGGGCATTTCCGTAGTCCAGTCGGCTGGTGACGAGTGCCTGGGTGACAGTCTTCCTGGTCTCGGTCGGGATCCAGTGGAAGATCTTGCGAAACATACGCAGGGTGTTGAAGCACGATGAGGAGACGGCGTTGACTTGTCTGGTCATCGAGAGGGAGGGGTCCAAGATAAAGCCTAGGTTGCGTGCATGGTCAGTTGGCTTGGGTGTGGTGCCCAGGGCTGAGGGCCACCAGGAGTCGTCCCAGGCGGAGGGCGAAGATCCCAGGATGAGGACTTCCGTCTTGTCCGAGTTCAGTTTCAGGTGGCTGTCCTTCATCCACTCGGCGACGTCTTTCATCCCTTCGTTCTGGCGGTGTCTGGGTCTCTGGTGAGGGAGAGGATCAGCTGGGTGTCGTTGGCATAAGAGATGATGTTGAGGTTGTGCTGGCGTGCGATGGCTGCGAGAGGTTTCATGTAGATGTTGAAGAGGGTGGGGCTGAGTGAAGATCCTTGCGGGACGCCGCAGATGACTTCGGTGGTCTCGGAGCGAAACGGGGGGAGGCGGACTCTGGTAGCTGCCTACCGACACGTTTCGCCACTAAGGCTTGGTCACGGTAAAATCCATTTGTGCTAGGTGCTATTTACATACCAAATAGTTTGCATAGAAACAGGACTAGTACTGGTCACTTTGGAAATTGTGACAGACATCTTAGATTGATAAAGGTTCATATATCACACATGTCGTCATGATGTTCAATGGCCTCATCCAACTCAGTTACAGTTTGTAAGTTATCAATATCGGACAAACTCAGAGCTCTTAGAGGGTCCCCTCTTGACTCTGTTTCCCTGTTGGGTGTATGAAACTGAAACCATTTTTTTAAGAATTTTAAATTTTCATGCACATTCTTGCTATTTCTTTTTGTTTGTACAGGAATTTAGGATCCAGTGAAATATCCGGAAATTGTGGAATTGAGCATTAACACAATTGCTGAATGTTGTCCACGATAAAAGTGCCCAATTTGGGCGGACATTGTGCAGATTTATTCATGCCCACTTGGGCGAGATGTTATGGATGAAACAGCAAAAATGTACATTGCGTGACAACAATTAACACTAGCGCATTTCATGTATAATTGTTCAAAATGTACAGCATAGTGTTAAATCGTGGCAACATGTGTGATATATGAACCTTTATCAATCTAAGATGTCTGCCACAATTTCCTAGCAAAGTGACCAGTACTAGTCCTGTTTCTATGCAAACTATTTGATATATAAATAGCACCTAGCACAAATGGATTTTACCGTGACCAAGCCTTAGCGGCGAAACACGTCGGTAGGCAGCTACCAGATTCTGTGCCTTAAATAAAGAACACTTTAGCATCCAGAAAGCAGCCTGTGTGTTTTCTTCGTAAAGGGAGAGACTTGGATTGTGATTTAAAGGGTGTCCGGCACCTGCACAGGCTCGCCGCAACTCAGAAACCAGGAACAGCCAGGAAATGGTGGTTCATATATATATATATATATATATATATATATATATATATATATATATATATATATTACCTACTGGCGGTCGCCAGTAGGTAGTTATAGTTAGGATTGATTTCCATAGGGAAATCGCAACATTCTATTGGGAATAACTTTGGCGCCGGTTGAGGAATCTGCCTGAATTTTTCAGCAACTTTGCTTCGCGGCGTTCTGGTCCTTCCCTGAAAGTTTGGGGGGATTCGTCAAGCGGGGGCTGAGATAAAAGGGGTCCCAAAACGTGTTTTCCCCATGTTAATTTCCATAGGGCGGTCTGTCGCACTTTTAGCTCGAATGGCGGAATGGATTTTCACCAAACTTGGCAAAATTGTAGGGACTGGTAGCCCGATGTGCCTTTGCTATGTCTCAGGATATGTGCTCCAGAGGATTTTGAGGAATTTAGGTTAAAAAAAATGTATATATATGTAAGCGCGCCCCGGTACGCGCACCGGGGAGCGCTCCGGGCGCGCCACGCGACTTGCGCACGGAAAGCTGATTGGCTCTCGGGTGTCTGTAAACATTCGAAACAGTCCGCAGCGGCCGCCATCTTGTGTCTCGGTAGGATCGAGACACAAGAGGTGGCGAAAAACAAAGGGGGAAATGACCAAAAGGGGGCAGGGTACACCCCCCCTGACCCCCTAGGTTTGATGTGGTGGCCATAAAAGGGTCCCTCGGGTAAAAAAATGTTTTAATTTTTTTTCGATTTTCGCGGGGGGAGCGCCCGGTACGCGCACCGGGGAGCGTACCAGGGAGCGTACTTTGGTGAAAAATAGTGAAAATAGTAGTGTAAAATAATAATTTTGAGTGATTAGAGGTAGGGTAGCTCTGAAAAGAGCTTTTGGGTTCTGTGGCTGATTTAGGTACCTACAAGTACGTCCCACACACACTCACACGCACAAAACCCCACACCCCACACCCACACACTCCCCACACACACCTCACACACGCACACCTCCACCCACACCCAAACACCCCACGCCCCCACACCGACACCTTACACATCCACACCCACACCCACACCCACACATCCCACACACCTACACTCACACACACACCTCACCCCCCCAACACACACACGCACACACAGATACCTCACAGACACACCCCACACATCCCACACACACACCTCCCCCCCCACACACACACACACCTCACAGACACACCCACACATCCAACACATACACACATATCCTACACACATACCCCCCACACCCACACACCTCCCACACACACCACACACACCTCACACACCCACACCTCCACCTACACTCAAACACCCCACACACCCACACCCACACACACACCTTACACACCCACACCCCCACCAACACCCACATACCCCATACACCTACATACACCTATACACCTCACCCCCCCAGACACATACACACACACCTCACAGACACACCCCACCATCCCCCACACACACCTCCCCCCACACATGGAGAAAACTCAGTAAAACAGTAAAATGATAATTTAAAGTGCTTAGAGGTAGGGTAGCTCTGAATAGAGTTGTTGTGTTGTGTGGGTGATTTAAGTACCAACATGTAGGTACCAATGTAGAGTTTTAAATTCAGTGTACACCGTCTCCTCTGTAGATAATTTGCATGTTGTTACAGAAGTTATTGTGGTATATGGAATCCATACCATAGTCTGTCAGGAAAGCAGAAACAGATCCTTTAAGTACTCCCTGAGAACACATACGGGATCATGGGTAGTCTACCCTGCTCCCTTATGATGTTTTAAAATTGCACAGTATATTGTAAGTTTCACTTTATACTATAATATAAACATAATTATTTTGGTAGTACTTCATGAATTAGATATAAAAATGAATAATGTCTCAAACAATTTTTAATGATTAAATAAAAATGTATTGGTCAGAATTTTCATAGTTCAATAAAACTTCCAGCATTACATCATCTGGAATCTCCTCAAACATGCATGTTTCTATGTCTTGTAAACATTCAATAAATTATTCATCCAAAGACTGATCCATAAAATCTTCATCCAAAAAATCTTCATTTAGAATCTCCTCAGATGTAATCTCGAAGGAAATATTGATATTTTCTTGCTTCCCTTCCATTTTTTTGCCGTAAATTGCATAAAAAAATAACTATATCAGTAGATTTAGGGCAGTGTTGTGTTTAAGTTCAGACAGGTAGTTCTGTTTTTTTAACAATAAAGTTAACTTTGGGTAGTGTATGGTAACAGGCAGGAAGTAGAAATAAAAAAAAGTGCCTGTGAAGAAGCGTAAGTAAATTCATATTTATAGCAGAGAAGCCTAAGTCAATCAATAAATATAACAGAGGAGCCTATCTCTATTTATAACTATAGCAGAGGGACAGTAAATAATTATCAGAAAACGTTTTTACAAAATAACTTAAAGTGCCCCTTACAAATTATCAACTTACTTTAGAGAGAGGCGGAGAAGAAAAAATGCGAAAATCCTTTCAAGATGTACCTCAGGTAGTTGTAGTCAAAATGGCAGTGTTTCCCTCTCATTTTTCATTTATATTCATGTACATAACCAATCAAATGTCAGGAAAAAAAGTAGAAAATGAAAGTAACATTTTGATTGGTTGTAAATCCTAACACTTCAGATGTGTTTTTGTCATGTAATATACCTCAGGATATTTAGACAGTGCTACAGCTCAAATGGCTCAATGGAATTCCACCAAATTTGGGAAAATGGTAGGGACTGGTATGTAGTATGGCCTATTCTATATTTGGTGAAAGTGTCTCCATTGGTTTTTATGTAAATTAACTTTTGAAATTTTGGGAGCGCTTCCCGGTGCGCGCCCCGGTATGCGTACTGGCAGCGCTACGGGAGTCCTCCATTTTGTGTTTCGGTACATTTGAGTCAGAAAATGGAGGACAAACAACATTGGGAATGGGTATAAGGGGGCACGGTAGGCACTCCCTGACCCTCTAGGTTTTCTGAGGGGGTGTTAGGAGGCCCAAATAGGCCAAAAAAAAAGAAAAATATTTTTAAATTTTCGCGGGGGGAGCGCCCGGTACGCGCACTGGGGAGCGTACCGGGGAGCGTACTTTAGTGAAAAATAGTGAAAAAAGTTAGAAAAAGATATTCATTTTGAGTGATCAGAGGTAGGGTAGCTCTGAAAAGAGCTTTTAGGTTCTGTGGCTGATTTAGGTACCTACAAGTAGGTACCAATGCACAGTCTTAAATTCAGAAGGAATATTCTATTCCCCTCATCTGAGAAGTACACACCATCTCCTCTGTAGATATCTTGCATGTTGTGACGCAAGTTGTTGTTGTATATTGAACCCATTCCATAGTCTCTCATGTAAGCAGAAACAGATTTATTCACATGTTTCCGTGCTTTCTCAAATTGTGGACAAAATTGGTTGGACCACTTCCATTTCTGCCTTTGGCATATATTGGAAAATACCAAGGCAGTTTGAGGAAAAAGTGCCATCAATTGCCCAAAGGTGTCCTTTAAAAGCATTTCCAGACCTACCCCAGTCAAAGTGCCTAAGTCATTTCCACCACAGTGCAGAATTATGAGGTTAGGGTGTGGCAAATGCAAAAAGGTTTTCACCAATGGAATCAATTGGTGACATCTTAATCCTCTCTGGCCAATCCATTTAATGTTCACATTTTGTAAATCAAGGTTGTGAAAATTTCTGGTAGCTGCATACCTTTGAGCCCAGTGGATATAGCTATGTCCAATTATCCAGACAGAATACATGGTGAGAGGAGATTCTGGTGCAGTCAGATGAAGTGTGGGAAAGAAATGGCAGTTGGAACAATAGGAGTTTGCAAAAAAAAACTGTAGACTTTCAGTGCTCTTGAATCACAAGCAATGATTGGTAGATTGAGATAGTTGAAAACTGAAAGTTAGGGTGCATGGTTGTGGTCTGTGTAAGAAGTAATTTGAATGGTTAAAAAAAAGTCATTTAAAGAAACATTGCACCAGATAAGCTGGTGTATTCGCAGGTCAAACATCCTTGCTGAGGTGATTTGCAACATTGTAGAATAAACTTTTAAACCTGAGAGCTCAGTGAGGAGGGAGTTGCTATGGTAACAGGTAGAAAGGGCTGAGGGGGGGAAGGGTGTTGGTTTGAAAATATAGAGGGAAGAGTTTTGATTGGTTACCATGAGCAATATGTGTGTAGAATTAGAGGTTTTCTGTGCCGTTAAGGTTTGCAGTGCCTGGAGAACATACCTTTTGCTCTGCTAAAGAAATATTGGTGTGTGTATCTGACACTGTTATGAATCTCCTAAAGCATTTGTAAAGGTGAGTTATGATTCATTTAATATACATAGAGACTTGTATACTCTATGGAGAAGATTTGGAAGCAAATTGTGGTTTTTCAATGTTGCTTTGTGTCATGCTTTTTGATAATACTTGATAAAAAGTTTTTACTGTATAAAGGAATTGTATTTTGTAAAATTGTGAAGTTTTAGTAGTGACATGGAATGCGTGTACATAAGGCCTGTGCTGTGTTTCCTAAATGTGATATCAAAAACGATTTTGAGGAAAATGAATGGCTTTTACATTTTTGAGTATAATGTGGCGCAGAGGTTTAAAAAGTGACGCATCTACCTACATGCGTTACTTTTTAAATATGGCGTAAAAAGGTACATGTTTAGGCTTTCCTGGGGAGCGTAGGTGGTGAGGCTTGTGTCTAAGAGTGCAGTGGACTAGGCTTCATGAAGCCTATGCATGTACACAGGACCTCTGCTGTGTTTCCTAAATGTGATGTCAAAAAAGATTTTGAGGAAAATGAATGGCTTTTACATTTTTGAGTATAATGTGGCGCAGAGGTTTAAAAAGTGACGCATCTACCTACATGCGTCATTTTTTAAATATGGCGCAAAAAGGTACATGTTTTATGCCGCCGATGCGTCACAAAAAGTGACACATCAGCAGTACAAAACTGACGCAGGGCCTCACAAATGAGATTCTTTTTTTTTTGCACACTACTCCAGTTTAGTCCTGTCCACTGCACTCTTGGACACAAGCCTCACCTTTTGTGCTCCCCTGGACAGTCTTCATCTCATCTGCACTCCTTCTTAGGTGTCAGAATCCTATCACATGGGCAAAGCTCCATGTGAAAGCGTTTGCCTCAGTCTTATCCCTGCTGTGAGGCAGATGCTTGTACATAGGACCTGTGCTGTGTTTCCTAAATGTGATGTCATAAACGATTTTGGGGAAAATAAAAAAAATAGATGCGTCTCTTTTTAAACCTCTGCGCCACATTATACTCAAAAATGTAAAAGCCATTCATTTTTCCCAAAATCGTTTTTGACATCACATGTAGGAAAAACAGCACATGTCCTATGTACAAGCATAGACTTCATGAAGCCTAGTCCACTGCACTCTTAGACACAAGCCTCACCACCTACGCTCCCCAGGAAAGCCCAAACATGTACCTTTTTGCGCCATATTTAAAAAGTGACGCATGTAGGTAGATGCACAGTTCAAGTTGTGTGCCATTTTTTAATGAGGAGAGTTACTTCCAGGAGAATGATTTAGTGCATGCAGTTGACACCAGTGGTCGAGCGTATGAAGTGAAAGACGGTTGTCCGATTGAAAAAGAGAAACGTGTGCCTAGAGAACCAGAAGAGGTGTTAACTAATGAAGTTTTAGGGAGACGTACTAAGGGTCCAGTGTACACTTGGAAGTATAGTCGTATTTGTAGTGTGCGATAGGAATCAATTGATTTGTTTTGTAATTTCTTACGTACATATAGTAAGAAAAGTCTAAAGCAGAAAGTGAAGTTGTTGCAAGACTTAGATCCTTGCAGAGTGAGAGAAAAGACAGGTTTGCAAGGCCATTCACTGGCTTGTCTTTCAAGAAAAGTCTGTCAGAGTGTTTTTCATCATTTTAGGATGTTAGCAGTGCATCATACCAAAATGAGGAAATTAGTGAGAATGTTGTATTATGCAAAAAGTCCAGCACTTAAGCTTAAACAATTAAACAGTGCTCTTTTGCACGGAACTGAATTAGATGTGAAGAAGATTTGTGAAGAAATTGAGATTTGTTATTTTGATAAAAAAGAGGATAGTGTAGAAATTGACACAGCAATTCAAGGTAATGTGGGAGACAATGTACAGATTTCAAGTACAGAAAAGTTTGAGCAGGAAATTACCAGGTTTAAGGTGAAATCAAGTGAAAGGTCGAATTTTACTTGTGTGTGTTGTCGACGAAGTAATTATAAGCATCAAACTAGATTAGTTGATTTATACGTAAAAAGTGAAAAGATGAATAATTATGAGTGGAAGGATTTTGCAACTTATTTGTGGGTGGAGAATTGTTTTTATTTGAGTTCTGATCAGCGTATTTGTAAATATAGTTATGATAAATTAAATCAAAACAGAATGCCTGCTAGAGCTGTTCATAATAATCTGGAGTTGGTAGACATTCCCCCTGAATTGATGGATTTAAATACATATGAGTCTATTTTGATTCAATGTGTCCACCCTTTTCAGGCAATTGTTCGCATGGAGCCTAAGATAGGGAAATTGCCTCCTACAGATTCGCAGAGAGGATTAAAGGGAAGAGTTGTTTATTTGCCTCTAGATTTCAAAACAAATATTGATACAATTGGTATAGAAAAAGTAGAAGAGGAACCTTTAGTTATTCTAGTTAATGGGGTTCCGACAAAGAGTAAAAAAATCTGGCAAAATTTAGTGGATGTTAGGAAAGTCAAAAAGGCAACATTGTATTTAGTCAAAAAAATGAGTATTATAAACATGTATGTGTTGCAGCAGAGGAAACAGCTGCAGATGAAGACAGTGATTGTTCAGTCGGCCAAATTGAAAAAGTTGATGTCTCTAGAAGTGAAGAAATATATGAACATTATACTGTTCATCCTTTGCATTCCAAAGAAGTAATGGGGAAAGCAATTGAATTGTTTCAAATGAAAGCAGCAAAAGGAAGTCCCGTTAGTGTATGGGAAGAAAGTTTGGAAGCTCGTTGTTTTCCACAGCTATTTCCAACAGGTCGAGGTGGACGATATGACGATCGACCACTTCAAATTCCTGCATCTGAATATCGAACTGTAAGATTATATGCTGAAGATCCAAGGTTTCACCAATGCATTCCCTATTTGTTTCCTCTACTGTATGAAAGTGAATTGTTTGGGCTTTCTTATGCAGTAGACCATATACTGAAAAGTGGAGCACATCTGCAAAATGTTTCGGCGAGGGACTTTATGGAGAAAGTGAATCTGCAAGATAATATTTTGGAATCTCATCTAATCAATCTCATGGCATGTCAGCGGGGTACAAACGAGTATTGGTACCATCGTCATGGGGAATTGAAATGTATGCTATGAAACTTAGGAACTCCTACATGGTTCCTCACTATCAGCTGTGCCGAGTATGCATGGGATGACTTACTTCAATTTCTACGAGAGGCAAATGCAAATATACAAAATATAGAATTCAAAACACCTGGAGAACTGTGTTCTTTGGATCCAGTAAATGTATGCAGATATTTCAATTATAGATTTGAAGCTGTGATGTCTTTTATTACCAACAAAAAAAATCCTCCCCTTGGAGAGGTTTTGGATTTCTTTTGGAGAAAGGAGTATCAAGCGAGAGGTGCTCCTCACATACATATGTTGTTGTGGATTAAAGATGCACTCAAATTTGGAAAACATTCGGATGAGACAGTGATGAGCTTTATTGAAGAGTATTCAACATGTGCTGTTCCGAAAACTACCGAAGAAAACAGTTTAAGGCAACAAGTTTTACGCTTTCAATCCCATCGCTATGGAAAGTACTGTCGTCGAAAATTCAGAAACAAGGACAAGTTCTACACAAAATGTCGTTTCGCCTTTCCACGACCATGGATTTCTAAAGGAAGAGTAAATAATTTGATGTCTTCTCTGCGACATACTGTGACGAGGAAAGCACCAAAAAATACATACAATTTAAAAAGAAACGAAGAGTCCAAGTACATCAACGACTACAACCCAGTGATTTTGTCCATGTGGAATGCTAACATGGATATTCAATTCGTTGCTGACAACTCTATTGCTGTGGCTCGATATGTGACGTCTTACATCACAAAAAAAGAAAAGACAGAACTGAAGGAAATGTGGGAGGACATTTCACATGAAAAGAGTCTAAGCAAGAAATTATACAGTTACAGTCTGAAGATGTTGTCGCATCGAGAAATTGGAGCATATGAATGTTCTGATCGATTGTCATCAGCAAGTCTATATGCCAAATCTAGAACCATCATTTGGGTGAGTCTAGGTCTTGCTGCAACACGAAATCGAGTTTTGAAATCTGTACAAGAAATAGAGTATTTGGCGGAGAAAGAACCAGAAAGTACAGATATTTTGAAGACCAACATGTTGGATACATACTATCCAAATAGAAGTAGTCATCTTGAGAACGTTTGTTTGTATGAAGTTCTGCAAAACTATATTTATAAGAGAACCATCAGAGAAGATATTAACAATGGAATATATGCTATCATTGGGTGTGAAGGATGTCTAGTGAGACAGAAAAAAGGACATTTGATTAATCATCGAAAATTGAGTTGCGGAAATCCAGAGAAAAGGGAATTTTACTATTTAGCTCTTTTGCAACTCTTTAAGCCATGGCGTATAGAAGAGGAACTACTTGGAGATTTTCTCTGTTACGAAGATTCTTTTAATGCAACCAAGGATACCATAGAATGTCCTGTTTTTCCAAATTATCTGCCAATGTTGAACGAAGAAATAGAGCAAGAAGCCACAATTGCTGCAGAGATTGCTAGAGACAGTTCTCAAGACAGTCAGAGTTCTGCTTCATTGAGTCAGGATCCACTTGGAGGACCAATTATCCAAAATGAAGCTGCCACTGCCATGGATGAGGTGGAAAGAGCTATGGAACAAGCTCAAGATGATGAAAATAACTTAGAAGATTTGGTGAAACAACTAAACCTTGAGCAGAAACAGATATATGACGAAGTCACAGAACAGATTGCACATGGATTCAGTCATGAGAAAAAAGAGTGCTCATGTACATCATTTAAGCCTGTCCAACTGTACGTGAGTGGAGAAGCGGGAACTGGAAAAAGTTTTCTGATTAAAGCAATTGCAACTTATCTGCAGAAAAGGACTGAATCATCGCTGTCTTGTGTTGTTACCGCTCCACCTGGGCTGGCAGCACATAACATTAAAAGGATTACTTTACATCGTTTACTGATGCTGCCAGTGGAGCATGATAACAAATTGGAGTATCACAAGCTATCTGGAGATGCGTGTTCCGAAGTTTCGAGAGTCCTGAAGAAAATGAAACTTCTTATCATTGATGAAGTAAGCATGGTGTCAAATATAATGCTTGCTTTTGTGCATTTGAGAATGCAAGAAATTCTTAGAACAGACTATGATGTCTTATTTGGAGGAAAACATATTATTGTTTTCAGAGATCTTCTGCAGTTGACTCCAGTGAAAGGACAACCTGTGTTCAAAATGCTCACGCATGAAGATACCAGGAAGTGCTTAGGGAGCATTGGAAACGTTAATATATGGTTAAACTTCAAATATGCAGAACTGCTTCAAAATATGCGGCAGGCAAAGGATGAAGATTATAAAAAGATTTTACAAGATGTAAGAATCGGACAACTAAGTGAGCAAGGGAAAGAAGCTTTACATGGACGATTAATTTCAAATTTGTACCCAAATGAAAACATTCTTCCAGAGAATATTTTTAAGAAAATTAACAAGAAGAAATCTGGCATATGTTTGATGCCAACTCTGAAAGAATGTTCCATGTTCAATAACAAAATGTTACAGTTAGAAAATGAAGAGATAGTGAAACTGGAAGCTACAGATAAAATAGAGCATATGGGAGCAACAATTATTTTGTCTGAAAATTTGAAATCAAAATTGGATTCATTAGAGAAGACTATATCTAAAACTGCTGGTTTTGAAAAGACTCTGAATGTGTGTTTAAATTGTCTTATCATTTTGAGAGGGAATTTAAATGTTGAAAGAGGTCTGGTAAATTGAGCAATGGGTCATGTTGTTGGTTTTGTGAATTACAAAAATAGAGATGGAATTGAAATTTTAAAAATTTAATTTGATGGCATTGATGAAATAGAACAAATTTGTCGTTGTTCAGCTAGATTTTTGCTCGTGAAAGACTTATATGTTCGCCGAAAACAGTTTCCTATTTGTTTGGCATATGCGGTGACAATTCATAAGTCTCAAGGTTTAAGTGTAGATAGCGCTTTGGTGAACATTGGAAGTTCTGTGTTTAAAGAGGGTATGGCATATGTGGCATTATCACAAGTCAGAACTTTATCAGGATTGTACTTGATTGAGTGTGATGAAACAAAGGTTTGTGCAGATATAGATTGTGTTAAAGAATACAATAGGTTAAGAAGAGAGTATGCTCCACATTTGCCTCAATATCCTCTGATTGAAAAACGTGTGGTAGGCCGAAAAAGAAGAAATGAGAGTAATTGCAGTGAGGTATCAGAAAAAAGGCATTAAGTAGATAAAAGTGTAATTGTAAAGAGAAAGAAAAAGGATTCTGTTGAAGATGTTGTTGGATTTCAGTTTGAAAACAGTTCTAGTGTCAACTGCTATGCTAATGTAGTAGTTAATATTGTTTTTTTCTTCAAAATTTACAAAAACAGATTGTCGAAAATCGGGAACAAACATTGTGCTGTTTATTGAATTCTGTGTTAGAGAAATGTAGTAGTGATAGAGCAAAAATAGAAAGTGTTTCAGAAATTAGAAATCTTCTAGACATATGTTCAGGTCAAAATCAATTTTCACAGAATATTCAGCACTATTGTCAGGAATTTTTAATGTATATGTTTGATGTATTGCAAGATGAAGGAGTAGATATAAAAAAACTTTTTAACCTTTCTTATCAATGGCAACATGACTGTGATAACTGTGCTTCATCAAGAATAGACTCTGAAAGATTTATATATTTGACTTTACCAGACTGCAAATCAGTGCCTTTTAATAATCTAGTAAAAGCAGCGGATCACAATATGGTGTTACCCAATGTAAGTCTGCAATGCTGTCCACATTATTTCTACAAAATTATGGTCACTATGTTATTTTAATGTTCCAACGATGTAGACCTGATGGAACTAAATTGACAACTTCTATTAAAAATTTTGTGGCTTCTCAGTTATCGATATCAGGAAGAACCTTTACAACTGTAGCTATTATTTTTCATGACGGTCCTTCTACAACATCAGGGCATTACACATGCTATTTAAAAACTTCTAAAGGTTGGACCCAATGTAACGACACTCATTTGACTTTCAAACAACGTTTGCCTTTTGGCTTTATAAATTCATACCTAGTGTTTTACAGCCAAAATTCAGGTAAAGGTAATTGGCCTATGAAGACGGGAGGAGTACTCATATATACTCATACATCTGACACTATTTGGCCAAATGGAAAGGTGCAGGAATGAGTAAAGAGTCATGACTGAAAAAAAGGAGTATATGAAAATAATAAAAATATTTCAGATGTTCTGGGAGCTTTTCTTATAGAAAGTCGATGAAATGGATTTTTAAGTGAACAGCAAAGTACTTTGCAACGAGAAAAAGACCTCCATGATATACTATTTGGCCTCAAGGAAAAGTAAGTCAATCCAAGATTAGTGTACGTTTATCATTTGTCAGTATCTAAGGTTTTTTTTAAAACACAATTTTTTAGATTGTGGTTTTTTTTTCCCGCTGTCATATGATGAGTAATTTGAACTCACTGTTTTAAGTGAAATTCAATATATTCTGAGAACAGCAAAAATAAACTATGTAACATGTTGTACAAGTTATTTTATACTTTGGATTGTGTAAATTAAATTGTATTCCCATTCTCTGACACTCACTTTTCTTTTTCCGTCCTCTTTCAGCTCTTTTTACTCACTTATAATGTCTTTCTCTCACTCTCTGTAACCCCCGTTCCTTTACTCCACTTCTTTGACAACCCCTCATTCTCATTTCAACTGTGTGCATCCCCTCTCTCCTTTGCATAACTTTTCAGCTTTCAGTCTCTCTGCTTTACTTCCCTTTTCCGTATTTTACTCCTTTGCTCTTTTAGTAATTCCTCTTTACTCACTCAGCAGTATTGTCGCACTCTATCACTATAAATCACCCACTCTTCCTCGCTTATCTTTGTTTAATCCTTACTTTTGACCTCTTCTCTCTATTTTTCGTTCACTACTTCTATGTCCTCAGTGCCTCACTCTCCTTGTCTTATGTTCTCTTGTGTTTATTTACCTTCTATCATTTCTTTTAGAACAACTTCACTGCTCTTCTCTCATCGTTTTTCATCCTATTTCTTTTACTCTGATTCTATTACCATCCCTGATTTTCTTTCTTTCAATGTCCTTCTCTTTACTTTCATCACCAAATTATTTTCTCTCAGTACCACTGTTTTAGTCGTCTTCTCCTCTCTTTCCTTTTTTTGCTCCCTTACTCATTTCCTTTTCTCACTCATTGTACTCCACCTCACTCAGTTTTTCTCTTAGTGTGTCTGCCTACTAACTTCCGCAGTCCATTTCCCTCAATCGTTGTATATTATCCTCTCTCCCTTCATCCTTTCACTCTATGACTGTTCTTCACTTACTCTCAGTTATCTTCTATTCCTCATTCTTCTAAATGCATCCTTAATTAGACTGTTTTCTGTCTCAGTCATTATCTTTTTACTTACTACTGTTTCCTGATTTAGTTTTGCTAACTCACATTGTTTTAGTATCTTTCTTCCCTTCAGTTCTTTTCTCTGTTCTTCTCTTCCTCTGTGTCAGTGAATCTATATGCCTTACTCTTAGTAATTTGCTCTCATTCTATTTCTTTTTTTCTCTTTTTATCCTTCTACCTTACTCTATTTCCCTTTCTGTGTCCTTCACTCTTACTTTATTTCTAAATACAGTGTTTTGATTTTTAACCTCTTCATTTGTATATTTTAATTTAAAATATACATTTTACTAATTATAACTTATTTTTTCTTCTCTCTTTCACAGATACAAAGTGTAATAAAAAAAGAATAATTAAAGTTACATTTATTATATGGTAAGTATGACTAAAAAAATGTAGTTTGTCATCACCCTTTGCTTAAAGCTTACTAATATTTTCTCAACCAACCTCACTCCTGTGTGTTTACTCTGCTTCCCTCACTTATTCTTATTCTCCATGTTTACTCCAATTTCCCTATTTCTCCTCTCATATTCAACTTCTTTCAATCCCTATTCTTTACTTCACTTACTGTCTGTTCCCTTGCTTTGCTTTTTCATTCATTTTGTTTTTCTTAATTTTTTACCTTACTCCTACACACACATCTCATCCCCCTCTCAACACATACACACACCTCTAACATACACCCCACACATACACAGCACACACACACCTCATACACACAAAAAATCTCCCCCACACACTCTTCACATATACACACAAATTCCATACACACACATACATCACACACATATACACCCCATATCCATACACTCCTCACACATACTTCACACACCCTCACCTCCACCCACACCAAAAAAACCCACACAGCCACAACCACAGAAACACCTTACACACCCACACCCCGACCTACACCCACTGACTCCCTATAACTCACACAAACTGCATTACATATCTTTGTTTGCTATTTCACTGAAACCCATTCAGGTGCTGTTACCTTTATTTTCTCTGTCCTTTGTCTTTGTCTCTCCCCATCTCTTATCCTAATTCAATTTTTCACTCTCTTTCACCCCTCTTTACTTATACTAACTAGTCTTTTCTTACCCTCCCTCACTGTTCTTCATTTATCCCAGTTACGCCTCTACCGTTCATTCTCAATTTGTTTCTGTCCTATCTTTTTCTTTCAACAAAACTCACATTCTCCCACTATCTCTAGTTTAGTGTTCTTCCTCTCTCTTCCCTTCTTTCGCTCCTTTAGTGATTTTACTTTTCTCACTTTCACCCTATTACACTTTCTCTGTTTTTAACTATGTAGTAAACAATCCCTCTGTGTTTCTCCCTCTAGCTCTCTTTCTCTTAACATTACTCTCTTTGTGTTCTTCCCTCATGCTAACTCCTTCATTCATTTTTTTTTCTTTTTCTTTTTTTGGTGCGCTCCCCGGTACGCGCTCCGGGGAGCGACCCGGTACGCGTACCCTGCAGAAAACAAATTGACACAGATTCTTTAAAAATATAGGTTTATTTTTATAAAGTAAAGGTAGTTCTAAAAAGAACTGTTTTTTTTCTTCTTTTTGTTGTTTTATATTTTTTTATGTTTTTTGGAACATTTTGTACTTTTTTGGCTTTTCTGAACACTTTTATATTTTTTTTGTATTTTTCATGGGGAGAAACAAAAAACAGGGAATTGTAAATGGCTCAACTGGAGCATGAAAAAAATCAGGAAAAATTAGGGTTTTTTTGGACACTTATGGTTATCACCAGAAACCATGATAAGTTCAATGCTTTGCTCACCATAAGCAAGTAACTTGTTACAATATTTGCATAAAATTTTGTAATCATTAAACTTTGGTTGGATAGTAGCCAATGTGTCTCTTGCCCCCGAACCCGATGGATTGGGTTGTTTTGATGTTGAGCGTCGAGACGATGATGGGGGTAGTTTACTGCAGAGGTCCCTTAACTCTGCATTAGAGTAGTTGTTTGGATGCGCCCGCATCATGTGGCGAATCATCGTGTGATTCCCGAAGGAATACTTTTTGTTAGGGTTCCCCCTCGATAGCTCAGCACCACAAATTAAGCAAGTCACCTTTGCTGCGTTTACTTTTTTAAAACCTCTTGGGAGTTTGTAGAACTGCCATACAAAGTGCTCTTTGGGTTTGTAGGGCTGTTTATCTTCAGGCAGGAACTCCCTTCTCGGTGCCTCTTCTTCCTCATCCTCCTCCTCTTCCTGTTC
Source organism: Lissotriton helveticus (assembly GCF_964261635.1). Lineage (NCBI taxonomy): Eukaryota > Metazoa > Chordata > Amphibia > Caudata > Salamandridae > Lissotriton > Lissotriton helveticus. The sequence continues at coordinate 194,636,258 of NC_136067.1, forward strand.
ACCACCAACGTAATCTTCTGGTGGTCTTTTAGATGGTGGTGGTGGTGGTGGTGGGCCAGATGCTCCAGCTGCTGATACTACTGTAGCCATTTTCTGAGATAGAACTCGAAACAGGTCTTCCTCAGTCGAAGGACAAAGTCAGAATAAGGAAAAAAGGAGGGGGCTTTCATCATTTGGAAAACAAAAGTGTTCTGGACCAATGAAAAGTGTTATTTTCAAGTCACATGATCCAAGCTTTCATCATTTGGAAACCAAAACTGATCTGCACCAATGAAAAGTGTTATTTTCAGATCTCATGACCCGACGCGCTTACGCTACACGCCCCGGGGCGCGCCTCGGGGCGCGTCGCGTAAGCAAGTCGAGATGTTGCTCGATCGTATGCGATCGCGTGCTTACGGGTGTGCTTACGCAGTGCATCATATGACGCATCACGCGACTACGCGAAATATCATGATGTTGTTTTCGTTCGCGGGAATAGCGCTCTCGGGACGCTCCCCGGTAGGCGCCCCGGGGCGCTCCGTAGCATTGCGCTCACCCGTACGTTCACCGGTACACGCCCCGGGAGCGCCCCGGGGCGCATACCGGGGCAAACAATAAAAATATATATATATATTTACACAATTTAAAATTTGTTATAAAAATTATTACTTTCATACCTATAGATATTTGCTATTAAAAAACCTATGAAAGTCACTGAAAAAACCATAGGTTTCACACCAGTTATAGTTAGGAATTAGCATTTAAAAAACCTATTAAATTCACTGAAAAAACCATAGGTTTCACACCAGTTATAGTTAGCTGGAAATTTTACTCGCATAAAACCATTGAAATTCCCATGTTATAGTTAGTTGGACTCACTATAACTTGCGCGTGCAATGCACTGCTGATGACGTCACATATTACATCACTCATGACATGGTCAGTGACATCACTCATGACATCACTGATGACACCATCCGTGTGACAGAGTGACAGACCTCCTTTCACAGTAATGTAACCCTTGAAACACATATTCAAAAATAGAAACTAAAATTTTCAAAAAAATGGAGATACCCATACCAGTTACAACAACCAATTCAATATTTCCACCATTTATATACACATGCACTCATTCACCAACAGTTCTATACAATCACTCATACATATACTCACTCATCATATGTTGTGATACACGTATACATCCTGTTACACACCGACAGTCATCCAAAAGTTACTCTCACACATACTCACACATGCAAGTAAACTATTGAGCATCCATTTATTTGCATATACAGCTATACACACACTACCACCTTACTTCTAATGAAACTTACACATACTTACTCTCTTAAACAATCACTTATAGAAAAACATACTTATTTAAACAGGAACTCTTACAATCTCTTACTCTCACATATACTCACTTATATACATCAATATTCACATATACTAGATTAAAACATATGTACTTACTAATAAAGACACTAGTGAGACAGTCATTCACTCACTAACACACACATATACACACTCATCCACCCATACAGTCCTGCACATATGGTGTCTTCAAAACACATACAAAGAGAGAGTCAGTCATTCATGCATCTATGTGCGAAGTAATACCCCCACCAAACCACACAAACACTCATACTGATACTAAGAAAAACATCTAATAACCCATATACATACACATGTAGCTATTCACCAACCCATGCAGCCACTTATACACAAAGTGAAACACTAATACATATATTTAAATATTTAAACATTACTCACTAATATATGTATTCACTAAGATACACTTAATAAGGCAGTTAACCAATCAATTAAAAAAAAAAAAAAACATGTAAACACTTATTTAAACATTTATTCTTCCATCAACTTTTACATATACATATATAAAACATATTTATTTTTCAAAAAGACACACATTCACTAGATGGTGTCATCAGTGATGTCATGAGTTATGTCACTGACCATGTCATGAGTGATGTAATATGTGACGTCATCAGCAGTGCATTGCACGCGCAAGTTATAGTGAGTCCAACTAACTATAACGTGGGAATTTGAATGGTTTTATGCGAGTAAAATTTCCAGCTAACTATAACTGGTGTGAAACCTATGGTTTTTTCATTGAATGTATTAGGTTTTTTAAATGCTAATTCCTAACTATAATTGGTGTGAAACCTATGGTTTTTTCAGTGATATATATATATATATATTCACTGAAAAAACCATAGGTTATAGACCATATATAGTTAGGAATTTGCATTTACAAAACCTTGAAAATTCACTGAAAAAACCATAGGTTAGAGACCATATATAGTTAGCTGGACATTTTATTGACATAAAACCAATGAAATTCCATATATAGTTAGTTGCACTAACTATATATCGCGCACCCGCAATCCACTGCTGATGATGTCACATATTACATCATTCATGACATGGTCAGTGACATCACTGATGACATCACTGATGACATCTCAAATGACATCACTGATGACATCACTGATGACATCTCAAATGACATCACTGATGACATCATCTAGTGTCTGTGTGTTTTTGTAAAGTTTAAATATGTTTTACATATTGAAAAATGAGTGGATGTATGGAAGACTGAGTGTGTGTGTGGCTGGCTGGGAGGTGTGTGACTCTGTGCATATCAATGTGTACTTGTATCAGTGATTGTATAAGAGAGTAAGTATGTGTTAGTATATGTGTGAAAAGTATGGTGTTCTGTGTTTAACTGTATAGATGAGGAAATCGAAGTGTGATTGATTCTTCACAGGACTGACTAGGTGTATGAGTGCATATGATAGTGTTGTAATAATGAGTAACTGTATGTATGAGTGATTGTATGGGTGAATGAGTGAATGTGTGTGTAGACGTAGGAATCAGTGAGTGCGTATGTAGTAACTGGTATTGGTGTGTCATGATGTCATCAGTGATGTCATTTGAGATGTCATCAGTGATGTCATTTGAGATGTCATCAGTGATGTCATCAGTGATGTCACTGAAGTATGGTGTTCTGTGTTTAACTGTATAGATGAGGAAATGGAAGTGTGATTGATTCTTTACAGGACTGACTAGGTGTGTGAGTAACTCCATGGATGAGTGGCAGTGTGTGAGTGTCTGCATAGGTGTATGAGTGCATATGATAGTGTTGTAATAATGAGTGACTGTATGTATGAGTGATTGTATGGGTGAATGAGTGAATGTGTGTGTAGACGTAGGAATCAGTGAGTGCGTATGTAGTAACTGGTATTGGTGTGTCATGATGTCATCAGTGATGTCATTTGAGATGTCATCAGTGATGTCATCAGTGATGTCATTTGAGATGTCATCAGTGATGTCATCAGTGATGTCACTGACCATGTCATGAATGATGTAATATGTGACATCATCAGCAGTGGATTGCGGGTGCGCGATATATAGTTAGTGCAACTAACTATATATGGAATTTCATTGGTTTTATGTCAATAAAATGTCCAGCTAACTATATATGGTCTCTAACCTATGGTTTTTTCAGTGAATTTTCAAGGTTTTGTAAAAGCAAATTCTTAACTATATATGGTCTATAACCTATGGTTTTTTCAGTGAATTTCATTGGTTTTTTAAAAGCTAATATCTATAGCTGTAAAATATATTCTTTATTACGTGACGTATCAATCCTAGGGGGTCAGGAGGGGTTTACCTTGCCCCCTTTCCTTCATTTCCCCCTTCTTTTTTCACCACATCTTGTCTCTCGAACCTACCGAGAGACAAGATGGCGGCCACTCCGGACTGTTTACAATGTTGACAGCTACGCTGCCGGTTAGCTGCCCGGTTAGCTGCCCGGTGAGCTGCCCGGTGAGCTGCCCGGTTCACGTACCGGGACGCGCCTCTACGGCGTAAAATCGCGGGGCACTTTAATATCCCCCTCATCAATCCTAGGGGGTCAGGAGTGGTCTACCTTGCCCCCTTTCCTTCATTTCCCCCTTTGTTTTTCACCACATCTTGTCTCTCGATCGTACCGAGAGACAAGATGGCGGCCGCTCCGGACTGTTTAGAATGTTGACAGACACCGGAGAGCCAATCAGCTTTGCTTCGCGAAGTTCCGTTACGCGTCAGGTACGCGAACCGGGGCGCTAACCGGAGCGCTGTCACAGATATATATATTTTTTTAAACGTTAATTTCTCAAAATCCACTGGAGCACATATATTGAGACATAGCAAAGGCACGTCGGGCAAACCATATCTACAATTTTGCCAAGTTTCATGTAAATCTATTCAGCCGTTCGAGCTAAAAGTGAGTCCAACCGCCCTATGGAAAAATGATTGGGAAAAACGTGTTTTGGGACCCCCCTTTTTTCTCGGCCCCCCCCTGGCGAAACCCCCCTAAATTTTCAGGGGCTGCTCAGAAACTAAATGTGCCATTTTCCTGAAAATTTCAGCCAATTCCGTCCACAAACGCCAAAGTTATTAGACATAGAATTTTCAGAAACCCCATAGAGAAAAAATCCTAACTATATATACCCACTGGCTATCGCCAGTAGGTAATATACATATATAAACATATATAATCTGCATATCTATATAAATATAAATGCATGCATACATATACATATATGCATACATATGCATGTTATTTACATGAAAGTTTTAAAAACACTAATAAAAGCAAAGCTAAAAAGCCACCTCATTACAAACAGAATGGCTTTAACTTAAACGAGGGCGAGATCTATTGCATTTTCAATGCTTGTTTACTTTGGTTCTATCAAGAAGGCATTCAGATGTGTCACACATTTGCCATAAATTCTGAATGTTAGCACTCTGGTTCCTCATTAGATCACTGTAGTAAAGCTAGTGCTCACCAGGGAAGTCTGCTGCTAATCATGGTTTGCAGCCATTTTCCCGCATTTTTTATCCCGCAGACTTTCAGTCCGCATACCATTATCCCGCAAGGTCATTGACCTCGCATACCATTATCCCGCATTTTTTCAAAACGCATGTGCATTTATCGCGCATGCCTTTACAAAGAATTACGTTTTAAAGGCATGTATGGTAAATGCATTTGCGTTGTGAAAACCACGATGATGAGAGAGGTAAGTGGGTTTGTGTTAATTTTTTCGTGGGTTAGTGATTGTGTAGTGTAGTGTAGTGTTGTGTAGTGTAGTGTTGTGTTAGTGTAGTGTAGAGTTGTGGTGGTTGTTTAGTGTAGGGTCATGCTGGGGGTAGTGTTTTAGGGTTTAGGGTTGTGTTGTAGTGTTTGCGTAGTGTAGGGTCATGCTGGGGGTAGTGTTTTAGGGTTTAGGGTAGTGTTGTAGTGTTTGCGTAGTGTAGGGTCATGCTGGGGGTAGTGTTTTAGGGTTTAGGGTTGTGTTGTAGTGTTTGCGTAGTGTAGGGTCATGCTGGGGCTAGTGTTTTAGGGTTTAGGGTAGTGTTGTAGTGTTTGCGTAGTGTAGGGTCATGCTGGGCGTAGTGTTTTAGGGTTTAGGATAGTGTTGTAGTGTTTGCGTAGTGTAGGGTCATGCTGGGGGTAGTGTTTTAGGGTTTTGGGTAGTGTTGTAGTGTTTGCGTAGTGTAGGGTCATGCTGGGGTGTAGTATTTTAGGGTTTAGGGTAGTGTTGTAGTGTTTGCGTAGTGTAGGGTCATGCTGGGGGTAGTGTTTTAGGGTTTTGGGTAGTGTTGTAGTGTTTGCGTAGTGTAGGGTCATGCTGGGGGTAGTGTTTTAGGGTTTTGGGTAGTGTTGTAGTGTTTGCGTAGTGTAGGGTCATGCTGGGGTGTAGTGTTTTAGGGTTTTGGGTAGTGTTGTAGTGTTTGCGTAGTGTAGGGTCATGCTGGGGTGTAGTGTTTTAGGGTTTTGGGTAGTGTTGTAGTGTTTGCGTAGTGTAGGGTCATGCCGGGGGTAGTGTTTTAGGGTTTTGGGTAGTGTTGTAGTGTTTGCGTAGTGTAGGGTCATGCCGGGGGTAGTGTTTTAGGGTTTTGGGTAGTGTTGTAGTGTTTGCGTAGTGTAGGGTCATGCTGGGGGGTAGTGTTTTAGGGTTTTGGGTAGTGTTGTAGTGTTTGCGTAGTGTAGGGTCATGCTGGGGGTAGTGTTTTAGGGTTTAGGGTAGTGTTGTAGTGTTTGCGTAGTGTAGGGTCATGCTGGGGGAAGTGTTTTAGGGTTTAGGGTAGTGTTGTAGTGTTTGCGTAGTGTAGGGTCTTGCTGGGGGTTGTGTTTTAGGGTTTAGGGTAGTGTTGTAGTGTTTGCGTAGTGTAGGGTCATGCTGGGGGTAGTGTTTTAGGGTTTAGGGTAGTGTTGTAGTGTTTGCGTAGTGTAGGGTCATGCTGGGGGTAGTGTTTTAGGGTTTAGGGTAGTGTTGTAGTGTTTGCGTAGTGTAGGGTCATGCTGGGGTGTAGTGTTTTAGGGTTTTGGGTAGTGTTGTAGTGTTTGCCTAGTGTAGGGTCATGCTGGGGGTAGTGTTTTAGGGTTTAGGGTAGTGTTGTAGTGTTTGTGTAGTGTAAGGTCATGCTGGGGTGTAGTGTTTTAGGGTTTTGGGTAGTGTTGTAGTGTTTGCGTAGTGTAGGGTCATGCTGGGGGTAGTGTTTTAGGGTTTAGGGTAGTGTTGTAGTGTTTGCGTAGTGTAGGGTCATGCTGGGGGTAGTGTTTTAGGGTTTAGGGTTGTGTTGTAGTGTTTGTGTAGTGTAGGGTCATGCTGGGGGTAGTGTTTTAGGGTTTAGGGTTGTGTTGTAGTGTTTGTGTAGTGTAGGGTCATGCTGGGGGTAGTGTTTTAGGGTTTAGGGTAGTGTTGTAGTGTTTGCGTAGTGTAGGGTCATGCTGGGGTGTAGTGTTTTAGGGTTTTGGGTAGTGTTGTAGTGTTTGCGTAGTGTAGGGTCATGCTGGGGGTAGTGTTTTAGGGTTTAGGGTAGTGTTGTAGTGTTTGTGTAGTGTAGGGTCATGCTGGGGGTAGTGTTTTAGGGTTTAGGGTAGTTTAGTTGTTTAGTGTATGCTAAAGGCATATTCGTTCTAAAAGTTTTTGTTATTTTAATTTGCGGCCTAATAGTACATGCGGGATTTTTTTTGCGGACTGATGGTATGCGGGATTTCGTCATATATTCGCTAATCATACTTTCTATGGCAAAATGAACCCCCTCATTTTGTTCCTTTTTAAATTAAATGTTTTAAAAGTTACCACTTTATTCCAATCAAGATGGCTTCAGGTGTGCCATACCTTTGTAATAAGTAGGACTGTTAGCACTCTAGTTGTTCTTTAGAACACTCTGGGACATTCTGTCATTGGGCTATAGTTGGGCTACATCTGGCTGATATTTGGGCTACATTTGTTTTTTTTGTCTCTGGTGGCCATCTTTGGGCTACATTGGGCTACATTGGGCTACATTGGGCTACATTTGGGCTCCAACATATATATAGCCCAATGTAGCCCAATATATATTTTTCAAAGTTAATTTTCGTAAAAACCACTGGAGCCTATATCTTGAAACATAGCAAAGGCACATCGAGCTACCAGTCCCTACAATTTTGCCAAGTTTGGTGTAAATCCATTCAGCCGTTCAAGCTAAAAGTGAGGCCAACCGCCCTATGGAAAATTGCATGGGAAAAACACGTTTTGGGACCCCCCTTTTTTCTCGGCCCCCCCTTGACAAAACCCCCCCAAATTTTCAGGGGCTGCTCAGAAACAAAATGTTCCATTTTCCTGAAAATTTCAGCCAATTCTGCCCTCAAACGCCAAAGTTATTCGACATAGAATTTTCAAAAATCCCATAGGAAAAAAATCCTAACTATATATACCTACTGGCTATTGCCAGTAGGTAATATATATATATATATATATATATATATATATATATATATATATATATATATATATATTCACTGAAAAAACCATAGGTTATAGACCATATATAGTTAGGAATTAGCATTTACAAAACCTTGAAAATTCACTGAAAAAACCATAGGTTATAGACCATATATAGTTAGGAATTAGCATTTAAAAAACCTTATTTTACTCACACAAAACCATTGAAATTCCATATATAGTTAGTTGCACTAACTATATATCGCGCACCCGCAATCCACTGCTGATGATGTCACATATTACATCATTCATGACATGGTCAGTGACATCACTGATGACATCACTGATGACAACATCCAGTGATTATGTGTTTCTGTAAAGTTTAAATATGTTTTACATATTGAAGAATGAGTGGATGTATAAGTGTCTGAATGAAGGTTTTAGTAGGTGCGTGATTGACTGTATGAGTGAGTGATTAAATGCGTCTTACTGAATGCACGGGTTAGTGACTAAACTGTCTGAAAGTGTGCATCAGTATGTCTGTTGTTGTGCAAGCTGCTGCATGTGTTGATCAGTAGCTATATAAGTAGCTATATGGGTTAATGATTGGTTGCACAAGTATTTGTATGGGAGACTGAGTGTGTGTATGGCTGGCTGGGAGGTGTGTGACTCTGTGCAGATCAATGTGTACTTGTATCAGTGATTCTATAAGAGAGTAACTATGTGTTAGTATATGTTTCAAAAATGTAAGGTGTTCTGTGTTAAACTGTATAGATGAGAAAATGGAAGTGTGATTGATTCTTTTCAGGACTGACTAGGTGTGTGAGTAACTCCATGGATGAGTGGCAGAGTGTGAGTGTCTGTATAGGTGTATGAGTGCATATGATAGTGTTGTAAAGATGAGTGATTGTATGTATGAATGATTGTATGAGTGAATGTGTGTGTAGACATAGGAATCAGTGAGTGCGTATGTAGTAACTAGTATTGGTGTGTCAATGGTTTCAAAAATGATACTCTCTATTTAACACTGGGTGTAACGGAGGTTATATTACAGTGTGAGGAGATGCATTGTATTATCACATGAATGATATCATCAGTGATGTGATCATTGATGTCAAGTGAGATGTCATCAGTGATGTCATTTGAGATGTCATCAGTGATGTCATCAGTGATGTCACTGACCATGTCATGAATGATGTAATATGTGACATCATCAGCAGTGGATTGCGGGTGCGCGATATATAGTTAGTGCAACTAACTATATATGGAATTTCAATGGTTTTGTGTGAGTAAAATAAGGTTTTTTAAATGCTAATTCCTAACTATATATGGTCTATAACCTATGGTTTTTTCAGTGAATTTTCAAGGTTTTGTAAATGCTAATTCCTAACTATATATGGTCTATAACCTATGGTTTTTTCAGTGAATTTCAATGGTTTTTTAATAGCAAATATCATAAGCTGTCGAATGTCAAGTATGTGGTAAGTAAAAACATTTTCGTGTTTATGCACACTGATCTGCTTTGAATGCTGCCCCCCACCCCTCATTTCTATTAGGAGTACTCTCTCTTTGCAGATAGTGAAGGGTAGTTAACGCAGCCCTTTGCCCCCTTTGTAATCCGTCGTGCCTGCTTCTCTCTCCATTTGATTGATTGTTCTCTTTGGTTCATTCTCTATTTACAAACAAGCACAGAGTCAAAATACTCTGTTTAGTCTTTGCAGATAGCGAAAAACCGTGTAAAAAAACAAAAGGAATCGAGCAAAATCAGTAGGCCACTAATGGGATCTCTTTTTGACCTCGCTAAAATAGAAACATTAGGAACAACCTGTTGAAAATAGCAATGCGTATGTACATAAGCGGCGTTCATTTGTGTTCACAGTACCCCTTGTTGATTGTTTGAATCGAGCATTGAATTGTTCGAAGTTGGTTCTCTTAAGGATCTTCTCTGCCTGCAAACGAGGAAGAATAGGAATATTCTCTCTCCCTTTGCAGATAGTGAAGGGTAGGTAACGCAAGCCTTTAACACGTCGTACCTATTTCATTCCTCATTGATTGATTGATTGTCCGAACATTGACTGTTTGGGAATTAGTTCTTTTTGGAGGTATTCCCTGTTTGCAAATAAACGTAGGAAAATCTTTGCAAGTAGTGAAAGGGTACGTAATGCGGACCTTTCTCCCCCGTTGTAATCTGTCATGCCTATCTACTCCCCACTGATTGATGCACCTGTTTCACCCGGACCATTTACTAGACATACGTCATCTGGCCTGCCAGAGAGCACCCCTAGTGAAAAGGACATATGCAATAATAACGAAGTGATCACTGTATCCTGTTAACAGAAACTTTAGCATGAAACAACCTGGAAAGAAAAGAATAGGAAATCGAAAATCAGTAGGCCACTGATGAACATGAACTTTTATTAAACAACGAACAAAGAAACGATAACATAACGTAATGATAAAACCTATTAATGTCCTAGAAACAAGAAAACGTTAGAAATATGCCAGTGGTGAGAGACCAGAAAAACAGTAAGAGAAACCAAATCACCCCTCGCTGTCCCACCGCCTGCCACGCCAAAAAAATCGATAGACTAGGGAAAATGCAAGTCAGTAGAACATCCGCCCCCACTCTGGAAACTTCCAAGGTGGGGCAGGGTTCCGGCTACGCCCAGCCGGGAGCAGCCCACATAAGGCAGGTCCTGCTGCCACGCCTCGGCCAGGAGATCCTAACGTAGGGTGTAGCCGGAGGAGAGGCCGAGACCAGCGGGACCCGGCCAGGGGATTGCCTTTACAACGCTGAACAGTTGCAGGGGGGGGGGAATGTCTCCTCGACCCTCCCCTCTCTCTCCCAGTCCGGCCGCGGTGGCCCTTGAGAGTTGCAGGTAGTCCCGCCACATGCTCTTCCGGTCCGGCCACCAACGGTCGGGGGGCCGAGGCCGACGGGATCCGGCTGCAGCCAATAAACCAAGAAACCCGTTCATGGGGCCAGAGCCAGGGGCGTCCGGCCGACATCTACCGGAAGCCCGGCCCGAAGACGGACGGGACACTTCTTCTTTCTTGTATAATTGCTGCAACAACCCTGGGGGGGGATGTCTTGCACATGCCTCCGACCCCCCCCCCCTCGTCCTCATCGCCTGGTCCGGCCATAACAAATCTCAAGCGAGACGCCGTGGGGTGCACTGGGAGGGAGAGACGGTGCGAACAGGCCTCTCCCGCCTCCCCAGGTGGAGGCTTCCCAGCTGCACCCTCAGCGCTCCAGGCGCCCGGAAAAGGGTTCTTCCACTGTGGCCATGCTGCAACGTCTCGCCCGGCAGGGTGGAGCCCGTCCGCTCATTTGACCCCGCGATCGCCAGTAGCTACCGAACTCTCAAAATGGCGGTCGACCTGGCAAGAGCGGGCCCAGCATAAAGAAATGGCCCGGTCACTGGTTGACTCCACCACCGTAGTCCTCCACGACCTTGAAGATTCTAGAGGAGCCGCGGGAGTCTCCGACCCCCGATGGGGAATGACTGCCATGATCACCCGTGGAGTGACGAAACTGTATCCGCGGGACGTCGGCGCCAGCCTCACTTTGAATTACTAGAATCCTGCAGACCTCACTTCCGGTGAAAGCACAGTGTGACCCGGTAGGAAAAATTGTTGCACCCCCTCCCCTTTTTGACTGATAGTTCAAACCACCGATCCTTTCCTTTGCCCTTTTAACGGAACTTTGGACTGCCTCCCCCTCTTTTACATTTTCTAGAGAAAATAAAACATTAACCACTACAATAACATAGCAGTTGACACCAGAACTGTTTTCAAATTGAAAACCAACAACATCTTCAACAGAATCCTTTTTGTTTCTGCTGTGACCCTGCTACAGCACAGGCATTGTCCCCAGCAGTATTTCTGCAATGCCGGTAAGAATAGCTGTGGTGCCTACTGGACTCACTCACCCCCGCGGCGCCCCACGCCGTTATTTGCTGGGCGGCAACTTGCTAGACATCACTTTCGTGCCATCTACATTTCAGCGCGTTCTGCTGCCTTGGAACTATTCGCACAACAGACCGCTACTGACAAGAATATTTCATTATTGGTGCTGTCAATTTCAATAAATCTATTGGATAATTCAAAAGAAATTGCCACGGTCTCTTCGTTGTTTAAATGTTTTTACTGTTTTTGTTTTGTTGTATATATTTATATGTTATTAAAGTTTTATATTCCTACTACTTTGTTGGAGTGCTATATATTTTTAATGTGACACATAATTATAAAAACTTTGATGTACAAAGAGTGATTCCTGGAATCTTCCGCTTCAGGCTCGGTCCCCTCCCCAATCACAATACAGGATAGTTTTCAGATAGTAGGAACACGTGTGGTGTGACGGATCTCATCGGGTGTGGGCCTTGATCTACTATAACTCCTTTGAAGAGGGGTGATTCTTTACAGCTGGGGCCATAAACTACATCTGCAGGGCTAGCTGATAGCCTGGACAATCGGACACAGAGGAAGAGGAGTGTCAGAGGGTGCGGTAGTGAATAGGGCGAAAGGGAGGTGTCGGGCGGGCACAGTGTGATTCTCAGGGAAGAGCAGCGCAGATGGGGGGAGGTTTATTGCCCATGCATAAGACAGAGAGCGGGGGTAACCAGTGCCTGGGGAAGATGCTTGCGAGGGTGAGGAGCCATGCTACGAATCGACAGCGTGCAGAGAGTGGGTCTGGTCAAGACATCTAAAATGGCTGCCGTGCACGACAAAAGTGTGGCATTTCAAAAAAGGCAAGATGGCGCAGACAATGTTTTTCAACACTTCCTCATTTCCTTCGAATCGAACGTTAACAGACGTTGGGGCATATTACCAAAGTTAAGCGATATTTATCGCTAACGATGCTTACCAACGAATTTTTTACCGCTAAGCATCATCAGAAATTATCGAAGATAAACCTTGCTATTATCAAGGTTTATCACAAATGCGATAATAAACGGCCGCAATGCATGAATATCGCTAAAAACTCAGCGATATTCATACATTACCGAGCTAATGCTCTTAGCCATGTTATCCACCTCCCATTGGATAACATGGCTAAGAACTGCTCAGGGCAGGTGTTACTTTTTGGAGATATTCGCGCTTAGCGCGAATATCTCCAAAAGTTGGTAATAGGAGATAGATATCTTGCATGTTGTAATGCAAGTTATTGTGGTATATGGAACTCATACCATAATCTCTCAGGAAAGCAGAAACTGATACTTTTGGGACCGCCTAAAAAGGCCTAGGGGGTGAGGAGTACTCTACTTTGCCCCCTTTTCACGTTCCGAACTATTTTATTTTACTCTCTTCTGTAATTACACAAAATAGCAGCGATAAGATGCATCGGAGACACACAGTGAGAGAAAGGAGGCCGGAGATGAAGAAGAGATGTCAAATACACATTGGAGATAATATAGTGGCAGAAGGGAAGTAAATATGAGTAAACTTACCATGTAACATAAAAATGTTGCACTCTATACTATAAGTCTCATTTTATACTACAATCACTTCGCTACAACCTCATAAATTAAAAATAAAAATGAATAATGTCTCAAACAATTTTTGATTTCTAAATATAAATTTATTCTTCAGAATTTTCTAAATTTGAAAGAACTAGTAACATGTCCTCATCAGCAATGTCCTCATGAAAAGTCTCCAATAATGATTCTTGTAACTCTATGGTCTCCAAACACTCGATAAATTCGCCATCAAGAGATTGATCAAAAAAATCATTCAAGTCATCTCCTCCTTCTGACAATATTTCATTATTGGTGCTGTCAATTTCAATCAATGTAGTGGAATCATTCAAGTCATCTCCTCGTGACAATATTTCATTATTGGTGCTCTCAATTTCAATCAATGTAGTGGAATCATTCAAGTCATCTCCTCCTTGTGACAATATTTCATTATTGGTGCTGTCCATTTCAATCAATCTAATGGAATCATACAAGTCATCTCCTCCTTGTGACAATATTTCATTATTGCTGCTCTCAATTTCAATCAACGTAGTGGAATCATTCAAGTCATCTCCTTGTGACAATATTTCATTCTTGGTGCTGTCCATTTCAATCAATCTAATGGAATCATACAAGTCATGTCCTCCTTGTGACAATATTTCATTATTGGTGCTCTCAATTTCAATCAATGTAGTGGACAATTCAAAAGAAATTGCCACGGTCTCTTCATTGTGAGCCATTTTATTTTGAAATTGCTTGCTGTAAATTGCAGAAAAAAATAATCACTTTCATTTATCGTTTTTAGTAATACATAATATAAAACTAACTTTATCAAGTATTTAGTATAACAGAAGGACTGCAAATAAATAACAGAAAACATTTTTCAAATTATCTTCAAGTGTACAACATAGTTCCCCTTACAAATTAACAACTCACCTTTTTAAAAGTAGGAAAAGTGTTAGTACTGTGTAAATCAAACACCAGAAATTCACCACCAAAAATTCCTCACAAATGTACCTCAGACAGTAGTATCACAAAATGGCTGTGGTTTCCTCTCATTTGACATATATACATAACCAATTAACTTTCATCACACACAAATACAAAACCAAAGTAACATTTTAATTGGTTCTAAATTTCAACACTTTCAAATGTGTTTTCCCCATGCAATTTTCCATAGGACATTTACATACGTCTACAGCCTGAATGGCTGAACGGAATTACACCAAACTTGGCAAAATGGTACATCAAACCTAAGAGGTCAGGAAGGATCTACTATGCCCCCTTATGGTCATTTCCCCCTTCGCTTTGACCTCCTCTTGTCTCTCAATCCTACCGAGAGACAAGATGGCGGCCGCTACGGACTGTTTGGAATGTTGACAGACGCCGGAGAACCAATCAGCTTCGCAAAGCTCCGTAACGCGAAAAGTACGCGAAGCGGAGCGCTGTTACAGATATATATCTTTTTTTGAACGTTAATTTCTCAAAATCCACTGGAGCACATATATTGAGACCTAGCAAAGGCACATCGGGCTACCAGTCCCTAATATTTTACCAAGTTTCGTGCAAATCCATTCAGCTGTTCGATTATTATTATTTTTATTTTTTTTTGCCCCGCGGGGCCCTTTTAAAACCTCCACATCAAACCTAGGGGGTCAGCGAGGATCTACTATTCCCCCTTATGGTCATTTGCCCCTTCGCTTTGGCCTCCTCTTGTCTCTCGATCCTACCGAGAGACAAGATGGCGGCCGCTACAGACTGTTTGGAATGTTGACAGACGCCGGAGAACCAATCAGCTTCGCTTCACAAAGCTCCGTTGCGCGAAAAGTACGCGTCCTGGGCCGCTGCCCGGTCCGCTGTTACAGATATATATCTTTTTTTAAACGTTAATTTCTCAAAATCCACTGCAGCACATATATTGAGACCTACAAAAGGCACATCGGGCTACCAGTCCCTACAATTTTGCCAAGTTTCGTGCAAATCCATTCAGCCGTTCGGGCTAAAAGTGAGGCCAACCGCCCTATGGAAATTAACATGGGAAAAACGCGTTTTGGGACCCCCCTTTTTTCTCGGCCCCCCCTTGACGAACCCCCCCAAAATTTTCAGGGGCTGCTCAGAAACAAAATGTGCCATTTTCCTGAAAATTTCAGCCAATTCCGTCCACAAACGCCAAAGTTATTAGACATAGAATTTTCAAAAAACCCATAGAGAAAAAATCCTAACTATATATACCTACTGGCGACCGCCAGTAGGTAATATATATACCTGAAAATTTTGGGGGGGTTCGTCAAGGGGGGGCCGAGAAAAAAGGGGGGTCCCAAAACACGTTTTTCCCATGTTAATTTCCATAGGGCGGTTGGCCTCACTTTTAGCCCGAACGGCTGAATGGATTTGCACGAAACTTGGCAAAATTGTAGGGACTGGTAGCCCGATGTGCCTTTTGTAGGTCTCAATATATGTGCTGCAGTGGATTTTGAGAAATTAACGTTTAAAAAAAGATATATATCTGTAACAGCGGACCGGGCAGCGGCCCAGGACGCGTACTTTTCGCGCAACGGAGCTTTGTGAAGCGAAGCTGATTGGTTCTCCGGCGTCTGTCAACATTCCAAACAGTCTGTAGCGGCCGCCATCTTGTCTCTCGGTAGGATCGAGAGACAAGAGGAGGCCAAAGCGAAGGGGCAAATGACCATAAGGGGGAATAGTAGATCCTCGCTGACCCCCTAGGTTTGATGTGGAGGTTGTAAAAGGGCCCCGCGGGGAAAAAAAAAATAAAAATAATAATAATCGAACAGCTGAATGGATTTGCACGAAACTTGGCAAAATTGTAGGGACTGGTAGCCCGATGTGCCTTTGCTAGATCTCAATATATGTGCTCCAGTGGATTTTGAGAAATTAACGTTCAAAAAAAGATATATATCTGTAACACCGCACCGCTTCGCGTACTTTTCGCGTTACGGAGCTTTGCGAAGCGAAGCTGATTGGCTCTCCGGTGTCTGTAAACATTCCAAACAGTCCGTAGCGGCCGCCATCTTGTCTCTCGGTAGGATCGAACAGCTGAATGGATTTGCACGAAACTTGGCAAAATTGTAGGGACTGGTAGCCCGATGTGCCTTTGCTAGGTCTCAATATATGTGCTTCAGTGCATTTTGAGAAATTAACGTTCAAAAATAAGATATATATCTGTAACAGCGCTCCGCTTCGCGGAGATAAAATTATATGTGTATTACCTAGCTGTTGCTAACACTAGTTAGCGACGGCTAGTAGAAGATAGCGACCATCTTGGGCCCCACTTTGCATGTGAGTGATATTTATCACTAATGACATGCAAAGTGGGCATGCCAAGATGTTAGCGACTGGAAACAGTCGCTAACATCGCTATCTTCTATTATCAACTTTTGGAAATATTCGAGATAAGCGCGAATATCTCCAAAAGCTACCACCTGCCCTGAGCAGTTCTTAGCCATGTTATCCAATGGGAGGTGGATAACATGGCTAAGAGCATTAGCTCGGTAATGCATGAATATCGCTGAGTTTTCAGCGATATTAATGCATTGCGGTCGTTTTTTATCGTATTTCCGATAAACCTTGATAATAGCAAGGTTTATCTGCGATAATTTCTGACGGTAAAAAAATCGTTGCTAAGCATCGTTAGGGATAAATATCGCTTAACTTTGGTAATATGCCCCAACGTCTGTTAACGTTCGATTCGAAGGAAATCAGGAAGTGTTGAAAAACATTGTCTGCGCCTTCTTGTCTTTTTTCAAATGCCACACTTTTGTCGTGCACGGCAGCCATTTTAGATGCCTTGACCAGACCCACTCTGTGCACGCTGTCGATCCTTAGCATGGCTCCCCACCCTCGGAAGCATCTCCCCCAGGCAGTGGTCACCCCCGCTCTCTGTCTTATGCATGGGTAATAAACCTCCCCCCATCTGCGCTGCTCTTCCCTGAGAAT
The DNA here is from genome assembly GCF_964261635.1 of Lissotriton helveticus. Lineage (NCBI taxonomy): Eukaryota > Metazoa > Chordata > Amphibia > Caudata > Salamandridae > Lissotriton > Lissotriton helveticus. Next base: position 194,653,425 of record NC_136067.1, read on the forward strand.
CACACCCTGTGCCCGCCCGACACCTCCCTTTCGCCCTATTCACTACCGCACCCTCTGACACTCCTTTTCCTCTGTGTCCGATTGTCCAGGCTGGTCCTAGGGTATCAGCTAGCCCTGCAGATGTAGTTTATGGCCACAGCTGTAAAGAATCACCCCTCTTCAAAGGAGTTATAGTAGATCAAGGCCCACACTGGATGAGATCCGTCACAGCAGAAGCGTTGCTATTATCTGAAAACCATCCTGTATTGTGATTGGGGAGGGGACCGAGCCTGAAGCGGAAGATTCCAGGGATGACTCTTTGTACATCAAAGTTTTTACAATTATGTGTCACATTAAATATATATAGCACTCCGACAAAGTAGTAAGATTATAAAACTTTAATAATTTATAAATATATACAAGAAAACAAAAATAGTAATAACATATAAACATTTTTAGGGAAAAACAACGAAGTAGCGGTCGGCTGTGCGAATAGTCCCAACGCAGCACAACGTCCAGATTTCCGGCGTGGGGCGTCGCGGGGGGTGGGTCATCAGTAGCAAACTGTTGTGCGAATAGTTCCAAGGCAGCAGAACGCGCCGAAATCTAGATGACACGAAAGTGATGTCTAGTAAGTTGCCACCCAGCAAATAACGGCATGGGGCGTCGCGGGGGGGTGGGTCATCAGTAGCAAACTGTTGCGCGAATAGTTCCAAGGCAGCAGAACGATGGCACCAAGGTGATGTCCAGTAAGTTGCCGCACTGGTTTTGGTATCCTACAATGCTGCTCCGAATAACGGCGTGGGGCGCCCCGGGGGAGGCGGCGTGAACGGGCCTCTCCAGGTGGAGTCTCGTCCGCTGTAGTGGGGCGCCCCTTTACCGTTTCAGTTGCCATTCCGTCCGTTTTTGGTCCACTGTGTCAAAAGCCGCAATTCAGCTGAGTTGCGCCCACTCTTGCGGTGCAGCGATAGGCGGCTGTCACAGGACTCTCAAAATGGCGGCAGGCTGTTTCCTTTTTGGGCCTGGTCCACTGAAATGGCCCTGGGACACCTTGGAAATCGGACGCTTGTCTGCTAGGTCTTGGACCCCATTCTCGAAAGCGTCCCCTTCGCCTTGAGAATTCATCAAAAGTTTTGGGGGCTCCGACTCCTGCAGGCTTTTGGTGGGGAGCGGCTGCCATGATTGCTCGCGGAATGACCACGACTGAGCTACGAGATGGTGGTGCTCTCATGCTGACGCCAGCTTCAGTCTGAAACATCCAGAAACAAGGTGCGGCTTTCATCGTTTGGGGAAAAAAAAAAGTTTTCATCCAATGAAAAGTGTTGTTTTTAGGTCACATGATCAAGCCTTCCATCATTAGGAAACCAAAAGTAAAATGAACCAATGAAAAGTTTTATAAACAAGTCACATGACCTGTTATGCGGCATAGGGTGTAAAATGCGGAGAAAATACGTTGGCACGTGAGGCGGCGTCAGTAGCGGACCGATGTGCGAATAGGCCGAAGGCAATACAACGCGCCAAGATCCGGATGGCACCGAGGTGGTGTCCAGCAAGTTGCAGCACTGGTGTGGCCATCCTACAATGCTGAAAGTCGGCGTGGGGCCCCCCGTTGGCCTGTGAGTTTGCGTCAGTAGCGGACCGATGTGCGAATAGGCCGAAGGCAGCACAACGCGCCAAGATCCGGATGGCACCGAGGTGGTGTCTAGTAAGTTGCCGCACTGGTGTGGCCATCCAACAATGCTGAAAGTCGGCGTGGGGCGCCCCGTTGGCCTGTGAGTTTGCGTCAGTAGCGGACCGATTTGCGAATAGGCCGAAGGCAGCACAACGCGCCAAGATCCGGATGGCACCGAGGTGGTGTCTAGTAAGTTGCCGCACTGGTGTGGCCATCCTACAATGCTGAAAGTCGGCGTGGGGCGCCCCGTTGGCCTGTGAGTTTGCGTCAGTAGCGGACCGATGTGTGAATGGGGCCGAAGGCAGCGCAACAATATTTTCGGAATAGAAGACACCACTAGGCGCTGAGATGCCAAGATCCGGATGGCACCGAGGTGGTGTGTAGCAAGTTGCCGCACTGGTGTGGCCATCCTACAATGCTGAAAGTCGGCGTGGGGCGCCCCGTTGGCCTGTGAGTTTGCGTCAGTAGCGGACCGATGTGCGAATAGGCCGAAGGCAGCACAACGCGCCAAGATCCGGATGGCACCGAGGTGGTGTCTAGTAAGTTGTCGCACTTCTGTGGCCATCCTACAATGTTGAAAGTCGGCGTGGGGCGCCCCGTTGGCCTGTGAGATGGTGTCAGTAGCGGACTGATGTGTGAATGGGGCCAAAGGCAGCGCAACAATATTTTCTACTATATTTCCGGAGTAGAAGACACCACAAGGCGCTGAGATGCCAAGATCCGGATGGCACCGAGGTGGTGTGTAGCAAGTTGCCGCACTGGTGTGGCCATCCTACAATGCTGAAAGTCGGCGTGGGGCGCCCCGTTGGCCTGTGAGTTTGCGTCAGTAGCGGACCGATGTGCGAATAGGCCGAAGGCAGCACAACGCGCCAAGATCCGGATGGCACCGAGGTGGTGTCTAGTAAGTTGTCGCACTTCTGTGGCCATCCTACAATGTTGAAAGTCGGCGTGGGGCGCCCCGTTGGCCTGTGAGATGGTGTCAGTAGCGGACTGATGTGTGAATGGGGCCAAAGGCAGCGCAACAATATTTTCTGATTTGAAGACACCACAAGGCGCTGAGATGCCAAGATCCGGATGGCACCGAGGTGGTGTCTAGCAAGTTGTGGCACTGGTGTGGCCATCGTACAATGGTAAAAGTCGGCGTGGGGCGCCCTGTTGGCCTGTGAGATGGTGTCAGTAGCGGACTGATGTGTGAATGGGGCCAAAGGCAGCGCAACAATATTTTCTACTATATTTTCGGAGTAGAAGACACCACAAGGCGCTGAGATGCCAAGATCCGGATGGCACCGAGGTGATGTCTAAGTTGCGGACCGATGTGCGAATGGGGCCAAAGGTAGCGTAACAAGATTTTCTGTATGGAAGATACCACTAGGCGTTGAGATGCCAAGATTCGGATGGCACCGAGGTGATGTCTAGCAAGTTGTGCCACTGGTGTGGCCATCGTACAATGGTAAAAGTCGGCGTGGGGCGCCCTATTGGCCTGTGAGATGGTGTCAGTAGCGGACTGATGTGCGAATGGGGCCAAAGGCAGCGCAACAATATTTTCTGACTGACACCACAAGGCGCTGAGATGCCAAGATCCGGATGGCACCGAGGTGATGTCTAAGTTGCGGACTGATGTGCGAATGGGGCCAAAGGCAGCGTAACAATATTTTCTGTATGGAAGATACCACTAGGCGTTGAGATGCCAAGATTCGGATGGCACCGAGGTGATGTCTAGCAAGTTGGTGTGGTCATCCTACAATGCTGAAACTCGGCGTGGGTCACCCCATTAGCCTGTGAGATGGCGTCAGTAGCGGACCGATGTGCGAATAGGCCGAAGGCAGCACAACGCGCCAAGATCCGGATGTCACCGTGGTGGTTTCATAGTTGAGAGGCACTTCATCTGCAGTGGGGCGCCGAGATCCGGATGGCACCGAGGTGATGTCTAGCAAGTTGCTGTACTGGTGTGGTCATCCTACAATGCTGAAATGTAGTGGGGCGCCCATTTACCGTTTCAGTTGCCATTCAGCTGAGTTTCGGCTGCTCTTGATGTTATAGCGACAGGCGGCTGCAAGAGGACTCTCAAAATGGCGGCCTGTTCTTTGGATTTGGGCCTGGTCCACTAAAATGGCCCTGGGACACCTTAGAACTCGGACGCTCGATTTTTTTTTCCTTTCCTGTACATGCAAAAAAAGGTAAATGCCCGGTACGTTACACGCTTCATCTGCCACGATGAACTCTCCAGAGGAACCGGAAAAAAATATAGTTGTGGTAACTATACCATGCATCGTCATATGGAGAGGTGGCACCAATTAATTATAGTGCTGCATAAAAGAGAGATTTGGAGGAGAACCCCTGACCTGCTAGTACATTCATCAAAGAAGTGGCACTGAGAGCTTCAGAGGCAAGGGAAATGGTCCCAAATATTTAGAAGAACTTTGGAAAGATTAAAATGACATGTTTAGATTGTGGTAAATTCATTTCATGTGGACAGATGAGTGTTACTCTAATAAATACAGCATATGAACATCATCATAGTCGATGGTTGGTAGAGACATTTTGACTATATCCTGGACCTGCCCGTCCTCGCCCAAAATGGCGCCGGAATAAATGGGACTCGTAACTCCTTGTTGTGTACTGGTTGCAGAACCTTGAAATCACGAGATACGTATGCAGTTTTGAAGCACATGGCGGGCGGGGACGAGAATTGATTGAATATTTCGACATCCCTATTGATATTAAGTTCTGATGTGTTATTGATTACTGTACTGTTGAAAATTCGAATTAACGTCACCCATGGTACTTGCCCGCAAATGTATATCTAGATAATTTTATTGTAACTGGCCCTGTCGTATTTTAATTATAAAATGTACGTCCACCGATTCCGTAACTGTTAGACACCTTAGTTCTTGCAACCTAATGGCCCGCCCGTTACGTTCCTCTACAGTGTAAATGTCTATTCATCATATACGATTACAGTTTGCTCCGTGGCAGGCCCACGTGGTTATAGGCTCGTATTTGTATAATGAAATTTTCACAATAAAGGTTTTTAAAAGAAAACATGGTAGTAGTATATACTTTGGTAAAGTTTTTAATAATAGTCACTGTTTTAGAATCATTAAAAGGCAAGTGAAATAAAGCAGACCAATTACATGAAGGGTAAAAGGTATAATACGAAGGAACGCAGTAAAGATAAATGGTCAAGGGCTGTTGTGTTTTCTATTCCTGCAACATAAAGTGATCGATAAGAATCTCATATTCAGGCGTATCGGCGACTAAGACAGCAGGTCGACCCTCTTTTGCTCAACGGCTCCGTCATGGGACGAAGAAACGCTCTTTTTCTCGAAAAAAGAATATATTTTACTTGCAGGACAGTTGTAAAATTTCCGGGAAAGTACATTAGCCTGGAACATTATAACATATATTTAAGAAAAAATAATGTTCGGAAGTAATTAAAAGCGTAATTTTTAGGTGATATGACCAAGGCTTTCATCATTAGAATAAGAAAAGTAAAATGAACCAATGAAAAGTTTTATTAACAAGTCACATGACTTGTTATGCTTACGTTACGCGCTGCGCGCCCCGGATGACTTCCGGATGCGCTAACGCGGCGCGTCATATGACGCATTACGCGACAACGCAGGTCCAGAATATAGTCAAAATGTCTCCACCAACCAGCGGTCGAAACACAACCCCTTTCAGCAGGCTAAATAGTTCTGTTAAATGACAACAGAAGGGACAGGGAACAAGAACCATCAGTCAAAGAGGGGAGGGCTAGTTCTTGTCTACCGGGTTACATTGGGGCGCTACCGGAACTGATCGAATTGGTAGTCTACAGTGTTTCTGGATGTTTCAGACTGAAGCTGGGGTTAGCATGAGAGCACCACCATTTCGTAGCTCCGTTGTGGCCATTCCGCAACCAATCATGGCAGCCGCTCTTTATCGTTATTTTGGGCGGGGTGGGTGGCGGAGCCGAGCTGTTTTGCAGCCATCATTGTGTGGAGTTCAGTTCATCTCACTAGTTTTGTATTTGTCATGAGGGGTTGTTCCTAATGTTTCTATTTTAGCGAGGTCAAAAAGAGATCCCATTAGTGGCCTACTGATTTTACTCGATTCCTTTTTTTTTTTTTACACGATTTTTCGTTATCTGCAAAGACTAAACAGAGTATTGCGACTCTGTGTTTGTTTGTAAATAGAGAATGAACCAAAGACAACTAATTCTAAAACAGTAAATACTTGGATAACAATCAATCAAATGGAGAGAGAAGCAGGCACGACGGATTACAACGGGGGCAAAGGCCTGCGTTAACTACCTTTCACTATCTGCAAAGAGAGAGTACTCCTAATAGAAATGAGGGGGGGGGCACCATTCAAAGCAGATCAGTGTGCATAAACACGAAAAAGTTTTCACTTACCACGTACTTGACATTCGACAGCTTATGATATTTGCTATTAAAAAACCATTGAAATTCACTGAAAAAACCATAGGTTATAGACCATATATAGTTAGGAATTAGCATTTACAAAACCTTGAAAATTCACTGAAAAAACCATAGGTTATAGACCATATATAGTTAGGAATTAGCATTTAAAAAACCTTATTTTACTCACACAAAACCATTGAAATTCCATATATAGTTAGTTGCACTAACTATATATCGCGCACCCGCAATCCACTGCTGATGATGTCACATATTACATCATTCATGACATGGTCAGTGACATCACTGATGACATCACTGATGACATCTCAAATGACATCACTGATGACATCACTGATGACATCATCCAGTGACTGTGTGTTTCTGTAAAGTTTAAATATGTTTTACATATTGAAGAATGAGTAGATGTATAAGTGTCTGGACGAAGGATTTAGTAGGTGCAAGACTGAATGTATGAGTCAGTGATTAAATGTGTCTCACTGAGTGCATGGGTTAGTGACTAAACTGTCTTAATTTGTGCATCATTATGTCTGTTGTTCTGTAAACTGCTGCATGTGTTGATCAGTAGCTATATGATTAACTATATGGGTTATTGATTGATTATCCAAGTATTTGTATGGGAGACTGAGTGTGTGTGTGGCTGGCTGGGAGGTGTGTGACTCTGTGCAGATCAATGTGTACTTGTATCAATGATTGTATAAGAAAGTAAGTATGTGTTAGTATATGTTTGAAAATGTAAGGTGCTCTATGTTTAACTGTATAGACAAGAAAATGGAAGTGTGATTGATTCTTTACAGGACTGACTAGGTGTGTGAGTAACTCCATGGATGAGTGGCAGAGTGTGAGTGTCTGTATAGGTGTATGACTGCATATGATAGTGTTGTAAAGATGAGTGATTGTATGTATGAATGATTGTATGGGTGAATGAGTGAATGTGTGTGTAGACGTAGGAATCAGTGAGTGCGTATGTAGCAACTAGTATTGGTGTGTCAATGGTTTCAAAAATTATACTCTGTATTTAACACTGGGTGAAACAGAGGTTTTATTAAAATGTGAGGAGATGCATTGTATTGTCACATGAATGATATCATCACTGATGTGGTCATTGATGTCAAATGAGATGTCATCAGTGATGTCATCAGTGATGTCATTTGAGATGTCATCAGTGATGTCATCAGTGATGTCACTGACCATGTCATGAATGATGTAATATGTGACATCATCAGCAGTGGATTGCGGGTGCGCGATATATAGTTAGTGCAACTAACTATATATGGAATTTCAATGGTTTTGTGTGGGTAAAATAAGGTTTTTTAAATGCTAATTCCTAACTATATATGGTCTATAACCTATGGTTTTTTCAGTGAATATATATATATATATATACACATATTCCTCAAGGAATCAATTCCTCAAATTACTTGATTTCTTGTCTGTAACCATATAGTGTATGTGTATATGTATAATATATATATATATACATATATATATATATTACCTACTGGCGGTCGCCAGTAGGTATATATAGTTAGGATTTTTTCTCTATGGGATTTTTGAAAATTCTATGTCTAATAACTTTGGCGTTTGTGGACGGAATTGGCTGAAATTTTCAGGAAAATGGCACATTTCGTTTCTGAGCAGCCCTTGAAAATTTGGGGGGGGTTCGTCAAGGGGGGGCCGAGAAAAAAGGGGGGTCCCAAAACGTGTTTTTAACATTGAGTTTTCCATAGGGCGGTTGGCCTCACTTTTAGCCCGAACGGCTGAATGGATTTGCACGAAACTTGGCAAAATTGTAGGGACTGGTAGCCCGATGTGCCTTTTGTAGGTCTCAATATATGTGCTCCAGTGGATTTTGAGAAATTAACGTTTAAAAAAAGATATATATCTGTAACAGCGGACCGGGCAGCGTCCCAGGACGCGTACTTTTCGCGCAACGGAGCTTTGTGAAGCGAAGCTGATTGGTTCTCTGGCGTCTGTCAACATTCCAAAAAGTCCGTAGCGGCCGCCATCTTGTCTCTCGGTAGGATCGAGAGACAAGAGGAGGCCAAAACAAAGGGGGAAATAACCATAAGGGGGCATAGTAGATCCTCGCTGACCCCCTAGGTTTGATGTGGAGGTTTTAAAAGGGCCCCGCGGGGCAAAAAAAAAAATAATAATAATAATCGAACGGCTGAATGGATTTGCACGAAACTTGGCAAAATATTAGGGACTGGTAGCCCGATGTGCCTTTGCTAGGTCTCAATATATGTGCTCCAGTGGATTTTGAGAAATTAACGTTCAAAAAAAGATATATATCTGTAACAGCGCTCCGCTTCGCGTAACGGAGGTTTGCGAAGCTGATTGGTCATTCTGTCACTGGGCTATAGTTGGGCTACATCTGGCTGATATTTGGGCTACATTTGTTTTTTTGTGTGTCTGGCGGCCATCTTTGGGCTACATTGGGCTACATTGGGCTTCATTGGGCTACATTGGGCTACATTTGGGCTCCAACATATATATAGGCCAATGTAGCCCAATATATATTTTTCAAAGTTAATTTTCGTAAAAACCACTGGAGCATATATCTTGAGACATAGCAAAGGCACATCGGGCTACCAGTCCCTACAATTTTGCCAAGTTTCGTGGAAATCCATTCAGCCGTTCGAGCTAAAAGTGAGTCCAACCGCCCTATGGAAATGAAGGAAATGAATGGGTAATTTGTAATTAGCAAATAGCTAATCGCAAACTAGGAATGGTAAAGAATCGCTATTTATTCCTTAAAGTTCGCTATTTAGGAAATGCAAAAAACTTTGATGATACATATGGCGGTTCATCTCTAACAAGATAAGAAGCATAGGGATACATTTATGATGACTGGCGCATCACCAGGGATGTGTTAGTCATTCTGTGCCGCTGTTCCGTCACCTATGGTGTGCTGCATTTACAATGCGGCGCATCATGGGGCAAAAACAGCACAGATGCGTGATGTATCTGTGCCGTAAAGGTGGCGCATTGCTGGAGTTGTATCGCAAGTGTGATGAAGCTCCAGCAAGGGTCGGGGGTGCCCCTGTCGCAGGGTTTCTGTTCTCACACAGAACTGTGGACAGAGGATTGGAACCTCGGCGAATTAGGGTGTCCCAAAACTCACGTTAGTAATCAAAAACTCCTTAGCAAGCTAGGTACAGTGTCACATTGGATACAACAAACTCTCAATGTTTAGACAATCCAGAATATGAACTTATAGTACCTCAGGATACGTGGAACTCATGAACAGTCGGTCGTTATATATTTCTTAGAAACCAGAACATGGAGTTAAGAAGAACACATATGTATTTGAAATGTTTATTTACTAATGCCGTCTTCTCAGGCGTAGTATCTTAGATAATACAAGTACACATATTATCAGTAGCAAAATTACCAGCATAGTTACTAGTACATAAAAAGCGAATGGTGATAGTATGTTAACATGCTGTAAATGAATAAGAGTTAGCAACACTTATAAGCAGCCGCGGGCCGTGGAGGGAGTTACGGTGAGGCAGGGAGGCGGGGAGGGGGAGAAGCAGGGTGGAGAATACAAGTACACATATTATCAGTAGCAAAATTACCAGCATAGTTACTAGTACATAAAAAGCGAATGGTGACAGTATGTTAACATGCTGTAAATGAATAAGAGTTAGCAACACTTATAAGCAGCCGCGGGCCGTGGAGGGAGTTACGGTGGGGCAGGGAGGCGGGGAGGGGGAGGGGCAGGGTAGAGAGGGCTCCACCCTGCTTCTCCCCCTCCCCGCCACCCTGCCTCACCGTAACTCCCTCCACGGCCCGCGGCTGCTTATATCTCACCCTCCCTAATACACATATTATATTATTTGCTAAGAAGGTCTCTTTGTGTTGGTTTAGGGCGTGCCCATACTTTAGTGTCTTAGATTTGAAGGAATCACATCAGCATACACCAGCTCTCTCTTCATGTGAACCGCATCAACTGTTGTGTATGTGTGTTCGGCAAAGCAATATAAAACCCGCCTCATGCCCAGAATTGGCAGAAGTTGCACTTATGTTATGAGTATGAAGTCGTGGAGATCAGACCTCATAACAATTCTGTATCGTGTTGTTCTTGAAACTTTAGCACTCGCTGTACAGATATAGTTTAACAAGCAAAGCAGATAGTAGAGCAATAACATATTATTCTCATGTAAACCACGATGAACTACTAGGTGGAAAGCTAAAGCAACAACTAAGTGTCGTGTGCAGAAGTTGCAAAAAAGGAAAAATGGCGTTTAAACCGGTAATGAGCCCATGCTAACTTAACACGGTGTAAAGATATCCAGGACCTAGATGACACCTCCCCATGATCCGGAAACGAACTGAATAAGATAATAGAAGTGCCATCTCATGAGAGCAGATTGCAAGTTTATATGTGGACGGTCCGCAAGGTAAAGCATTAAAAACTAGGAAAATTTAATGCTAAAGAAAAATAAAACAGCCAAGTACTTTATCGAGTCTTAAGCCAATAGGCAAGGTAAATAATAAAAACTTGACAAATAAGTCAATGAATTGTCAATGAAATGCTAGTACTCAGCATATCAAACATGAAAAAGGTCTATGACATAACTGTGTATGCAAAATAAGCTGCAACAGCCTCCAATAGGAAGTCACCGTCTTCATCCGAAAACAGTTCAGCCATCCAATTTAAAAGCGGAAAAGAACATACGTGCTCTCCCAGCACCGGATCCTCTATCACCATCAGAGGACAGCTCGGTGGGTTTTCAAGAAAGCTCTGTTCCAAGAAAGACTGTGCTGCCGCCAATAAATTCCAGGGACCAATTAGTCCATGCATCAATGCCACAGCCATAATCCTTTCGCCAGGACAAACCAACTCGTGAGTAATGATAGGAGTCATCAGCTGATTAAAGTCGACATCAGGAGAAACCGGTCCGCAGAGACACAAATCAATGGCCCAATCGAAATCACAGGTCAGGCAGTGAAATACAGGCTGGACACAGGTGAAGTAGGAGAATCGAAAAGATAATCCATATGCCGTGCTTAATATCGCCAACGGCATTGTGCCATAATATTCTAGCATGCGATTGCGGAACAGTGTCAGCAGCTGCAGGGTGGGAGGTTGCATAGGAGGGACATCCATATTTAAAAATGTAAAAAAGCACAAGAGCGTCCGCTGGTAATGCAAGTAAAAATGCCAATCCACGAAGCAGAGTGGAGAAAATAGAATGAAAGAAAGCAGGGATGACTCCAAAGATTTTCTCAAATGAAGTCACGAGACCACTGGTAACAACTTTAAAAAAGTGCGCCAGGGCCTTTGTGGAGGATGCGTTAAAGATAGTCCGAACCATCTTGCTGAAATTGAAAGGCAAATCTGAATTGAAAAGGGTCTGCACCTCTGTACGGGTGTTCGCTATGTGAAGCACGAAAGTTTCACGGGCCGAACTCAAGGCCACCTCTCTCTGAGACAAAAGAGCTCTTATTCTTGCCATGCCGTTGAAATCTCTCCCAAGGTTGGTATTTGTGGCCAGATTGAAAACTCCCTATGTTCATGTGTGGGAGAAAATAGAACATTTCTGCAGCAAATAACCCGTTCACTTACTGTTACGATAAAAGGAATACTTTTAATTAACTCAGAACAATCTTCATTATTGAGCATCAAATAACTACCATTTTCCAACAATTTGAACGTGGGGATGATAGCAGGAACTGGCGTGCCTTGCAACACGCAAGCCATATTTGGTCGGTGTTTGTTGCATGAACCGTGTAACTGTATGTGCCTACACATTAGTGAATGATCTGGCGTCTCAGTGCATTCCTCTCCATTCAGATAAACTTCTTGATCATCTTTGAAACATCTGTATGTGTATGGAAGCGACCAGACCTCATGAAGAAAAGCACTACCTAAAGGTTCATAACGACCTATTGGTATATATTTCATACAATTTGAAAACTTATATAAAGCAAAAGGCAGCGTTATTAAACCGTGGATAAGGCACGTTGCCAAAAAACCCGCAATCCTCTGCTGATGATGTCACTGAGCATGTCATGAATGATGTAATATGTGACATCATCAGCAGTGGATTACGGGTAATAGTATCTCTAGTTTACTCCCCTATAGCTGTCTTTCTTTTAACATAAGTGTCTGTTTCCTTCCCTTATACTTACTGTTTTTGGTTCGCTTCCGGTTCGCGTACCGGCGAGCGAACTGGGAAGCAAACTAAGAGAAATAGAGGTTGGCACAGTTCCAAATATTGTACCAATTTTTTAATAACGGGGAGGTAGTTCTGAAAAGAACTTTTTTTTATTGTTTTTGTTGTTTTATATTTTTTTATTATTTTTCAGAACATTTTTTTACTTTTTTTGAATTTTTCTGAACAGTTTTATATTTTTTGGGGTTTTTCTTGGAGGGGGCAATGAAAACGATTCATTGTAAAGGGCTCAACAGGAGCAACAAAACAAAAAAAAAGTATTTATTATTTTGGGCGTTTCGTACAAACTTGCATATGATAGTCAATAGCTCTGTTGATCAGAGTGATGCTTCTTTCTCCGTAGCAAATGAATCCATCGCAAAATACGCAGATGTGTTTTACTTCACCAAATCTCATTTGTATATTTGGCACCATCTCCCTGCCCTCTGGTCCCGTTACTTCCGGTACAACAGATCTTCTGGCCATAATAGGGAGATTATCTAGGTCGTTCCGAAACTGTGCAGCACTGTAGTTGTTAGGATGCCACCTAGTCATATGGCGATGCATTGTGTAGTTTCCGAAACTGTATTTTTTCTCGGTTCCTCTGGACAGTCTATCTTGACATATAAGGCAAGTTACGTATCTTGCATTTACTTTTTTCTGACCTTTGGGAATTTAAAAAAATTGCCAAATGAAGTTTTCTTTCCGGTGAGACGTCCTGGGTTCCTCAGGCAAAAACTGCCTCTCTTCCTGCTCTTCCTCGTCTTCCTCTTCTTCCTCTTCTTGCTGAATTATAACTTGAGCAGGTGGTCCACTCTTCCTTGGATGTGGTGGAGGTGGTGGGGAAGCACCAGCTGAAGCTACTAAAGAAGCCATTGCTCAGTGATCACAAAGGGTCTTTCTCTCACAATGATGAAAGTCAGAGTGAGGAAAGAAGGAGGGATTTTCATCATTTGGGAAAAACAAGAGTTCTCAACCAATCAAAAGTGTTCATTTTAGATTATATGACCTAGTCTTACATCATTAGGAAACCAAAAGTGAAATGAACCAATGAAAAGTGTTATTACCAAGTCACATGACTTGCTGTGTTTACGTTAAGCGCTTTGTAGGGCCTCCCGGTTTGCTTCCAGAAACCTGCGCTTTGCGACTCGCTTCGCGTACCAGTTCGCTAACGTAGCACGTCATATGACGTATCACGCGACAACATGAAACGTCATGCGGACGGGAGGCGTCACGATGTTGTTTTCTAACGCGGCACTTGCGGTAAAGAAACGTTTACCGGCTCGCGGTCTATTTCGCGGCATCAAGGTCAGCTAACGGGAAGCTTCCCGATTCGCGAAGCGGGAACGAAGAAAAAAAAATATTAAAAAAAAAAATTATTCATAAACATATAAAATATATTTTTGGATTTAAAGAAGAATACATTTTACAGCTACAGATATTAGCTGTTAAAAAACCAATGAAATTCACTGAAAAAACCATAGGTTATAGACCATATATAGTTAGGAATTAGCATTTACAAAACCATGAAAATTCACTGAAAAAACCATAGGTTATAGACCATATATAGTTAGGAATTAGCATTTAGAAAACCTTATTTTACTCACACAAAACCATTGAAATTCCATATATAGTTAGTTGCACTAACTATATATCGCGCACCCGCAATCCACTGCTGATGATGTCACATATTACATCATTCATGGCATGGTCAGTGACATCACTGATGACATCACTGATGACATCTCAAATGACATCACTGATGACATCACTGATGACATCTCAAATGACATCACTGATGACATCATGACACACCAATACCAGTTACTACATACGCACTCACTGATTCCTACGTCTACACACACATTCACTCATTCACCCATACAATAACTCATACATACAGTCACTTATTATTACAACACTATCATATGCACTCATACACCTATGCAGACAGTCACACACTGCCACTCATCCATGGAGTTACTCACACACCAAGTCAGTCCTGTAAAGAATCAATCACACTTCCATTTCTTCATCTATACAGTTAAACACAGAACACCATACTTCAGTGACATCACTGATGACATCACTAATGACATCTGAAATGACATCACTGATGACATCTCAAATGACATCACTGATGACATCATGACACACCAATACCAGTTACTACATACGCACTCACTGATTCGTACGTCTACACACACATTCACTCATTCACCCATACAATTACTCATACATACAGTCAGTTATTATTAGAACACTATCATATGCACTCATACACCTAGTCAGTCCTGTGAAGAATCAATCACACTTCGATTTCCTCATCTATAGTTAAACACAGAACACCATACTTTTCACACATATACTAACACATACTTACTCTCTTATACAATCACTGATACAAGTACACATTGATATGCACAGAGTCACACACCTCCCAGCCAGCCACACACACACTCAGTCTTCCATACATCCAGTCATTCTTCAATATGTAAAACGTATTTAAACTTTACAAAAACACACATACACTAGATGATGTCATCAGTGATGTCATTTGAGATGTCATCAGTGATGTCATCAGTGATGTCACTGACCATGTCATGAATGATGTAATATGTGACATCATCAGCAGTGGATTGCGGGTGCGCGATATATAGTTAGTGCAACTAACTATATATGGAATTTCAATGGTTTTGTGTGAGTAAAATAAGGTTTTTTAAATGCTAATTCCTAACTATATATGGTCTATAACCTATGGTTTTTTCAGTGAATTTTCAAGGTTTTGTAAATGCTAATTCCTAACTATATATGGTCTATAACCTATGGTTTTTTCAGTGAATTTTCAAGGTTTTGTAAATGCTAATTCCTAACTATATATGGTCTATAACCTATGGTTTTTTCAGTGAATATATATATATATATATATTCACTGAAAAAACCATAGGTTATAGACCATATATAGTTAGGAATTAGCATTTACAAAACCTTGAAAATTCACTGAAAAAACCATAGGTTATAGACCATATATAGTTAGGAATTAGCATTTAAAAAACCTTATTTTACTCACACAAAACCATTGAAATTCCATATATAGTTAGTTGCACTAACTATATATCGCGCACCCGCAATCCACTGCTGATGATGTCACATATTACATCATTCATGACATGGTCAGTGACATCACTGATGACATCACTGATGACATCTCAAATGACATCACTGATGACATCATCTAGTGTATGTGTGTTTTTGTAAAGTTTAAATACGTTTTACATATTGAAGAATGACTGGATGTATGGAAGACTGAGTGTGTGTGTGGCTGGCTGGGAGGTGTGTGACTCTGTGCATATCAATGTGTACTTGTATCAGTGATTGTATAAGAGAGTAAGTATGTGTTAGTATATGTGTGAAAAGTATGGTGTTCTGTGTTTAACTATAGATGAGGAAATCGAAGTGTGATTGATTCTTCACAGGACTGACTAGGTGTATGAGTGCATATGATAGTGTTCTAATAATAACTGACTGTATGTATGAGTAATTGTATGGGTGAATGAGTGAATGTGTGTGTAGACGTACGAATCAGTGAGTGCGTATGTAGTAACTGGTATTGGTGTGTCATGATGTCATCAGTGATGTCATTTGAGATGTCATCAGTGATGTCATTTCAGATGTCATTAGTGATGTCATCAGTGATGTCACTGAAGTATGGTGTTCTGTGTTTAACTGTATATATATATATATATTCACTGAAAAAACCATAGGTTATAGACCATATATAGTTAGGAATTAGCATTTACAAAACCTTGAAAATTCACTGAAAAAACCATAGGTTATAGACCATATATAGTTAGGAATTAGCATTTAGAAAACCTTATTTTACTCACACAAAACCATTGAAATTCCATATATAGTTAGTTGCACTAACTATATATCGCGCACCCGCAATCCACTGCTGATGATGTCACATATTACATCATTCATGACATGGTCAGTGACATCACTGATGACATCACTGATGACATCTCAAATGACATCACTGATGACATCACTGATGACATCATCCAGTGACTGTGTGTTTCTGTAAAGTTTAAATATGTTTTACATATTGAAGAATGAGTAGATGTAGAAGTGTCTGGATGAAGGATTTAGTAGGTGCGTGACTGACTGTATGAGTGAGTGATTAAATGTGTCTCACTGAGTGCATGGGTTAGTGACTAAACTGTCTTAATTTGTGCATCATTATGTCTGTTGTTCTGTAAACTGCTGCATGTGTTGATCAGTAGCTATATGAGTAACTATATGGGTTATTGATTGATTGCCCAAGTATTTGTATGGGAGACTGAGTGTGTGTGTGGCTGGCTGGGAGGTGTGTGACTCTGTGCAGATCAATGTGTACTTGTATCAATGATTGTATAAGAGAGTAATTATGTGTTAGTATATGTTTCAAAATGTAAGGTGCTCTATGTTTAACTGTATAGATTAGAAAATGGAAGTGTGATTGATTCTTTACAGGACTGACTAGGTGTGTGAGTAACTCCATGGATGAGTGACAGAGTGTGAGAGTCTGTATAGGTGTATGAGTGCATATGATAGTGTTGTAAAGATGAGTGATTGTATGTATGAATGATTGTATGGGTAAATGAGTGAATGTGTGTGTAAACATAGGAATCACTGAGTGCGTATGTAGTAACTAGTATTGGTGTGTCAATGGTTTCAAAAATTATACTCTGTATTTAACACTGGGTGTAACAGAGGTTATATTAAAGTGTGAGGAGATGCATTGTATTGTCACATGAATGATATCATCAGTGATGTGGTCATTGATGTCAAATGAGATGTCATCAGTGATGTCATCAGTGATGTCATCAGTGATGTCACTGACCATGTCATGAATGATGTAATATGTGACATCATCAGCAGTGGATTGCGGGTGCGCGATATATAGTTAGTGCAACTAACTATATATGGAATTTCAATGGTTTTGTGTGAGTAAAATAAGGTTTTTTAAATGCTAATTCCTAACTATATATGGTCTATAACCTATGGTTTTTTCAGTGAATTTTCAAGGTTTTGTAAATGCTAATTCCTAACTATATATGGTCTATAACCTATGGTTTTTTCAGTGAATTTTCAAGGTTTTGTAAATGCTAATTCCTAACTATATATGGTCTATAACCTATGGTTTTTTCAGTGAATTTCAATGGTTTTTTAATAGCAAATATCATAAGCTGTCGAATGTCAAGTACGTGGTAAGAATTTTTTTTTTCGTGTTTATGCACACTGATCTGCTTTGATTGCTGCCCCCCACCCCTCATTTCTATTAGGAGTACTCTCTCTTTGCAGATAGTGAAGGGTAGTTAACGCAGCCCTTTGCCCCCTTTGTAATCCGTCGTGCCTGCTTCTCTCTCCATTTGATTGATTGTTCTCTTTGGTTCATTCTCTATTTACAAACAAGCACAGAGTCGCAATACTCTGTTTAGTCTTTGCAGATAGCGAAAAATCGTGTAAAAAAACAAAAGGAATCGAGCAAAATCAGTAGGCCACTAATGGGATCTCTTTTGACCTCGCTAAAATAGAAACATTAGGAACAACCTGTTGAAAATAGCAATGCGTATGTATATAAGCGGCGTACATTTGTGTTCACAGTACCCCTTGTTGATTGTTTCAATCGAGCATTGAATTGTTCGAAGTTAATTCTCTTAAGGATCTTCTCTACCTGCAAACGAGGAAGAATAGGAATATTCTATCTCCCTTTGCAGATAGTGAAGGGTAGGTAACGCAAGCCTTTAACACGTCGTACCTATTTCATTCCTCATTGATTGATTGATTGTCCGAACATTGACTGTTTGGGAATTAGTTCTTTTTGGAGGTATTCCCTGTTTGCAAATAAACGTAGGAAAATCTTTGCAAGTAGTGAAAGGGTACGTAATGCGGACCGTTCTCCCCCGTTGTAATCTGTCATGCCTATCTACTCCCCACTGATTGATGCACCTTTTTCACCCGGACCATTTACTAGAGATACGTCATCTGGCCCGACCAGAGAGCACCCCTAGTGAAAAGGACATATGCAATAATAACGAAGTGATCACTGTATCCTGTTAACAGAAACTTTACCATGAAACAACCTGGAAAGAAAAAAATAGGAAAACGAAAATCAGTAGGCCACTGATGAACATGAACTTTTATTAAACAACGAACAAAGAAACGATAACATAACGTAATGATAAAACCTATTAATGTCCTAGAAACAAGAAAACGTTAAAATATGCCAGTGGTGAGAGACCAGAAAAACAGTAAGAGAAACCAAATCACCCCTCGCTGTCCCACCGCCTGCCACGCCAAAAAAATCGATAGACTAGGGAAAATGCAAGTCAGTAGAACATCCACCCCCACTCTGGAAACTTCCAAGGTGGGGCAGGGTTCCGGCTACGCCCAGCCGGGAGCAGCCCATATAAGGCAGGTCCTGCTGCCACGCCTCGGCCAGGAGATCCTAACGTAGGGTGTAGCCGAAGGAGAGGCCGAGGCCAGCGGAACCCGGCCAGGGGATTGCCTTTACAACGCTGAACAGTTGCAGGGGGGGGGGAATGTCTCCTCGACCCTCCCCTCTCTCTCCCAGTCCGGCCGCGGTGGCCCTTGAGAGTTGCAGGTAGTCCCGCCACATGCTCTTCCGGTCCGACCACCAACGGTCGGGGGGCCGAGGCCGACGGGATCCGGCTGCAGCCGATAAACCAAGAAACCCGTTCATGGGGCCAGAGCCAGGGGCGTCCGGCCGACATCCACCGGAAGCCCGACCCGAAGACGGACGGGACACTTCTTTCTTTTATAATGGCTGCGACAACACTGGGGGGGGATGTCTTGCACATGCCTCCGACCCCCCCCTCGTCCTCATCGCCTGGTCCGGCCATAACAAATCTCAAGCGAGACGCCGTGGGGTGCACTGGGAGGGAGAGACGGTGCGAACAGGCCTCTCCCGCCTCCCCAGGTGGAGGCTTCCCAGCTGCACCCTCAGCGCTCCAGGTGCCCGGAAAAGGGTTCTTCCACTGTGGCCATGCTGCAACGTCTCGCCCGGCAGGGTGGAGCCCGTCCGCTCATGTGACCCCGCGATCGCCGGTAGCTGCCGAACTCTCAAAATGGCGGTCGACCTGGCAAGAGCGGGCCCAACATAAAGAAATGGCCCGGTCACTGGTTGACTCCACCACCGTAGTCCTCCACGACCTTGAAGATTCTAGAGGAGCCGCGGGAGTCTCCGACCCCCGATGGGGAATGACTGCCATGATCGCCCGTGGAGTGACGAAACTGTATCCGCGGGACGTCGGCGCTCCCATGCTGGCGCCAACCTCACTTTGAATTACTAGAATCCTGCAGACCTCACTTCCGGTGAAAGCACAGTGTGACCCGGTAGGAAAAATTATTGCACCCCCTCCCCTTTTTGACTGATAGTTCAAACCACCGATCCTTTCCTTTGCCCTTTTAACGGAACTTTGGACTGCCTCCCCCTCTTTTACATTTTCTAGAGAAAACAAAACATTAACCACTACATTAGCATAGCAGTTGACACCAGAACTGTTTTCAAATTGAAAACCAACAACATCTTCAACAGAATCCTTTTTGTTTCTGCTGTGACCCTGCTACAGCACAGGCATTGTCCCCAGCAGTAATTCTGCAATGCCGGTAAGAATAGCTGTGGTGCCTACTGGACTCACTCACCCCCGCGGCACCCCACGCCGTTTTTTGCTGGGCGGCAACTTACTAGACATCACTTTCGTGCCATCTAGATTTCAGCGCGTTCTGCTGCCTTGGAACTATTCGCACAACAGACCGCTACTGACAAGAATATTTCATTATTGGTGCTGTCAATTTCAATAAATCTATTGGATAATTAAAAAGAAATTGCCACGGTCTCTTCGTTGTTTAAATGTTTTTACTGTTTTTGTTTTGTTGTATATATTTATATGTTATTAAAGTTTTATATTCCTACTACTTTGTTGGAGTGCTATATATTTTTAATGTGACACATAATTGTAAAAACTTTGATGTACAAAGAGTCATTCCTGGAATCTTCCGCTTCAGGCTCGGTCCCCTCCCCAATCACAATACAGGATGGTTTTCAGATAGTAGGAACACGTGTGGTGTGACGGATCTCATCGAGTGTGGGCCTTGATCTACTATAACTCCTTTGAAGAGGGGTGATTCTTTACAGCTGGGGCCATAAACTACATCTGCAGGGCTAGCTGATAGCCTGGACAATCGGACACAGAGAAAGAGGAGTGTCAGAGGGTGCGGTAGTGAATAGGGCGAAAGGGAGGTGTCGGGCGGGCACAGAGTGTGATTCTCAGGGAAGAGCAGCGCAGATGGGGGGAGGTTTATTGCCCATGCATAAGACAGAGAGCGGTGGTGACCAGTGCCTAGGGAAGATGCTTGCGTGGGTGAGGAGCCATGCTACGAATCGACAGCGTGCAGAGAGTGGGTCTGGTCAAGACATCTAAAATGGCTGCCGTGCACGACAAAAGTGTGGCATTTCAAAAAAGGCAAGATGGCGCAGACAATGTTTTTCAACACTTCCTCATTTCCTTCGAATCGAACGTTAACAGACGTTGGGGCATATTACCAAAGTTAAGCGATATTTATCGCTAACGATGCTTACCAACCAATTTTTTACCACTAAGCATCGTCAGAAATTATCGAAGATAAACCTTACTATTATCAAGGTTTATCGCAAATGCGATAATAAACGGCCGCAATGCATGAATATCGCTAAAAACTCAGCGATATTCATGCATTACCGAGCTAATACTCTTAGCCATGTTATCCACCTCCCATTGGATAACATGGCTAAGAACTGCTCAGGGCAGGTGTTACTTTTTGGAGATATTCGCGCTTAGCGCGAATATCTCCAAAAGTTGGTAATAGGAGATAGATATCTTGCATGTTGTAATGCAAGTTATTGTGGTATATGGAACTCATACCATAATCTCTCAGGAAAGCAGAAACTGATCCTTTTGGGACCGCCTAAAAAGGCCTAGGGGGTGAGGAGTACTCTACTTTGCCCCCTTTTCACGTTCCGAACTATTTTATTTTACTCTCTTCTGTAATTACACAAAATACCAGCGATAAGATGCATCGGAGACACACAGTGAGAGAAAGGAGGCCGGAGATGAAGAAGACATGTCAAATACACATTGGAGATAATATAGTGGCAGAAGGGAAGTAAATATGAGTAAACTTACCATGTAACATAAAAATGTTGCACTCTATACTGTAAGTCTCATTTTATACTACAATCACTTCGCTACAACCTCATAAATTAAAAATAAAAATGAATAATGTCTCAAACAATTTTTGATTTCTAAATATAAATTTATTCTTCAGAATTTTCTAAATTTGAAAGAACTAGTAACATGTCCTCATCAGCAATGTCCTCATTAAAAGTCTCCAATGATGATTCTTGTAACTCTATGGTCTCCAAACACTCGATAAATTCGCCATCAAGAGATTGATCAAAAAAATCATTCAAGTCATCTCCTCCTTGTGACAATATTTCATTATTGGTGCTGTCAATTTCAATCAATGTAGTGGAATCATTCAAGTCATCTCCTCGTGACAATATTTCATTATTGGTGCTCTCAATTTCAATCAATGTAGTGGAATCATTCAAGTCATCTCCTCCTTGTGACAATATTTCATTATTGGTGCTGTCCATTTCAATCAATCTAATGGAATCATACAAGCCATCTCCTCCTTGTGACAATATTTCATTATTGGTGCTCTCAATTTCAATCAATGTAGTGGAATCATTCAAGTCATCTCCTTGTGACAATATTTCATTCTTGGTGCTGTCCATTTCAATCAATCTAATGGAATCATACAAGTCATGTCCTCCTTGTGACAATATTTCATTATTGGTGCTCTCAATTTCAATCAATGTGTTGGACAATTCAAAAGAAATTGCCACGGTCTCTTCATTGTGAGCCATTTTATTTTGAAATTGCTTGCTGTAAATTGCAGAAAAAAATAATCACTTTCATTTATCGTCTTTAGTAATACATAATATAAAACTAACTTTATCAAGTATTTAGTATAACAGAAGGACTGCAAATAAATAACAGAAAACATTTTTCAAATTATCTTCAAGTGTACAACATAGTTCCCCTTACAAATTAACAACTCACCTTTTTAAAAGTAGCAGAAGTGTTAGTACTGTGTAAATCAAACACCAGAAATTCACCACCAAAAATTCCTCACAAATGTACCTCAGACAGTAGTATCACAAAATGGCTGTGGTTTCCTCTCATTTGACATATATACATAACCAATTAACTTTCATCACACACAAATACAAAACCAAAGTAACATTTTAATTGGTTCTAAATTTCAACACTTTCAAATGTGTTTTCCCCATGCAATTTTCCATAGGACATTTACATACGTCTACAGCCTGAATGGCTGAACGGAATTACACCAAACTTGGCAAAATGGTACATCAAACCTAACAGGTCAGGAAGGATCTACTATGCCCCCTCATGGTCATTTCCCCCTTCGCTTTGGCCTCCTCTTGTCTCTCAATCCTACCGAGGGACAAGATGGCGGCCGCTACGGACTGTTTGGAATGTTGACAGACGCCGGAGAACCAATCAGCTTCGCAAAGCTCCGTAACGCGAAAAGTACGCGAAGCGGAGCGCTGTTACAGATATATATTTTTTTTGAACGTTAATTTCTCAAAATCCACTGGAGCACATATATTGAGACCTAGCAAAGGCACATCGGGCTACCAGTCCCTAATATTTTGCCAAGTTTCGTGCAAATCCATTCAGCCGTTCGATTATTATTATTTTGTTTTTTTTTTGCCCCGCTGGGCCCTTTTAAAACCTCCACATCAAACCTAGGGGGTCAGCGAGGATCTACTATGCCCCCTTATAGTTATTTCCCCCTTTGTTTTGACCTCCTCTTGTCTCTCGATCCTACCGAGAGACAAGATGGCGGCCGCTACGGACTGTTTGGAATGTTTACAGACGCCGGAGAACCAATCAGCTTCGCTTCACAAAGCTCCGTTGCGCGAAAAGTCCGCGAACCAGAGCGCTAACCGGTCCGCTGTTACAGATATATATCTTTTTTTAAACGTTAATTTCTCAAAATCCACTGGAGCACATATATTGAGACCTACAAAAGGCACATCGGGCTACCAGTCCCTACAATTTTGCCAAGTTTCGTGCAAATCCATTCAGGCGTTCGGGCTAAAAGTGAGGCCAACCGCCCTATGGAAAACTCAATGTTAAAAACACGTTTTGGGACCCCCTTTTTTCTCGGCCCCCCCTTGACGAACCCCCCCCAAATTTTCAAGGGCTGCTCAGAAACAAAATGTGCCATTTTCCTGAAAATTTCAGCCAATTCCGTCCACAAACGCCAAAGTTATTAGACATAGAATTTTCAAAAAACCCATAGAGAAAAAATCCTAACTATATATACCTACTGGCGACCGCCAGTAGGTAATATGTATATATATATATATATATTTATATATAAAAATATATCAAACAAAATGGCTCGACTCCGTACCCATGGCGCTACTTCTCTTGGTGCAGTATTCACGGCAGAGCCACGCCGTCATTCAATGCCTCCAAACACTCCCTCCCACGGAGAAAGTAAGGAATACCGCACTCGCTAGTCTCAAAATAGTGTCCAAAGAACAATTTCTTTTATTTCTTATTTCATTTGCAAAGCAACTTCCCAGGCCAACAAAAAGAACCGACGCGTTTCGTTATCCCCTGATAACTTGCTCACGGTTACATTTTTTTCTTCAAAAACACCCAATAAATCACCCCACGTTCTATCATGTGACATGTGATGTCATACTGACAAGGTTTATACAAAACAGAGGATTCTGGTATTCATAGTCATTTTGATTATGACTGTACATATTTAGGTAGGTGACATTAGGATGGTTCCCCATGATCTTCCCTACTGTCTGGTCCAGTTGTAACAGTTTCCAATTTCTCCGTAAGATTTGCACAATCTGTTTAGATTCTCTGGTATAATCCATAATAAGTTTTACTGGGGCTCCAGTGTCGTATTCCTTGTTAGATTTCTTTTGTTTTGGTTTTAGGATTTCCTCACGCTTTTTATTATTTGCCCTTTGCCATCCTTTCTTGATGATATTTTCCTTATAACCGCGTTGTCTGAATCTGAAGATTCTGAAGAAATCCTAAAACCAAAACAAAAGAAATCTAACAAGTAATACGACACTGGGGCCCCAGTAAGACTTATTATGGATTATACCAGAGAATCTAAACAGATTGTGCAAATCTTATGGAGAAATTGGAAACTGTTACAACTGAACCAGACAGTAGGGAAGATCATGGGGAACCATCCTAATGTCACCTACCGCCGTGCGCAGAACTTAAGGGACAAATTAATACATAGCCATCATCAACAAGTTGGGAAGAAGAAAGGAAAAGACTGGTTGAAAACCAAAGGTTTCATCAAATGCCAAATGTGCAAAGTCTGCCAGATTGCCAAGAACACAACAAAGGTAATCTTGCCTAATAATAACACTTGGCATATCAAGGTACTAATAACTTTTAAGAGTCAATACGTCGTATATGTAATTGAATGCCCTTGCGCGTTAAAATACATCGGAAGCACAAAGTGCGAATTGAAAAAACGAATACTGGAACATGTACGTGCAACTGTGAATTGTGATCGGAGCAACGCAGTTGCCAAACATATGGAAGCCAATCATGATGGGGACTGGAAAAAAATGCGCTTTTACGCTTTGGAAATGATTCCCACAAATGAGAGAGGTGGAGATCGAGAGAAAAAACTAAGACAGAGAGAATCTCGACAAATCCTTAACTTTCGGACTTTTACTCCTTATGGCCTAAATCAGAGTGAGGAACTTTATGTACATCTTTTATGTAATGTTATTTTTTGTTTTTGAAGTATTTGTGTTGATAATTGTTTCCTGTCAGATATAATCACAAACTTTAGTTGGTAAATATGGTACTTAATGTTAGTCACTCATAGGACTGTTCTCCAAATGCCGTATCTAGAGGATGATATCATCCCAACAGACGATAATAAAATATACGCACTGCCCCCTCACCAATAATTAAATAGGATCGAAACTGATAATAAATAAAAGCCCACTGGAGGGCATGAAATTTGATATGGGTAAATGGCCCACTGAAGGGCAACAATAATAAACAATTAAAAAATGGCATTTTTGGCCAATCTTGAAAATTGATGTAAATCAACAAGTAAAATAATGACGTATTCACTGCGTTACACTGTAGTTGAACACCAAGGCCTTTAAAAATAGACACAACAATGCCTTACAAACTTTCCCATTGAAATAGATACCAGTAATAAACAACTAAAAGGAATTAAATATGAAACTTATCTCTGAGGGGATAGTAATTGTATACATTAAAACGGCACAAAGACGACAATATGTTAAAAGAAATGACAGATATGAGTAGTGTTGGATAAATATGTACCATCATAATCAAAATGACTACGAATACCAGAATCCTTTGTTTTGTATAAACCTTGTCAGTATGACATCACATGTCACATGATAGAATGTGGGGTGATTTATTGGGTGTTTGTGAAGAAAAAAATGTAACCGTGAGCAAGTTATCAGGGGATAACGAAACACGTCAGTTCTTTTTGTAGACCTGGGAAGTTGCTTTGCAAATGAAATAAGAAATAAAAGAAATTGTTCTTTGGACACTATTTTGAGACCAGCGAGTGCCGTATTCCTTACTTTCTCCGTGGGAAGGAGTGTTTGGAGGCATATATATATGAATCAATACCTCAAATTACTTGATTTCTTGTCTGTAACCATATAGTTTTGTAATTTTATTGTTGAGGTGATTACAATATGTACAGTATTTTTTCACTATCCATGAATTGTAATGATTATTTTAAGAGGTAATTGGGCACTTTATTTTCACTCGAAAAAAGCGTTTGCCGAAACGGGTCGTCTTTGTGCTGTCCTGAGGTGTGCCACTGTTTATCCAGGATTTCCGGAAATTGTGTTTGGAGTATATATACATATTTATATATATACACACACACACACACAAACTCATCACCTTTCCACATTTCCACCTGGCATGAGCATGGGCAGGGACCATATATATCTACGTATATATCTACACTCAATAATCCATCCTGTGATGTCTGGAAAGAGTTTCCTGCTGATCGAGTTTGCAGCAAAATTTTAATGAAACAAGCAGCTTCAGCCTGAAGCGTTTTGCCTGTAGCTTTCATCAGGGCTCAAAAGTCAGCCTGATAGTCCTCTAAACATATTCCTCCTATAAACAACATAGGTGAAGGACAACATTTACATGCATCCTCTAGTGAGGTAGTTGCGGCGGACATCCATGAACGGTGATTCAGAGTTTTGGTGGTGTTGTAGGGTACTCCATATAAAGGAGCTGCTCTCCACCTAAACATATATATTTATAAGTGTGTATATATTACCTATTGGCGATTGCCCATAGGTAGTTACAGTTAGGATCTAGTTTCCATTAGAAAAGCGTTTTACATTTGCTAATAGCTTTGGCATCGTTTGACGAATCCTCGTAAAATTTTCAAAATTGATATACCAGTCACTTCAGCTGCTGCCTTGAAAACTTCAGGGTGATCAGTCAAGCGAAGACAAAGGAAAAGGGGGGGCCCGCAACCCGGGGACTGCCATCACCCAGGGCTAATATACTGGAGTGTGGGCCCCCCACCGCCCGGGGACCGGCAGCTCCCTGGGGCTATTTTTAATTAGAATGCATGGGTGGCTGGAGCCACCCACGCAGCCTGTGGACTGCCATGTCCCAAGTCTAATTGTTTGAAATGTGGGGCACGTGACTCCCGCAGCCCCAGGGACTGCCATCTCCCCAGGGATAATTGATTGAAATGCGGGGGCACACGGCTCCTCTGCAGCCCCAGGGACCGCCACCTCACCGAGGCTATATTTAAATAAGATGCCCGGCGGGTTCTGCCCCCCCCCCACACAGCCCCAGGGACCGCAGCCTCCCCGGGGTTTCTATACTTAAATGTGGAGGGCCATGCGCCCCCCCTGCTTTCCCGGGGACCACCAGCTCTCTGGGGCTTTTTTCATGATGGGAGGGGGCTGCTCCTTAAGCTGTAAATTGCCCTGGGGACTGCCACCCCCCATGGCCTGCTCCAGCGATGTCCCGGGTGCCCAACTCCGGAACATTGCAGTTTGCGATGGCTTTGCAGGAGCACTCCTGCAGCAAAGCCATAGCAAACTCTATTCCACTTCATGGAAGAGAAATCAGTAAAAATGCTCATGCTTCCATGAAGCAGAACAGAATTGCTTTTGGACAGCGGGTGGCGGGGTAGCCGGCAGGGACCAAGGGGGCCTTGAGGCCCTCCCGCAGACCCCAACAAGAGGCCATGCCCCGGGGGATGGGGTCCCTGGGGCAATATTGGCCCGGGGAGGGGGCTGCGCTGAGCCCACTCAAAACAAGTGAAGCCCTGGCCCCTGGGGATAGGGTCCCCGGTGCCAAAATAGGCCTGGAGAGGCGGGCCAGGCGGTCCTCCTACTTTAAAAAAACAAATAAAAAAAAATAAAGGCCTGCCCCGGGGGATGGGGCCCGGGGGCCGAAATAGACCTGGGGAGGGGGGTGCACTGACCACCCTCTCTTTAAAAAAAGTAAATCAATAAAGGGCAGGCCCGGGGGATGGGGTCCCGGGGCCAAAATTGGCACAGGGAAGGGGCGCCACGGAGCCCCCTTTCCTTTATGTTTAAAAAAAAGGAAAAGGCTGTGCCTGGGATATGGGGTCCCCAGGGTGGTAATCGGCCTGGGAAGGGAGCCTGAGTGGCCCCCTCCCCATTTAAAAAAAGCCACCATCCCTTAAAAGAATATTTAAAAAAAAACTCTGGCAAGTCGCTGGAGGCCACGACCCCTTTACCACCTCTCTGCAAAAGTGCCTCCTATCGCAGTGGCAGTTGTGGAATTAAATCCCCTTGAGTGCTGAGGGTCTTTGGGGGCCAAAAAGCCCTCTTATTACCTCCAGTAAGTCCGATACAGCAGGCTTGCTGAGAGGACTTAAATGCCACACCCCCTTTCTCTGACACTCTGGTGCACTTCTGGTTGGGGAATGAATTTCACTTTACTCCTGAGGGCTTCAAGACTAAAACAGACTATTTCCCCCAACCAGTAGTGTGATAGGAGGCATGTTTGCAGAGTGATGGATATACGGGGCGTGGCCTCCAACCACCTTCCAGGAATCCAACTGTGTGGGTCTTGCTGGAGGTGACAGGAGGGCTAATTGGCCCCAAGGACCGACAAGAGCCAAGGGAACTGCATCCTCTAAATAATAGTGAGCAAGGGGGCACGTTTGCAGAGTGGATGAGAAAGAGGGCGTGGCCACCAAAAACCTCTCAGCAAACTCAATGTGTGGATCTTGCTGAAGGTAACAGGAGGGGTAGTTGGCAACCAAGGCCCCTCTATAGCCAAGGGGACTTCATCCCCCTACTAGTAGTGTATCAGGAGGTGTGTGTGCAGAGTGGTGGAGAAAGGGGGCATAGCCTGCTATCAGATCTCAGCAATCCTGCTGTATGGGACTTACTGGAAGGAATAGGAGGGGTAGTTGCCCTTAAGGACATCTTTTTATCAGTGAAAATCGAAATAGGCAGTATTTCACTACCAGGTCATGTAAAACACAGCAGTATATGTCCCACCTTTTACGTACACTGCGCCTTGTCCACTGGGGTACCTTGAATCTACCTCAGGGATGCCTTACGTGTAAGAAAAGGGAAGGTGGGGGCATGGTAAGTGGATGCACTTGCAAGGCCGACATGGCAGTTTAAAACTGCGCACATACACTGCAGTAGTAGGTCCGTGTCACATTTGGAAAGGCGACTTGGGGGAGTGGCACAATCAGTGCTGCAGGCCCACTAGTTGCATTTGATTTTATAGGCCCTGGCACATTACTAGGAACTTACCAGTAAATCAAATATGCCAATCATGGATAACCAATCATGATAACAATTTTTCACAGGGAGCACTTCCACTTTGACACTGATTAGCAGTGGCACAGTGTCCAAAGCACCTGAGCCAGAAAAAACGAAATCCAGAATGTTATCAAAATAACAGGAGGTAGAGGCAGCAATGTCAGGGGAAACCCCACCAAGGATGCCAAGTCTAACATGTGTCCCTTCCAGCTGAAAAGTGGGTAGAACTACCCACTCTCTTGTGTGTTCTTATCACTAAGGCAGAAAAATCTGGACAGACCATCAGCATTGGTGTGTTCGGTACCAGGGCGTTGTTCCATAATAAAGTCCATTCCCTGTAGGGAGATGGACCACCTCAACAGTTGTGGGTTTTTGCTCCTCATTTGCATCAACCATCTGAGGGGCCTATGGTCTGATTGCACACTGAATTGAGGCCCAAACAAGTGGAACCTTAGCTTCTTCAATGTCCAGACCACAGCAAATGTTTCTCGCTCAATTGCACTCCACTTATGTTTCCTGGGAAGTAGCCTCCTACTAATGAAAGCTACAGTTTGGTCCAAGCCCTTGTTGTTTAATTATGAGAGAAGTGCACCCACACCATGCTCTGAGGAATCTGTCTGCACAACAAATTCTTGGGTGAAAACGGGTGCCTTGAGCACTAGCACTGTGCACATGGCAGATTTCAGGGCATCAAAAGCAGTCTGAAAGGCATCAGCCCAGATCACTTTCCTTGGCTACTTCCTTGAAGTCAGCTCTGTCAAGGGGAGTACTATGCTGCCATATCCCTTGATCAACCGTCTGTATTAGCCGGTGAGACCTAAGAAGGCTCTCACCTCTGTCTGGCTCTCAGGGGGCAACTAAGCCAGAATGGAGGCAATCTTAGGTTGTAGGGGTGCCACCTGGCCAATTCCTGCCTGGTGCCACAGACCCCTGCCCTATCTGGCACTTACTAGCCTTGAGAGTGAGGACTGCCTTCTGCATAGCCTTCAGCACTTCACAGAGGTATTGCAGGTGTTCCTCCCAGCTGGAACTGAACATAGCAATGTCATCCAGTTAGGAGGCACTGACGTCCTCCAGCCCAGAGAGTACCTGGTTGACCAGTCTCTGGAATGTGGCATGTAGGGGTGTTCTTCAACTCAAAGGGCATGACACAAAACTGGTAGTGCTTCTCTGGCATTGAAAATGCATGCAGACCTCTCTTTTGCCCCATCGGTTAAGGCAATCTGCCAGTACCCAGACGTTAGATCAAACGTGGTGAAGTACTAGACTGCTACTAACCACTCAATGAGCTCATCAGCTCTGGGGATGAGGTGCATGTCAGTCCTGGTGATGCCATTGAGCCCATGGTAGTCCACACAGAGCTGCAGTTCAGGAGTGGCTCCGGGTGCAGGAGCTTTAGGAACCAAGACTACTGGGCTAGCCCAGGGGCTGCTTGAGGGCTCAATCACCCCCAACGATAACATCTTGGAAAATGCTTCCTTGATGCTAGCCCTGACCTTGTCAGTCAACCTGTACATTTTGTGTTTTACATGCAAACTGTCCCCAGTGTCCACATCATGTACACACCACTTGGTGATTCCTTGGGTCAGGGAGAACAGGAGGCAAACTGACCCAGCACCTGGTGACAGTCTCTCTGCTGCTCTGGAGTCAGGGTGGGAGAGTGGTTCACAACATCCACTGACCCATCATGTTCCTAGTCATATCAGAGGTCAGGAAGAGGTTCACTCTCCTCTTCCATTCCATCATCTGTAGTTAGGAGCACCATTACTTCGGACCTCTCAAAGTGAGGTTTGAGGGGGTTCATGTGCAGGACCCTCAAAGGGTTCCTAGGAGACTGCAAGCTCACCGAGTAGGTTACTTCACTCTTGCACTCCACCATCTCAAACGGCGCAGTCCACTTCTCTTGGAGCGTGCAAGGCTCCCCTGGTGCCATCACCCACCCTTTTTGGCCAGGCTGAAACTCCATCAGAGTGGCATTCTGGTTGTACCAACATTTCATCTCCTCCTGGCTGTCTTCCAGGTTCACTCGTGTGAGCATCCTGAAGTACTAGGTCTGGTTCCTGAAGGCAAGCATGTAGCTTAACACATCCTGGGGAGTCTTACCGGAAGTATTCTCCCAGCCCTCCTTCACCAGATTGAGAGGCCCTCTCACAGGGTGCCCATACTGTAATTCTAAGGGACTGAACCCTAAGGATTTCTGTGGTACCTCCATGTAGGCAAACAACAGGCCGGGTAAGAAGACAACCCACTTACGTCACATTGGTTCTCTAAGACCATTTACCATGCCTTTCAGAGTTTGGAAGAATCTCTCAACCAACCCATTTCCTTGGGGATGGTAAGGAGTTGTGAATGTGTACATTCTGCATTCCTCCCACAACATCATCATATACCGGGATATACCGCATCCAAGTCAAGATGGCCGACGGGTAGGAGCCTGTTGAATGAGCTCCTAACGCTTGGGATCCTCCAGCTGGAAATATCCCTGATTAGCGTGAACTTTTGGGTAACCGACTACTTGCAAGTAACTGGATTAATCATAGCTCTACATTTTGTTACATTTTGTTACCTGTATATGCGTACAGCGTCTTTCTTACCTGACTCTGGTTTGCGGATAGATCACCGGTCTGGCAGCCATCAGGGATGCAGCGCTGTCCATCAGAGGGTTGCGATTTTGACATGGAAACGTCTCTGCCTAAAGCAACCCTAACACGGCGGCTTGAGCGTCTCTCTCCCCCTTGTGGCTCAGAGAAACGTGAAGTTATCGGAACCTTCCTGCTGACGATCAACGACTCCGACAGTGGAAATATGATGCGGAGTAGAGAAGGATCCTGATGTCGGCGCCTGATTGCCTGTGGCGCGATCCTACCGGCACTTCTGTTCGAAGCTGCTACTGCCGACATGTTATCCCGCACGAGACTCTGGCGGCCCCACGACGCTGAAACCGCGCTACACCGCCTGCACCTCTGTGGCCTCACGAGGATCACCAGAGCCCAAAGCTGACTCGGAGGAAAGCAGATCTGACTGTAATGCGGTGAGGCTCACCCAGCACACACGGGGTAACGCGCCTGCACACAAAATGGTGGCCATGCTCGTCAAAGTTAATACCAGGGACGAGCTGTGGTCACTCTGCCTGCCCATTTACCTGCTTGTCGCTTCTTTACTAAATGCCCCATAGCAACAGGTTACAGTTCACTGTAACTAAGTTAAGAGGACCCATCCGGTCCAAGCGCCACGAGCTGCTGGCCTCCACGCCGTAGCCCGTAAAGTAAAGACGGACCCCCCATGCCTCGATCTCCCCACCGAGATCGCACTGAAGGAAGGCCCCGCTGCTGTGAATTGTGGAGCTATGGAGCGTCCAGCAGGAGAGTACGTCCTGTTGCGCCCAACCCGTACTCCTGCCCGCACCACCTGCAGCCGCTCCCCCTCCTGGGTAGAAGCGCATGCTGCGAGTACGTCTGTTCTGCCCCCACAGTGCACTGTTGCCTGAAGAGCCCTGCGCCTACATCCGCCTCAAGCCGTAGCTGCTTCGCCCCCAGAAGACATCATGACGTGGAAGGACTGACCCTCACCGTTTGCCTCGAACCCCCATCAAGACGAAAAAGGTATCGTTGTTGGTCGCTTCGCACTCAACTGTGCGCGTGTGACCCGGCGGTTGATACGCCTCGTGTGGTTTAAACTGCCCAGTACGCTTGATCCCGCAGAATGCGCCGCAGAAGCTGGGTACAGCGCGTACCACTGTTTGACATTGCCACGAGAATTGTGCGCTTGTGACCCAGCTGCTGGTACGCCTCATGTGGTTTGTGGCACTCAGTACGCTGATATCATCCCGCCGTACGAGCCGCACAAGCTGGATACGACCCGGACCACTGTTTGAAGCATTGCTGAAGGTGTACGCGTCTCACACGGGATGCGTGAGAGTTAGTAGGGTTGCTGTGAAAAGCATATCGAGGCGCTCCGAAGCGTACCAGCACCAACGAACTTGGTCCACACGCGGCACAGGGTACCTAGACCATTGTGGGGACAAGATTATGCATTGAAGGGTACTTTTGAGACCCAGGGACACTAATTTATAAATTGCATATTGCTCATTAAGTACGGCGGCAGACCCTACTTCGGATACTTCATATAATGAACACTGATTACGCTCTGTACAAGACAAGCTCTCCCTCCTCAGTTTGTCCCGACCTTTGTGGACAACGCTTGACGGCTTAATGAGCTCATTGCTCACGCTCCGGGCCTGATGCACAGCAATACTGTCTCCACATCCCCACAACATAGGAGTCTCCGACTTTAGCAAAGGCAAGTGAATCCTTCTTCCCTCCCCCTATGCTGCCTTTCTTTCCTCTTTGAGATAGATCCTGAACTGTAGGGATTAACTCTCCATTTTTCTCCCTCTCTTGTCCTTCAGTTTATGTTTCATGGATTTTATATTGACCGGTCTGCTGTTATCAAGTCTTTTGCTTATTTACAATTTAACTAAGCTATTCCGGGCATCAGGGACCAAGATGGCCCTATGTGTTTATATGGTGGCTGATCTCTCCCCAACCTACCTATCTACCTAGTTGTAAAATGGCCGCTTGTTTTGATGTTTTGTTTGGATTCCCTTTACTCTAATGAAACTGAAAGAGGAACATAGCCTCTCCAAAGACTAAACATAGAAATAGGACTCTCTGGTGATGGTCACAAACAAAGACCTTTATACCTGTGCAACAAAACTGAGAGAGGATCAGAGCCTTTACAACTAAACATAGGTATATGACTCACAAGTCCTGGACATAAACAAAGGACTACATTCCTAGGCTTCAAGTCATACGAATGATTCGGCCATTTTGGACTGTTTTAATTTTCTTCGCCCACCCTCCTTCTCCTCTCATTTTCATACCTCACTTCTCCACTATCATCATTACTCACTCCTACATTGTTAAATCTTATGATATAGACTTTATATGCTTATATGCTTGCACTATTTAAAATCAAATTAACCTATTTGATTTGATCTGATCACTATCACCTCATCTAAGTCCCGGACACACACAACCTATCCCACGACGACCCTAGGCACCCACACTACTATATTTGCTCTACACGTAACATGGAACCCCTAGGCATACATACTTTCAATATCATTTACCCTCCACACCTCTCACAAAAAGCCTCTAAACGCTTCAAACATAACTTCCTAAAACTGCACCCTGAAACCCTATTCGCTGACCCCTACTTTTCCCAGCACAAGGGACACATTACAACCGACATCATTTTCCACACCAAACGCAGAGCCCAATGGCGCAAAGCATTCCTTACACTACTTTCGATCTCCTCCACCAGAAAATCCCCACATGGGCTAGCTATCTCTATCGCACCTTCACAGTTCTTCCAAGCTACAGCAACAATTTCTATCTATAATAATGGCACTATCCTCATGCAATCCACGAATCACAGTCTAAATTTACTTGAGAAGATCTTCCCCATCATTAAAGATCATGTATGCAATCCCCATACCTCAACCCTACACTCCCCCTGCCCAATCCACCCCTTCTGCCAACACATATGCCGCCTCCTCCACATCCCCATCATCCACCCCCCGCCCACCTCATCCCCACCCCCCTCATGCATTGCACCCACCCACCCCTACCTCCCAGACTACCCTCTCCCCTTACACATCCCACCCCACCATGACATACCAACCCACACCTCATCCCTCACCTCCCACCCAACCCCTTACTCCCCACCCACTTACTCCCCACCCACCAATACATTCATACATACCCTAACCCCAACACACAGATCGAATACTGGCACACAATGCCCATCATCCACCCATCGCCCACCTCATCCCCACCCTACTCAGGCATCGCACCCACCCGCCCCTACCACCCAGATTACCCTCTCCCCCGACACACCCCAACCCATCGTTATCTACCAACCCTCAGATCAACCCTCACTTCCCACCCAACCCCTTATGCCTCATCCACCAACACACTCAATCACACCCCGGCCACACCACACTGACCGAATACTGGCACACTCATCGGCTCTCCCCCACACCGATCCCGAACGCACCCCCCTCCTGTCCTCTCTCCGCTCCCAGCTCCACCCACTCCTGCTATTTACCAACAACAACCACCCATATCACCTATTGTACCCACACTAATTTCCCTTCCACCCATCCATGCAACATCACCCACTACTCTTCTTGGGCCTACCACACACAAAACGGAAAGTATCAGTCTCAATAGGATTATGGCTGAA
The DNA here is from genome assembly GCF_964261635.1 of Lissotriton helveticus. Classification (NCBI taxonomy): domain Eukaryota; kingdom Metazoa; phylum Chordata; class Amphibia; order Caudata; family Salamandridae; genus Lissotriton; species Lissotriton helveticus. The sequence goes on from NC_136067.1 coordinate 194,688,897, forward strand.
CTCCTACAAATCAAAGAAGAACTCCACACTGTCAAAAAGATGATTGCTAGACCACAAACGCAAGTCAGATCGGCGTACAAGGCTAGATCAAGTTACCCCCTATTCACATCTCACACATTCCCAAGCACAATCGCCTCTCATGGAACTCCATCCCATCCCCCAACCTCCCTTCCCGCCCTATCCGGTGCACTAACCCATTCTCGGAGAAAGATATTTGCTCCCTCTTACTCTCCTATAAGCCCCTTCACATCTCCCCTAGCGCCACGACACACACGATTAGGGCTATCACCTCTAATCCACACAGACCCGCCACTCACAACAATAGAGGAATCAGTGATAATAACCTTATTTATTTATATGTTTATTTATTTATTATATAAGCTTGTAGAGCGCGACAGCTACCCGTAAGGGTCTCCCGGCGATAAGATACCGCAGCTATCAAGTGGTGGTTGGCCAAGTAGTTATAGATCGAAAAGCCAGGTCTTAACGGCTTTATGAAAACAAATAAGGCTGTCCTCAGACCAGATGGCCAGAGGAAGGGAGTTCCATAACTTGGGCCCCAAGTAAGAAAAGGAGCGACCTCCCATTCTGGAGAGCTCGATCCTGGGAACTGAGAAAAGGCATTGGGAGGAGGAGCGGGGGAACGGGAAGGTGCGTAAGATTTTACTAGGGTCTGAAGATAACTAGGTACCACCTTATGCCTGATCCTATGCATGTAGGTGAGAGCCTTAAACCTCACTCGGTTTTCAACCTTCAACCAGTGAAGATCACGGAGGTGGTTGGATATGTGGTCGGTTTTGCGACAACCGCTGAGTAGACGCGCTGCAGCGTTTTGGACTAGTTGCAGGCGTCGGGTGACAGCCTTGGCCGCCCCCAGGCAAAGTATGTTGCCATAGTCCAACCGGGAGGTGACCAAGGCACTCAACACCGTCCTTCTTGTGTCATCAGGCAACATCCACAGGATCTTGCGAAGCCAACGTATAATGGTGAAACATATGGCAGATACTTTACTAACTTGACATTGCATTGTCAGGCCCCTGTCAATGACAACGCCTAAATGTCGTGCCTGCTCCACTGGTACAGGAAGGGGACCTAGGTTTGCTGGCCAGTGTCTCGAGGTCCACAGGTTAGGCTTCTGTCCTAGGACAAGGACCTCCGTCTTCTCGCCATTCAGTTTAAGAAGGTTGTAATTCATCCATTTTGCTATTTCTCCAAGACCAAACTGAAGGCGGGAGGAGGAGGTCTCGCCGCAGTTCGTAAGCGAAAAGATAACCTGGGAATTGTCGGCGTATGTGAATAACATAATAACGACATTATCAGCTATATGAGCCAGAGGGGTAACATAAAGATACTTAGAAGAATCACACTCACACCTGATCCCACACCTTCTCTCACGACACCCCTTCTCAAATGCACCCTCCTGAACTGTAGATCGGCCGCTAGGCACGCAGTAGATGTCGCCGACCTCATCATCTCTCATGAGCTGGACCTGATTGTGCTAACAGAGACATGGCTTACTGAATCCTTCTCACCCCTTCTGGACATTTTGGTACCACCTAACTATGACATCATCAGGCTTGACAGAAGTGAAAAAGTTGGGGGAGGAATAGCATGCATACACAGGAGCAACTTATCAGTAAACAGAGCCATATCCCCACATTCTCCTCTTGTGAATACATGTACATTGACATCACCAATAATGGTACGCCAGTTTGCTCTCTGCACATCATATATCATCCTCTGCATGATAACCTTACTTTCACTAAACACTTCATGGAAATGATCACAAATCGGACGTCAAAACACCAAAATATTCCTAGGCAACTTCAATCTCCATTGGAATGACAACGATGATTCAATGGTCAACAGTCTCAAAAACGTCATTGATGCGCTTGACCTCGCCCAAACCTGCAACAGCCCCACACACAAAAAAGGTGCAATCCTGGACTTAATAATTTCCCAAAACAATTCCATCCAGCTTGACTCAATCCTCCCCTGTGATTGGTCAGACCACCACATCATCACTTTCTTCATCAGGGAAACAGTGAAACTTAACGCAGCCCAATCTGCTAAACCAAAAATTTGGAAAAGAGACTTGAAAAAACTCAAGCCCATCACCTTGCCTACTCACTCACATAAACTACTCCTGCCTCCGGATGACCTCTCCTCCGTAAATGACCTCACCAATCATTATCTTAACACAATGACTACGGTTATCAATGAAGCCGCTCCTCTACAACTAAAGAGAGTTCCTTCTAAAAACTCCAAACCCTGGTTTAATGACCTGCTGAACAATGACAGACGCTCTCTTAGAACCTCAGTACGTCTCTGGAGATCAGTCCCTTCTGTCAAACACCTGAAAACTCTAAGAAGGAAGAGAAAAGACTATTATAGAAAGATCAAACGCACTAAAGCCGAATTTTTCTCTCACCAACTAGATCAGGCAAGAAATAGACCCAAAAAATTGTTTGAATTAATCAAATCACAATCTAGAGACGAACCTAAACAACTACGAAATACCTCAGGCACCCAACCCACTTGTGAAGAATTCTCTGCTTTCTTTAACACCAAAACAGAAAACATCAAGAGGGATCTTCTCAATGACCTCACAGTCCTACAGTCTTACCCTCCTATAACAATACCTCCCTCTTCTCCAACCCCGCCACAACAAATAACCTCAAAACTCCAACTAAAAAATGATGCAGCCTGGTCTTCCTTCGACTCATATACTGAAGAAGCTGTAGGCAAGATTCTGAGCACCCTCAAGCCAGCCAATCATACCACCGATCCTCTCCCTGCTAACGCAGTTAAAGATCTAACCCCTTTGATCCTGCCGCTCTGGACCCGGATCATCAACAGCTCTCTACATCAAGGGTGCAGCCCTGACATCCTCAAAATAGGGCAAGGCACACCCATCCTAAAAAAAAACCACAGCTGACCCGATAAATCTTAACAACTATCAACCTATTTCGAACAGCCCTACCCTAGCCAAACTCTTGGAAAAATGTGCCCTCCAACACTTGACAAAACATATTGACCTCTTCAACCTCCTTGACAATCACCAATCTGGCTTTAGAGCAGGGCATAGCACCGAAACAGCCATGACTCACATTATCGATGAGGCGCTACAAATACTTGACCAGAATGGATGATGCCTACTCATCTTGCTAAATCGCTCCTCTGCCTTCGATACGGTCAAACATGAGAACCTGACTGAACTACTGAACCTCAGAATGAGACTGTCAGTGCTCAATTGGTTTACCTCCTTTCTTCATAACCGGACCCAAAAATTCAAGGACAATAACTCCTTCTCCAAACCAGTACCAGTAACTCTTGGAGTCCCACAAGGGTCCGCTCTATCTCCCACACTTTTCAATCTATTCATGGAACCTCTTACTGTCTTGTTGCAAGCATCCAACGTCCAATTTCACATGTACGCAGATGATACACAACTCTATCTGCAGATTAATACTCCTGAAGATGTCAAACTACTTAATCAAACACTGTTGAACACCCAAACATGGCTAACTGAGAACCATCTCAAGCTTAACGCACTCAAAACTGAATTCCTACTTATAGCTCCACCCTTCAAAACTCCCCTCCTCCAGGATTGGTTCAAACACCTCACGGCATTCAAAATGCAACCAACAATCATTGACTCACCTAAATCTCTGGGTATCACCCTTGATGGCAACCTCAAAATGCATAAACACATTGCCAACGCAACAAAAGGAGCAAATGTTCAGATTAATATTCTAAGGAAACTTAAACCCTTCCTACCAAAAAACGACTTCAAGACGGCAGTTCAAGCTCTAGTTATCCCCGGGATCGAATACGGAAGTGTCTCTCTCTGCGGTCTCCCCAAAGCCACAACAGCACCTCTAAGAGCCACCATCAACGCTGCAGCCAGGCTCATCACGGGCTCAAAAAAAAGGTCCCACATCTCCCCCGACCTAAAAGCATTGAACTGGCTACCATGAGAAGCCAGAATTCACCTAAAAATAGCATGCCTGACCCACAAAGCCATTCACCATAAAACACCCAGCTATCTCTCTCGGAAACTGTCTATCTCGGGAGGCAAGAGATCCACAAGAAGTGCAGAAAGCCTATTACTGAAACCACACACATTTAATAAGGCGAAAACTTACAAACGCTCCTTCTCAGGGATGGCTCCTAGGATCTGGAACGCACTACCCCCTGAAACCAGACTTACCACATCTACTGCACTGTTCAAAAAGGAAGTAAAGGCCATTCTCATGGAAAAATTCACATGAGCCTCACTGAAATTCACGACCTATATAGATGCAAACAGACAATCTACATGGCACTTTGGCTCTCTCGGCCCGCACCTTTCTCTGTATCCCATTTAGCTCAACTTAGGATTCAGTTTTTTATCTACCTCTCTTGTCTGTTTTATTTATGCACACTATATACACACATGTCTGTATTTCTGTACTGTGTACTTCTTCATTATGTTTTATATCTCTTTCTGCTTGATATATACTGTTATTGTGTACTGTTGCTGTATAAATTTCATTGCTTGTAAAGCGCTCTAATATCCGCAAGGGTCTGGTTCGCGCTCTATAAAACTTTCTAAATAAATACATTAAATAAATAAATAAATGAAATGTATACCTCGGTCAGACACCACCTCTCCCGGGAATCCCACATGGGAAAAGATCCCCATCAATGAAGAGCTCACCACAGGGACTGTGATTGTACGGAGAGGGACAGGTTCTGGGTACTGGGTGGCATGGTCCACTAAGACCAATAAACACTTGTTGCCTAAGGCTGTCTTGGGTTCCCATGGTCCCACAATATGAATGCCGACCTTTTAAAAGGGGTGCTCACCACAGGAAAAGTTTGTAGGGGAGCCTTGCACTTCCCCCCACTCTTGCCGATTGCCTGGCAAGTCTTACAAGACCTAATATGAGTATCAGTGTGCCTTCGCATTTGGTGCCCAAATAGTGGGTGGAAAGCCTGTTAAAGGTCTTGTCACTCCCCAAATATCCCGCCAAAGGCACATCATGAGCTAGACCCAGTAGGACGGTCCTGATGCTCTGGGATACCATCAGCACATGGGCTGTCCCAGGCTCAGTAACTTTAAGCTCACTATATAGGAGATCATTCTCCCAATACATCTAATGTGATCCAGCCTGATCACCAGCTGCCTGGTCTGCAGCCTGTTGCTGCAAAGTAAGAGGCAAAAATGTCAGGGGAAACCACACTAATGATACAAAGTCTAACAGGTAGATTGATGAGCAGGTAAGTCCAGGTCTTTGGGTGGCTCTCAGGGCACCTTTTGGTAAAAACTTTTAATGTCCCAAGATTCAGGTCTTGTCTGAAGGACCACATATAGGACCACATGTACCACCACTTCCAAAGGTCCAGGACTGGGTTGGCACAATTTGAGGGATCAGGACTCATTCCAGGCAAAAGCTATGTGCAGGATTCAAGGTCTCTGGATCTTGTAATGTCCCTGTAGCTAATACAGAAGGCCAGACAACGAGCCCTTCGAGTCCCTCTGGTAGTCCTGTCATCAAGCAGCAAGGCAGGGGCAGGTGCTGTACACATGGCCTCCTTGAGGGTGTCAAAGCTTTTCTGGCAGGCCTCAGTCCAGGTCACCTTTTTTGAGCTGCTTCTTGGATGTCACCTGACTTAAAGATGCAACAATGGTGTCATATCCCATGACAAATCACCTCTAATATCCATTGAGGCCCAGGAAAGTCCATACTTCAGTCTGGGTTTTAGTGTGATTCCCAGGTCATTATAGTCTCAATGTTGGCTTGGATGTGCTGCACCTTGCCTCCGCACACCAGGTGTCCATGTAAACCATACATCTCTTCCCTATCTGGCACTTGATAAGCATGATAGGAAGGCCTGTCTGTTGAAGAACCCGAAGCCCTTTCTGGAGGTAGAATAGGTGATCCTACTAAATAGAGCTGAAGACAGCTATGTCATCCAGGTAGGAAGCACTTAGAGCCTCCACCCCAGCCAATGTCCTGCTAAGCAGCCTCTGAATGGTGGGCGGGGCATTCTTTAACCCAAGGGGCAACACCCTGAATTGGAAGTGACCGTCTGGGGTGGAGAATGCAGACCTCTCCTACGCCCCCTCGATTCGGGCAATCAGCTACTACCCTGATGTTAAATCAAAGGTATTTAGGAACTTGGCAGCTCCCAAATTCTCTATGAGCTCATCAGCTCAAGGCCTGGGGTGAGCAGCATTCTTTGTAACTGAGCTGAGCCTCCCATACTCCACAGAGAACCTGGGCTCTGAGGTACCCGGAGGGTCTGCTTTGGGTACCAGGACTGCTGGGCTAGAACAAGGGCTATTGGAGCACTCAATCACCCCCAATTCAAGCATCTTCGACACTTGCTTCTTGATTCTAGCTCTGGTCTTATCAGATAGCCTGTAAATTGTGTTCTTCACAGGCACACTGTGCACTGTATTAATAGTTCCATTCCATTCCAACAAACTTTATTTCGGTCGATGTACACCATAAAAAGTACACAAGTGAAAACAGTTTACACATAAATAGGTATACATATAACAAATTTAGCCACATTAAGGTACATCACAGAGATCACTGGGTGGTAGATTTGGGGAGTTCATACCTTCATCCGATCCTCAACCAGCTACCATGTCTATTTCCCTGTGTAAAGCTACAAGGGAGCACATACAATTTTTTCCAGATAAAATCTAAATGCATCAGTAAGCTTAGTTATTGGAATATTGGAAAGGGTTGAAAATAAGTTAAAAGATAAAAAAAAGAATGCATACACTATGGGCTTCTATGGACGCGGTGGCGAATTTAACAACAACCAACAGCTACGCCACATTGAGTTTAAAAATCGAGATACAGCAAAGACAATGGGTGTGTAAGTGTTGTACTTCAAGACTCTAAATGCCGCCACACAATGCATAAACCCTAAATTTCTGGGGAGTGGTATGAGCCAACGCTGTCTGGCTAATTTATAACCAGGACAGAAAAAAAATGAAGCTCAGTCTCTTCCACACAATTGTAGGTAGGGCACCAGAGGGGTGTGACTATTAACCATTTATTGGAAAAAGAATGGAGCAGCAGGGTCCCTATTCTAAACTGGATGTATAGTTTCCTTGCCAAGATTGGTTGTATATCATCCAGAAAAGACTTGATTAGATACAAGTCTTTGATTCTCAAGAAATCGACTGTAAAGTGTCCTAGGGCCTAGTTCCTCTGGATAACTGCTAATTTATGTGACCTATATATTCTAGACATGAGATTACCGGGCACATTTCCTCAGGGTTGCTCCATGAGCTAGGTTTGCCCAGCCTACAACATAGGCCCTTTATATACAGAAACCATGGTATTTTACCCAGGCCTGGGAGACTCAATAAATCCTTTTAGTCTGACTGGTAGACTGCTAGTTCCAGAGTCAACCACAGTCTGCTCCAAAAGGTTAGTGGCCTAAGCCCAATCTCATCCACAATTGGTCCAATTCCTAGATCCAGGTGTAGGAGGGTGAGGGGGGTGCTGAGGGGAAGGCATAACATCTGCCTCATACAATTTGTCTCTATTTTGTTGAGTCTACTAAAGGGACAATGACCCCATACTTCAGCCCCATACATTGTTGCACCCTTTGCTTGCACTTTGTAGATCTACGCTATAGGCCCAGACGATTTGTGGGAGGAGTTTCTATACATTTTTGCAATTCCCCCCGCAGTCTGTGCTAGCTGAAGGCTTGCTTTGGCCAATTTGTGGGCCCCACTCAAATGTTTCTTTCACGGTAACACCTAAGTAGTCAAAATCTGACACCCTGTTGAGCAAGGTACCATTTAGGCAGGGATTAGGATGGGATGTGTTAGCTGGTTTGAAGAACATAAATTTGTTTTTTTGTGTGTTAATCTCCAGTTCCCTGTTTTTACTGAAAATAGCAAAGCTATCAAGAACACTCTGGATGACCATGGGCGACTTTGATAATAACAGTGTGTCATCCGCAAACATAATTGCTTGCACCTTACTACATGCTCGCTTTGTGGCATCATTATCCTTTACCTCAATAAGTTGGGCAACCAGTCCGTTAATAAATAGTCAAAACAGGGTAGCTGCGAGCACGCACCCCTGCCTTTCTCCTCTATTGACTGGGAAACGGGAAGTTAGTTCACCACATTTCCCATACCTCACTTGGGAAAAGTTGGGTTAATAGTATGCGTACACAAATCTGTTTGCCTATGGGTTAATGAGAACAAAGAGACAAACTGCCCCAGCAACTGATGACAGTTCCTCTGCTGCTCTGGGGGCAGGGTAGGTGAGAGGTTGATTACTTTCACTGACCCAATCAGCTCCTTGGACAATAGGAGGTTGGGGAGAGATTCACTGTCCCCTCCGCCCCACCATGCATCATCAGGACATGCCAATTGAGACCTCTCATAGAGGGGTTTGAGGTATTTAACATGGCGTACCCTTGGTTGGTGATCCCCCCTTTCTCTCATTCCCTTCATAAGGTCCAGATCAGTGGACTTGTAGGGCCCTGAGCTTCACTGGCTCCATAACTCACACTTTCTGGCTAGGCTGAAACTCGACCAGAGTGGCTTTCTGGTCATGCCAAAGCTTCATTACCTTCTGTCTGGCTTCCAAGTTCTAGGAGTCTGCATCTGCATCTGTAATGTAATGTAATGTAATGTAATGTAATGTAATGTAAGCACACATTTTTATAGCGCGGCTATCGCTCCGATCTGGGTCTGCACATCAGACTGGGGCTGTACCCTCTTAGGTCAATTGGCACCCCCCCTTCACGAGCCCATTATTGTAACACTCATTGCACTTTAGGACTAGGGAAGGGTGGATCTTGTGGAATTTCACTCCATGAAATTCCACAGAGTTACATAAAAACTCCACGAGATTCCATGGAATTCCTCCAACGGGCAGACATTATGCATGTTGTGCTGCTCGCACAGCAATTTAGCACTGGTATGGTAAGCAGTGCTGAAGATCAATACAAACAGTACCATGCTTTGCACAAGAGTGTAGCACCATTCAAGTTAATTGTGCTGCTGCTCGAATACAAAATCTACTCAAGAAGCAGTCCTTTGAGTGCGACCACTTACAACTGCCTGCATTGAAAAATCATGGTAGGTGATGCCTAACTCGCTCACACTCACCAGCTAGCATTTCTGGAGTCTTGCAGGAAAATAATTCTGCCACACGGCGATTGGAGGAATGTAGCTGGAACTCTGCTTTACAAAAGTAACACAGACTCACCAAATTCTGCCAATTCTGCAGTTCTGCCCATCCCTGTCTGGGACACACTTTCCTGTTTTCTTTTCTTGTCAACAAACCCATTTTTATTTGGTCAGACTGCGGCAGAGTCTCCTTCCTCCGTGAACTATTTTGGGGCCCTTGGGAGAATTCATTTCTATCCCCCCCCTTTTTCTTCTGCCGGGGACCTTGACCATCCTTTTGGGAATCCCCCCCCCCCCAGATGCTTTTTGAGCCCTCTGTTGCTGACTCAGAGGTCTGATTTGCAAGCTCCCTGGTGTCAGTGATCTTACTGACAATAAGGTCACAGTTCTGTAATGCAAGCACTGAAAATGTGTTCTCCCAAAATGACATTATACACCCTATTAAAATCATTCACTTTATTGCTCCTCAACCAACCCCACGGTGCCTTGCTGGAGTGGTTAAAAAAAAACACTGGTTTGGCAGTTTCTGACTAAAATGGCTTTCATGGGAGTGTACCTCATCTGATTTCCCACCTCTAATGTAAGAGGAGTGTCCCTTACCACTGGGTCATGTGTTTCCACAGGTTGCCTCCTCATTCCTCCTCTAGGACCCTGTGTATCCTCAGAGCTATTTCATATGCAGAAAACAATTTGTCTAGATCACCCCCCACCACAAAGCTGGGTACCATAGGAGTGAGTTCATTTATTATGCATGATTAATCAAAATCGTTTGCATTCACATGTCACTTTAAGAATTCATTTATAAAAAATGAAATAAAATATTAATAAAAGAAATTAAAATGTTAAAACCTTCTCAAAATACACCTTAAAATAAGGGCTACAAAGAGTTTGTTGTGCAGAGTTTTCTGTGCAAAATAGTCTTTAGGTAGTGTTTAAAGTTATATTAGCAGCCTGACTTGCTCTTCTTTGGAGAGTTAAGATTCCTCTTGGCCTAGTTGTTTTTTTTACTCCTCTGTGGCTTTGGTTTGAGAAGACAATAGGGCCAGTCTACCTTCTGCTTTGCTGTGGAATTTTGTGAAGCAGTAGTTTAGTTGAATAGCAGTGGAATTGAAGCAGAGATTTACTGCACACCTGCAGGACCTAATGCCTTTTTTTATTGAAGATGGGGCAGAGCATTGTGTGCCTGACTTCCTGTAGGCTTCGGCTAATGCAGATTATATGCACAAGATCCTCGTTTCCGTTTCCGCAAAGGAGACAGATGTACTCTCCTGGTTTCCTTTTCCAGGGAGGTAAGTGTGGGATTAACAAAAGACTGCCGAAGCGGTGTCTTCAGAAGTAATCCATTGTCAAACTATTGAATCGTGCGCTTATGAATGGCTGTGGTTTGACTGTTGTGTAATCGTTGAGAACCGACCAGCCTTGTGCCCTTTTTGCCTTAGTTGCTTCTTCTTCGATTTAGGATATTGCGTTAGCGGCTTTATTTACTGCTTTTTTGAAACTCGGGTGAGTTTGTTGGGATCTCCCACAGATTAGTCTGGCCTAATTTCGATAGGGAGTCTAGGAGGTACTCTCTGGCTGGTTAGTTTCCCTTGTGTGACAGTTCAGCCCAAAGCTGTGAATTCAGCAAGCCTTGTTCCGCTCCCCTAATCTTTTGTCAGCTTTTTATGAACACCCCCATAATGGCTATGGTCTGTTTCTGTAGGCCGAATTGGAGCAGTATTTGTGCTGGGGAAGTTTAGCTAAGGAGGCGGAAGATCGTTCTATAGGCTCTGATGATGATTTTTTCCAAATTGATTGTGTCCCTCCCTCACATTCACTTGCTTTCATAGATTAGCATTGGTAGTAGTTTCGTCTGTAAGACCTGGAGTAGTGGGTCTAAGCTCAGGCCTGGTAATGCTTTTTTTTTATAGGGGCATCATTGTTATTGTTGTTATAATACCTTTTAACCGCAGGGCCTCCCACTGTGGTTTGTAGGAGCCTTTACTGTCTAGTAAGACTCTGAGGTATTTGTATTTGGTTACTGGTACTAGGCAATGCCCATCAAGTTGCCAGTGCAGTGGTTTATTCTTAGTATAATTTTTTGCCATTGTTTTTCCTTTAATAAGGTTGATATGTTGAGAGTTTGCTTGTGAGTAATCTTTAGTGGTGTCTAATAGATACTGTAATCCGATAGGTGTTCTGCTTATTAAGACCAGGTCGTCCGCATAGAGGAGGTTGGAAAGAGACATGTTTCCAAGTTTTGGGGCGTGTGATATACTTTTGTCCAGTTTTGCCAGAAGATCAGCCATGAAGAGGTTAAATAGGCAGGGCATAGGACACACCCTTGTTTTAGCCCTTTGGTGGTGTTAATGCGCCTAGAAAGGTGCGTTCTGGCTCCCAACTTGATTTTAACCCAGGTGTCCATGTGTAGAAAAATCAGCTGGTTCAGAAGGGCTGGTGGAAAGCCCCTTTTTTTAGTTTCTGCCACAGCCTTGTGTGATCTTCATGATCGAATGCAGAGCTATAGTCAATTAAGCATAAAAATAATGGTTACTTTGCCTCTTTGACTGCGTTGACCAGCAGTTACAAGGCCATGATTTTGGTGGTGGTTCCCTTTTGTCTGCAAAAGCCTGTCTGATTTATTGGTATGATGGATTTTGATGAGGCCCAGGATGTGAGTACTTCCAGGATAGCTCCTGTGTAGTATTTAGCCTATTTATTGATCAGGGCAACAAGTTGGGAGTTGTTTGCATTGACCTTGTCACCCTGTTTGCAGACTGGGGAGATTGTAGACATACTCTAGGATTACGGGATGGTTTCTTTTTCACGTATTTCATTGAAGACTGGCACCAGGGCTTTACTGCAGTACTCTTGGTGTTGTTTGCACAGGACGGGTGTTATTACATTGGGGCCCGAGCACCTTTTGACCTCCCTTTGACTATTTGCTTCCTGATTTGCTGTGCTGATATTCTATGGGGTTCTACACTACTAGTTTGCAATGCTTCAGTGCCTGCTGCTTCTGCTCCTACATTGGGTTTAGTGTGGTTCTGTATGGTGCCTGGGTTTGTGTTGTCTCCTAGTTTGTCACTTGACTCTTCCCCGTTCATTCCTCCCCCTTGTTTCAGGCTGTTGAGGTGGTGGGGCAGGCATGTTGCCCTGCAGTGCTGGATGATGCCTCTGGATGATACCTGGGTCTCTTGTCTCCTGATTTGGTACAGCACTCTTTCCCAGTCTTTTCACCCCCTTGGCCCTGGCTATTGAAATGGTGGTGCAGAGATGTTGCCCTGTCTTCTTCTGAAATGTGGGAGTTTATTCCATGGTGGGATGACCGCTTAAGGGTGCTGATTGTCCACCAGAACCGATGGGCGTTCTTGCTTTTAGAATCACTCAACAGCCTTGCCCACAGCGATTCATTTTCTTGCCTCCTTTTGTCTCATTTTGTTCTTTTCAGAATAACCTTGAGTTTCCTCATTTTGTTCTGCAGGGCTGAGTTTTGAGGGTTCAGTCAGAGATTCCTTATTTTTTGCTTTATGGAGTGCTTGAGTCTTCTGACCTGGGGAATGATTATGTTAGATTAGGGTTTCCTTGCTGTTGCCCCCTTTTCTATTCCTGCCTTGGTGGCTAATGTATCGCTGAAGTTCTTGGTAAACTTCTCACATGTGATTAATTGGTTTTGTCATCGTATTGTGGTCTTAACAAAAGAGGATTTTGACAGATTCTAAAAGCTTCCCCACTGAAGCGGTGCTGTACTTAATCCACTTATAGTCAGTGGTGTATTCTGTACCAATGATTTGATGGCTGGATTTAAAGGTATGGCATTTGATTTGAGTGTCACTTCTTACGGTAGATGGTCGCTTTGCTCATTATCTCACAGGTGATAAGAAGAGATTTTATGAAACAGGGAGAATAAGACAAATGTAGTCGAGGAGTGAAGTGGTTGTTGTTGAGTGAAACATGGGTACTGAGGGTTGTCCTTTATAAAAGCGGCCATTCATGGCGCTCAGATTGAGATGTTTTAGTTCTCTTAGAGAGAAAGTTGTTGTTCTGATTTGTCTATTTAGATGACTTGGGCCCTGGTTTGGAATTTTTAACTCCTCTGTTAGATCCCAAAACAGATCTTAGTCGCTTGTGGTGCCGAAGAAGTGAAGATTGAAATCTCCATCTAGTATGATGTTCTCAGTATGTTCTTTAATCAGTTGTTTGGCACCCTTGAGTTTGTGCCGAGGGTGTAAATAAGCATGTATGATTATGATCGGCCATTATACTTCGGTAAAAGTGATTGTTGTGGTTACGACCTGTATTTCGTTTGCGGCTGGTATAATTGCCTTTATAAGTATGATGATTCCTATTGTAGTTATTGATACATAGATTGTCAGGCCACCTGACCGTTGGCCGTATCTTGCCCCCTTCCAGGTGGGAAATAGTTTAGCCGTATGTAGTTCTATAGTTAGTTCCTCCCAGGTTTCTTGGAGAAGTATGAGATCGAAAGCCTGCAGATAGTCTAGAGGCTGTAGATACTTTGCCTTACTGGCTAGGACATTGATGTTCCAGATGCGCATGCAAGTAAGTCAGGGCCATTCTGCAATGGGGCGATTTGGGGCATTTTCTGTCATTGGGTGTGATTAGCATTAATTGTTCATGATAGGTGGCTCCAGTTAACATAAGCTGCTTCTCATGTTGGCACCTTTGGTTCATGCCTCCCCCATGGGGTATAATTTCACTTTTTGTTCACTGGGAGCTTCTTCTTGCTCCTATTAGTATGATATGGTGGTATGTTGGTCTTGCAGCCGCATTTAGAGAGTATTTCCGGTTAACAGGGGGGTATAGTAGCTGGGCTTGTTTAGGGAAAACAACCTTATCCCCCATAGCTGAAATGTGTTTGCTTCTTTCATGACCTTATTGACTGTCTGATTTGTTGTCCAGGTAGTTTTAGTTGCCTCCGGGCCTTGCAGGTTATCGGCCTGTAAGAACTCAATTGATAATAAGTTGATTGAGCTCAAGTTGTCCAGGCGTTTCATTGTGTTGAGAAGTCGCAATATGTTGCCCCTGTTTAGAATATCTCCTCCCCCTCTTGATTTGTACTCTGCCAAAAATATTATGGTGATGGTTGCTCTTGAGTCAGATGCTGGCTCACCCCATAGTTGAGTTGATACAAGTAGTGTAGACCATTGAGGAGGGAGATTGGGAGTGCAGATTTCTGGTGGATTGGTGGCTGACTGACTGCTGGCCAGATTGTTTCTAGTTTGGAGGGGCTCTGTTGGACTCCATTGGGCCAAGCCTATGGGGTAGCCCGTAGTGGTGTTTGCCAGGTTTGCAACTGATCCTGTTGTTATTACCAAGGTGGTTCGCCTGTGGAGATCATTTGCTTCCGCCTCGGTTTGGGCATTCATGTCTTTCTCAGTTTGAGTCTGGTTATTGTTGTGTTGAGGGGTGGTGAGTGTTTTGCAGATATGGCAGTGCTCGTGTTGTTTACGTCTTGAGATCTTCTCCTGACTTCCCTTCTGAGGGCATTGTTTAGGTTCTTGGCAGCCTCAGCCTTACGAACTTTGTCCTGAATCATACGAACTGCATATACCAGAATGCAATGGTGCGATCCGGCTGAGAGGGTAGTAGTGTGCTCCCTCGCTGCTTCCTGTTAAAGGGCTCCCTTGAGCCTCCGTAGCTGACGAGCTATTGGTGATGCACCTGCGTGCCCGAGAGGCAATGAAGCCTGCTAGTGTTGTTTGGCAGCCTTCAAAGCCACCCCAAACTGATGTCTACTGATGAAGGATATTATCCAGAAACACAAGTCGTGTCTCGTGTCTAGTGATACCTTATACCAAGTACCTACTTTCACCAACCTTGGTGAAATACTTACGAACTTTGTCCTGAATCATACGAACTGCATGAACCAGAATGCAAAGGGGCGATCCGGCTGAGAGGGTAGTAGTGTGCTCCCTCTCTGTTCCTGTTAAAGGGCTCCCGTGAGCCTCTGTAGCTGATGAGCTATTGGTGATCCACCTGCGCGCCTGAGAGGCAACGATGCCGGTTAGTGTTGTTTGGCAGCCTTCAAAGCCACCCCAAACTGATCTCTACTGATGAAGGATATTATCCAGAAACACGAGTCGTGTCTTGTGTCTAGAGATACTTTATACCAAGTACCTACTTGCACCAACCTTGGTGAAATACTTGCGAACTTTGTCCTGAATCATACAAACTGCATGTACCAGAATGCAAAGGGGCGATCCGGCTGAGAGGGTAGTAGTGTGCTCCCTCGCAGTTTCCTGTTCAAGGGCTCCCGTGAGCCTCCGTAGCTGACGAGCTATTGGTGATGCACCTGCGCGCCCGAGAGGCAGCGAAGCCTGTTAGTGCTGTTTGGCAGCCTTCAAAGCCACCCCAAACTGATCTCTACTGATGAAGGATATTATCCAGAAACACGAGTTGTGTCTCATGTCTAGAGATACCTTATACCAAGTACCTACTTGCACCAACCTTGGTGAAATACTTAAGAACTTTGTCCTGAATCATGCGAAATGCATGTACCAAAATGCAAAGGGGCGATCCAGCTGAGGGGGCAGTAGTGTGCGCCCTCGCTGTTTCCTGCCTCAGGGGTTGTCCTGCCTTCCTTGAGTAGGATTTTTTATTTGGAGTGAGCAATAGCGCCCTCTGAGTGATCCCTTCTTCCAAATTCGTTGGAGTATCAGATTGCTGTTTGGTGCCAGGTGGTGAGTGCTCCCTGAAGTCGATTGTAATCTTGGTTTTCTTGTGTCCGCGTTTTCTTCTTTGTTTGCAACAGGATTGTGCATTTTTGGGAGCTGAGATTCTGATTGTTTCTTGAGTTGGAGTGAGAGGTGGGCTTCTGACTCTCTTGGTTTGGACCCTTGAGTAGGTCCCATTTGTAGTGGTCCCTGTCGGGCCTGGTGTCCTGGCCTGTTGCACCTTTCTCCAATTACGTGTTTACGTTGGTGATGTTGATGGTGCTCTTGGGTTTGGTGTTAGATTTTAAATCAGTTAGTAAGAATCCCAGCATGGTTGGAAGGGTGTCTAATTTCTCTAGGATTGGTACACATTTGCACTCAGGTTGTGCAGTTAGAGTGGCTTGGGTGGCTGCTAGCCCTCGTTTTTTCAGACTATTGAGGTCTGCAAGCTTCTAGTCAATCTCTGAGGTGACGTATGCTAGGGTGTGAAGAACTGTAAGCTGCATTTCCAAATTATCTGATTGGTATTGGAGGGTGGTAACAGAGAGCTGCATTGTGTTGATTAGGGTTGCCTAGATTGTTTTTCGTGTGCGGACATAACGTTAGGAGTCATAAGTGCATTCTGGGAATACCAAAAATCCTAAGTGCCTTCTGTGAATACCAAAAGTAGTAAGTTTAGGATTTTGTCTCAGATGAGTTCTGTGAATCGGCCCCTTTGTCCACTGGTTGGTGCTGCTTTGTGGGGAACGGTGGTGGGCTTTAGTGCATATGAAGCTACCAGTTCCTCCCATTCCTGGGTTTCGAAATATGACATGGTGCAGTCTGTTCCCCTGTGATTTAGCATTTTTTTAATAAGAGAGGGAGTTATTGGTGAAGTTGTGTGCTAATGGACGGTATGCTGTTGGAGCGATGGCCGCTGTGTTAATTGGTCTTAGGGGAGAGCTGTTTTCGAGTTGTGGTGTATTGAAGGCATTCTGCCCCATCTATGGAGATTGTGTAAGGGGGTTGGTTGGGAGACTGCTTAAGTCATTGTCCTCTCCTTTGTTTGAGCTTACTGGGTGAACCGGGGAGTGCACAGGCATTGCCTCATGTTTGTGTTGTGGTTCCTTTCGGCGGGGGTGTCCTTGGTTGTCGAAGAGCTTCTTCTTGTGCTTTTGCTGCACCCGACTGTTTTGATAGTTCTACCCCCAAGATCACTGTCTGCATCTGGGTCTTTGTTTCTGTTTGGCATTATATTGTCCTTTTCTAATAGATTGGTGGCCACAGTTTGCTGTCCCCCGGCTGGCAGTGGGGATGATGCCCCGGGACAGTAAGTAGGGCCCTCTAGTTGTAGGGGGGTTTAAAGTCCCTTGATGTCCATGTTGTTCGAATAAATTACTGTGCCGGGATCTTTGAAGAAAGCAAACTTGGTTGCTATGTGCAGAGATTTTCTTTCAGAGTCATGCCTTTGATGTTTATAAGTTCTTCTGTGTTGCTTTGCTTTGATTCCTTTGATCCCTTGCTTTCCGAGCTGTTTCTTGGTGGCAACATTATTGCAGTTGTACTGCTGTTGTTGCTATTTTAGTTGCTGTCATTGTTGGTGCCTTTGTTGATGACTGTGGCTCCTCTGTTTAAGCTGATGCTGACTGCCCTTTTGTTTTTTTGGGGCCTTTTAGGGCACCATCTCACTCTTCCTGATCTCATGCCAGAGATATCCTAACCTTGCTGGTGTCTTATTGTGTTGTTAGGTTGCTTGATTGCTATTTTCCCCCCGGTGCTTCTGGGCGCGTGTCTGAGTACATGCTTGTGGGTAGTTATCAAACGCTTGATGAACAGTACCAGACATGTTAGGAGCAGGGTGACAGCAGGAGTTTTGTGGAATGTGAGAGGTATGGGGCAAACAATGCCTTATTGTTGGTTGTTGTACCTCAGACCACTGGGGTTGGGCTCCTCCCTTGGGAGTCCTAGTTCTAGTGATGTCCCCTACCTCTTCCACTGTCTCCTTCTTACTGAGTCTAACCTTCAGATGGGCACCTCCCTAGGTACTGAGGTTCTGTAGCGATCCGAACCCGTGTTTTCGGTATCGTAGTACTGACACGATTTTGGTACCAGTGAACCGTAAATGATCCATTGTGTATGTGGCAGTGTTTTCGCTGTGCTACTAGCACGGATACACTGAGAAATAGGGCATTTTGTTAAAAACACACGGCATCCATTTTAGATATGGCGTCCATTTTGTCTCTTGCCCTCACATAGTCAATGGACGAACGTTGACCCCAGCTGAATCACCTTGTTAGGGACACGTAGGCTTTAGTTCAGGAAGGCTGATGCTGCGTGACTTGGCAGAAGCTGCCTCCCTTGCCTGAAGCCAGTCCTGTTATACTGGTTCTCGTGTTCGTTGGCCTGACCACGATTAGGAGGCCGAAGACAGTAGCCGTGCCCGTTTTATGACCCACAAGCATCTCTTATCCTGCTTTTCTATCTTCTACACCTGGCCCTGCTCCTTTCCTTCTGGGCTTTTACTATGGGGAGGAAACATTTTTTACGATGAGGCGGATCGATCTATGAATAGAAAACTGACATGAAGACTTGATCGAATACTGGAAACTTGCAAATAATTATCGCTGATATATGTTTATTGTTCTGTTTGGGATACCGGGCTAGGCATGGAAGATATTTTAACAATGTTGCCTAAAGTCATTTTCCATGTATATAAGGAGCGACCCACTTTGTTCAAGTCGAACAGTCTCCTAGAATCTGCCTTTGTGTGGTTCCTGTGACTTCTGTATCCCTGCAGTAAATAAACCTTGGTCTCTGACGCCACCATCGAGAAGCCCGTGTCTCTGTTTATTTGTGCACCGAGACAGGAAGGAACTCAGGGGTCTTTTGGGTGTTGTTTCCCTGACACCTCTGGACTCTAGAAAGTCCAGAACCTCATTTGGCGCCCAATGAGGGGCGACGTCAACTGGTACCGGTCCAAAGCCTGAAGATTTTGAGGAGCTTCGTGTGGAGATTCCGGAGGGAGGTACCCCGCTTCATCGATCCCTGCATGTCGTAAAAGTGGCCCGACGATCTCTTCCACGAGGGTTCCCGTTCCCAGACGGCTACAGAGGACCTCTGCCCTGACTGTCGCCCTGTCTTGGACCTGAGGTGCAGACCTTAGTACGGCGAGACGTAGACGGGTTCTCCTTGGTGACGTCTTCGACATTTCAGTTAAGTATTAAGTGGGTCGCACCCAGTTTGGTTGCTCTTGGTTGCTCTTGGTTGCTCTTGTAAGGATTTATCATTGGTTGACGGATAATCCTTTTGTTTTCTGGATATACGCTTGTTTTGGATACTCTTGGTTGCGTTTGTAGATTATCACTGGTTGCTCTTGTCAAAGATAATCTTTGGTTTTTGGTATTGGTTCATTTGGATGCTCTTGGTAGGCCTAAGTTCTTTGCACATTTGGTTAGAATCTTGTCCTTAGTTTGTAATGGCTAGTCGTAGTAATTGTTTCCTGTCCTGGTTAAGTTGCAACAGGGATTTCCGGTTGGAGGACTCGTGCCCGGTTCCTCCGATTGGAACTCCAACGTATGAGCTCTACTGTAAACATGGTGTGGGTCCTATCACTTACAATGAAGTGTGGGTCCGATACACCAGGAAAGATGGTGTCCTTAGTTGGCCACCACATGGTAGCTTCGAAACTGAAATTCTAGATAACCTGGAAGTAAAATTATTTAAGAAGAAAGCCCGGCCGGCAATGTTTGATTCTTTTCGTTTTTGGCGTAAGGAAGCCAGACAGAGAGAAATAAGAACAATGAAAAAGGAACAGAAAGAGAAAGGTTTGACTTTGATGCGGTCTGCTAGGCAGTTGCATATCAACGAGACTGAAAAAGCAATAGAGGTAGCGAATAGAGAGCATAATTTGGCGATTGACAAGTGCTACCCTGCCTTGCCATCGTGTCCTGCAAAGCCAGCAGAGGACCCCGAAAAGGACCCCCTGTTGTCTTATCTTTTGAGATCGCCTCCACCGTATGCACAGGGTGTTACGGCACCACAGTTGCCACCTGTTGTACAACCGGCTGTTGGTCAGCCTGGAATAGTTGTTCCTCCTCTTTTGATCCAAGCTCCTGTCCTTCCTGTGGTTAATGTTCCTCCAGCACCCCCTCTTCCTGGGTTGCCTATCCCGCCTGTGCCTGTCGTTTTGCAAACTACTTTGCCCACTACTCCTACCCTTACAATTTCATCTGCTCCAGCTTCCTTGTCCCCGACCTCTGTAAACATTCTGACTCCGCTTTCTGTTCGTCGGAAAATAACTGACTCTGTAACTAATATTTTAACCCCTTTTTACAGGTCTTTAATTAGGACCCCCGTTTCTTACTCTACACAGAGACGTAGTCAGCTTCCTGGTCCCCAGGAACGAGAAATGTTAGATTCGACAGCTCTTAGGTGGGTTTCGAAAACTGTGAAATACGATGCACAAAGGGTGTTGGATACGTTTATGCAATGGAATGAACCAACTCAGCGATACGTATTTGATGTGATGTGTTCCCTTTTGCGTGAGGAATGGGATGATGATTACTTGGATTCAGTTCCCGCTGATTTGATATATACTCAGCAAAGATTCGCTGCAGGAATGATAGTGGGTCCGGACGTAAAGGAAGCGATAGAACTGATTTTAGCATACAGGTCTGATTCTCCTCTTCGATTACCAAGGGACCAAGATGGCTCTCCGATTACTAGGAAGAAGCGAGGTCAGTATCCGATGAGGGAAGTCCCGCCGATATGGCGCGAAGCAGTTCAAGCTAATGCGAAACTTGGTATTCAAGCAGCTCCAGCACAGTTTCAGAGAGTGTGGATACACATTCCGTGGAAACGGGCTGAAGTTTTAGCAGTAAAACAGACATTGCCAGACCCGCGCAAGAATCCTGCTGGTTATTATAAAGAGTTGACCCAGACAGTTCAAGCTTGTGTCATGAATTTGGCAGACATTGAGATGCTTTTCGGCAATGTAGTGCCACAGCCTATTTGGGTCAAAATTCGCCATGAGGATCATCAAGTTGCCTTAGGAGGTGATTGGCCAGCTATTGTAGCGGCAGATGCACAACAAATTGGTGGTGCTAAACCTGAGCCCCTGATCGCTGCTTTGCCTGGCAGAATAATCAATTTGATGAAAACTCTGATGCCGGCGTTACGTGTCAACTGGGGTAAATTATCAGCATGCAAGCAAAAGAAGGATGAAAGTGTCTCTGATTTCTTCACCAGATTTGAAGAGACTTTCGTAGACCACAGTGGTCAAGATATGAGTACTGAGGGAGGCCAGAGATTGTTTGTCGACAAGTTTGTGTTTAATTTATTGCCTGAATTAAGTAATAAGTTGAAGGATTCTGAGAGTGCATGGGCGGTATCGACGACAGCACAGATACTTGCAACTGCTCAGTATTACGAAAATAGAGAAAAAGAAGAGAAGGAAAAGTCAGAGAAGAAGACGAAAGACTTGAAAACTAAAGTTCTTTTGCAACAGGCGTATCCACCTCGCTCGAATCAGTCAGATTCACAGCAGCGACCCCAGTTTCAGCAACAGCCACAGTTCCAGCAAGGAATGTCCCAAAGGTTTGATTATGGTATTCCACGACAACAGTTAGCATGGAATCAGTGTGCCTATTGTAAAAAGGAGGGTCATTATAAGAATGAGTGTCCAGTCCTGCATCCACAAACTAGCGGTGTCCCCGCTCCGAGAGGCCGTGGTGGTTTCATGCAAGCTCCTAGAGGCAGAGGACGCGGTGCTGTGCCTCCACAGACTGATCGTTCCTCTAATTATTTTGATCAGCAGAATGTGCCATCGGGTAGATCTCAACAATACCATGTTGAAGATTATTATGAGGGTAATGGAGAAGTACAGCAAAGTGAGTACTAGGACAGCCATAGGCAAAGAGAGGGAGTAGTATCAGTTCCAGTCGATCAGAGTGGACCTTATGTCGCAGTAGCTACATCCGGTGTGATTGAACCGTTTCTGTTGGATACTGGTGCGGCAAAAAGTTCAATTATGCATGCGAAACTCCTTGGCGCACCTTTGTCTGGCTTAACCAACATTTCGGTAGGATTCTCAGGCGCCCCTGTTCACAACCCTGTCTCTGGTCTTTTTTACATTTCTGTTGGACCATGTCATCTAGAAGCACCCCTTATTCTAACGACTGGTTGTAATGAGAATCTGCTTGGTCTAGATCTGTTAAAACGCCTGCATGCGACATTGTACTGCTCTCCTTCAGGAGTACAGCTCACGTTGGGTGAGAAAGTGATCTCTCCAATGTATTTGTCAATGGATAAGCTCCCACCGGAGCTGCGTTCTCTCCCTGATACTCTTTGGGCAACTGGTCCTAACGATGTAGGTCTTTTGGAAATTCCTCCTTATGTGGTGAGTTTGAAGGCGAATGTTAGATTTCCACGAATCCCACATTATCGGATTTCAAATGAAGGTGAATGTGCGCTTTTACTGATCGTGCAGGACTTGATACAGAAAGATGTGATAGAAGAAACTAGAGGAAATGTATGCAACAGTCCTGTTTTGCCGATTTTAAAACGCACTGATCCTTCCAAACCTCCAGTCTACAGACTAGTGATTGACCTTAGAGAGGTTAATAAAATTGTGGTTCCTCAATTTCCTGTGGTCCCGGATATCACTGCATTACTGACATTAATTCCTGCTTCAGCTGCGTGGTTTTCAGTGATTGACTTGAAGAATGCCTTCTTCAGCATTCCGATAGCCAAAGACAGTAGGGATATTTTTGGTTTCTCCTTAGGTGGTCGTAGCTTCAGATTCAAACGCGCTCCACAAGGCTATTGCGAGAGCCCTTCGATTTACAGCCAAGCATTAAAAAGTCATTTAGATACCTTTTTACTTCCTCCTGGTGCTGCTCTTATCCAATATGTAGACGATCTCTTAGTGGCTGCTGATGACGAGGAAACGTGCAAAACAGCTACAATTTCTTTGCTGCATCATTTATCAGACTTACATCACAAGGTGTCACCTTCTAAACTACAATATTGTTGCCAAGAAGTGACCTATTTAGGTCATCTTTTGTCAAAAGAGGGAAGAAGGTTGACCCCAGAGAGAATTAAAGCAATTTCGCAGATGACTGTACCAAGCACACAGAGAGAAGTGCGTGCGTTTTTGGGTATTACGTCATATTGCAGACAATGGATCCCAAATTTTTCTCTTATGGCAAAACCATTGGTGGCTCTGACTGGAAAAGGTGTTCCGAGTCCTTTGCCATGGTCTGATGAATGTCAGCAGAGCTTCTCTGATTTGCGTGATGCGTTGTGTTCAGCTCCTGTGTTGGGTACTCCTGACTACAGTAAGCCGTTTACACTATATGTCCACGAAAGAGAGAGTTGCGCGTTGAGTGTTTTGACGCAACAATTCGGTGACAAGCAACGACCTTGTGCGTATTTCTCATCGACATTAGATCCGGTAGCCAGAGCATTGCCAAGTTGTTTGAGAGCTACAGCAGCAGCTGCAGTGTCCATTCGACAGTCTGCTGGATTGGTCATGAACAATATGTTAGTAGTCATGGTTCCACATGCCGTGGATACACTCATGAATCGAACAAAAACTCAGCACCTCACCAGTGTTAGACTATCAGGCTATGAGCTGACGCTTTTGGCAAGTCACATTCAGATTAAGCGGTGCAGCATATTGAATCAAGCAACACTGTTGCCGACTACTCAGGAGTCGAGTGATTTGGAACCCCATGATTGTTGCTTCAGAACTGAGGAAGAGACAAAAGAACGGATTGATTTAAAAGATACTCCATTACTAGATCCAGATGGTATTTTGTATGTGGACGGATCTTGTTTTAAACTCCAGAATGGTGATGTGACTAGTGCGTACGCAGTTACGACTTTGAGCACGATTGTTGAGACTGCAAGAGTGAGTCAGAATTCTGCCCAAGCTGCAGAATTAATTGCATTGACGAGAGCGTGTGTTTTAGCTGAGGGAAAGAGAGTGAATGTGTTTACTGATAGTCAATATGCCTTCGGCGTAGCACACAGTTTCGGTCGTTTGTGGAAGGAAAGAGGTTTCCTTACGTCCCATGGGACTAAGATCCAACATGGACAATTAGTCAATGACCTGTTGGAATCTCTGACCTTACCAAAGGAAGTTGCGATTGTGAAATGCAGTGCCCATCGAAAGGTTACGGATGACGTTGGTCGTGGGAATGCGTTCGCAGATGAGGTTGCTAAGGAGACGGCCAAGAATATGATGAGTCGAATATATGTTGCAATGTCTGCAAGGTGGATTGCTGAATCAGGGATGTGCGAGAATACGATTGAAAGTGTAAAGGCAATCCAGAATGAAGCTACTGAAAGTGAGAGGAATGCATGGGAGGAGAAAATGGGTAAATTGGATTTGAATGGATGTTGGATTGATTTGTCAGAGCATCAGCGATGGATGTTGCCTGATGCGTATGTACTTGCGGTGGTTACGATGGCTCATGGAATAGCGCACATCAGTACGAAAGGTATCAGTAAGATGTTAGCTCCCGTATGGAAGAATGATGGGATTTCTAAGTGTGCGGAGAGAGTGGTGAAAAATTGCATGGTATGCCTGATGAATAATCCTGGCAAGGGAACCCCAACCCCAGCTGGTCATTTTGCTCCCCCTTCTTGTCCCTTTGAAGTAATCCAGTTAGATTTTATCCACATGGACAGGTGTAACAACCTCAAATATGTCCTAGTGGTAGTCTGTGCGTTTTCGAGATGGATTGAAGCTTATCCGTTAAAGGATAACACTGCCCTGTCCACTGCCAAAATCCTCCTCAAAGAATATTTCCCTAGGTACGGCATGCCACGGATTGTATGGTCGGACAATGGAAGTGAGTTCGTAGGGAAAGTTATGCAAAGTGTGTGTGCAGGTTTGGGAATTAAGCAAAAATTCCACAGTGCGAATCATCCACAGTCAGCAGGTCTGGTTGAGGGGTACAATGGTACCTTGAAGCTGAAACTTGCTAAAATCCAAGCTTCCACTGGTTTATCTTGGCCAGATGCACTGCCTTTGGCCTTACTGTCTACCAGAGCGATTGTACACTCTCGAATAGGGCTTAGCCCATATGAGATTGTGTTTGGTCGCCCTGCTAATGTTTGGGGAGTTCCGAGGCCCAAGGAATTCAATCGGATCGAATATCCAATGTTGATTGATTACCTTTTTGACCTGACTGCTAAATTGAGTCTTATTCATCAACAGGTATTTAAAACCTTGCCTAAGCCGCCAGAGGGTCCAGGACACGCACTGAAACCCGGGGATTTTGTTCTCGTAAGGAACTTTGGACGAACCCGAAACCTTCAGCCAAGATTTGTTGGTCCTTTTCAAGTGCTCCTGGCCACAAAAACTGCTGTACGCCTAGCCGGCAGGAAAAATTGGGTGCACGCTACCCATACGAAGCGTGTGCCTCTCCCACTCCCCTATGACAGTTGGGTTAGACAGGGAATTGGTGTTTCCGAGACCGAACCTGTTCCTAGGCTTGTCCCTTTTAGCGATGCAGAGTATACAACGGACAGACAAACTGAAACACAGAACTCTGACACCACACCAGGAACTGTTTCTTTGAACCCTGAACAGAGCACTGTAAAAAGTGAACATTTGCCACCTGTGGATTTGAACATTGCTGCATCTTCAAATCCGTTGTTTCGAGATTAGACACAACCTGAAAAATTCCGTTACAACTTGCGTTCTCATTCTATGAACCAATAACATTGCATAAGTACTGGTCTATTTGAAAACTGATTGATCTTACCATATTCTTTTCAGTCAGGAAGTTTTGCTCATGAATTTTTTTGTTTTTTTACCTTGCCATCTGGGTTGCCGTAGGGTCGTAACGTGTGCCTAGTTTAACTTGCAGGGGACCAGACACAAGGTCGGTTTCTTCTGTTTATTTTGGGAACTCCCAGGGTAGACAGAGGCATTTTTAACAGGTACAAATCATCCGATTGCGAACGGCTGTAGAAGATGGAGCTTCCTGAACTGCGACGAGTTAACGCTATCAATACTCGCAAGACAAATTTGTAAAAAATTCTGCATAGCAAATGTTTCATAATGCAATGTGCTCTGACATGTTTGACTGTTTTAATAACTTTGGTGGGCGGAATTGTTTTCGGTATCCAGTTAATTTTTGCACCAGTTACATCTACAGTACCTCCAAATGTTTCTGTTTCTCCGACTATTGTTTCTCTTCATTCTTTCCACCCTTTTCCTGCACATGAGCAAGCTCGACGCTCTGAGTTTATAAATAACACTTTCATTCAGCTCTTGCACCAACACCAACTGGTAGTAAATACAACGAACTGCTGGGTGTGCGGTCTGATACCACATACCATGGACAAGGGTATCCCCTATCTGGTTCTGCCCTTTAGTTATAATGGATCATTTTGGGCATTTCAGACCATGTTAGTTTATGCTCTTGAGACCTAGACCCCGCGACCTCCGCGTTCCACTAGGTATAACTCTGCTAATAGAGCCTTGGTAAAGGGAATTACTGACATGGTTAGTGATGTCAATGACACTCCGTTTATTCCCAAGGATGAATTGCGAGTTTATATGGGTTGGAATGCTACGGAGTATGGCATTAGTTTGGGTGAGAACAAGCGTAAGAGCTCGACTCCGATTTGGGTCGTACCCCACCAAGGTCAAGTCTGTTTGCAAGGGAATGGGAGGAACCCGAGAGCTCGGTTAGGGAAGAGTGACTGTACTGAAACGTACGTTTTTCCAGCACAGTCTTCCCCAGCATTCTTAGCTGCTAAGGGTACCTATTTTGTCTGCCAAGGCAGAGCATATACATGGCTGCCGGCTGACTTTTCAGGCTCCTGTTATATTGCCTGACTATTACCTCCGACATACACTGCTGCACTGGATTATCACAAGACTAGATTTGTGAGAGGTGGTTTCGACAAAGAAGATACTGCTGGCCAAGAAGCAGGAGATTTTTTTAAGGGTTTCCTTCCGTTCTGGGGCCCATGGCCAATAGTAGGAACTTGCGTCAACTAACACGGGTAGTTGAATCCACTATCACTGAAACTGCCGGTGCCCTTAGTAACCTGACAGCTGAGCTCCAGGCGGATCGCCTCATGACATTGCAGAACCGTATGGTTCTTGACGTAATACTTGCAGATCGAGGTGGAGTATGTAAGATGATCCAATCGAGTTGCTGTGTTTTTATTCCTAATAATGCTCCAACAGTGTACGAGGCCATTTCTAAGTTACACAAGATCGCTGACTCTATTCACGTAGATAAAGGTGATTGGTCGCTGATGGGATGGCTTTGGAATCTGTTATCTGCGTGGGGATGGAAGGTTCTGATGGTCATTGGTGTTGTGTTGGTGTTCCTATTCTCATGCTGTCTCGTTGTTCAGTGTGGTCCTGCCTTATGTGGCCACTGTGCCGCAACATGCGTAAGAAGGCCGCCTGTTTTGGGAGAGACGTTACGAGATAGAATGATGCTCCAGCACCATATCAGTGACTTAATGAATATAGAGATAGACTCTGACATAGAGTGAGTTATTGCCTATGTAAGGGCAAAAGGACGGTCTGAGGTTCTGTAGCGATCCGAACCCGTGTTTTCGGTATCGTAGTACTGACACGATTTTGGTACCAGTGAACCGTAAATGATCCATTGTGTATGTGGCAGTGTTTTCGCTGTGCTACTAGCACGGATACACTGAGAAATAGGGCATTCTGTTGAAAACACACGGCATCCATTTTAGATACGGCGTCCATTTTGTCTCTTGCCCTCACATAGTCAATGGACGAACGTTGACCCCAGCTGAATCACCTTGTTAGGGACACGTAGGCTTTAGTTCAGGAAGGCTGATGCTGCGTGACTTGGCAGAAGCTGCCTCCCTTGCCTGAAGCCAGTCCTGTTATACTGGTTCTCGTGTTCGTTGGCCTGACCACGATTAGGAGGCCGAAGACAGTAGCCGTGCCCGTTTTATGACCCACAAGCATCTCTTATCCTGCTTTTCTATCTTCTACACCTGGCCCTGCTCCTTTCCTTCTGGGCTTTTACTATGGGGAGGAAACATTTTTTACGATGAGGCGGATCGATCTATGAATAGAAAACTGACATGAAGACTTGATCGAATACTGGAAACTTGCAAATAATTATCGCTGATATATGTTTATTGTTCTGTTTGGGATACCGGGCTAGGCATGGAAGATATTTTAACAATGTTGCCTAAAGTCATTTTCCATGTATATAAGGAGCGACCCACTTTGTACAAGTCAAACAGTCTCCTAGAATCTGCCTTTGTGTGGTTCCTGTGACTTCTGTATCCCTGCAGTAAATAAACCTTGGTCTCTGATGCCACCATCGAGAAGACCGTGTCTCTGTTTATGTGTGCACCGAGACAGGAAGGAACTCAGGGGTCTTTTGGGTGTTGTTTCCCTGACACCTCTGGACTCTAGAAAGTCCAGAACCTCAGTACTTGATAAGGTTATGAAGGATTGGTGGAGCTCAGGAGGCTTCCGGCTTTCCTCTCCTTTCTGCCGACCATCTGCTGGCCCTGGATCGGCAGACTGGTGCTACCACTGTGTTTTGCTTCCTGTCTGCTATCTTTCTGGTTTTTCAATTTTTTTGGGAGATTTAGCAGTGTTGCAGTTGTTGTAATTCAGGCATGTTGAACACATTTTCTAGGTGCTTTTTGGGATTTGCCCTTGTGCACCTATACAGTGCTTCCCTTGTGTTGTCATGTTTATCCTGTTTGTCTGTTTGGCAATTTGTTCCACCCTGTTTTTTCCTTTTTCCTGGAATGCAGCCGGAGTCTGACATCGGACGTCGATGAGAGGCTGTTGCAGATAAGAGGCAGATCGAAGGTAGCGCAGTGCAGGAGTGGAGCTGCAGAGAGCAGCCCAGTCACAAGTCGCAGAGCTGGGTCACCTTGGAGGAGCAAGCCACACCCACCTCCTGCTGGACACCACCACTCCGCCTGATGATCTCTGTAGCTCTGAGCCTTACCGGTTGGGTCTACTGCCACCATTCCCTGTTCCCTGTTCAACCCACCAACCTTGGTTTCGGCAGTGCTGTTAGTGAGTAATGAACAGCTGCTGACTGGTCAGCACTAGTGACCAAACACTGAGACAGTGCTGTTGTGGCAGGTCGGCTTGAATGGTGTCGCAATGCGAGAGCAGGTTATGGGGCACCGCTGCTTGCCTCACACTGCCGCTGCTGCCTCGTCTCGCATCTTGGGTCAGTTCCACAAAGCTGAGCACCAGGCATTGGGGTATGTGGACCCTCTCTACTGGACATTGGATTGCTTCCACCATTTCTGCTGTACCCTGCTGTTTGCTTGGCTTTCAGGTTCAACTCCTTCAGACTCATTTCACAAGCCATTTCATTTTCCTCCTAAGCCATCTTCTTTCTCCTCCATTTTGAGTTTGGTCCTCTACAACCTGAACTCTCTCTCAGCGTTCCTGTCTGTCAACTCCTCAGGGGACAGGCTGTGGGAAGATACACTGCTCCCTGCCTTGGCAGGGGCTCACCATCTGGAACCAAGTTGTTCTCCTCCTCCTCCTCCAGCTGCTACAGCTCAGGGTTTATGGCCATGCCCTCCTCCTCTAAGTCCCTTTTCTCCTTATCAAGACTGTCATCCTCTATCTTCTCTGGGATGGACTGCATCCTTTTGACATCCTAATAGGCACCTTGATCTTCTCCATCTTCATTGTGTAAAAAGGAAGTGAGGTAAACCTAAATTGGAAAAAGAGAAAGATAGCCAAATCACAAACTAAGTAGAATTTGAAAAGAGGTGAAATCTGGTATCAAATTATTTTTGGGATTTGTAGTGTCCGACAAATCACTGCAAGTTGTTATGTTATTGGGACTTATATAGCGCTCGGCTGCCCCAGCCAAGGGGTGTCCCGGCGCTGCGAGTGAAGCTGAAGGCAGAAAGAAGAAAGCACCAGAGGGGAGAAGGGGAGATTACTGAAAGAGGTGGGTTTTGATGGCTTTCCTGAAAGCCAGAAGGTCCTGTATGCCACGGATTGTTTCCGGTAGGCTGTTCCAAAGCTTGGCAGCGAGCAGGCTGAAGGATCGGCCGCCCATTCTGGCCAGTTTGGTACGGGGAATGACCACAAGATGTTGTCCTTCTGAACGAAGTGACCTCCTAGGAATATACTCCGCCAGGAGGGGGCGCAACATCGGGGGAGAGGCGGTTTTAAGGATTTTGATGGCTAAGCAGAGTGCCTTAAACTGAATCCTTTTTCCCACCGGGAGCCAGTGCAGTTTTTTCAGGATTCCAGCCACCGAGGAGTGGCGGGGGAGACCTACCAGGGCCCTGGCGGCAGCATTCTGGACTCTCTGAAGTCTGGTAGTTTCCGCCAGATTAACGCCCAGTAAAAGGGAGCTGGCGTAATCCAGCCTAGAAAGCATGCTAGCTTGGACAATTAACTGGCGGGTGTGGCAGTCGAAGAACTTGAGAATGGGTCTTAGATTGCGCAGAATGCCGAAGCAGGTGGCTGCCACTTTTTTGGTGTGTTGGGTGAATATCAATGCCGAGTCTACCCAGACTCCCAGATTTTTAACACATTCCTTGGGCTTAGGAGGTTGGCCCAAGGTGTCGGGCCACCAGCTTTCGCCCCAGGATGCGGTGTTTTTCCCCAGGAGCAGTATCTCTGTTTTCCCCGCATTGAGCTGGAGGAAATTCGCCGTCATACAGTTGGTGATGCCAGTAAGGGTCTGTTTGAAGTGATGGGCCTCCAAACCGTTGTTGTCATTGAGAGCTACCACCAACTGGGTGTCGTCTGCGTAAGACACTAACGCCAGTCCACTCTTTTTAACCACTTCTGCTAGCGGTCGAACATAAACATTGAACAGGGTGGGGCTCAGTGATGACCCCTGAGGCACCCCCTGTCCAGTGCTGTGCTCTTTAGAGAGGTAAGGGGGGTGGAGACTTTAAAGGATCTTTTGGAAAGAAAGTCTCTAAACCATCCCAGGGCAGTCCCTGTGATTCCAATTTCCTCCAGTCTCATCAGAAGGACCTCGTGTGACACCGTGTCGAAGGCAGCACTGAGATCCAACAGGATCAGTGCTGCCGTTCCGCCGGTGTCAAGAATGGCACGGAGGTCCTCTGTAACACTGAGCAAGGCTGTCTCGGTGCTATGACCAGCTCTAAACCCGTGTTGGGAGTTATCCAAGATGTTATTGGTTAGGAGGAAATTGGTGAGGGTGGTGTTAACGTGTGTCTCTATAATTTTAGCTGGCCAGGGGAGAAGTGAGATAGGCCGAAAATTTTCAGGAAGAGTGGGATCTAGGGTGGGCTTTTTTAAGATGGGAGATATCCATGCCTGCTTCCATTTAGCGGGTATTTTGGCAGTGGAAAGAGACAGGTTAATGATATTCCGTATAGGTTCCGTGACAAGCTCATTGGCTTCACAAAAGGTCTCTGGTTTTAGGGGATCGGGTGGGGAGCCAGATTTGATTTTTTTACAGATTTTTTGAAAGCTCTCACACTCTAGTGTAGGGAGGGAAGAGAGATAGGGTCTGGTTCTTGGACAAACAAAAGTACTGGATCTTACCAATGAGCACCAATGTTAGAAATTGGGTTTTTGGTTGAAGTGGGTGTGAACCCTTCTCATGCAACTGCCACAATCCCCATCAGGGTGACCTACAGGAGGCCCTTAAATGAATCTGTTCTTAACCCTCTCGGAGCTTAGCACAAAAGACATCAGGCTTAACTTACAGGAAATGTTTAGGTATTTATACCGGACACAAACAGAATAAAGTGAGAATACAACACAATAAAATCTCACACCAATCTAGAAAAATAGAGTAAAATGTAATAACTATTTGAGATATGCAATTTTTAAGAATAAAGTGAAAACAGTGCTAGGCGCCAACTGTGGTTATCTGGTTGCGCCGTACCGGGACAAAGTCACAAGTCCAGGCCAACCATGAAGGAGTGCGGGTTGAATTCAGGGACCAAGTTAGGCCTGCTGAACAAAGTAAGTTAAATCGTGGGGAGTGGTCTGTGCTGCATTGTTTGTGAAGCTTCATATTGTCCAGCATCGGTTCTGAGGGGCTGTGAGGTACACGATTCGAGGTCATGCATCGGTTGCATTGCCTTGCATCAGTTCCCATTAAACTGTGCATCAGGCCTTGCGAAGCTTTGCATTGAGTTGCATCGGTTTTGATGAGGCTAGCTGGTGGGCAGCGAGGCTTGGCAAGGTTTTGCATCACTCAGCATTGATTTCATAGTACATTTAGGTTGAAATATGTTAGACCATGCTCCGTAAGACTGTGTCACTTGCCATTGGTTCCCATAATGCTTGTAGCTGTGCGGCTAGACTTGCAGGGCTTCGTGTCACTTTGTGGCAGTTTTGGTGAAGACCACAGCCTAGCTGGGAAGGCACCTCGATTACCACCTCCAAGGGTCCAGGACTCACAGCTGGCAGAGTCCATGTGCAGGGTTCAAGAGAGTTGGATCCTTTTCTGCCTGTGAGGCTCTGATTAGGAAGCCAGCCAGCTAGCCTTTGGAGTCACCCTGGTGGTCCTATGTTCAACATGCAGGTGAGCCCTTCTTACTCAAGCAGCAGGGCAGCAGAGTAGCAGGGCAGCAGAGTAGTAGTCCTTCTGGCAGCCAAGCAGCACAGTTGTCCTTCTGAGTCGTCCACAGATCTAAGGGCCAGATGAACGACCCTTTTTGGCAGTAGCAAACAGGAAATCAGCCCGGTTGTGACCGCTAAAAAGGGTTGTGTTATGTACAAACTCTGTTTTGTAAGTTGGTAACCTATTACCGACTTGCAAAACACGGTTTGCGACTCACTATTAGGAAGGGGTGTGCCATGGGTTTCCCTTCCTAATAGTGAGTCGCACTGGAATGTACAATTGGTTTGCAACCGTAAATGCAGTCACAAAATAATCGCAGTTACCACCTACTCAAAGTAGGTGGTAAGCCAGTCGCAAATGGGAAGCGGTCCCCAGGGCAATTCACTTGGTGAAATATAAAGAGTGAAAAATAGGTATCAAGAAAACCTATGTATTTCTGAAATGGGAACAAGATATGGAGTTTAGAAGTAGTGGTCATTTGCACATCTCTGGATTTGTGAGTAGCCATACTAGTATCAAATTTAAGGGGCATTTTTCAAAATGTCTTCTTTATTACACACTGTTTTACATTTGGAAGGCAGAAATGCATAGAAAAATAACTGGTAATAACACTTGTTCTACTATTCTGTGTTCCCCAACATCTCCCGATAAAATGGTAACTCACTTGTGAGGGTAGGCCAAGTGCCTGTGACAGGAAATGGGTCAAAACACAACATGGACACATCACATTTTTCCAATGAAAACTGGCCCTTTTTTTGCAATGTGCCTAGGTGCAGATTTTGGGCCATATCTCAGCCAGCACCTGGAGAAACCTGTACATTTAATAAAGCTCCAGGGGAATAGAGGATGGGATGAATTGTGTGGCTCTCGTTAGGTTTTGTTACCCAGAATCCTTTGCAAACCCTCAATATGTGTATATAAAAACACATTATCCTCATATTTCTGTGATGGAACGTTCTGGAATCTGCGGGGAGCCACACACTTCTACCCACCCAGCAATTCCTTAAGCCTTCTGATAAAAATGCTACCTCACTTATGTGAGCAGGCCTAGCGCCTGTGACAGGAAACGGCCAAAAACGCAACACGGACACATCACAAGTTTTCACAGATAACGTACCCTTTTTTTGCAATGTGTTTAGCTGTAGATTTTGGGTCCTAGCTCAGTCGGCACCTGGGGAGACCTAGAAAATCTGTATATTTTTTAAAACTAGATACCCAGAGGAATCCATGATAGGGTGACGTGTGTGGCTCTCTCCAGGTTCTGTTACCCAGAATCCCTTGCAAACATCAAACTTTGTCAAAACAAATATTTTCCTCACCTTTCTGTGATGGTAAATTCTGTAATCTATGGGAAGCCACAAACCTCCACACAACCAGCTTCCCCCAAGTCCCCAAATAAAAATGGTACCTTACTTGTGTGGGTAGGCCTAGTGCCTGCAACAGGAAATGGCCCAAAATGCAATGTGGACACATCATATTTTTCAACAGAAATTGACCCTTTTTTTGCAATGTGCATAGGTGTGAATTTTTGGATCTGGCTCAGCCGGTACCTTGGGAAACCTAGCAAACATGGTCATTTGTTTAAAATAGAGACACAGGGGAATCCAGGATGGGGTGACTTGTGTAGCTGTCAACATGTTCTGTTCCCCAGAATCCCTTGCACACCTTAAACTCTGTAAAGCACATTTTCCTCACATTTCTGTGATGGAAAGTTATGGAATCTGTGGGGAGCCACAAACCTCCTCCCACCCATCATTTCCAATATAAATGGTACCTCACTTGTGTGGGTAGGCCTACTCTCCGTGACAGGAAACGGCCCAAAACACAATGTGGCCACATAATTCTTTCAGTGAAAAACTGCCCTTTTTTTGCAATGTGCCTAGCTGTGTATATTAGATTCTAGCTCAGCCAGCACATAGGGAAACCTAGCAAACCTGTACATGTTTTAAAACTAGATACCCTGAGGAATCCAAGGAGGTGCAGCTTGTATGGCTTGCATTGATCCCCAAAGGTTTTCTTAACCAGAATCACCTCAACGCAACAGCACAAATTTCCCACCACCCAGCGTTCCTGTCAGTCTCCTCAATAAAACTGATACTTCACTTGTGTGCTTGCCCAAAGCATAGTCGGACTAATAAAATATGAAAGAAAACCTGCTCTTTTGGACCCACTTCGGTTACCCCACAGTTTTTCATTTGATAAGTTTTAACGTTCTATGCTTTAGGGCCCCAAAAAATTGAGGTATCATTTTAATCAGGAGACCCATGGAAAATATATGCACACTGCCAGCCAAATGCTAGTTCACACACACACTGCCAGCTAGTCACAAGTGCACAAACATCACAATCAAAATGCAGGTTCACACACAGCCAGCCAAACACCAGTACAAACAGATCATCAGCCGAGCCCCCAAACACCAGTTCACACACACACACAGAAACTTTTGCTAGTGACTAGTGGTTTTCTACCCCCTTGGGGGCAGATGAGCCTAAACATATTGCTGTTCTGCCCCCAAGGGAAGGTTGAAGCAGTCAAAATGTGATTACAAATAAATGGGGAGCAACCCTTGCCTAAGGGGACTCTCCCTGACATGCCCATAAACATATCTTTGGTGCCTAGTGAGCTTTTGCCCCCCCCCGAGGCAGATCAGGGGCTATTGCCCCCATGTGGGTCAGACAGACTGGGACTATTTTATGGGGAGAGGGGGGCATTGGCATCACCCATTATGGATAGACCACAGTTTTCTTTTACTAAAAAAACCCTGGTTTCTAGTGGGCTTTCTGCTCCCTTGGGTGCAAATCAGATGTAATAACCCAATGTTCCCACTCAAAGCAGGCAGAAAGACAGTCCCTCTTCTGTTTGGGGGTTGGAGGCATTGACATGCCCATTCTGGGCAGCCCCCACCCCTACATATTGATTGAAAAAAATCCCTAGATGCAAAGTGGGACTTCGCCCCCCCCCTCCAGGGGGACAGATTGGGAGCCAGTACTTTCATCTTCTGTTGTTATAATTGTGGTTGGAGGCATGGCCTTGCCCATAGTGGGCAGCCAAAATCCCTTATTTATAATAAAAAAAATCCCTGGTGTCTAGTGGGCTCAATTGCCCCATCTGCACCGCAGGGGGGCAGAAAGTGTGTGCCAATATGAGGAAGGGGTTGGGGCATTACAATGCCCATTAAGTGCAGCCCCCACCCCGACGTTTACACACAAAAAAATTCCCTGGTGTCTAGTATGCTTTCCGGGGGGGATGTTGGGGGTTATTGTCCCCATCTGTGTCCCAGGGGTCAGAAAAAACGGTGCCAATATTTAGGAGGGCTGGGGGCATTATAATGCTCATGTAGGGCAGCCCCCACCCCTAGGTTTGCACACAGAAAAATCCTGGTTCCTAGTGTGCTTTATGCCCCTCCCCCCGCCCCCCCGGGGAGAACGTTGGGAGCTACTACCCCATCTGTCCATCGGGAGGGGCAGAAAGACTGATAATTGCAAAATGTTAATGGGGTAGGAAATGCCCTTGCCCACTACCCCTCCCTGGCGTCTAGTGGGTGCATCCCTGCTTTGGGATCGCCCTCCTACAGTGATTCCCAGGCAGGGATCCACTAGGGAGAATCTCCCCTTTCCAATCGTACCTCTCCCATCTGCCTAGATCCCCGGGGGCTGAGATAGCCCTAGGAACATGTAGGCAGTGAAAGTGAAATGATCAGCTCATTTCACTTTCAGTTTCAGTGTAACGACTTCAGCATGCCATGCGCGCTGATCATAATTGCACTGAAAAAGAAATGCCTCAGCCAACTGGGGAAGCTCTTCTCCAGCTCCCAAGACTGAAAGAAAAAAAAAGAAATCCCTCTGCTGTTCACAGAGGGATTTCCGACTGCTGTGCCGAGGAAATAATGGTTATGTCCTTAGCACAGCAGCACTGCAGCCAAGGACGTAACCATTACATCCTCGATATAAAAGGGGTTAAAAATCAAACACAGAGTAACCCCAGCAGACCACTATCCCTGTGATACATGAGATTCCTAAGGGGTCGCAAATTGCAACCTACCTCATTAATATGAATGAGCAGGTCAATTGTTGTTTTTGCACAGGTCTGTAGAGACACAATTAAGAATCTCAAACAGTGTCTGAGACACTGTTGCACATTCCATTTTGCGAGAAACAAATCGCAAGTCTCAAAACATCGCTATTTGCGACTCGTAAAATTGAATGGTTGTACTTGTGGCCCTAGATATGTACTGAAGAGTTGGGTCTCAAGAACAACTATTTGCTCTTGGTACCAGCTTTGAAGTATGAGAAACGTCTAGAGGCTTCCACCCCAGAGCTGTTTGAAATTTCCTATATCACTGCCCTGTCTGGGGGCACAAAAGGCTAGTGGCAAACCCTTAGTGAGTGTGTTGAGGCAGAGGCTTTGTGATGTTCAAGTGAGACAGGTAACAGCTCCCCCCCTATCAAGTCAGATCTGACCCGTACAGTCAAAACCTATACCCCATTTGTTTCACTGTCTGGGAGCAATACATAACAAGCAAATGCCAGCCACTTCAAGTCACGTAACCCAGGATACAGACTGAAGGCACCAAATGGTTAAGATAAGAAAATGTCAACTTTCGAAAAGTGGCATTTTCAGAATTGTGACTTAAAATCTGACTTTTTAAATTACAATTCTTTAGACATCAAACTCAGCATTCTCACCTGCTCCCAATTGAAAGTTATCACTAAATTGAGGAGTGTTTCACTACCAGTAAAACTTAAAAGTATCGGTGCACTTTTTAAATACACTGCACCCTGCTCTATGGGCTTTTTATGGCCCACCCTAGGCATGACTTATATGTATTAAAAAGTAAGGTTTAGGCCTGGCAAATAGTTTCTTTTGCCAGGTGAAAATTGCAGTTTGAAACTACACACACTCTCTGCAATGGCATGCCAGAGACATGTCTAAAAGGCTACTTAGGTTGGTCACAAAATGACTGCTGCAGGTCCACTGGTAGCAATTAATTTACAGACTTGGAGTACATGTAGTACCACTTTACTAGGAACTTACAAATAAATGAAATGTGCCAATTGGGTGGAAGCCAATGTTACTATGTTTTAGGGAGAACAGGCACTTTGGCACTGGTTAGCAATGGTAGAGTGTACAAAGCCAGCAAAAATTAAGTTAGCAATAACAGGAGGATTGAAGACAAAAAGTTGGAGGAAAACCACACCAAGGATGTCAGTTCCAAAAGAGGTTTAACAAAAATCCAACTTCAGTGGTTTATTTACTTATTTATTTATTTATTAACAGTTTTCTAAAGCGCGAACATGACCCTTGGGTATCAGAGCGCCTAACATCACATGGCATGGGTTAAAACAACAATGTATAAAAAGCAATAAGAACTTACAACTTAATTAGTACTACTTCAGACCTAGTCTATAAGTAGATAATATAAAGAAAACAATAAAGGGCCAAATACCGATTAAACACGAGTAAACAATGTTCTGAGGTAGTAATTGAAAGGTTTTTAACGACTTTTCTTTAAGGTTCTATCATCTCCATTCCCAAGATTTGTATCTAGTAATCACTTCAGTGATAAGTCTTAGATGGCAAGTTGTAGTACCTATGGGAGGAACTTACTCATAAGAAAGATCTTAGTTTCCCTCTTAAATGTTACAGTGTTTGTAATTTTTCTGATGTTTGCGGGAAGGGAGTTCCAAATTCTGGGAGCCGCTTGAGAACGTCCTCTCATAGGTTTTTTTCTTCCTGAAGATAGGTGGTCTCAGGAGCAGATAATTGGCACTCCGGGCAGGTCTGTTTCCTCCTGAAATTTCTATTTTGTGGGCGAGATATCTAGGTGTGCTGTGATGAATCGCTTTATGGGTGATACATGCCATTTTCAGCTGTACTCTAGCTACGTAAGGTAACCAGTTTAAAGCTTTCAGGTGAGGGGAGATATGGTCAAATTTTCTTGAACCTGTAATAAGTCTTGCCGCTGCATTGAGGCATGCTTTTAGGGGTGCTGTGGAAATTCTTTTGGCAGTCCTGCTAGCGTTGTACACCAATATTCAATCCTGGAAATAACCAGTGATTGCACAGCTAGTTTTAAGTCGGTCTCCGTTTAAAAAGGATTTAATTTTCCTCAAATAGTTCAAATGAATACGGGCGTTTTTTGCCAATATTTTAATGTGGGTTTTCATATCAAGGTTCTCATCCAGTGTGATTCCGAGTGATTTCGCTGAGTCAACTAGAGATGGGGTGCAATTTAACGCTGTGATCATTTTGGACCATTCCTTCACTTCGGATTGATTCTTTTGTGGTGTCATAAGTAAGAATTCTGTTTTATTTGCGTTTAGCTTAAGATGATTGTCAGTTAGCCATTTTAGCGATATTTCGAGGGCCTCATTCATTGTTGTTATGTCTTCCAGGCTTGCAAACTTGATGTAAAGTTGCGTGTCGTCCGCATACATGTGGTAAGATATTTTTGATTTTTGCAGAATTTCTGTAAGAGGTTCGATGTATAAGTTAAACAGTGGTGGAGATAAAGTGGATCCTTGGGGTACTCCGTTTGTGTTTGGGCATGAAGGAGAAAGTGATTGGTTTACTAGGAATCTCTGAGTTCTGTTCTGTAAAAATGATTCGAGCCATTTCAGTACAGTGCCAGACATTCCCAACCTGTCGTGAAGCCTGTCCAGTAATTTTTCGTGGTTAACTGTGTGAAATGCTGATGACAGGTCTAGGAGGATGAGTAGACAAGATTGATTGTGATCTAGTGCTTGAAGTGCATCATCGACAATGTGTAGGATTGCTGTTTCCGTGCTGTGATCTGCTCTGAATCCCGATTGACAGTCATCTAACAATGGGAATTTGTCGATATGCCTACTCAACTGATTCTGTACACATTTCTCTATCAATTTGGCAAGAAAAGGGATGTTGGTCATGGGGCGATAGTTATTTGGATCCGCTGGGTCCACTGTGGGTTTTTTGATGATCGGGACTACTTGTCCTGTCTTCAGGCTTTCTGGGAGGACCCCCTGGGAAAGTGAGGTGTTTATAATTTCTGTCCATACTGGAATCATAGTATGGCTGATTTATTTTAGGCATTTTGATGGTAGTGGGTTGTTATAATGGTTGTTGGGTTTAGTGACCGCTAGCGTTTTAGCAATCTCATTCTGGTCCAATAATTTGAAAGTGTCCCTGCGTGCTTTGTTTTTAGTCGTTTTATCCGCATAATTCGGTGCAGATTGTGATGGTGGTGTATTGTCGTCAATGTTATCTGCATCGATCCTAAGTTCTTCTTCCAGCTTATTGGCTTTGTTAGTGAAAAAGGTAGAGAATTCTTTGTAGCTTAGTTGCGTTTTAGTGACCTCTTGGACAGATTTTGCCATCTTGTTTGATTGTTGTTTTATAATTTCAAACAATTTCCGTGGTCTGTTTTTGGTGTTATCCAATTCTGTTCTGATAAATTCCTTTTTTGAGTTGATGATCTTCTTGTTATATTCCTTTCTGATTTTTCTGAGTGATTTCAATTCAGGGGAAGATGGGTGTTGTCTCCATTTTCTTTCTGCGCGTCTCAAATTACGCCTTTCTTCATTCAATATTCCATTAAACCATGGGTTTTTAATCTTTTCCGTAACTCTTTTCAGTTTGAGTGGTATGGAGGCATTGACTATTTCCGTTACTGAGGTAGTGTAATGGTTCGTTAGGTCATTCACATTTTTCATGTTGTCAGGTGGGTTTAAGGCCCTCTTGCAGCTTTCAATTAGAAGATCCATATTTGAGTCTCTGGTATCTCGGATCCATCTTTTCATTTTGTTAGACTGAATGGTTTTTATCTTCTCCCGAGATGGTATTAGGAAGGTTATGGCATGGTGATCTGACCAGTCGCAAGGTTCTATGGAGAGGATTGAGATGTCATTATTCTTCGAGATAATCCAGTCCAATGTTGCTCCTTTCGAGAGTGTTGGTTGAAGACATGCTTAGGGATAGTTTTAGTTCAATTAAAAAGTCTTTAAAGGCGTTGACCTGTTTGTCGTTGTTGTCATTCCAGCATAGATTGAAATCACCTAAAAATATATTATTAATGTCGGTGTTGCCGTTAGCAGTGATGATCTCCATCAGTTGATCAATGAAGTTCAAATTGTTTCCTGGTGCGTGATATAGGGCATGTAAGTTGCAAATCTGTTTGTTTGCCGATCTTATATTGAGTCCTATGTATTCGCATGATTCGAGGGGGTCGGATTGAAATTGGCCAACTTCTAAGTTCGATCTGTGGATACAGGCAATACCGCCCCCCTGTCTTTTTCTGTCTGTCCAGTCTCAATATGTTATAGTGCGGGGGCACCAGAAGGTCCAAGACTGGGGATGAGGATTCAGATAACCAGGATTGTTATGTCAGTCAGTCAGTCAGAATACTTTATTTCGATAAATGAATATCATAAAAAGACAATGGTACAAAACAACACGTACATTGGATACATTATTTATACCTACTAAAATCGGGACTATTAAGACAATTAAAAAGGTGTTCTCAGCACTTTCATAGATTTAAAATCACAGTACATAAATAAGATAAAAACAATACATCTAAAAACATCACCCAATTCAGATGCCCTAGCAATCAGTTTTTCGGTGAGGGCGTCCATATAAAACACGTCCCTAAACATTTAAATACCATTAATCATTCTCTTTTTCTTGGATCTAATGGCACTCACTAAGAAGCAAGCGACATGAAAAGTGGTCCGGGGGGGTCTCTAATAATTTGCAAGTAAAGAAGAGAAGGCTTTACCTGCAAAAGCCCATGCCTCCCTAAGTATTGGGACCAAAAAATTAATTCTAGGTTCCGTAAAGTGCCCACAGAACATCACAAAATGCAATGTATTCTGCAAAGAAAAGTTATCACATGAGCACGGCATTGCATTTTCTGGGGTGCTCCATTTAGGGTAATGACCTAGATTCAAGTGAATCAAATTAAAACGGAAGCGAGTTAAAAGAAACCTATGGTAGGGACGGTTCACCATATTAAGATACATTTCAGGGCCTGGTAAACTGGCAACCATAAGATTAGCCCTTACTGTAGGTTTTCTGAGCTCTATTTCCTCTCTTTCCAGGGACATCAGCTGTGCCATGGCTCCTTTAACTTGTATAATGTCCCTGGATGTTATTATCTCCGGGGAGGAGAAAAGCTCCGGTCTACCTAATTTAGAAAAGCTATTTTTAATAGAAGTCAACCACTGAATCTTGCTGTGATTTTCTAGTAGGAGACAGTCTTTCATGATAATATGGTTCAAGGAGATTTCCTGGTTCAACCAGGTTTTCATCCAACATATTGTTATGTCTATTTCCTGATTGATGATGATGTCGGCTATGTCAGAAGCATGTTTCGCTGGTGATCGACAGTTGAGCAGTAGACATTTTAAAGATTTCTCCGTTCTGGTTGTGATCATGTTTAACGGATCAGTGGTTAGTTGGATTTGTTGTAATTTTTCGAGATTTAGTTTCCTCTCATTCCTCGTGGATGTTCTGTTGGCGTCTATCGGTACTCTTTTGATTTCCTGTGCCTTCATGAGGTCCGAAGGCTCATACTCCCGGAGTAGTGATAGTATATCTTCTTCAGTTAAATCATTTTGATTCCTATCCGGTCTGTTTTGTCTGTTTGACAATGGCATCGATCTCTTGTTGTTTATATCTATGGTTGTGTTTAATAACACGTGTGATCAGAATTTAAAGTTCACTCACTGCTATGACAAAAAAGAGATAGTGTTCCTTGACGTAGTCATTACTAAAGAGAATGAACATTTAGAGACCAGAACGCACTACAAGCCTACCGCCAAGAATAATCTTCTAAAATTCTAAAGCTTTCACCCTCGGCAACTTAGAGAAAATCTTCCCTACGGACAATTTTTGAGACTGAGGCGGAACTGCAGCAAGCTGTCGGAATACAAAAAACAAGCCTCTGACCTAACAGGAAAACTTATGGCACGAGGGTACCCGA
Organism: Lissotriton helveticus; assembly: GCF_964261635.1. Taxonomy (NCBI): domain Eukaryota; kingdom Metazoa; phylum Chordata; class Amphibia; order Caudata; family Salamandridae; genus Lissotriton; species Lissotriton helveticus. Next base: position 194,731,230 of record NC_136067.1, read on the forward strand.
CAAAGATCATTAATAAGTGCCAGAAGAGAGCAAGGAACCAGCCAAGAGAGGCCCTTCTAGAGGAAAAAAAAACCACAGAGAACACAATACCACTCACCTGCGTCACCACCTTTAATGCCATCTCAAACCAGGTATCCAAGAGCATCAACAAGCATTGGTCGATTCTGAGCACTGGGAATCTCCGTTGGGAAAAACCAATGTTTTCTTATAAAAAATCACCCAGCCTAAAAGACACACTGGTTAATAACAGACCTATAGCAAAGAAACCAACCAACAGCCAATCTATTACAAGCATTTGGGGCCTGCCTGAGGTCACTGGACATTTCCGCTGTGGCAATTGCAGCGTATGTCACTTAACAAACAACACCAAAACTCTGAACATCGAAACTGGTAAAATATGGAGACAACAATCCCACACGAACTGCAATAGCAGCAATGTCGTGTATCTAATTAGGTGTACCTGCAACAAACGATACATTGGAATGACAACTAGAAAGATAAAGCAACGAATTTGTGAGCATCGGAGCCCTATCCGCTGTAGGAAAAGCGCCACAAAATTGACTGATCACTTTCTTGAACAAAATCACACGCCCAACGATATGAGCTGGACAGTGATTGAACAGATCAACCCTGGAACCAACTTGCAAAAACGCCTGTATGAGAAGGAACAGAGATGGATATATAGACTATCCACACATGTCACAGGCCTTAATGATACCATCCCTTGGGCTAGTGTCATGTGATTTGGCACTCTGACCCAACCAGACCCATTAAGTCACTGAATTCCTCCCATCGAAAACGCTATATACGAGCCCGAGACGTAAAATTCTGAGTCCCATTAGATCATTGCAATGTTCTATGCATTGATGCCCCTCTTTGCACTTCCTCTCCTACTAAAGTTATTTGAGATAGCTCTTTTTCCTACCAGATAAGACAATCAGCTTCCCTGATGATTGCATCGCGGGGTTTGAACTCGCAACGAGAGTTCAACCCCTGTTTTCTTTTTTTTTTTGTCCCCCCTTTTTACACTTTCTCTCCTATTAGCGTTGTTTGAGATAGTTCATTTCCTATCTGATAAATGAATCAGCTTCCCTAGTGATTACATCGCTGAACTCACAACCAGAGTTCACCCCACTTCTTCTTCGTGTCCATTTTTCAACACTCCTATTGGCCCCTCGACTAGTCAACTTAGACAGCTTCAAGTTGCGTAGCAACCCTAGCGGGACTCGAGCTCTCTGTCCTACCTCCATTTCTCTCCAAGCGCACAGGGCCCGACGAGTCATTATGCGTACGAGTCACGTCACCCCGCCGACCCCGTAAGCAGACCTGAATCCATTTAACACGCCGGTTGGCGTCTTCCCTTCAGCAGGGCGGTCTGGGCTTGAGATTTTCCCTACAACAGATTTTTGTCTGTAGGATTAAGGAATCTAGGACTGGCAGGACGTTAGTGTGCCCTGACCACCCATTTTCCTATGGTCCTGAAGAAAACCCGGCAATCTGCTTAACACGGGTTGAAACATGTAGACTTAGCACATAGTGATACACTTGGTCATAACTCACCTTATTGTATCCACACACTTTCTTTTAATATTGTCTTAGTAGCTTAATAATAAATTTTTATTTCACATAAGTTATACCAGGACAATTTTTAAAATTTTTTTGCACTACTCACACAAATACCAGCTCCACTGTAGTCCAGGTGTCGAAGCACACCCTGATGGCACTCGGCTATCAGGGTGGACCCCGATGATGAAGCATGTCACCAACTAGGTTGGTGAGTGAGGGGTTTTTATAAACAAAAGAAGGACTCTCTTTTGTAGTCATCCCACTCAGACTGCTTTTCAGAGCAAGTTCTGATGGTACTCCTCTATTGTTTGTTTGATATGTGTTTAATAGCTCCCTGATGTGTTCTACTTCATTGTAAGTGTTTTCTCTGATATCACGTAGTTTTCCTATCCCTTTCAGGGTGTTTTGTACTTCCTGTGATAGGTTGCTGATTTGTGTTTGGATCTCGAAGATTTTTCTCATGACCTTGTTCACTTTTTTTGTTCCCGAATTTCCGTTCTGAACATTGTATCATTGACTTCTTGATACTTTCCTTTGGTCGATTCTCTCCTCTGTCATTAATTGCGGAGTTAGCCGTTCTATCAAAGCTTGGTGAACCACGGCTATTGTTGTTATTATTTGTATTTCGCGATCTCTCTGCTTCATTCCCGACTAACATATTTTCTGTTCCGCATATGGCTCCTGGTTGAGTGATTGGTTCCTGTGGGTCACTAGATGGAGTTCTGTTTTGTTCAGGTTTCTGTCGGTTTCTGGTTGGGGTAATACTTATAGGGTTAGTGTCGAATGAGACTATGTTGTCTGTTGACGGATTCTGAGGTTGTAAAGGCCTGGTATCTCTTATTTGCGTAACTTGTTCAGGTTCCTGTTGGTCTCTGGTTGGGGTAATACCTATAGGGTTAGTGTCGGATGGGACTAGGTTGTCTGTTGATGGATTCTGGAGTTGTAAAGGCCTAGTATCTCTTTATTGCGTAAATTTATCATGTTCCTGTTTGTCTCTGGTTGGGGTAATACCTATAGGGTTAGTGTCGGATGGGACTAGGTTGTCTGTTGATGGATTCTGGAGTTGTGAAGGCCTAGTATCTCTTAATTGCGTAAATTGATCATGTTCCTGTTTGTCTCTGGTTGGGGTAATACTTATAGGGTTAGTGTCGGATGAGACTAGGTTGTCTGTTGCAGGACTCTGGGGTTGTAAATGCCTAGTATCTCTTAATTGTGTAACTTGATCATGTTCCTGGTGGTCTCTAGTTGTTGTGCTACTTATAGTGGGGTTGTTGGGTGGGACAAGGTTGTCTTCTATATGAATCTGGTGTAGTAGTGGATTCGTGTTCTCCATATTTCTTTTTAAGGATGAGAAGATGTTGTCGAATTTTTCCAGTTAGTCGTTAGAGGCTTGGATCAACACTATTCCATTCTTGAAGATAGTTATGCAAATGTCCGCTCTGAGGTTAGGTGATGCTCTGGTCATAAATTTTGTGCCATGCGGGATGTTAGTTGTGGATTTAATATAAAGCATCTTTGTAAAGGCATTGCGCCATTTCGCCCTTCTTCTGGTGAAGAATATCATATCTTTCATGATGATTCCTTTATACATGCAAAAAGAGGTGTCAGAGATCAATGTGTCAGGGTTTTTCCTCATGAGGTTATGCTTACATTTTTTTGCTGCATTTTTAGAGAGATAGGTAGGGTATTTTATGATATAGGCGTTCCTACTTATTCGTTCCAGGTAGTTGTCCTCCATTTTGTGATGTGTGTTAGCATAATAAAATTAGTTGCCCCCTTCCTGGTAGTATGATTATTCTCTTAGAATAAATTCCTAAATAATAATTATAATAATACCTGGTAGTATAATAATAATATTCTCTTTAGTTTCAGTAATTGAATAATAGATTCAAATTTTAGATTCCTCTTCCAGGTAGTTTCTTCTGGATTCCTCTGGTAAATACCCTCTCCAATACAGGTGATTTTATAATAAATACTATGTTTTTCTGATATTTGTGTAGACTTTCCAAGATGTCCGCCGTTTTAGTTATCTTTCCTTGGGCTGATGTCTTTCTCTCTTTCTACAATTTATATTAGTCCTCTTTCCCTTACCATAGTCTGTTTAAGTCCTAGAGTTCCTTTCTGCATGTCTATTGATTTATCAGTCCTCTTTCAGCTGCTCCTCGATCATTCCGCCATTTTTTGGAGTACTGTTTCTACTGTATTTAATGAACAGTTGGTCATAATAGGCAGAATGAGCTACCTTACCTTTTGCAAATTGAATTGTCCTATGCAGTCGCCATTTTTAGGTCAGGCGCGCCGCTTCGTAGTTTCCCCTTCATTTCACTTTCCGGGCTTTTATTTATTGTTTTCTGCATTCAAGCCCAGCTTGCGCTAGGGAGCGCAGGGTCCTTCCATTCCTCTACTCGTGCCTCATGCTCAGCGTCGCCCCCAGCCTCTGCTCCCGTCTCTCCCCTCCACTCAATGCAGCGTAGATGCGCTAGTCGAGGATCTTCGTTTCTTCGCTCCGCAGCTTGGCGACATGGGCTCCACGTCGCTCGGGTTCACTCGCTCCGTCGTCTTCACGTCACTCCGGTTTGCACGCGGGACCGTCCTCCCTCCGCTTCTGATCCCGCGCTGGGCCGCCCCCACGTCGCTCCGGCTCCCAGGCTGGACCGCCTTCACGCCGCTCCTTGGATCGCAGGCCGGTCCGCTTCCACGTCGCTCCACAGCTCGTCGGATCTCCGTGATTTCGCCTCAAAACATTCCAGGCACCATCGGGCTTCAGTGAAATCGCCTTGAGACGCCTTTGACAAAGAACGCTCCAGGCGCTGTTGGATTCTTGGAGTCACACCAGAGTCCGTAAGCAGCTTCACCTTCCCCTTTCTTCGGCTAGCAGATGGATGCCCGTTTCAGCTCAGCAGATGGGTGATTGCAGGGGGGGTTTACCAGGGATTTTAACCTCTTTGGTTACCCCCTAACCCAGGAGCTCAAGTTAGAAACTCCTACCAGGTGGCCATTTTGTTGACTTTCCTTCAGTTCCAAAAGAGGTTTAACAAAAATCCAACTTCAGTGGTTATTAAGGCAATTAAAATGACTGCTAGAACAATTTTACAATACGCCTATGCTTTAGAGGCCATGCTAATCTATGGAGCTCAATGCAGAAAATCAATGGAAAATGTATTTTGATCTCATTGATGCTCCTTCAACTGTCAGCCGGAGGCACACATGTTAAAATTGTGTCCCCTTTCAATGAGGTTTTGCAAGTTCAAAAATCACTTGACATGATTCTGTGAGTTTGATCATGGTTTTTGCATTTAATAAGGGCTTGTCAAGATCAGTTTGATAATCATTACAGTCTGTCCTATAGATTCATCAAGCATCCATTTTGCGATTCCTTATTAGCGAAAAATAAGGATTCGCTAATAAGGAATAGCAAAAGGATATGCATGAAGAACTCGCTAAAAAAATAGCGATTTCTTAAAATTCCTTAATTGCGACTCGCAAATTGCGAGTCGCAATTAAGGAATACCTCGACATTCATTCCTATGGGCCTGGAGGCCCATAGGAATGAATGGGAAGACAATCTCAATTTGCAATTCTCAATTAGAGAATCGCAAATTGAGATTGCAATTTCAAGGGTGCCAGGGTGTCAAAAGGACACCCTGTTGCACCCCTGAAATCTGCATATGGGTACATCTTGCACACACACATGCCCTAAGGGCATGTTTGTGTGTAAATTGGAACTTTGAAAAATGCACTTTAGTGCATTTTTCAAAGTTTTTACAAATTACCATGACGTTCAACTTCATGGTAATTTGCTCCCCCTATTAGCGAAATTGCTTATTTTTTAACTTAAATGCATTGCATTTAAGGAATCTCAATTTGGGATTCCTTAAATGCAATAGCAATTTAAGTAATCACAATTTTGGGATTTCTTAAATTGTGATTTTTGCATTTGGGATGATGCATCCCAAATGCAAAAATATCGGTCGCAAAGGGGCGGAGTCTGAGAATCTGCCCCTTTGCAAGCGGTTTTTAGCTTGATGCATCTATGCCTATGTCTATGTACCTTTCATAAAATAAGCCATTTAGGGTTGGAGTACTTCTTGTTCTGCTTTCTGAATAGTATTGCTCTCGTCATTTATGGCTGGTCACTCTTGTTACCACTAAGATCTACCTGTTCTGCATCCACTTATTCTTCTAGTTCTTCATCCTCTTTAATAGTCTATGCCCTTCTTGATCTTGTAAGCACTCTCCATTTCAAAGTTTAATTTCTGAGCCATTTGTCTTCATGATGCCCTCTCTCCTTTTAAGTACTGAGTCATGGAGAGTATTTTCCTCTTTGGAGTCTGAATTTTCCCCAACTGTTTTTCCTGTATAATCTTTAACTGACTGTCCCATTGTTTCTCTTTCATTATTCTCTGTTCTACAGTGCTCACAAAGGACTCAGCCAATACGGAGTTTCAGTCCTGTTCTTTGCATTTATTTCGGGGCTGGAGATCCTGAAATGCCTCTTGGGCTCAGCTTTGGCTGCTGTTCATGTGAGTGGTGCTGCGGACATTCAGGTAGGGCCTCTTCTCCTCCTCTAACACCTCTGAAAATTCTAATTGAGCTGGGCTTAGAGAATCTTGCACAAAGGCCTCTACATGAGAATACAGTCACATGGGTTCAAATCATGGCAAGAATCAGGTCTCAATGTTTGAATAACCAAGTCCTTCTACTTCTACTGAGATAGAGAACGCACCACATCTGCCAGGAACTTGCAATAGTTAAGAACTATGTTATCTGTAATATTCACAAATGCAGACACAGGAACAGAAGGCATTTTCATGGCCCTCCCCATTAGAATTTCATGGGGGTAGAGTCCTGTTCAATTTGCAGGGGGTACTCTGGGTGCTAATAATTAGGAGTTGGCACGCATATGGCCATTCGGTAGCTACGAAGGTGCATGCTTTTGCCAGCTCAACATTATTAGTCCCTTTCAACTTCTCTACAACTCCTGATGCTTCTGGCCTATAACTGCAGTGAAACCTCTGTACAATGTCCAAACTGCTTCACCTGACTTTTAAAATGACTGCCTTGATCTGACTGAAGATAAATAGGCGTGCCAAATCTTGTTATTACCACCCTCACGAGTAGTTTGGTTATTGTCAGCCAATTGAATCTCCTAGTCAGGTATGCCTCAAAAAAGCATGAACATAAGCACACAACTACAAGGATATACCAAAGCTGGTAATACTGGGGCAGTTCCAATAAATCGGTTTGAAGGCAGTAGAATGGGCCTTCAGACTTCTGTTTGTGACTCAAGGTCACATTGTTTTTCTGACATACAACACAACTTTGACATACATTCTCAGATCTGTCAGCGGTGTGGGTTGCACCAGTATCGTTTAAAGGTCTGCACCATTCCATCTTGACTGACATGTGTCAGGGCAGTTAAATTTCATACAATTGCCGGAAACATAGAATCAGGCAGAACTGGTTTTTCATCACTAGTCGCACAGATTTTTCTGACATATTTCACACAACCTGCCCTTTCCTATTTTTCTTTCTCAGTCTGAGGCACCTCATGTTACAATTATTTGGGCTTGCTGAATGTTTGCACAGTGGTAAATAGCGTATTCAGGACACTATCATTTTCTTCATTATCTTCATCATTGCATGTTTCATCCATGTGAAACGTGCTGGATTAAAAAGTGCAAAACACATTTTCCAGGTTTGTCCTGCAATTAGGCCTCCTGTCTGGCTGCCCATTCAGAGACACTGTGGGACGCCCTTTGACCAGCACTTTAGTGCTCCCACAGTTTCAACTTTCAGCCCACAAACAACTCACACCTTCAGCCCAATAGAAGCCGTTGGACTTTGCCCTTTTTGCAGGGTCATCCCTGAACTTTTTGCCTTCCACCTCTATTTTTTCTGACCTGTTGTTGGTTACTTTATGACTCTGGGCACTTTCCCACTGCTGACCAGTGCTAAAGTGCATATGCTCTCCCTATTGTAAATTGATATTTTAATCAGTGGTTCCATGTTTGGCTATTTGGTTTACTTGTCAGACCCTAGTCTAGTGCACTGAGTGTGCCCAGGGCGTGTAAATCCAAATGCTGCTGGTGGGCCAGCAGCACTGGTGCCACCCACAGAAGCAGCCTTGTAAAATGTGTCTAAGGGCGGCCATTGCAGAGCCTGCAGGCAGTCTGATACCGTCATGCTGACTGAGCAAGTGCACCCACTTGCCAGTCCCTACACCTTCCCTTTTCTTCATATCAGTCACCCCTATGGTAGGCCCAAGGGCAGGGTGCATTGTACGTATAAGGTAGGACATGCCCTGGTGTGTGTGGCATGTCCTAATAGTGAATTACAGCCATTTTTCTTTTTCACTGTTGCAAGGCTACCTGTTCTCCATAGGCCAGAATGGGCTGATAGAATTATTACATTTTATAATCCTAACTGACTCAGAGAACATGGTAGAAATTCAAGATTAGTATGCCTGGACTCAGAATGAGGAAATGCATATTTTAGTGAAGTTGGTTTCAACATTCTGTGTTTGCAAATACCACTTTTAGAAACTAGGTATTTGCTTGCCTAACCTTTCAAGCCTGCCTCTGCTAGGTTGTGTATTCTTTGTCTGGAGTTTGTGAGTGACAGGGCTGGAGGATTCCAAGAGACAGGATGAGTCAACCCAGTGGTGAATAGGGAGATCTGCATCTACATGCGAGGGAGGAGTTGCACATGAACCTTGAATAGGGCTGTGCCTGCCTTCCACAATGCTGGCTCCACCTCCTGGTGTGCGGCTGATGTCTCTGCCCTGCACACCGAAAGAAGAGAAGGCGTCCTGTAAACAAAGTGCTCCAGGACTGTACTTGCCTTCCACAATGCTGGCTCCACCTCCTGTGGGGCGTCTGATGTTTTTGTCCTACACGGTGAAAGGACAGGAGAAGTCCGGTAAACAGAGTGCTTCAGAACTGGCTTGGACTGGGCAAGGGCCTCGCTCCCCTCAGAGAACAAAGGATTTTGGGGTATAAGTATTGGGACCCTGATCCCATGAAATTAGATGACTTTGGACTACAAGAAGAAACCTTTACTGAGGAGAGGAACCTGAAGAAACTGAGGAGAGACTATTCCAAAGCTGAAGTGCTGCTTGAGGGATTGGCCTGCAGTGGTTGCCTTACTGCCAAAGGAAGGAGAAAGGAACTTTGTGTACTTTGCTTTCAACTTGTGAAGGATCTCCAAGGGCTTGGAAAAAAGATTGCCTCCTGCTGAAGTCTCAGGGACAACAGACTTCACCCCCCAGCTCCCCAGAGTTCTTTGGAAGTGCCTGCTGCTGTTTTTGGGCCTCCTGAGGAACTGCGTGTCGCAGAAGCTGGAAGCACGACTCATCGAGAAGAAGCGTGACGCTGTCGCTGTGCCTGCCGTCGCAACTCCGAAGGAGGGTGTCGCCACTGTAGCTGTCGCATTACACCGCATCAAGAGAAGAGTCTCGCAATGAGGTCGGAGCGTGTCGCCGTCACTGTGCCTGCCGTCGCAACTCCCAGGGAGGGTGTCGCCGCTAGATACTGATTATAATGCTCAATTTTCTTGCTTGCGCCTACCAACTAAATACTGTGTGAAAGAAAAATTGTAGCCACACAGCGGTTGGCAGAGTTTTTCCAAAACACCATGCTCCAAGTGGAGAACAGAGTGGGCAAAACTCAATGAACTCTGCCACAGGAGTGGAGTTTACCACCTACCTCTAAAGATGACCCCAAATTATCCTCTACTCAACGCTCTAGAGGCTCGAAACAAAAGTAGTCAAGCTTAACTTAGAGGCAATGTGTAAAGTATTTTTGCAGCACTTCAAACAGTAATAGTGAAAAGTGAAAACACAAAAACAAAAAAATCCCACACCAATTAAAAAATAGGATGATTTTTGATACTTTTTTTTTTACCAAAATGACAAAAATCCAATCAGTATAACCAAAGATATGCAATTTTAAAGGCGTTCAGGAAAAGTTTTGCTTAGAAGCAAGAAGCTTTAATAGAGGTTACCTGGTCGTACTAAACCAGGTCCAAGTCACAGAGTGAGGCCAACCACGATGGAGCACGGGCCGGCTACAGGATTGAGTTCAGTCCATTGTTAAAGGTACCTTGTGAACTGATGCTGTGAAATACAGATTCTTTGCATCGACCTACAGTACAGGCGGAGCTGTCGGTGGGAGCTGCAATGTGAGGTCATCCGTCAAGATGCATCATGTTGTGCAGAAATTGATGAAACAATTAATTTGGGCTTGCGGTGCAAAGTCCAGCATTGAGGTCAATGAAGTTGCTAGGTCTGCAAGGACTTGCTTCGGGTTGCGTTAGCGCTGAAGACAAGATGCATAGAGCGGAGACCATTGTGGCCCTCAAGATGCTTTACGCTGGGTCAGTGTCTTCGAAGCCACCAAACAGCAGCTACAATAAGCTGTCCAGCATTTAGACACACTGAGATGTGTCGAGAGGGACTGATTATCGGCATTGAGAGACACACTGAGATGTGTCGAGAGTGACTGATTATCGGCATTGAGTTGCATCGTACTGGATCAGTGCTTATGAACCCACCGAGCTGAGGCTGCGATTCACGGTCTTACGTTGAAATGAGTTGAGTTGTGCCGAGAAGTCCATTGTGTCTCTGAGCTCAGAACAGGATATCAGCTGACTGACCCTTGGAGACACTCTGGAGATTCTGGGTCTAAACAGGCCGGTCTAGCAGAGCAGTTCACAGCATCAGAATAGTCCTTGTTCAGCAGTTCAGGCCTTGGGCAACAGAGCGGTCATTTGTCGGCAGGGCAGACTTCACACAGCTAGGCAGTCCTTCTTCTGTAGGGTTTTCAGGTCAAACAGTGATCTAAACAGTTGGGTCAGAGTGTCTGCTATATATACCTAGTGCCCACTTTGAAATGGGAGAAGCTTCTAGAGGTCCCCCCAACAGAGGTGTCTGAAATTTCCATCCTCCCTGTCCTGGTCCCAGATTGTATGGTGCCACTATATACTAGTGTAAAATATTTTGTATTTTGTGAGTGTGCTGCAATAGTTCATTTGAGGTGCAAGTGTGGTAGGTGACAGCTCCGCCCCTCATTCTGCCAGAGATGGCTCACCCTGTCAACACCCAGACCCTGTCTTGTGATGCTGTCTGGGAGGAAAACGCAAAGGCAAACTGTCAATGACACCTAATCATGTGACCCAAAGACAGGCTGCAGGCACCAAATGGTTAGGACAAGAAAATGTAACTTTCTAAAAGAGGTATTTTTAGATTTGTGACTTAAAATCTGACTTTGCCATTAAAGAGGGGTTTAAATGACAATTCCTCAGACACACAACATGACTTTACTACCCACTCCCAATCAAAAGGTAACACTTATTCAATGTATTAAGATAAACCAGTGTTAGCCCTATGGGAGAGGAAGGACTTGCAGTACTGAAAAACAAATTTTGGATGTGTTCACTACCAGAACATGTAAAGTAAAGGTCCACTTTTTAAATACACTGCACCCTGCCCTATGGGCTGTTTAGGGCCTACCCAGTATTTACTGATATGAATTAAAAAGGAAGGTTTGATTCTGGCAAAAGGTTTAATTTTCCAGGTCATAAGAGCAGTTTAAAACTGCACTACAGGCTGCAGAGGCAGACCTGAAACATGTTTTAAAGTGCTAATTTAGACGGTAGCACAATGAGTGCTCAAGGCCACCTAGTAGCATTTAAGTCACTGACCCTGGGTCCATGTAGTGCCCCTTTACTAGGGACTTACTAGTAAATGAAATGTGCCTATCAGGTGTAGGCCAATTTAACCATGTTTCAGGGAGTGAGCACAATCACTTTAGGACTGGTGTAGCAGTGGTGAACAGAGTCCTAATCTCAACAAACAATGAAATTCAGAAAGCAGGAGGGATGAAGGCAAAATGTTTGGGAGTGACCCTGCAGAGAGGTCCAAATCCAACAATGACTAACTGCTTATTGCCTTCTGTAAAGATTCTTAATTAAAAAAAAAATGTCTGGAATTGATTTTGAATATTGTTCTTTAAATGTTTTCTTCCTCCAATCTTTTTTACTCATATGGCCCGATCCTGTTCATCGATCCTTTAACTTTATTAGTACAGAGCTCTGACATAGTGATCCCTATTTTGTGCATGCAATAACTGCTCTCTGCACGTGCTGCTAATTAAAGAAGTATAGTACCTACAGTGTGGAGCTTAGTGTAATAACCAGAATCAATCATATTTTTAAAGCTCGGCCCTCCACCCGCAGGGCTATCAAGTACCTGGCTTGTAGGGCTCAGTCAAGAAGCCGGGAGCCAGATGTACAAACAAATGTTGCTGTCGCAAAGGGGATTTCAGCCCCTTTGCAACCACAAAATAGGTCAGGCCAATGTGCTAACCCTATTCATAAATTAGCGACTAGCAAAATAGGGTTAGCGTCTTGCTATTAGGAAGGGCTGTGCTAATGGCATCCCTTCCTAATTGGGACTCAAAAACCTATGCATGAATTGCGTTTGCGAAACACTCGCAGTTTACCACCCTTCTCAGAAGGGTGGTAAGGCACTCGCAAACAGGAAGGGGTCCCTAGAGTACCCCTTCCCCTTTGGGAATGCATGCGCAAATATTTTTTAATAGCAGGCAGTGGCCCCAAGGCCCACTGCCTGCCATTAATGAATTAAACTGAAAAGTTTCATTTTTATTTTTTAAATACATCCTGTTTTCCTTTAAGGAAAACAGGATGCATTTATAAAACAAAAAAACTGCTTTATTGACAAAGCAGTCCCCGACATGGTGGTCTGCTGACCCATTGGAAGTGCCAGCCATTCCCAATGGGGTCGCAAATTGCGACAGCCTCATTAATATTCATGAGGCATTCAATATGTGACCCCGTTGGGAATTGTAAACAGTGTCTCTGACACCGTTGTACATAGCATTTTGCGACTCACAAAGTGCGACTCACAATTTGTCTCAATTTGCGAGCCACAAAATGCTATGGTCGTACATCTGGCCCCAGGTCTTGAGTCTATTCCTGAAATCCTCCAGAAAGGTTGATGTTTGGCGGTGGAGGGAGAGGCTGTTCCAGGGCTTGGTGGCAAAGTAGGAAAAGGAACAGCCTCCACTGTTGATGGATTTACTTGACTCAACCACAATCCAGTGCCATGAAGAAGTCCTGCACTAGGACGAAACGCGTCGGCTGTACTGTGTTGAGTCATTGAAATTGGACTCTGATTTTATCCATAACAATTAAAACTGGAATAAAAAGAAAAACGAAAACATTTATCTTTCTGGATATTGACTTCATAATTTTCCTTATTTGTTGAATTATGTTGTGTGGTGCACCTGTGCTGTTGTTTTAAAGTTGTTAGGTTCCTGAGGGAACAAGCGCTGTGACAGTGGGTGCTGTCCAGTGTGCACACAAACCCATGTAAGCATAAGGGACAATACTGATGGAGTGACATTACGTTAGGTGCTGGTAATTGGAAGGATCTACTGTTAGGTCTTTTTGTTTTTGCATTACCTAAAATTCTCTCTTTTAAGTAAATGGATTTTTGATACATGTGGACCCTTGTCTCAGCTGTGTATATAATTGCCGATGTATTGACGGTATGCTACTTCACCCGTCATGCCATAGGCCTGACACAACCATGTTAAGCTTTTGTATCTCCCAACCGCTGAGAGGCAGACCACAGTGTATGAGGAAGCAGCTCCACGTTGCAGTGTGGAGAGCAAACAATATGAGTATTCTAAAAAGAAGAGGACATCAATCACAAGAAGAGGACACCAATCACATGACACATGATGTGACTGACTGTTCTTTTCAATTTGTTTTTCTTTATTTGTCATGCCAATGGATATGGCCGTATATGACAGAATGAGAGAATGAGGCAACATTATTATTGCATTGTGATGCATGATATGAATGTGACACAGTTTGTGAAGTACTTACAAGCAGACATGTTTGGTACAATTTGCTGTGTGCTCATCCATTCATTTAATTATTTTTTATCATTGTTGCAGCCTGTGTTGATGGTGTCCTCATGAAAATGCAAATTATTGTAAACAATTTCACCTCGCACACCTAGGTTTTGTATTGCACGATACACTATGATAATATCACAATCTTGGAATAGCACTATACCAACCAATGGGATGTAGGCATCTGCACCTGGATTGGTGTATGGCAGGTGATCCTGTGTGTAGGGTTGTAGGCATCTTTAGGCAGGGTTTCGGGAATCTCAATGTGTGTCTTCAACCATAGCCTCAAATCATTATCATGTACCTCATTGTAGCGGAATAGGAATATATTACATATGTTGTAGTTGACCTATCTTCCACAGGTGGGTGTTGATGTCTTATGTTAAGTACATCTACTAAGACTCCTTGCACTTCACAACCACTTTCAAGGTGTTTCCTTACAGGACCCTTGCCTGAATATGTATTAATCAAGTAAACGTTCTGCATACTTGGCTACAACTTTAGTGAAGCAATATTTGCATCTGCAAATTTTCTGTACATTTGTTGACTTTGTTTGTTGGCAGGTTCTGCATATATATGCTATGACAGAAGCTGGGCCAATGTGATTTGGATGCAGTAACAAAATATGGGAATTTTGCAGTAGTATGAAAGTTTGCCTTAACTTTTTGCTGAATGGTCTGTGCCTTTAAGAACCTGAGATGCTCAGATGTAATGGTTAAGATTGCCTGAAATGTTTGTGAAGGGAGTGAGAGTACAGTGTTTTGTGGTATCTCACACCTTTTGACACAGCTGCTTGAAAGAAACCCTATTCCAATGTGTGTAGTACCATAGGCAACTTAATATAAGATGGTATTGCATATGAGGTCAAACATAGCAGTAAATCCCAACAAAAGAGGCACATTCAATACATTGCATGAGGTGTTGGGCCCCACTACCCCCACATTATACCAACTATAAGTGGTATTGTTCCCCAAGTTACAAGAACATTTCCTAGCCTAGGGTCCAGGGAAATGGACGTGACAGCTTGTGAGGGATCCATGATTGGGGCAGCCAATGTATTCTTCACCTATAGGCATGACATATAAACTGAAGTATGTTGCAAGGACAAGACTACCACCCTTTCCATTGTTGAATGATTCCCTTCACTCTCCATTGTCACACCCAGATCAGAATTTAAATCAAAGCAGATTTATTTGTACATTGTTTTTTCTTCCTCTTGTTTATTTGTTGGTTGCCTTCATTACTCTTCTTACTTTTCTTCCCCCCAGGATTTTGCAAAGCAGGAATTTCTCTATTCCGAAAGACATGAAAAAAAGTTAATACTTCTGTAGGCTTGGCTCAAAAAGATTTTACAGGGAGAAGATCGGTTCATTGGCTATCAGGCAAACAGGCTCTTTTATCCATTTCTGACAGTGCAGAGAGCCAGCTTGTGTTCCAGAGTCCCTGATTCAACAGCTGGATTGGAAATCCTCACTAAGATTCACTTGATGAATACCTACTTATGGAGCCTCAACAGATGAGCCATTCCCACCTTTAATACCTAAGTATATATCTGATAATGACCTTCTATTCAGTATCAAAGACTTCAAGATAGGCAGAAGTGAATCTAACATGTGGTCTGAATTGTTAACTATTTTTTTCAACAGAGCCAATATAGAGGACAGTATTTTCTTCAGGCACTGCAATGATTCATTCTGTACCTGGTTGCTGGGGAGATTAAATGATTAATGTAGATTTAAATGCAATTCTGGGTTGGTGGGCATCGTGAAAGTAGCAGAAACATTTTTGCTGAGAGTTCCACTGAAAAGCTGCATCCTAGTGTGTGTAATGTGGACCAGAGGAGAGCCTTCCCTGGGTGGGGGGATATTGATGACACTCTTTGGTACTGCTTAGGTTCGATATCCAGGTCTGGAAGAGTGAAATCTTCAATTGGAGGTGATTTCTCCATGATTTCTGGACTCTTAGAATGAATGCATCCACACTCACCATTGGAAGCCTATGACTTAGAGAATAGATACCATTTCTTATGCAACCTCCAAAGTTGCCTCTGTTGAAGTCAATCCTTTGGTTCCAGTGTCCTGTTAGGAGAAGAACGTTGAAATTGAGTTGAAACCTTTCAGAACATTCAAATGCAAGGAATTATTTCTCATGCGGTTACATTTTATAGTCAACTGTTGGTGGAACCACAAGCAGCATCCGAGGCACCAGCCAAACCATCCCAGGCCAGCAAGCTCACTCCCTTGCATCACTTCTGATATCAAACCCACCCCCAGCCATGTCTAACCTGACCACCTACCCCCTTCACGCCAGCCCAGACTTACCAGTAGCCTCCGCTGCTGTAATACCAGGCTAAACAGCACATAAAAAAAGGGGTGGGAGAACAAGGTTGCATGGGAGATGATAACCATGCTGTTACTCCAAAGGGGTGGCTGCTTCAGAAAGGGACAAGTTGCAGCACAGGCCTTCAGGCCGTTTCAGTGGATCCCGAAGGAGCAACAGTCAACAAGGCAGTGAGTGAAAAATGGCCACCTGGTCTCCAGCTACATATACAGGGGCCAGCGGCAGTGGAGGCAGAGGCAAGGGTGGCTGCTGAAGATGCCAGTGAAAAAATGACACCATTCAGTCATCCTGCGGTCACCCTCAATCCACGACCACTCTCTGCGTCTCCCACAGTCACAGCGATGGCATCTTCCTCAGCCTGCCTGATCTTGCTTCTGCACTCCGTGTCTCCTGCAGCTGGGGCGTCTTCCATGACACCTTTCTTGCTTTCTCACTCCCTCACTGTACTCCACTTCGCACTGCCTTCCCACAAATCAACAGAAGTCATCCTTTAACTTGCACTGTTGCAAGGACCAGCAAACACATCCCCAGTAAACTGCTGCTTCCAATTTCCTTGATCTTTTCCGATTCCTCCCATCTCCCAATGGAATATTTCAAACATCCAACTGCTCTTACCTCCAAATACCACACCGAAAGGAGATATGTCAAAATCATTTTTTGGATGTATTAAAATATATATAAAGTTAATTGTAAAAAAAAGTAAAAATATATATATATATATATATATATATATACATATATATATATATATTACCTACTGGCGGTCGCCAGTAGGTATATATAGTTAGGATTTTTTCTCTATGGGTTTTTTGAAAATTCTATGTCTAATAACTTTGGCGTTTGTGGACGGAATCGGCTGAAATTTTCAGGAAAATGGCACATTTTGTTTCTGAGCAGCCCTTGAAAATTTGGGGGGGGTTCGTCCAGTGGGGGCCGAGAAAAAAGGGGGGTCCCAAAACGTGTTTTTAACATTGAGTTTTCCATAGGGCGGTTGGCCTCACTTTTAGCCCGAACGGCTGAATGGATTTGCACGAAACTTGGCAAAATTGTAGGGACTGGTAGCCCGATGTGCCTTTTGTAGGTCTCAATATATGTGCTCCAGTGGATTTTGAGAAATTAACGTTTAAAAAAAGATATATATCTGTAACAGCGGACCGGTTAGCGCTCTGGTTCGCGGACTTTTCGCGCAACGGAGCTTTGTGAAGCGAAGCTGATTGGTTCTCCGGCGTCTGTCAACATTCCAAACAGTCCGTAGCGGCCGCCATCTTGTCTCTCGGTAGGATCGAGAGACAAGAGGAGGTCAAAACAAAGGGGGAAATAACTATAAGGGGGCATAGTAGATCCTCGCTGACCCCCTAGGTTTGATGTGGAGGTTTTAAAAGGGCCCCGCGGGGCAAAAAAAAAACAAAATAATAATAATCGAACGGCTGAATGGATTTGCACGAAACTTGGCAAAATATTAGGGACTGGTAGCCCGATGTGCCTTTGCTAGGTCTCAATATATGTGCTCCAGTGGATTTTGAGAAATTAACGTTGAAAAAAAGATATATATCTGTAACAGCGCTCCGCTTCGCGTACTTTTCGCGTTACGGAGCTTTGCGAAGCTGATTGGTTCTCCGGCGTCTGTCAACATTCCAAACAGTCCGTAGCGGCCGCCATCTTGTCTCTCGGTAGGATTGAGAGACAAGAGGAGGCCAAAGCGAAGGGGGAAATGACCATAAGGGGGCATAGTAGATCCTTCCTGACCTCTTAGGTTTGATGTACCATTTTGCCAAGTTTGGTGTAATTCCGTTCAGCCATTCAGGCTGTAGACGTATGTAAATGTCCTATGGAAAATTGCATGGGGAAAACACATTTGAAAGTGTTGAAATTTAGAACCAATTAAAATGTTACTTTGGTTTTGTATTTGTGTGTGATGAAAGTTAATTGGTTATGTATATATGTCAAATGAGAGGAAACCACAGCCATTTTGTGATACTACTGTCTGAGGTACATTTGTGAGGAATTTTTGGTGGTGAATTTCTGGTGTTTGATTTACACAGTACTAACACTTCTGCTACTTTTAAAAAGGTGAGTTGTTAATTTGTAAGGGGAACTATGTTGTACACTTGAAGATAATTTGAAAAATGTTTTCTGTTATTTATTTGCAGTCCTTCTGTTATACTAAATACTTGATGAAGTTAGTTTTATATTATGTATTACTAAAAACGATAAATGAAAGTGATTATTTTTTTCTGCAATTTACAGCAAGCAATTTCAAAATAAAATGGCTCACAATGAAGAGACCGTGGCAATTTCTTTTGAATTGTCCACTACATTGATTGAAATTGAGAGCACCAATAATGAAATATTGTCACAAGGAGGACATGACTTGTATGATTCCATTAGATTGATTGAAATGGACAGCACCAAGAATGAAATATTGTCACAAGGAGATGACTTGAATGATTCCACTACATTGATTGAAATTGAGAGCACCAATAATGAAATATTGTCACAAGGAGGAGATGGCTTGTATGATTCCATTAGATTGATTGAAATGGACAGCACCAATAATGAAATATTGTCAGAAGGAGGAGATGACTTGAATGATTTTTTTGATCAATCTCTTGATGGCGAATTTATCGAGTGTTTGGAGACCATAGAGTTACAAGAATCATCATTGCAGACTTTTAATGAGGAGATTCCAGATGAGATGATTGAAGAGGAAATTACTGATGAGGACATGTTACTAGTTGTTTCAAATTTAGAAAATTCTGAAGAATAAATTTATATTTAGAAATCAAAAATTGTTTGAGACATTATTTATTTTTATTTTTAATTTATGAGGTTGTAGCGAAGTGATTGTAGTATAAAATGAGACTTATAGTATAGAGTGCAACATTTTTATGTTACATGGTAAGTTTACTCATATTTACTTCCCTTCTGCCACTATATTATCTCCAATGTGTATTTGACATGTCTTCTTCATCTCCGGCCTCCTTTCTCTCACTGTGTGTCTCCGATGCATCTTATCGCTGGTATTTTGTTTAATTACAGAAGAGAGTAAAATAAAATAGTTCGGAACGTGAAAAGGGGGCAAAGTAGAGTACTCCTCACCCCCTAGGCCTTTTTAGGCGGTCCCAAAAGGATCAGTTTCTGCTTTCCTGAGAGATTATGGTATGAGTTCCATATACCACAATAACTTGCATTACAACATGCAAGATATCTATCTCCTATTACCAACTTTTGGAGATATTCGCGCTAAGCGCGAATATCTCCAAAAAGTAACACCTGCCCTGAGCAGTTCTTAGCCATGTTATCCAATGGGAGGTGGATAACATGGCTAAGAGTATTAGCTCGGTAATGCATGAATATCGCTGAGTTTTTAGCGATATTCATGCATTGCGGCCGTTTATTATCGCATTTGCGATAAACCTTGATAATAGTAAGGTTTATCTTCGATAATTTCTGACGATGCTTAGTGGTAAAAAATTGGTTGGTAAGCATCGTTAGCGATAAATATCGCTTAACTTTGGTAATATGCCCCAACGTCTGTTAACGTTCGATTCGAAGGAAATGAGGAAGTGTTGAAAAACATTGTCTGCGCCATCTTGCCTTTTTTGAAATGCCACACTTTTGTCGTGCACGGCAGCCATTTTAGATGTCTTGACCAGACCCACTCTCTGCACGCTGTCGATTCGTAGCATGGCTCCTCACCCTCGTAAGCATCTCCCCCAGGCACTGGTCACCACCGCTCTCTGTCTTATGCATGGGCAATAAACCTTCCCCCATCTGCGCTGCTCTTCCCTGAGAATCACACTCTGTGCCCGCCCGACACCTCCCTTTCGCCCTATTCACTACCGCACCCTCTGACACTCCTCTTCCTCTGTGTCCGAATGTCCAGGCCGGTCCTAGGCTATCAGCTAGCCCTGCAGATGTAGTTTAAGGCCCCAGCTGTAAAGAATCACCCCTCTTCAAAGGAGTTATAGTAGATCAAGGCCCACACCCGATGTGATCCGTCACAGCACACGCGTTCCTACTATCTGAAAACCATCCTGTATTGTGATTGGGGAGGGGACCGAGCCTGAAGCGGAAGATTCCAGGAATGACTCTTTGTACATCAAAGTTTTTACAATTATGTGTCACATTAAAAATATATAGCACTCCAACAAAGTAGTAGGAATATAAAACTTTAATAACATATAAATATATACAACAAAACAAAAACAGTAAAAACATTTAAACAACGAAGAGACCGTGGCAATTTCTTTTTAATTATCCAATAGATTTATTGAAATTGACAGCACCAATAATGAAATATTCTTGTCAGTAGCGGTCTGTTGTGCGAATAGTTCCAAGGCAGCAGAACGCGCTGAAATCTAGATGGCACGAAAGTGATGTCTAGTAAGTTGCCGCCCAGCAAAAAACGGCGTGGGGCGCCGCGGGGGTGAGTGAGTCCAGTAGGCACCACAGCTATTCTTACCGGCATTGCAGAATTACTGCTGGGGACAATGCCTGTGCTGTAGCAGGGTCACAGCAGAAACAAAAAGGATTCTGTTGAAGATGTTGTTGGTTTCAATTTGAAAACAGTTCTGGTGTCAACTGCTATGCTAATGTAGTGGTTAATGTTTTGTTTTCTCTAGAAAATGTAAAAGAGGGGGAGGCAGTCCAAAGTTCCGTTAAAAGGGCAAAGGAAAGGATCGGTGGTTTGAACTATCAGTCAAAAAGGGGAGGGGGTGCAATAATTTTTCCTACCGGGTCACACTGTGCTTTCACCGGAAGTGAGGTCTGCAGGATTGTAGTAATTCAAAGTGAGGCTGGCGCCAGCATGGGAGCGCCGACGTCCCGCGGATACAGTTTCGTCACTCCACGGGCGATCATGGCAGTCATTCCCCATCGGGGGTCGGAGACTCCCGCGGCTCCTCTAGAATCTTCAATGTCGTGGAGGACTACGGTGGTGGAGTCAACCAGTGACCGGGCCATTTCTTTATGTTGGGCCCGCTCTTGCCAGGTCGACAGCCATTTTGAGAGTTCGGCAGCTACCGGCGATCGCGGGGTCACATGAGCGGACGGGCTCCACCCTGCCGGGCGAGACGTTGCAGCATGGCCACAGTGGAAGAACCGTTATCTAGGTCGTTCCGAAACTGTGCAGCACTGTAGTTGTTAGGATGCCACCGCCTGGAGCGCTGAGGGTGCAGCTGGGAAGCCTCCACCTGGGGAGGCGGGAGAGGCCTGTTCGCACCGTCTCTCCCTCCCAGTGCACCCCACGGCGTCTCGCTTGAGATTTGTTATGGCCGGACCAGGCGATGAGGACGAGGGGGGGGTCGGAGGCATGTGCAAGACATCCCCCTCCAGTGTTGTCGCAGCCATTATAAAAGAAAGAAGTGTCCCGTCCGTCTTCGGGCCGGGCTTCCGGTGGATGTCGGCCGGACGCCCCTGGCTCTGGCCCCATGAACGGGTTTCTTGGTTTATCGGCTGCAGCCGGATCCCGTCGGCCTCGGCCCCCCGACCGTTGGTGGTCGGACCGGAAGAGCATGTGGCGGGACTACCTGCAACTCTCAAGGGCCACCGCGGCCGGACTGGGAGAGAGAGGGGAGGGTCGAGGAGACATTCCCCCCCCCTGCAACTGTTCAGCGTTGTAAAGGCAATCCCCTGGCCGGGTCCCGCTGGTCTCGGCCTCTCCTCCGGCTACACCCTACGTTAGGATCTCCTGGCCGAGGCGTGGCAGCAGGACCTGCCTTATATGGGCTGCTCCCGGCTGGGCGTAGCCGGAACCCTGCCCCACCTTGGAAGTTTCCAGAGTGGGGGTGGATGTTCTACTGACTTGCATTTTCCCTAGTCTATCGATTTTTTTGGCGTGGCAGGCGGTGGGACAGCGAGGGGTGATTTGGTTTCTCTTACTGTTTTTCTGGTCTCTCACCACTGGCATATTTTAACGTTTTCTTGTTTCTAGGACATTAATAGGTTTTATCATTACGTTATGTTATCGTTTCTTTGTTCGTTGTTTAATAAAAGTTCATGTTCATCAGTGGCCTACTGATTTTCGTTTTCCTATTTTTTTCTTTCCAGGTTGTTTCATGGTAAAGTTTCTGTTAACAGGATACAGTGATCACTTCGTTATTATTGCATATGTCCTTTTCACTAGGGGTGCTCTCTGGTCGGGCCAGATGACGTATCTCTAGTAAATGGTCCGGGTGAAAAAGGTGCATCAATCAGTGGGGAGTAGATAGGCATGACAGATTACAACGGGGGAGAACGGTCCGCATTACGTACCCTTTCACTACTTGCAAAGATTTTCCTACGTTTATTTGCAAACAGGGAATACCTCCAAAAAGAACTAATTCCCAAACAGTCAATGTTCGGACAATCAATCAATCAATGAGGAATGAAATAGGTACGACGTGTTAAAGGCTTGCGTTACCTACCCTTCACTATCTGCAAAGGGAGATAGAATATTCCTATTCTTCCTCGTTTGCAGGTAGAGAAGATCGTTAAGAGAATTAACTTCGAACAATTCAATGCTCGATTGAAACAATCAACAAGGGGTACTGTGAACACAAATGAACGCCGCTTATATACATACGCATTGCTATTTTCAACAGGTTGTTCCTAATGTTTCTATTTTAGCGAGGTCAAAAGAGATCCCATTAGTGGCCTACTGATTTTGCTCGATTCCTTTTGTTTTTTTACACGATTTTTCGCTATCTGCAAAGACTAAACAGAGTATTGCGACTCTGTGCTTGTTTGTAAATAGAGAATGAACCAAAGAGAACAATCAATCAAATGGAGAGAGAAGCAGGCACGACGGATTACAAAGGGGGAAAGGGCTGCGTTAACTACCCTTCACTATCTGCAAAGAGAGAGTACTCCTAATAGAAATGAGGGGTGGGGGGCAGCAATCAAAGCAGATCAGTGTGCATAAACACGAAAAAAAAAATTCTTACCACGTACTTGACATTCGACAGCTTATGATATTTGCTATTAAAAAACCATTGAAATTCACTGAAAAAACCATAGGTTATAGACCATATATAGTTAGGAATTAGCATTTACAAAACCTTGAAAATTCACTGAAAAAACCATAGGTTATAGACCATATATAGTTAGGAATTAGCATTTAAAAAACCTTATTTTACTCACACAAAACCATTGAAATTCCATATATAGTTAGTTGCACTAACTATATATTGCGCACCCGCAATCCACTGCTGATGATGTCACATATTACATCATTCATGACATGGTCAGTGACATCACTGATGACATCACTGATGACATCTCAAATGACATCACTGATGACATCTCATTTGACATCAATGACCACATCACTGATGATATCATTCATGTGACAATACAATGCATCTCCTCACATTTTAATATAACCTCTGTTTCACCCAGTGTTAAAAACAGAGTATAATTTTTGAAACCATTGACACACCAATACTAGTTACTACATACGTACTCACTGATTCCTACGTCTACACACACATTCACTCATTCACCCATACAATCATTCATACATACAATCACTCATGTTTACAACACAATCATATGCACTCATACACCTATACAGACACTCACACTCTGCCACTCATCCATGGAGTTACTCACACACCTAGTCAGTCCTGTAAAGAATCAATCACACTTCCATTTTCTACTCTATACAGTTAAACATAGAGCACCTTACGTTTTCAACCATATACTAACACATACTTACTCTCTTATACAATCATTGATACAAGTACACATTGATCTGTACAGAGTCACACACCTCCCATCCAGCCACACACACACTCAGTCTCCCATGCAAATACTTGGGTAATCAATCAATAACCCATATAGTTACTCATATAGCTACTGATCAACACATGCAGCAGTTTACAGAACAACAGACATAATGATGCACAAATTAAGACAGTTTAGTCACTAACCCATGCACTCAGTGAGACACATTTAATCACTCACTCATACATTCAGTCATGCACCTACTAAATCCTTCGTCCAGACACTTATACATCCACTCATTCTTCAATATGTAAGACATATTTTAACTTTACAGAAACATAGTCACTGGATGTTGTCATCAGTGATGTCACTGACCATGTCATGAATGATGTAATATGTGACATCATCAGCAGTGGATTGCGGGTGCGCAATATATAGTTAGTGCAACTAACTATATATGGAATTTCAATGGTTTTGTGTGAGTAAAATAAGGTTTTTTAAATGCTAATTCCTAACTATATATGGTCTATAACCTATGGTTTTTTCAGTGAATTTTCAAGGTTTTGTAAATGCTAATTCCTAACTATATATGGTCTATAACCTATGGTTTTTTCAGTGAATATATATATATATATCACAGCTCCAAGTTACACCAAGAAAACTAATCACTCTTAAAAGCGGGTGCTTTGCCGCGATGGTGTCCGCGTTAACATAACAGCTCCAAGTTCCTCACAATACCCAGCCGGGTTAAGGAAAACAGCACTCACGGGCACAGCAGTATATCAGCAAGGGGTTTATTTAGAACAAACGCGTTTCAAGAGATAAACTCCCTTCGTCAGTATTCACATCGGAAGGCAAAGTGTGGCACCATTATCTATGTTTGTGAAAGTAATCAAAACAAACAATGGACTTAGCCACAGACACAACATTGCGCGCCATCTTAGAGTGTATAATATTAACACAAGCCCAAAGAAATAGCTAACTGGTCAGTTATACCCAAAAGAATGCCGTGTATCGGCACAATTATATTCTCAAAAATCAACCTCATGTAATATACAATCGGAAAGACTATAAATCCGAACCTCGTGGCCTAGAGAATAAATCGTTGTAAACACAACGCTATCACCCGACAATGGTCACATATTCAGTGTGTTCAAATCGGGTAGATCTTGCCGTGGATCGGCTATTGCAGCCTCGCAAGGCTGCTCAAAAAAGGGGTTTAAACCAAACAAAAGCAATTTATGAAGGCAAATGTAAACAGTTCAGTATGCACAACTTCCGAAAGGAGGCCAGCATAGCGAATAAATTGATAAGAGCGGCAATTCCCACTAAAGAACCTGTAAACATAAGAAACATGTTGGGATTCCCACCAATCCAGGGCCACCATAAATGTGGCAGCTGCAATTGTTGCGCAACCACCAATGAAGGAACTGTTTTCAAACACAAAACCATCTCTTGGAGACATGAGAAATTTACCAACTGTAAGTCACGGTATGTGATCTATGGAATAATATGTCCATGCGACCTACTGTATGTAGGGAAAACAAACCAGGAGATCAAAACCCGAATCCAACAACATCGATCACGAATCAAAAGGAAGGTCCCCAATGCTCCCCTAGTTCTACACTGGCAGCAAAAAAACCATATCGAAACCGATTTGCGTTGGACTGTCATTGCTAAGGTGGATAATGACAAAAGAGGCGGAGATTTGGATGCCAAACTATCCCGCTATGAAGCAATGATGATTGTGCGATTCAATTCTGCAATGGAGGGATTGAATGAATTATCTGAAATGTATAAGCTGTAATTAGAACGACAACAACCAATCTAAATCACTGATGAGAACAAAACATCTCCCACACAAACTCATAAGGACGTAGCCAGTATAACCTCCACATAAAACTACATAAGAATAACCATTGAGGAATAAGAACACCTTCCAAAATGGCGCTCGAATTGGACACATTCTAACATGGAGACCCGAGGACATATTTTCTGAAATGTATTCACACTCCGCTTTATATACAAATTAAACTCAAAAATCATTTTGATTCAATTAGGATGCATAAACTATATATGCAACCACATAAGAAAATCCTTGTGTGCAGTAACAACTCTGCCCCTTTCAAAATGGCGCTCGCAAATGACGCGCTTCACCATTGGAGCCCGAAGGAACGTTTTTCTTTAATATCAGCACGCATGCGCACCCAGTCGGATGCCGACTGGTGAACCCACGGATCCGAATGGAGCCAGCGTACAAGTCGTGATCAAAGAAGAATAAGGTAAATAGTGAACTAACGAGCCCGGCCGCCCACTCCAGGCACGAATATAGTATCATGTAAAACGACCACAAACAACACTAACACGGACGCTCTGCTCTACCTTCACAGGTCTTCGAGCTGGCTCAAAGTCATGGCGCCTCTTTAAATAAGGTAAACAAACGCCGTGTCTGTGTCTCACTGCTCATTTAGGCACCTGAACAATTAACCAACATAAATCCAATGTGGTTGCCCCTGCAGAGACTACATTACTAAAAATCAATTTCAAGAATTGGGGATCCCACAAAGAAAATAAAAGGTGAGAAACCAACATCCACCAATCCTGTATATGGAACATTGTAAAATACATACACCTGACACTGACATCCCATTATTTATTCACAGGGTCACCAAACTACATTGGTGAGTAATTCACAAGCCAGATAAGATATATTTTTGTGATAAAATGCATGTGTGGTAGGAGAACTAAAGGAGTCTTTTGATGTCATTTAGGTTGTCCAGCGTCGTCTCTTTTATATATAGCTCACAAGTAATGGTGACTAACTAACGAGGTAAGCTGCTTATGGCGGATGTTGAGCCAACGAGTAGTTTCTGTGATGATAGCAAACTGAACCCTAACTGAGGCTTCCCCCCTTTTTTATTTTTCAGTTTGGTCCTGATGAGAACTCAAGAATAAACAGAGTTCGAAACGCGTAGACCGAATGGATAATATGCCATAAGATTAGGAATGATCAAAAATCTGTATAATTGAATTGAAAAATATACCAACTTGACATCTATGGCAGCATTGTATTTACAGTGCATGAGTTCTTTAAAAAAGTTTTGTTAATGTTGTGGTGTCTATTAGAGTGTATGTGATTGTATGGAAGTGGTTCACTCACAAGTCTTTGTATGAATGAGAGAAAGGGAGTATTTTAAGAGATGAAAATGTTTTCAACAAACGAATAATTTTGTATGTTATGTATTATATTGAAATTGCAAAAAGTGTTTTGAAAAATTGAACAAACAAAATTCTATGAAGTTAAAATAAAAAATCAGATTAATTCAAGGAAATAAGAAGCCGCTCGCTTTATGTGTTAGTTGTAAGTGAGGAAGGGAACACAGTCATTGGTGAATTAATTTGGCAGCATTGGCAAATTGTTGATTATATTACGTTAGGCAGTGACTTGGCCTTGCTGCTTGGGAGTCCGTACCCAGTGGTGTTTTTCCAGTTTTCCTTAACCCGGCTGGGTATTGTGAGAAACTTGGAGCTGTTATATATATATATATATATATATATATATATATATATATATCTTCACACGCTGGTTCCAGGTTACCCGGCCATTGAGCGCTCGTTGTGGGTGCGTGCCCCTACGGCAGAACCTCGCCGTTATATATTTTACGCTTCTTCGCTGTCACACGAAAAAATCGGGCGCACTCCCTCTGAGTTCCACAGTTAGATTTATTATAATCTTTTCAGCATGAAAGCAAAACGATCTACGCATTTCGATGCTACAAGCATCTTGCTCACGATCAACTTTTCATATTTTTTTTCAAAACATTTAAAGCAATCAAAAGTGTTTGATGTTACATCAATTCCTGTTTCTCGATGCTAGGCATTGTGGATATTGTACTTTTTTATATAAAAAGACTCTCTGAGTAGAATTGTACCGTTCATTTAACACAGAAAATAATAACCCCTTATTTTCAGTATAGAACTCTTTTCATGTCTTGAGTACAAGTGACATTTTTATTTTTATTGTGTGATTTTTTATTCTTTTTGGTGTTTTTAACCATCAAGGTCATTGATTTCATTTCTAATCCCTCTGGTGGGATTTGTCATCTTTATTATGTTCATCGGGTGAGGTTCTTTTCTTTACTGAATCTTCTCATGATTTTTGATTTTCGATTTTCAGCTTTACACTCTCTTCCCTTCTCATGTGTTCCATTGTTTTCAGAGATGAATGTATAACTCCTCCGATTGGTTGAGGCCATACGGACTTAAAGTTCTGAAATGTAGGATGTGGCGTGACTCCTTTTGCCTTAGAGCTTTTTCTCGGTCTCCTCCTCGAATATTCTTTGGTATTGTTTCTATGCCAAAGAATTTCAGTTTCAGCCAGTCTCCATTGTGTTGTTGCTCCATGTGTTTAGCCACCGTGTTTGCTCTGTCCTTATGTGTTGTTGCTCTTGCATGTTCCATTATGCGTTTTTTAATTCACCTTTTGTGCTGCCCACATACATTAGAGGGCACGGACACTCTATCCCGTAGACTGTGTACTCTGTTTTACAGGTAATTAGTTGACGTATTTCCCATTTTTTGTTGTTAGGCATTGCTACTTCCTTTGTCAGTGATGTCACTGACCATGTCATGAGTGATGTAATATGTGACGTCATCAGCAGTGCATTTCACGCGCAAGTTATAGTGAGTCCAACTAAGTATAACGTGGGAATTTCAATGGTTTTATCCGAGTAAAACTTCCAGCTAACTATAACTGGTGTGAAACCTATGGTTTTTTCAGTGAATTTAATAGGTTTTTTAAATGCTAATTCCTAACTATAACTGGTGTGAAACCTATGGTTTTTTCAGTGAATTTCATAGGTTTTTTAAATGCTAATTCCTAACTATAACTGGTGTGAAACCTATGGTTTTTTCAGTGAATTTCATAGGTTTTGTAAATGCTAATTCCTAACTATATATAGGGCCTCAAACCTATGTTTTTTTCAGTGCATTTCATAGTTTTTTTAATAGCTATGAAATATAATATTTTTTATATAAATCCTATATTGTATATTTATGTAATACTATTTTTTTAATGTATATTTTTCCCTTTTTTTTTTTTTTTTGCCTTGGTGCGCTCCCGGTGCGCGTACCGGTGAACGCACCGGTAAGCGCAGTGTTATGGCGCGCCCCGGTGCGCGTACCATTGAGCGTCCCGTTAGCGCCATTGCCCGAACGAAAACATCATCGTGACGTATCGCGTAGTCGCGTGATGCGTCTTCTGACGCGCGGCATAAGCGCACCCGGAAGCGCCCGAGCGCATACGATCGCGCAACGTAAGCCCCGGGGCGCGCACCGGGGCACGTAGCGTAAGCGTGTCGGGTCATGTGACCTGAAAATAACACTTTTCATTGGTTCAGAACAGTTTTGGTTTCCAAATGATGAAAGCCCGGGTCATGTGACCTGAAAATAACACTTTTCATTGGTTCAGAACAGTTTTGTTTTCCAAATGATGAAACCCCCCACCTTTTTTCCTCATTCTCACTTTGTTCTTTGAGTGAGGAAAACCTGCATCTATTGATAGAGAAATGGCTACAGTAGCAGCAACAGCTTGTGCATCTGCACCACCACCACCACCACCACCACAAGGACCACCACAACATCACATTGGTGGAGAACAAGAAGAGGAGGAGGAGGAGGAGGAGGATGAGAGAAGGCAGTTCCTGCCTGAAGACAATCCCCCATATAAACCTAAGGAGCACTTTATATGGGAGTTTGATAAAATCCCAAGGGGTGCAAAGAAGGTAAACGCTGCAAAGGTGACCTATCTCTTCTGTGGCGCTGTACTATCCAGGGGGAACCCTGCCAAAAAATATTCATTTGGGAATCACACAATGATTCGCCACATGCAACGATTGCACCCCAATAACTATTCTGCAGCAGAGGTGAGAGAACTGTGCAGAAACCTTCCCCAATCGTCTTCCAGACCCTCAACAAGCCAAGAACCCACTCCATTGGGTCCAGAGGCAAGGGAGATGGTCCCAAACATACAAACCAAGTTTGGTGCATACAAAATCGTTTGTATATTTTGTGGAAAAACAATAACTTATGGTGAGCAAAGTATTAATCTCATCAACCTTGCTGGTGACAACCACAAGTGCCCAAAGAAGCCTTAATCTTTTCCTGTTTTTTTTGCTCCAGTTGAACCGTTTACAATTCCCTGTTTTTTGTTTGTCCCCATAAAAAATACAAAAAAATATAAAATTCTTTATAAAAGCCAAAAAAAGTAAAAAATGTTCAAAAAAACAATAAAAAAATATAAAACAACAAAAAGAATAAAAAAAACAGTTCTTTTTAGAACTACCTCTAATTTACAAAAAAATGCTACATTTTTAATAAACTCTGTCATTCTTTTTTCTCCAGGGTACGCGTACAGGTACACACACCGGTATGCGTACCGGGGCGCGTACCAAAAAAAAAATCAAAAAAATAAAGGAGTAAGCATGAGGGAAGGACACAGAGAGAGTGATGTTAAGAGAAAGAGAGCTAGAGGGAGCAACACAGAGGGACTGTTTATTACATAGTAAAACAGAGAGAAGGTGTAATAGGGTGTAACTAAGAAAAGGAAAATGAATAAGGGAGCGAAAGAAGGGAAGAGAGAGGAAGAAGACTAAAGCAGAGGTACTGGGAGAATGTGAGTGGGTGTTGAAAGTAAAAGGAAGGACAGTAAAGGATGGGGAATGAGGGGTAGTGACGGAACCGGATTAAAGGAACAATAGTGAGGAAGGGTGAGAAAAGAGCAGTGAGTGTAAATAAAGAGGGGTGAAAGAGGGTGGATAAAATTGAATAAGGGTAAGACATAGGGAGTAACAGAGAGAAAGGACAGAGAGAGTAAAGGAAGGAGTGACTGAAAGGGTCTGAGTGAAGCAGCAAAGAAAGGTAAGTGAGGGAGTGTGGGTGAGTTGTAGGGAGTGAGCATGACGAAAGAGTAGTGACAGAGTGAGGGGACAGAGACAGCGACGGTAAGAGAGACAGAGTGAGGGAACGGAAGTGAGGAACTGTGAGGACAGACGGACTAAGAGAAGGAGTGAGAGGAGTGAAGTAAATGAGTAAGGGAATGAGTGAGGGAGCGAAGGAAGGGAACAGAACATAAGGGAAGTAAAGCAAGGGGGACTAAAAGAAGTTGAATGTGGTAGGAGAGTAAGGGAAAGAGGAGTAAACATGGAGGATAGGAATAAGTGAGGGAAGCAGAGTAAGGAAACAGTAGTGAGGTAGTGTGAGAAAATAGTAGTGAGGTTAAAGCAAAGGGTGATGACAAACTACATTTTTTTAGTCACACTTACCATATAATTAATGTAATTTTAAATACATTTTTTTACTACACTTTGTATCTGTGAAAGAGAGAAGAAAAAATAAGTTATAATTAGTAAAATATATATTTTAAAATAAAAGATACAAGTGAAGAGGTTAAAAATCATAACAGTGTATTAAGAAATAAAGTACGCGTGAAAGACACAGAAAGGGAAATAAAATAATGTAGAAAGACAAAAAGAGGGTAAAAGAAATAGAAGGAGAGCAAATTACTAAGAGTAAGCCATATACATTCACTGACAGAGAGGAAGAGAAGAAGAGAGAAATGAACTGAAGGTAAGAAAGATACTAAAAGAATGTGAGTTAGCAAAACTAAATCAGGAAACAGGAGTAAGTAAAAAGAGAATGACTGAGAGGGAAAGGAGTCTGATTGAGGATGCATTTAGAAGAATGAGGGATGGAAGATAACTGAGAGTAAGTGAAGGGTAGTCATAGAGTGAAGGGATGAAGGGAGAGAGGATAATATAGAAGGATTGAGGGAAAAGGAGTGAGGAAGTTAGTAGACAGAGAGACTAAGGGAAGGACTGAGTGAAGTGGAGTACAATGAGTGAGGAAAGGAAAATGAGTAAGGGAGCAAAAGAAGGACAGAGAGGAGAAGAGGACTAAAGCAGTGGTACTGAGAGAAAGTGATTCGGTGATGAAAGTAAAGAGAAGGACACTGAAAGATAGGAAATGAGGGGTAGTAATGGAGCCGGACTAAAAGAAATGGGGTGAAGAACGATGAGAGAGGAGCAGTGAAGTGAAGTTGTTGTAAGAGAAATGATAGAAGGTAGATAAACACAAGTGAACATAACACAAGGAGAGTGAGGGACTGAGGACATAGAGGTAGTGAACGGAAAATAGAGAGAAGAGGTCAAAAGAAAGGAGCAAACAAAGATAAGCGAGGAAGAGTGGGGGAGTTATAGTGACAGAGTGCGACAATACTGGTGAGTGAGTAAAGAGGAATTACTAAAAGAGCAAAGGAGGAAAAGACGGAAGAGGGAAGTAAAGCAGAGAGACTGAAAGCTGAAAAGTGGTGCAAGGGAGAGAGGGGATGCAGACAGTTGAAATGGAAATGAGGGGTTGTGAAAGAAGTGGAGTAAACAAATGGGTGTGAAACAGAGTGAGAGAAAGGCAGTGTGAGTGAGTAAAGAGAGCTGAAAGAGAGAGGAAAAAGGAAAGTGAGTGTGAGACAATGGGAATACAATATAAATTACACAATACAAACTATAGAATAATTTGTACAACATGTTAGATAGTTTATTTTTGCTGTTCTCAGAACATATTGAATTTCACTAAAAACAGTGAGTTCAAACTATTCATCATATGACAGCGGGAAAAAAAACACAATCTAAAAGATTGTGTTTATAAAAACCATATAAACTTACAAATCACATATGTACACTAATCTTTGATTCACTTACTTTTCCTTTAGGCCAAATAGTACATCATGAAGGTCCTTTTCGTTGGAAGGTACTCTGCTGTTCTCTAAAAATTCCATTTCATCGACTTTCTAGAAGAAAAGCTCCAAGAACATCTGAAATATGTTTCAATGTTTACATATACTCCTTGTGTTCACTCATGACTCTTTGCTCATTCCTTCACCTTTCCTTAAGGCCAAATAGTGTCAGATGTATCAGTATATTTTCAAATTACTTAAAACAAACTCTAAAATTACCGTTTTCCCGACGTTCTGAAAGAAAGGCTTAAACAACATTTTCACAATATTTAAATATTCATAATTCCATCTCTGGCTCTCTCATGTTGAACATTTCCTATAATACTGATATCACTTACTATGCGATCCACTTACCGTACCTATATGAGAAATATAATTTTTATATTATCTTCATCACTTTTACTCACAATATAATTTTAAACAGCAGACTAAATTTTATTAACTGCTCCCGTCTTCATAGGCCAACTACCTTTACTTAAATTTTGGTTGTAAAAACACTAGGTATGAATTTTTTAGGTCAAAAGGCAAACGTTGTTTGAAAGTTAAATGAGTATCATTACAGTTAGTCCAACCTTTTCGACATTTTAAATAAATTGTATAATGCCCTGATGTTGTTGAAGGACCGTCATGATAAATAATAGCTGCAGTTGCAAAAGTTCTTCCTGAAATTGATAACTGAGAAGCCAAATTTTTTTTAATAGAAGTTGTCAATTTACTTCCATCAGGTCTACATCATTGGAACATTAAAATGACATATTTACCATAAGTTTGTAAAAATAATGTGGAGAGCATAGCAGACTTACATTGGGTACACACCATATTGTGATCAGCTGCTTTAATTAGATTATTAAAAGACACTGATTTGCAGTCTGGGTAAAGTCAAATATATAAATCTTTCAGAGTCTATTCTAGTACTACTTGATAAACTACAATTATCGCAGTCATGCTGCCATTGATAAGAAAGGCTAAAAAGATTTTTTATATCTACTCCTTCATCTTCCAATACATCAAACATATACATTAAAAATTCCTGACAATCCTGCTGAATATTCTGTAAAAATTGATTTTGACCAGAACATATGTCTAAAAGATTTCGAATTTCTGAAACACTTTCTATTTTTGCTCTATCACTGCTACATTTCTCAAACACAGAATTCAATAAACAGCAGAATCTTTGATCCCGATTTTCAACAATCTGTTCTTGTAAATTTTGAAGAAAAAAAACCAACATTAGCCACTACATTAGCATAGCAGTTGACACCAGAACTGTTTTCAAACTGAAATCCAACAACATCTTCAACAGAATCCTTTTTCTTTCTGCTTACAATTACAGTTTCATCTACTTTTTGTCTTTTTGCTACTACCTCACTGCAAATATTCTCATTTCTTCTTTTTCGGCCTACCAAACGTTTTTCAAACAGAGGATATTGAGGCAAATGTGGAGCATATTCTCTCCTTAACCTATTGTATTCTTTAACACAATCTAGATCTGCACAAATCTTTGTCTCATCACACTCAACCAAGTACTATCCTGATAAAGTCCTGACTTGTGATAATGCCACATATGCCATACCCTCTTTAAACACAGAACGTCCAATGTTCACCAAAGCACTATCTACACTTAAACCTTGAGATTTATGAATTGTCACCGCATATGCCAAACAAACAGGAAACTGTTTTCGGCGAACATATAAGTCTTTCACAAGCAAAAATCTAGCAGAACAACGACTGATTTGTTGTACTTCCTCAATGCCATCAAATTAAATTTTTAAAAATTCAATTCTATCTCTATTTCTGTAATTCAGAAATTCAACAACATGACCCATTGATCCATTTACCAGACCTCTATCAACATTTAAATTCCTTCTCAAAATGATACGACAATTTAAACACACATTCAGAGTCTTTTCAAAACCAGCAGTTTTAGATATACTCTTCTCTAATGAATCCAATTTTGATTTCAAATTTTCTGACAAAATAATTGTTGCTCCCATATGCTCTATTTTATCTATAGCTTCCAGTTTCATAATCTCTTCATTTTCTAACTTTAACATTTTGTTGTTGAAGATGGAACATTCTTGCAGAGTTGGCATCAAACATATCCCAGATTTGTTCTCAGTAATTTTCTTAAAAATATTCTCTGGAAGAATGTTTTCATTTGGATACAAATTTGAAATTAATCGTGCATGTAATGCTTCTTTCCCATGCTCACTTACTTTTCCGATTCTTACATCTTGTAGAATATTTCTATAATCTTCATCCTTTGCCTGTCGCATATTTTGAAGCAGCTCTGCATATTTGAAATTTAACCATATATTAACGTTCCCAATGCTTCCTAGGCACTTCCTGGTATCTTCATGCGTGAGCATTTTAAACACTGGTTGTCCTTTCATTGGAGTCAACTGCAGTAGATCTCCAAAAACAATAATGTGTTTTCCTCCGAATAAGACATCATAGTCTGTTCTAAGAATTTCTTGCATTCTCAAATGCACAAAAGCAAGCATTAGATTTGAGACCATGCTTACTTCATCAATGATAAGAAGTTTCATTTTCTTCAGGACTCTGGAAACTTCAGAACAAGCATCTCCAGATAGCTTGTGGTATTGTAATTTATTATCATGCTCAACTGGTAGCATAAGTAAACAATGTAAAGTAATCACTTTAATGTTATGAGCTGCCAGCCCAGTTGGAGCGGTAACAACACAAGACAGCGGTGATTCCGTTTTTTTCTGCAGATAAGTTGCAATTGCTTTAATCAGAAAACTTTTTCCAGTTCCCGCTTCTCCATTCACGTACAGTCGGACAGGCTTAAATGATGTACATGAGCACTCTTTTTTCTCATGACTGAATCCATGTTCAACCTGTTCTGTGACTTCGTCATATATCTGTTTCTGCTCAAGGTTTAGTTGTTTCCCCAAATCTTCTAAGTTAACTACATCATCTTGAGCTTGTTCCATAGCTCTTTCCACCTCATCCATGGCAGTGGCAGCTTCATTTTGGATAATTGGTCCTCCTAGTGGATCCTGACTCAATGAAGCAGAACTCTGACTGTCTTGAGAACTGTCTCTAGCAATCTCTACAGCAATTGTGGCTTCTTGCTCTATTTCTTCGTTCAACATTTGCAGATAATTTGGAAAAACAGAACATTCTATGGTATCCTTGGTTGCATTAAAAGAATCTTCGTAACAGAGAAAATCTCCAAGTAGTTCCTCTTCTGTACGACATGGCTTAAAGAGTTGCAAAAGAGCTAAATAGTAAAATTCCCTTTTCTCTGGATTTTCGCAACTCAATTTTCGATGATTAATCAAATGGCCTTTTCTATGCTTCACTAGACATCCTTCACACCCAATGACAGCATATATTCCATTATTGATATCTTCTCTGATGTTCCTCTTATAAATATAGTTTTGCAGAACTTCATACAAACAACTGTTCTCAAGATGACTACTTCTTTTTGGATAGTATGTATCCAACATGTTTGTCTTCAAAATATCTGTACTGTCTGGTTCTTTCTCCGCCAAATACTCAATTTCTTGTACAGATTTCAAAACTCGGTTTCGTGTTGCAGCAAGACCTAGACTTGCCCAAATGATTGTTCAAGATTTGGCGTAGAGACTTGCTGATGATAACTGATCAGAACATTCATATGCTCCAATTTCTCGATGCGACAACATCTTCAGACTGAAACTGTATAATTTTTTACTTATACTCTTTTCATGTGAAATGTCCTCCCACATTTCCTTCAGTTCTGTCTTTTCTTTTTTTGTGATGTAAGACGTCACATATCGAGCCACAGCAATAGAGTTGTCAGCAACGAACTGAATATCCATGTTTGCATTCCACATGGACAAAATCACTGGGTTGTAGTCGTTGATGTACTTGGACTCTTCGTTTCTTTTTAAATTGTATGTAATTTTTGGTGATTTCCTCGTCACAGTATGTCGCAGAAAAGACATCAAATTATTTACTCTTCCTTTAGAAACCATTGGTCGTGGAAACCCGAAACGATATTTTGTGTAGAACTTGTCCTTGTTTCTGAATTTTCGACGACAGTACTTTCCACAACGATGGGATTGAAATCGAAAAACTTGTTGCCTTAAACTGTTTTCTTCGGTAGTTTTCGGAACAGCACATGTTGAATACTCTTCAATGAAACTCATCACTGTGTCATCCGAATCTGTTCCAAATTTGGGTGCATCTTTAATCCATAACAACATATGTATGTGAGGAGCACCTCTCGCTTGATACTCTTTTCTCCAAAAGAAATCCAAAACCTCTCCAAGGGGAGGATTTTTTTTGTTGGTAATGAAAGACATCATAGCTTCAAATCTATGATTGACATATCTGCATACATTCACTGGATCCAAAGAACACAGTTCTCCAGGTGTTTCGAATTCTATATTTTGTATGTTTGCATTTGCTTCTCATAGAAATTGAAGTAAGTCGTCCCATGCATACTCAGCACAGCTAAGAGTGAGGAACCATGTAGGAGTTCCTAAGTTTCTTAGCATACATTTCAATTCCCCATGACGACGGTACCAATACTCGTTTGTACCACGCTGACATGCCATGAGATTGATTAGATGAGATTCCAAAATATTGTCTTTCTCCATAAAGTCCCTCGCTGAAACATTTTGCAGATATGCTTCACTTTTCAGTATATGGTTTACTGCATAAGAAAGCCCAGACAAGTCACTTTCATACAGTAGATGAAACAAATATGGAATGCATTGACGAAACCTTGGATCTTCAGCATATAATCTTAAAGTCCGGTATTCAGATGCAGGAATTTGAACTGGTCGATCGTCATATCGTCCACCTCGACCTGTTAGAAATAAATGTGGAAAACAACGAGCTTCCAAACTTTCTTCCCATACACTAATGGGACTTCCTTTTGCTGCTTTCATTTAAAACAAGTCAATTGCATTCCCCATTACTTCTTTGGAATGCAAAGGATGAAAAGTATAATGTTCATATATTTCTTCACTTCTAGACACATCAACATTTTCAATTTGGCCGGCTGAATAATCACTGTCTTCTTCTGCAGCTGTTTCCTCTGCTCCAACACATACATGTTTGTAGTACTCATTGTTTTTGACCAAATGCAACGTTGCCTTTTTGACTTTCCTAACATCCACTAAATCTTGCCAGATTTTCTTACTCTTTGTCGGAACCCCATTAACTAGAATAACCAGAGGTTCCTCTTCCACTTTCACTACACCAATTGTATCAATATTTTTCTTGAAATCTAGAGGCAAATAAACAACTCTTCCCTTTAATCCTCTCTGTAAATCTGAAGGAGGCAATTTCCCTATCTTAGGCTCCATGCGAACAATAGCCTGAAAAGGATGGACACATTGAATCAAAATAGATTCATATGTATTTAAATCCATCAATTCAGGAGGAATGTCTACCAACTCAAGATTATTATGAACAGCTCTAGCAGGCATTCTGTTTTCATTTAATTTATTATAACAATATTTACAAATACGCTGATCAGAACTCAAATCAAAAGAATTCTCCACCAACAAAAAAGTTGCAAAATTCTTCCATTCACTATTATTTTCCATTTCACTTTCTGCATATAAATCAACTAACCTAGTCTGAATCTTATGAGTCCGTCGACAACACACACAAGTAAAATTAGGCCTTTCACTTGATTTCACCTTAAACTTGGTAATTTCCTGGTCAAAATTTTCTGTACATGAAATCTGTACATTGTCTTCCACATTACCTTCTATTACTGTGTCAATTTCTACACTGTCCTCTTTTTCAGCAAAATAACAAATCTCAATTTCTTCACAAATCTTCTTCACATCTAATTCAGTTCCATGCAAAAGAGCACTGTTTAATTGTTTAAGCCTAAGTGCTGGACTTTTTGCATAATACAACCTTCTCACTAATTTCCTCATTTTGTTATGATGCACTGCTAACATCCTAAAATGATGAAAAACACTCTGACATACTTTTCTAGAAAGACAAGCCAGTGAATGCCCTTGCAAACCTGTGTTTTCTCTCACTCTGCAAGGACCTAAGTCTTGCAACATCTTCATTTTCGGTTTAGACTTTTCTTACTATATGTACGTAAGAAATTACGAAGCAAATCGATTGAATCCTGTCGCACACTACAAATACTACTACACTTCCAAGTGTACACTGGACCCTTAGTACGTCTCCCTAAAACTTCATCAGTTAACACCTCTTCTGCATCTCTAGACACAAGTTTCTCTTTTTCAATCAGACAACCGTCTTTCACCTCATATGCTTGACCACTGGTGTCAACTGCATGCACCAAATCATTCTCCTGGAAGTAACTCTCCTCATTAAAAAATGGCTCACAACTTGAACTATGCATCCATTCTCCAGAAAAAACTTTACAAAAATTAGTCCGATTAATTACTCTTTTGCATCTACTGTTTGATTTGAAAACATCAATTGTCGTGTTAAGTGTCCTAATTCTATTGATTACTAAAATAAATAATTTTTTCTTAACTTCAAAAGCCTGATCAACAATCTTCTCTACACTTTTCTTTTTCTTATAAAAAGCAGCTTGCTGTTTACCTTTCTTAATATTATTTAACAAATTTAAAACCACCCTATTGCGAAACATTCGTTTACGAATGTCCCTAAATTGGTTTTGCCTTCTATTCCTATACATATTATTCTCTCCTGCTCCAGTAGTAACATTTTTGGGGGGCCTCTCCTTCCTTTTCAAATTTGCTCTCTCCTTCTGTATATTCACATTCTCATCAACATTTTTTTTGTATCTACATATGTTCCGAAAGAAAGACTTAGTTGTCTTACCAGGAACTTTTTCCCTGTTTTTTGAAGTATTTGTTGTAGAGGAGTGCTTTAATTCCGTTGCTGTTTTTGATTTTTTCCGCTTGGCATCTTTTCTTCTCCTCTGCCTTGAGGGCATATTTCCTTACTATTGAAATCTTGATTTCAATCTGTGTTAAAGAAAAAAATAACACATTTTAGACCACTATTACCAAACAACAAAGCAATGACAATAAGCAAACGATATAAACACTAGTTTACAACATATCTAAGTTTATATCACAGCAACTATGTAACTAGGAGTAAGACAGAGAAAAAGAGCTAGAGGAACTTACACAAAAAGACAGAGAGAGTCAGACAAAGAAACAGATAGAGGGAGTAAAACATAGAGAAGGAGTAAGACAGAAAGAGTGTATAATATGTTGTAAGACAGAAAAAGGATGTAATAGGGAGAGGGAGTCAGTCAAAGAAAGGGACAAAGGGAGTAAGTCAGAAAAAGGATGTAACAGGGTGTAAGACAGAGAGAGGCTGTAAAACGATGTAAGACAGAGAGAGGGTGTTAGAAGATGAGAGAATGTAAAATAGACTAAAACAGAGAGAGGCTGTAAAAGGTAGAGAGAGAGAGTAAGTTTGAGAGAGGGTGTAAGAGGAAGTAAATCAGAGAGAGGATGTAACAAGGAGTAATGAGAGAGAGGGAATAAATCAGAGACAGGGTGTAAGGGAAAGTAAGTCAAAGAGAAAGTGTAAGAGAGTGTAACACAGAGTCAGGATGTAAAAAGGAATACGTCAGAGAGAGGGTGTCAGAAGGGGACTGATGGAAAAATAGAGTAAGTCAGGAAGAGAATATAAGAGAGACTTATACATTCTTGATAATACTTGGTAAAGAAACCTTGGTGCAGAAAGGAATTGTATTTTATAAATGAGCGAGGTTTCAGTAGTGTCATGAAATGCTTATACATATGACCGTTTCTCTGTTTTTTAAATGTTATTCTAAAAAAAGATTTCGGGCACATGAATTGGTTTTAAATTATTGACAAGGATTAGATAGTATCTACATGATTTAAAAAATATATTAGCACATTTCACAATCATGGCCACCTGTGTTTCCTCAGATTAGGAAGTAGATTGTGCACATGAGGTGAGGCCTGTCCAGGGGTGCAAAGGAGGTAAGGCCTGTGTCAAAGAGTGCATTGGACAGGACTCACCTCCTCTGACCCTTGAACAAGCCTCACCTCCTCCGTGCACCCTGGACAGGCCTCAATGTATTGGGTATAATTGATGGTAACAGGATGCACATAAGGTGAGGCCTAACCAGGAGTGCAGATGAGGTGAGGCCTGTCCAGGGGAGCAGAGGAGGTGAGGCCTGTGTCCAAGAGTACAGTGGACAGGACTTTATAAAGCCTCTCCCCCACTGCACTCTTAGACACAGGCCTCACCTCCTCAGCAACTTTCACAATCATGAAAGCCATTTCGACTTTCCTCATCTCCTCTGCACCTTTCGCAATCATGTCAGGTGTGTTTCCTCATATTATGAATCAGATTGTGTTTTTTTATTGTTGCTTTCTGTTATTTTTTTGTTAATGCTTGGTAAAAATGTTCTGCTGCATAGAGGAATTGTATTTTGTAAAAAAATGAGATTTCAGTAGTGAAATGGAATGCTTGTACATATGACCTGTGCTCATTTTTTTTAATGTTAATATAAAAACGATTAAAGGGCAAATGAATGGCTTTAGCATTTTTCAGAAGGATTAGACAGTGTCTGCATGATTAAATAAATATACCTGCACTTTTTACAAACATGTCAGCTGTGTTTTCTAAGATTAGGAAGCAGATTAAACTTTTTTATTCTTTCTTTGTATCATATTTGATAATACTTGGTAAAGAAATGTTACTACATAGAGGAATTGTATTTTGTAAAAAAATGAGGTTTCAGTAGTGCAATGAAATGCTTCTATATATGATCTGTGCTCTGTTTTTTAAATATTAATTAAAAATCGATTTAGGGCACATTAATTGGACCCCTGGACAGACCTCACCTCATGCACACCCCTGGACAGGCCTCACCTCATCTGCACCCTGTTACCATCAATTATACCCAATACATTTAGGCCTGTTTAAAAAACGATTTAGGGTTGCAGATAAGGTAAGGATTGTCCAGGGGTACAGAGGAGGTGAGGCCTGTGTTCAAGAGTGTACTGGAAGAGATGCGTGTCCTGGGGAGCAGAGGTGGTGAGTCCAGTGTCTAAGAGTGCAGTGGGCTGGACTTCATGAAGCCTCTCCCGCACTGCACTCTTAGACACAGGCCTCACCTCCTTTGCACCCCTGGACAGGCCTCTCTCCCACTACACTCTTGAACACAGGCCTCACCTCCTCTGCACCCCTGGACAATCCTCACCTCATCTGCAACCCTGAACAGACCTCACCTCATCTACACCCCTAGACAGGCCTCAGCTCATCTACACCCCTGGACACGCCTCGCCTCATCTGCACCCTGTTACCATCAATTATACCCAATACATTGAGGCCTGTCCAGGGGGCACAGAGGAGGTGAGTCTTGTCCAAGGGTCAGAGGAGGTGAGTCCTCTCCACTGCACTCATGGACACAGGCCTCACCTCCTTTGCATCCCTGGACATGCCTCACTTCATCTGCACAATCTACTTCCTAATCTGAGGAAACACAGGTGACATGATTGTAAAAGGTTCAAATATATTTATTTAATCTTGCAGACACTATTTATTCCTTCTCAAAAATGTAAAAGCCATTCATTTGCTCCAAAATCGTGTTTCAAATAACATTTAAGAAACAGAGCGCAGGTCCTATGTACAAGCATTCCATTTCACTACTGAAACCTCACTATTTTTCAAAATACAATTCTTCTATCTAGGAAATGTTGATACCAAACATTATCATTAAACTTAACAAAAAGCAAGAAGAAAAAAGCTCAATCTGCTCCCTAATCTAGAGTAACACAAGTGACATGATTGTGAAAACTGCAAATATATTTATTTAATCATGCACACACTATTTATTCCTAGTCAAAAATGTAAAAGCTATTCATTTGCCCAAAAATCGTTTTTCAAATAAGATTTAAGAAACAGAGCGCAGGTCCTATGTACAAGCATTCCATTTCACTACTGAAACCTCACTATTTTACAAAATACATTTCCTCTCTCTTGCAAACATTGATACCAAGCATTATCGAAAACCATGACACAATTCAACAAGAAAAAAGCTCAATCTGCTTCCTAATCTGAAGTAACACAGGTGACATCATTGTGAAAGCTTCAAATATATTTATTTAATCATGCAGACACTATTTATTCCTTCTCAAAAATGTAAAAGCCATTCACTTGCCCCAAAATTGTTTTTTAAATAACATTTAATAAACAGTGCGCAGATCCTATGTACAAGCATTCAATTTCACTAGTGAAACATTACTATTTTACAAAATATAATTCCTCTATCTTGCAAATGTTGATACCAAGCTTTATCAAAAAACGTGACACAAACCAACAAGAAAGAAGCTCAATCTGCTTCCTAATCTGAGGTAACACAGGTGACATGATTGTGAAAGGTTCAAATATATTTATTTAATCATGCAGACACTATTTATTCCTTCTCAAAAATGTAAAAGCCATTCATTTGCCCCAAAATCGTTTTTTAAATAACATTTTAGAAGCAGACCGCAGGTCCTATGTTCAAGGATTCAATTTCACTACTGAAACATTACTATTTCACAAAAAACAATTCCTCTATCTTGCAAAATGTTGATACCAAGCATTATCAAGAAACATGACACAAACCAACAAGAAAGAAGCTCAATCTGCTTCCTAATCTGAGGTAACACAGGTGACATGATTGTGAAAGGTTCAAATATAATTATTTAATCATGCTGACACTATTTATTCCTTCTCAAAAATGTAAAAGCCATTCATTTGCCCCAAAATCGTTTTTTAAATAACATTTTAGAAACAGAGCGCAGGTCCTATGTACAAGCATTCAATTTCACTACTGAAACCTCACTATTTCACAAAATACAAATCCTCTATCTTTTTATCTTATCAAAAAACATGACACAAACCAACAAGAAAGAAGCTCAATCTGCTTCCTAATCTGAGGTAACACAGGTGACATGATTGTGAAAGGTTCAAATATATTTATTTAATCATGCAGACACTATTTATTCCTTCTCAAAAATGTAAAAGCCATTCATTTCCCCCAAAATCGTTTTTTAAATAACAGTTTAGAAACAGAGCGCAGGTCCTATGTACAAGCATTCAATTTCACTACTGAAACCTCACTATTTCACAAAATACAATTTCTCTATCTTGCAAATGTTGATACCAAGCATTATCAAAAAACATGACACAAACCAACAACAAAGAAGCTTAATCTGCTTCCTAATCTGAAGTAACACAGGTGACATGATTGTGAAAGGTTCAAATATATTTATTCAATCATGCAGACACTATTTATTCCTTCTCAAAAATGTAAAAGCCATTCATTTGCCCCAAAATCGTTTTTTAAATAACATTTTAGAAACAGAGCGCAGGTCCTATGTACAAGCATTCAATTTCACTACTGAAACCTCACTATTTCACAAAATTCAAATCCTCTATCTTGCAAATGTTCATACCAAGCATTATCAAAAAACATGACACAAACCAACAAGAAAGAAGCTCAATGTGCTTCCTAATCTGAGATAACACAGGTGACATCATTGTGAAAGGTTCAAATATATTTCTTTAATCATGTAGACACTATTTATTCCTTCTCAAAAATGTAAACGCCATTCATTTTCCCCAAAATCTTTTTTCACATCACATTTAAGAAACACAGCACAGGTCCTATGTACAAGCATTCCATGTCACTACTGAAACTTCACAATTTTACAAAATACAATTCCTCTATGCAGCAAAAACTTTTTACCAAGCATTATCAAAAAACATGACACAAAGCAACATTTAAAAACCACAATTTGCTTCCAAATCTTCTCCATAGAGTATACAAGACTCTATCTATATTAAATGAATCATTACTCACCGTTACAAATGCTTTGGGAGATTGAGAACAGTGTCAGACACACACACCAATATTTCTTTAGCAGAGCAAAAGGTATGTACTCCAGGCACTGAAACCATGAATGGCACAGAAAACCTCTAATTTTACACACATATCCTTCATGTTAACCAATTAAAACTCTTCCCTCTCTATTTTCAAACCAACACCCTTCCCCCCCCCTCAGCCCTTTCTACCTGTTACCATAGCAACTCCCTCCTCACTGACCTCTCAGGTTTAAAAGTTTATTCTACAATGTTGCAAATGAACTCAGCAAGGATGTTTGACCTCTCAATACACCAGCTTATCCGGTGCAATGTTTCTTTAAATGACTTTTTCTTAACCATTCAAATTACTTCTTCCACAGAACAGAACCATGCACCCTAACTTTCAGTTTTCAACTATCTGAATCCACCAATCATTGCTTGTGATTCAAGAGCACTGAAACTCCATAGTTTTTTTTTTGCAAACTCCTACTGTTCCAACTGCCATTTCATTCCCACACTTCATCTG
This sequence comes from Lissotriton helveticus, assembly GCF_964261635.1. NCBI lineage: Eukaryota > Metazoa > Chordata > Amphibia > Caudata > Salamandridae > Lissotriton > Lissotriton helveticus. The sequence continues at coordinate 194,775,925 of NC_136067.1, forward strand.
ACTGTACCAGAACCTCCTCTCACCATGTATTCTGTCTGGATTATTGGACATAGCTACATACACTGGGCTCAAAGGTATGAGGCTATCAGAAATGTTCACAACCTTGATTTACCAAATGTAGACATTAAGTGGATTGGCCAAAGAGGATTGAGATGTCATCAATTGATACAATTGGTGAAAACCTTTTACCATCTACCACACCCTGACCTCATAATTTTGCACTGTGGTGGAAATGACCTAGGCACTTTGACTGGGGTAGGTCTGGAAATGCTTTTAAAGGACACCTTTGGGCAATTGATGACACTTTTTCCACAAACTGCCTTGGTATATTCCTATATATGCCAAAGACAGAAATGGAAGTGGTCCAACCAATTTTGTCCACAATTTGAGAAAGCACAGAAACATGTGAATACATCTGTTTCTGCTTACATGAGAGACTATGGAATGGGTTATATATACAACAATAACTTGCGTTATAACATGCAAGATATCTACAGAGGAGATGGTGTGCACTTCTCAGATGAGGGGAATAGAATATTCCTCCTGAATTTAAGACTGTGCATTGGAACCTACTTGTAGGTACCTAAATCAGCCACAGAACCCAAAAGCTCTTTTCAGGGCTACCCTACCTCTCATCACTCAAAATGATTACTTTACTCTAACTTTTTTCACTGTTTTTCACCAAAGTACGCTCCCTGGTACGCTCCCCCTGCGAAAAATGTTAAATTATTTTTTTTTTGGCCTATATGGGCCTCCTAAGCCCCCCTCAGAAAACCTAGGGGGTCAGGGGGTGTCTACCGTGCCCCCTTTTACCCATTCCCAACGTTGTTTGTCCTCCATCTTGTGTCTCAAATCAACCGAAACATAAGATGGAGGCCTCCCGTAGCGCTAACGGTACACGTACCGGGGCTCGCACCGGTAAGCGCTCCCAAAATGTTTTAAAAGTTAATTTACATAAAAACCACTGGAGAGACTTTCACCAAATATAGAATAGGCCCTACTACATACCAGTCCCTACCATTTTCCCAAATTTGGTGGAATACCATTGAGCCATTTGGGCTGTAGCCCTGTCTAAATATCCTGAGGTAAATTACATGACAAAAACACATATGAAGTGTTAGAATTTACAACCAATTAAAATGTTACTTTCATTTTCTACTTTTATTTCCTGACATTTGATTGGTTATGTACATGAATATAAATGAAAAATGAGAGGGAAACACGGACATTTTGACTACAACTACCTGAGGTACATCTTTAAAGGATTTTCTCATTTATCTTCATCACCTTTCTATAAGGTAAGTTGTTAATTTGTAAGGGGCACTTTAAGTTAATTTGTAAAAACTTTTTCTGATAGTTATTTACTGTACCTCTGTTATAGTTATAGATTAAGATAGGCTTCTCTGTTATAGTTATAGATTGAGTTAGGCTTCTCTGGTATAATTATGAATTTACTTAGGCTTCTTCACATACACTTTTTTATATTTCTACTTCCTGCCTGATACCATACACTGCCCAAAGATAACTTCACTGTTAAAAACTCAGAAGTACCTGTCTGAACTTAAACCCAACAGTGCCCTAACTCTACTGATATATTTATTTTTTATGCAATTTACAGCAAGAAAATGGAAGGAGAACAAGAAAACATCAATATTTCTTTCGAAATTACCGATGAAGAGATTCTTCAAGAAGATTTTGTTGACAAGGATTTTATGGATGAGTCTCTGGACCAACAATTTATTGACTGTTTACAAAATACTGAATCATGCAATTTTGAGGAGATTCCAGATCATCTGATGCTGGAAGTTTTATTAAACTATGAAGATTCTAAACAATACATTTTTATTTAATAATTAAAAATTGTTTGAGACATTATTCATTTTTATATGTAATTCATGAAGTAGTACCAAAATGATTATAATATAAAGTGAGACTTACAGTATACTGTGCAATTTTAAAACATCATAAGGGAGCAGGATAGACTACCCATGATCCCCTAGGCCTTCTCAGGGAGTGCTTAAAGGATCTGTTTCTGCTTTCCTGACAGACTATGGTATGGATTCCATATACCACAATAACTTCTGTAACAACATGCAAGATATCTACAGAAAAGAAGGTGTACATTGAATTTAAGACTCTGCATTGGTACCTACATGTTGGTACTTAAATCACCCACACAACACAACAACTCTATTCAGAGCTACCCTACCTCTAAGCACTTTAATTTATTATTTTACTGTTTCACTTGGTTTTCCCCATGGTACGCTCCCCGGTATGCTTCCCGGTGCGCGTACCGGGCACTCCCCCCGCGAAAATCGATTTTTTTATTTTTTGCCCTGCGGGGACCCTTTTATGGTCCCCACATCAAACCTAGGGGGTCAGGGGGGTCTACCCTACCCCCTTTTAGTCATTTCCCCCTTCGTTTTTGCCAACTCTTGTGTCTCGATCCTACCGAGACACAAGATGGCGGCCGATCCGGACTGTTTGGAATGTTGACAGACACCCGAGAGCCAATCAGCTTTCCGCTCGCGAACTCGCGTAGCGCGCTGGTACGCGCCCCGGTGCGCGTACCGGGGCGCGCTTATAGATATTTTTTTTTTTAACCTAAATTACTCAAAATCCACTGGAGCACATATCTTGAGACATAGCAAAGGCACATCGGGCTACCAGTCCCTACAATTTTGCCAAGTTTGGTGGAAATCCATTCAGGCGTTCGGGCTCAAAGTGAGTCCAACCGCCCTATGGAAATTAACATGGGGAAAACACGTTTTGGGACCCCCCCAAATATCTCGGCCCCCGCTTGACGAATCCCTCCCAATAGAATGTTGCGGATTTCCTATGGAAAACAATCCTAACTATAACTACCTACTGGCGACCACCAGTAGGTAATATATATATATAGTAGGTACCAGTAGGTAGTTATAGTTAAGACCCACTTTCCATAGGAAATCCACAACATTCTATTTGAAATAACTTTGACGCTGGTGGACGAATCTTTGCAAATTTCTCCAAGAAAATGTCCTGCTTGGCTCCGCTCCTTCCCTGAGAAGAATGGGGGTGATTCGTCAAGTGGGGGCAGAGAAAAAAGGGGTCCCAAACGTGTTTTCCCCATTCAATTTTCCATAGGGACCTTTAGCCAGGGCTACAGCCCGAAAGGCTGAACGGAATTACACCAAGTTTGGCAGAGAGGTAGAGTTCCGTTCACAGATTGTGCTTTTTGTTAAATGGTGTAAATCCGTTCAGTAGTTCCTGAGAAAATCAAAAGTAAAATCATAGTGATATCTATAGACAAAGTACTGCTCGCGTACGTAAATCCGGTCAATTACGAGCACGAGCTGCATGCTGATTGGATGTCAACTGTCTGTCAACACTCCAAACCAGAAAGTGTTGGCAGCCATCTTGTGCCTCGGTAGAACCGAGTCCCAAGAAAACAGTAAAACACAGTTGAGAAATAAGGAAAGGGGGCAGGGTAGAAACATCCTGACCCTCTAGGTCCGCTCAGGGGGTCCCACATGGATCTTAAGGCCCAAATTTTTTTTTCAAATAAGAAATCGCAGGGTACGTGTATCGTACGTGTATCGTACGTGTACGCGGTTTTTGAAAAGAAAAAAAACTAGAAGTCCGTTTTATTCTTAATTAGCTCCCGGGGGGGGGCAAATCCCGGGGGCAATTTTTTTCCATAATGGGGGGCTTGTAAGGTCTCCCGAGTCACGGGGAATGGCACTCCCCGGGGTTTTATTTTGAAGTATGCGGGGGGCTTACGGCTGCCCTCCCCGCAGCCCCGGGGACCGCAACCCCCTCGGGGCTTTTTTCATTTTTTTTTTTAAATGTATGTTTTCAGCCCCCCGCCCTATGCGTACAGTAAGTGTACTGAAAACCGTACAATTAAGAGCACGAGCTGCATGTTGATTGGATGTCAGCTGTTTGTCAACACTCCAAACCAGGAAGTGTTGGCAGCCATCTTGTGCCTCAGTAGAACCAAGTCACAAGAAAACAGTAAAACAAAGTTGAAAAATAAGGAAAGGGGGCAAGGTATAAACATCCTGACCCTCTAGGCCTGCTCAGGGGGTCCCACATGGATCTTTAGGCCCAACATTAAAAAAAAAAAAGAAATTGCGGGGTACGTGTGTCGTACGGGTATGCTCTTGGGGGGGGCAAATCCGGGGGGCAATTTTTTTCCATAATGGGTGGCTTGTAAGGTCTCCCGAGTCCTGGGGAATGGCACTCCCCGGGTTTTTTTTTTTTAAGTATGCGGGGGGCTTACGGCTGCCCTCCCCGCAGCCCTGGGAACCGCCACCCCCTCGGGCTTTTTTTTTTTTAAAGTATGTTTTCAGCCCCCCTATGCGTATAGTAAGTGTATCAAAAACCGTACAATTACGAGCACGATCTGCATGTTGATTGGATGTCAGCTGTTTGTCAACACTCCAAATGTTTTTTTTTTAAATAAGAAATCGTGGAGTACGTGTATCATAGTTAGAAATTAGCATTTAAAAAACCTTGCAAATTCATTCAAAAAAAACATGGGTTTCACACATGTTATAGTTAGCTTGACATTTCACCCATACAAAACCTTTGAAATTCCCCCGTTATAGTTAGGTCAGCTAACTGTAACTCGCACGCCCGCAATGCACTGCTGATGACGTCACATATTACATCACTCATGACATGGTCAGTGACATCACTCCTGACATCACTGACATCACTGATGACATTTCAAATGACATCACTGATGACATCATCCAGTGAATGTTTTTTTCTGAAATTTAAATATGTAATGTAACGTTATGTAATGTAATGTACACTTATATAGCGCGGCTGTCACCCAACGGTTATCCTGGCGCTTAAAGATTACCAACCGCAGGGACAGAGCAAAATTGTCCAAGAGCACTTATCTGGGAAAGAGTCTAGTTTTCAGTTCCTTCCTCAACCGAGACAATGTGCAGCTAACTATAGCATGTGTGAAACCTATGGTTTTTTCAATTAATTTGAAAGGTTTTTTAAATGCTAATTCCTAACTATAACGTGTGTGAAACCTATGGTTTTTTCAGTGAATATACATATATATATATATGTATTCCAACACAGACAGCTCGTATCGCTGAAAAACGGAAAGCACACAAGTATCCTCTTAAACAATATTTATTTGCAGACCCCTTCACCCCCCCGACAGACACGTTTCGCCTTCCGGCATATATATATATATATGTATGTATGTATGTATGTATGTATGTATGTATGCATGTATGTATGTATGTATGTATGTATGTATGTATATATATATATATATATATATATATATATATATATATATATATATATATATATATATATATTCTTGCTCCGTTTGCACCAGACAATGAGTCACTTTGTCGGCGGGTGCTGTAACGCGTTGGTGCCACGAGTAAATAATGGCCATGTCTGAACTGGGGTGGCTGAGTGAGCTAAAGAATGGTGATGGATTAAACCCTGATCAGTTGACTGGGGGTGAGTGTTTGATTTGCTCAAACGCTCCGTCCATCATCCCCTTTTGTATCACTTTGTTCGCCCTAAGTGTGGCAGGGTATGCTCAGACGTGAGTCCCTTGCTCACTTGGCCACTGGATTCAAGATAGCCTGGCTGATGAGGATTATTAATCCGAAACCGGTCCCAGGATGCTTGTTTCCGGTCCAGGGAAGACATGGCTTGGCAGTTCGGGCTGGACTGTTCCCATGAGGCACAGGGTCAGAATGATTTGCATAATGGCCATGTCTGAATGGTGATGGATTAAACCCAGATTAGTTGACTGGGGGTGAGTGTTTGATTTGCTCAAACGCTCCGTCCATCATCTCCTTTTGTATCGCCACGAGTAAATATCACAGCTCCTCGATCCTCCCAATTTCGCTTGAAGGAAGACAGCACTCACGGGGAAATTCAATTCAAACGGCGTTTATTCAGCAACAGACAGACACGTTTCGGAGACAACTCCTTCATCATATATATATATATATATGTAAATATATGTATATATATATATATATTCACTGAAAAAAACATCGGTTATAGACCATATATAGTTAGGAATTAGCATTTACAAAACCTTGAAAATTCACTGAAAAAACCATAGGTTATAGACCATATATAGTTAGGAATTAGCATTTACAAAACCTTATTTTACTCACACAAAACCATTGAAATTCCATATATAGTTAGTTGCACTAACTATATATCGCGCACCCGCAATCCACTGCTGATGATGTCACATATTACATCATTCATGACATGGTCAGTGACATCACTGATGACATCACTGATGACATCTCAAATGACATCACTGATGACATCTCAAATGACATCACTGATGACAACATCCAGTGACTGTGTATTTCTGTAAAGTTAAAATATGTCTTACATATTGAAGAATGAGTGGATGTGTAAGTGTCTGGACGAAGGATTTATTAGGTGCATGACTGACTGTATGACTGAGTGATTTAATGTGTCTCACTGAGTGCATGGGTTAGTGACTAAACTGTCTTAATTTGTGCATCATTATGTCTGTTGATCTGTAAACTGCTGCATGTGTTGATCAGTAGCTATATGAGTAACTATATGGGTTATTGATTGATTGCCCAAGTATTTGTATGGGAGACTGAGTGTGTGTGTGGCTGGCTGGGAGGTGTGTGACTCTGTGCAGATCAATGTGTACTTGTATCAATGATTGTATAAGAAGGTAAGTATGTGTTAGTATATGTTTGAAAATGTAAGGTGCTCTATGTTTAACTGTATAGACAAGAAAATGGAAGTGTCATTGATTCTTTACATGACTGACTAGGTGAGTGAGTAACTCCATGGATGAGTGGCAGACTGTGACTGTCTGTATAGGTGTATGAGTGCATATGATAGTGTTGTAAAGATGAGTGATTGTATGTATGAATGATTGTATGGGTGAATGAGTGAAGGTGTGTGTAGACGTAGGAATCAGTGAGTGCGTATGTAGTAACTAGTATTGGTGTGTCAATGGTTTCAAAAATTATACTCTGTATTTAACACTGGGTGAAACAGAGGTTATATTAAAATGTGAGGAGATGCATTGTATTGTCACATGAATGATATCATCAGTGATGTGGTCATTGATGTCAAATGAGATGTCATCAGTGATGTCATCAGTGATGTCATTTGAGATGTCATCAGTGATGTCATCAGTGATGTCACTGACCATGTCATGAATGATGTAATATGTGACATCATCAGCAGTGGATTGCGGGTGCGCGATATATAGTTAGTGCAACTAACTATATATGGAATTTCAATGGTTTTGTGTGAGTAAAATAAGGTTTTGTAAATGCTAATTCCTAACTATATATGGTCTATAACCTATGGTTTTTTCAGTGAATTTTCAAGGTTTTGTAAATGCTAATTCCTAACTATATATGGTCTATAACCTATGGTTTTTTCAGTGAATTTCATTGGTTTTTTAACAGCTAATATCTGTAGCTGTAAAATGTATTCTTCTTTAAATCCAAAAATATATTTTATATGTTTATGAATAATTATTTTTTTTAATATTTTTTTTTCTTCGTTCCCGCTTCGCGAATCGGGAAGCTTCCCGTTAGCTGACCTTGATGCCGCGAAATAGACCGCGAGCCGGTAAACGTTTCTTTACCGCAACTGCCGCGTTAGAAAACAACATCGTGATGCCTCCCGTCCGCATGACGTTTCGCGTTGTCGCGTGATACGTCATATGACGTGCTACGTTAGCGAACTGGTACGCGAAGCGAGTCGCAAAGCGCAGGTTTCTGGAAGCAAACCGGGAGGCCCTGCAAAGCGCTTAACGTAAACACAGCAGGTCATGTGACTTGGTAATAACACTTTTCATTGGTTCATTTCACTTTTGGTTTCCTAATGATGTAAGACTAGGTCATATAATCTAAAATGAACACTTTTCATTGGTTGAGAACTCTTGTTTTTCCCAAATGATGAAAATCCCTCCTTCTTTCCTCACTCTGACTTTCATCATTGTGAGAGAAAGACCCTTTGTGATCACTGAGCAAAGGCTTCTTTAGTAGCTTCAGCTGGTGCTTCCCCACCACCTCCACCACATCCAAGGAAGAGTGGACCACCTGCTCAAGTTATAATTCAACAAGAAGAGGAAGAAGAGGAACAGGACGACGAGCACGAAGAGAGGCAGTTTTTGCCTGAGCAGCCCAGGACGTCTCACCGGAAAGAAAACTTCATTTGGCAATTTTTAAAAATTCCCAAAGGTCAGAAAAAAGTAAATGCAAGATACGTAACTTGCCTTATATGTCAAGATAGACTGTCCAGAGGAACCGAGAAAAAATACAGTTTCGGAAACTACACAATGCATCGCCATATGACTAGGTGGCATCCTAACAACTACAGTGCTGCACAGTTTCGGAACGACCTAGATAATCTCCCTATTATGGCCAGAAGATCTGTTGTACCGGAAGTAACGGGACCAGAGGGCAGGGAGATGGTGCCAAATATACAAATGAAATTTGGTGAAGTAAAACACATCTGCGTATTTTGCGATGGATTCATTTCCTACGGAGAAAGAAGCATCACTCTGATCAACAGAGCTATTGACTATCATATACAAGTTTGTACGAAACGCCCAAAATAATAAATACTTCTTTTTTTGTTTTGTTGCTCCTGTTGAGCCCTTTACAATGAATCATTTTCATTGCCCCTCCAAGAAAAACCCCAAAAAATATAAAACTGTTCAGAAAAATTCAAAAAAAGTAAAAAAATGTTCCGAAAAATAATAAAAAAAATATAAAACAACAAAAACTATAAAAAAAAAAGTTCTTTTCAGAACTACCTCCCCGTTATTAAAAAATTGGTACAATATTTGGAACTGTGCCAACCTCTATTTCTCTTAGTTCGCTTCCCAGTTCGCTCGCCGGTACGCGAACCGGAAGCGAACCAAAAACAGTAAGTATAAGGGAAGGAAACAGACACTTATGTTAAAAGAAAGACAGCTATAGGGGAGTAAACTAGAGATACTATTACCCGTAATCCACTGCTGATGATGTCACATTTTACATCATTCATGACATGCTCAGTGACATCATCAGCAGAGGATTGCGGGTTTTTTGGCAACGTGCCTTATCCACGGTTTAATAACGCTGCCTTTTGCTTTATATAAGTTTTCAAATTGTATGAAATATATACCAATAGGTCGTTATGAACCTTTAGGTAGTGCTTTTCTTCATGAGGTCTGGTCGCTTCCATACACATACAGATGTTTCAAAGATGATCAAGAAGTTTATCTGAATGGAGAGGAATGCACTGAGACGCCAGATCATTCACTAATGTGTAGGCACATACAGTTACACGGTTCATGCAACAAACACCGACCAAATATGGCTTGCGTGTTGCAAGGCACGCCAGTTCCTGCTATCATCCCCACGTTCAAGTTGTTGGAAAATGGTAGTTATTTGATGCTCAATAATGAAGATTGTTCTGGGTTAATTAAAAGTATTCCTTTTATCGTAACAGTAAGTGAACGGGTTATTTGCTGCAGAAATGTTCTATTTCCTCCCACACATGAACATAGGGAGTTTTCAATCTCGCCACAAATACCAACCTTGGGAGCAGATTTCAACGGCATGGCAAGAATAACAGCTCTTTTGTCTCAGAGAGAGGTGGCCTTGAGTTCGGCCCGTGAAACTTTCGTGCTTCACATAGCGAACACCCGTACAGAGGTGCAGACCCTTTTCAATTCAGATTTGCCTTTCCATTTCAGCAAGATGGTTCGGACTATCTCTAACGCATCCTCCACAAAGGCCCTGGCGCACTTTTTTAAAGTTGTTACCAGTGGTCTCGTGACTTCATTTGAGAAAAGCTTTGGAGTCATCCCTGCTTTCTTTCATTCGATTTTTTCCACTCTGCTTCGTGGATTGCCATTTTTACTTGCATTACCAGCGGACGCTCTTGTGCTTTTTTACATTTTTAAATATGGATGTCCCTCCTATGCAACCTCCCGCCCTGCAGCTGCTGACACTGTTCCGCAATCGCATGCTAGAATATTATGGCACAATGCCGTTGGCGATATTAAGCACGGCATATGGATTATCTTTTCGATTCTCCTACTTCACCTGTGTCCAGCCTGTATTTCACTGCCTGACCTGTGATTTCGATTGGGCCATTGATTTGTGTCTCTGCGGACCGGTTTCTCCTGACGTCGACTTTAATCAGCTGATGACTCCTATCATTACTCACGAGTTGGTTTGTCCTGGCGAAAGGATTATGGCTGTGGCATTGATGCATGGACTAATTGGTCCCTGGAATTTACTGGCGGCAACACAGTCTTTCTTGGAACAGAGCTTTCTTGAAAACCCACCGAGCTGTCCTCTGATGGTGATAGAGGATCCGGTGCTGGGAGAGCACGTATGTTCTTTTCCGCTTTTAAATTGGATGGCTGAACTGTTTTCGGATGAAGACGGTGACTTCCTATTGGAGGCTGTTGCAGCTTATTTTGCATACACAGTTATGTCATAGACCTTTTTGATGTTTGATATGCTGAGTACTAGCATTTCATTGACAATTCATTGACTTATTTGTCAAGTTTTTATTATTTACCTTGCCTATTGGCTTAAGACTCGATAAAGTACTTGGCTGTTTTATTTTTCTTTAGCATTAAATTTTCCTAGTTTTTAATGCTTTACCTTGCGGACCGTCCATATATAAACTTGCAATCTGCTCTCATGAGATGGCACTTCTATTATCTTATTCAGTTCGTTTCCGGATCATGGGGAGGTGTCATCTACGTCCTGGATATCTTTACACCGTGTTAAGTTAGCATGGGCTCATTACCGGTTTAAACGCCATTTTTCCTTTTTTGCAACTTCTGCACACGACACTTAGTTGTTGCTTTAGCTTTCAACCTAGTAGTTCATCGTGGTTTACATGAGAATAATATGTTATTGCTCTACTATCTGCTTTGCTTGTTAAACTATATCTGTACAGCGAGTGCTAAAGTTTCAAGAACAACACGATACAGAATTGTTATGAGGTCTGATCTCCACGACTTCATACTCATAACATAAGTGCAACTTCTGCCAATTCTGGGCATGAGGCGGGTTTTATATTGCTTTGCCGAACACACATACACAACACTTGATGCGGTTCACATGAAGAGAGAGCTGGTGTATGCTGATGTGATTCCTTCAAATCTAAGACACTAAAGTATAGGCACGCCCTAAACCAACACAAAGAGACCTTCTTAGCAAATAATATATTATGTGTATTAGGGAGGGTGAGATATAAGCAGCCGCGGGCCGTGGAGGGAGTTACGGTGAGGCAGGGAGGCGGGGAGGGGGAGAAGCAGGGTGGAGCCCTCTCCACCCTGCCCCTCCCCCTCCCCGCCTCCCTGCCCCACCGTAACTCCCTCCACGGCCCGCGGCTGCTTATAAGTGTTGCTAACTCTTATTCATTTACATCATGTTAACATACTGTCACCATTCGCTTTTTATGTACTAGTAACTATGCTGGTAATTTTGCTACTGATAATATGTGTACTTGTATTATCTAAGATACTACGCCTGAGAAGACGGCATTAGTAAATAAACATTTCAAATACACATGTGTTCTTCTTAACTCCATGTTCTGGTTTCTAAGAAATATATAACGACCAACTGTTCATGAGTTCCACGTATCCTGAGGTACTATAAGTTCATATTCTGGATTGTCTAAACATTGAGAGTTTGTTATATCCAATGTGACACTGTACCTAGCTTGCTAAGGGGTTTTTGATTACTAAGGTGAGTTTTGGGACACCCTAATTCGCAGAGGTTCCAATCCTCTGTCCACAGTTCTGTGTGAGAACAGAAACCCTGCGACAGGGGCACCCCCGACCCTTGCTGGAGCTTCATCACACTTGCGATACAACTCCAGCAATGCGCCACCTTTACGGCACAGATACATCACGCATCTGTGCTGTTTTTGCCCCATGATGCGCCGCATTGTAAATGCAGCACACCATAGGTGACGGAACAGCGGCACAGAATGACTAACACATCCCTGGTGATGCGCCAGTCATCATAAATCTATCCCTATGCGTCTTATCTTGTTAGAGATGAACCGCCATATGTATCATCAAAGTTTTTTGCATTTCCTAAATAGCGAACTTTAAGGAATAAATAGCGATTCTTTACCATTCCTAGTTTGCGATGAGCTATTTGCTAATTACAAATTACCCATTCATTTCCTTCATTTCCATAGGGCGGTTGGACTCACTTTTAGCTCGAACGACTGAATGGATTTGCACGAAACTTGGCAAAATTGTAGGGACTGGTAGCCCGATGTGCCTTTGCTATGTCTCAAGATATATGCTCCAGTGGTTTTTACGAAAATTAACTTTGAAAAATATATATTGGGCTACATTGGCCTATATATATGTTGGAACCCAAATGTAGCCCAATGTAGCCCAATGAAGCCCAATGAACCCCAATGTAGCCCAATGTAGCCCAAAGATGGCCGCCAGAGACGAAAAAACCCAAATGTAGCCCAAATATCAGCCAGATGTAGCCCAACTATAGCCCAGTGACAGAATGACCAATCAGCGTCGCAAACCTCCGTTACGCGAAGCGGAGCGCTGTTACAGATATATATCTTTTTTTGAACGTTAATTTCTCAAAATCCACTGGAGCACATATATTGAGACCTAGCAAAGGCACATCGGGCTACCAGTCCTTAATATTTTACCAAGTTTCGTGCAAATCCATTCAGCCGTTCGATTATTATTATTTTATTTTTTTTTGCCCCGCGGGGCCCTTTTAAAACCTCCACATCAAACCTAGGGGGTCAGCGAGGATCTACTATTCCCCCTTATGGTCATTTGCCCCTTCGCTTTCGCCTCCTCTTGTCTCTCGATCCTACCGAGAGACAAGATGGCGGCCGCTACGGACTGTTTGGAATGTTGACAGACGCCGGAGAACCAATCAGCTTCGCTTCACAAAGCTCCGTTGCGCGAAAAGTACGCGTCCTGGAGCGCTGCCCGGTCCGCTGTTACAGATATATATCTTTTTTTAAACGTTAATTTCTCAAAATCCACTGTAGCACATATATTGAGACCTACAAAAGGCACATCGGGCTACCAGTCCCTACAATTTTGCCAAGTTTCATGCAAATCCATTCAGCCGTTCGGGCTAAAAGTGAGGCCAACCGCCCTATGGAAAACTCAATGTTAAAAACACGTTTTGGGACCCCCCTTTTTTCTCGGCCCCCCCTTGACGAACCCCCCCCAAATTTTCAAGGGCTGCTCAGAAACAGAATGTGCCATTTTCCTGAAAATTTCAGCCAATTCCGTCCACACACGCCAAAGTTATTAGACATAGAATTTTCAAAAATCCCATAGAGAAAAAATCCTAACTATATATACCTACTGGCGACCGCCAGTAGGTAATATAAATATATATATATATATATATATTTTTTTTTTTTTTTTTCAAGCATCCAGGTATAAACGCACTCTCAGAAGCAGGGATAGTACACAGTGTTTTTTATTCCACAGCAATAAACAACACTGTGTACTATCCTGGCTTCTGAGAGTGCGTTTATACCTGGATGCTTTGAAAATTGAGTAACTGGCGGGGCTCTGCCAGCACGACGCACCACCAGACTACGGGCGGTTCCCCCTGAAACGAGCCGCGGAGAACAAATCATATATATATATATATATATTACCTACTGGCGGTCGCCAGTAGGTATATATAGTTAGGATTTTTTCTCTATGGGATTTTTGAAAATTCTATGTCTAATAACTTTGGCGTTTGTGGATGGAATTGGCTAAAATTTTCAGGAAAATGGAACATTTTGTTTTTGAGCAGCCCCTGAAAATTTGGGGGGGGGGTTTGTCAAGGGGGGGCCGAGAAAAAAGGGGGGTCCCAAAACGTGTTTTTAACATTGAGTTTTCCATAGGGCGGTTGGCCTCACTTTTAGCCCGAACGGCTGAATGGATTTGCACGAAACTTGGCAAAATTGTAGGGACTGGTAGCCCGATGTGCCTTTTGTAGGTCTCAATATATGTGCTCCAGTGGATTTTGAGAAATTAACGTTTAAAAAAAGATATATATCTGTAACAGCGGACCGGGCAGCGCTCCGGATCGCGGACTTTTCGCGCAACGGAGCTTTGTGAAGCGAAGCTGATTGGTTCTCCGGCGTCTGTCAACATTCCAAATAGTCCGTAGCGGCCGCCATCTTGTCTCTCGGTAGGATTGAGAGACAAGAGGAGGCCAAAACAAAGGGGGAAATAACCATAAGGGGGCATAGTAGATCCTCCCTGACCCCCTAGGTTTAATGTGGAGGTTTTAAAAGGGCCCCGCGGGGCAAAAAAAAAAAAATTTTTTTTTGTTTTTTTTGCGTGGGTAGCGCCCGGTCCGCGAACCTTAAGCGTTACGGGAGTCTGTCAACATTCCAAACAGTCTGTAGCGGCCGCCATCTTGTCTCTCGGTAGGATTGAGAGACAAGAGGAGGCCAAAACAAAGGGGGAAATAACCATAAGGGGGCATAGTAGATCCTCCCTGACCCCCTAGGTTTAATGTGGAGGTTTTAAAAGGGCCCCGCGGGGCAAAAAAAATATTTTTTTTTTGTTTTTTTTGCGTGGGTAGCGCCCGGTCCGCGAACCTTAAGCGTTACGGGAGTCCACCATTTTGTGTTTCAGTCGAATTTAGATACAAAATGGAGGGCAAATAATGTTCAGAATGGGTAGAAGGGGGCACGGTAGACTTATCTTGACCCCCTAGGTTTTGTGAGGAGGCTTATATGTGCGAAAAAAAAACATTTTTTTAAAACATTTCGCGAGGTTAGCTCCCGGTTCGCGTACCGGGTAGCGCCCCGGGGAGCGTACTTTGTTGAAAATTAGTGAAAAAAGTTAGAGTAAAATAATAATTGTGAGTGATCAGATGTAGGGTAGCTCTGAGAAGAGCTTTTGGGTTTATGGTACATTTAGGTACTTATAAGTAGGTACCAATGCACATTCTTAAATTCAGAATGAAAATTCTGTTGCCCTCATCTGAGAAGTGAACTCCATCTCCTCTGTAGATATCTTGCATGTAGTAACGCAAGTTATTGTTGTACAGGGAGCCCATTCCATGGTCTCTCATGTAAGCTGAAACAGATTTGTTTACATGCTTCCTCGACTTCTCAATTTGTGGACAAAATTGGTTTGACCACCTCCATTTCTGTCTTTGGCAAATATTTGAATATACCAAGGCAGTCTGAGGAAAAAGTGCCATCAATTGCTCAAAGGTGTCCTTTAAAAGCATTTCCAGACCTACACCAGTCAAAGTGCCCAAATCATTACCTCCACAGTGCACAATTAACAGGTCAGGTTTGGGCAAATGCATAAAGGTTTTCACGAATGGTATCAATTGGTGACATTTTAATCCTCTGTGGCCAAACCACTTAATTTCCACATCTTGTAAATTGAGGTTAGGTAATTTTCTGTTCTCAGCATACCTGTGAGCCCAGTGGATATAACTATGTCCAACAATCCAGACAGAAAACATGGTGAGAGAAGGTTCTGCTGCAGTCAGATGAAGTGTGGCAATGAAATGGCAGTTGAAAAAATGAGAGTTTAAAATGAAAAGAACTGTGGAGTTTCTGTGTTAATGAAGCAGTAACAGTGATTGGTGGATTTTGATTGCTGAAAACAGAAAGTTAGGGTGCATGGGTGAGTTCTTTGAAAGATGTATTTTGAATGGTCAATAAATAATCATTAAATGAAAGATTGCAGTGGATACGCAGGTGCACCGAGAGTTCAGAGTTCAATTGCAACATTGTTGTGTGAACTTGCAAACACCAGAGGTCTTGCAAGAGGTGGTTGCTATGCAGAAAAGGCATGAAATGGCAGAGGGGGGAAGGGTTTTCATTTGAAAAAAAGTGAGGGAAGAGTTTTGATTGGGTGACATGAGAGATATGTGTGAAGAATTACAGCATTTCTGTGCTTTTGATAGCTGCAGACTCTGGAGTGCATACCTTTTGCTCTGCTGAAGACAAATTGGTGTGTTTCTGAGACTGTTTTCAAACTCAAAGTATTTGCTAAGGTGAGAAAATATTTCTTTAATTTAGATAGAGAATAGTGTGCTTTAAGGGGAAAATTATGAAGAAAGTTGTGTTTTTCAAATGTTGCTTTGTCTCAAGTGTTTTACAAATAGATTTTGTTTCTTTGAGAAAATGTAATTGGAGAAAATGTGAAGTATTAGTACTGACAGGGTGTTTTTCTGCATAGGAGCTGTGGAGTCTTTTCAAATTATGACTTGAGAATCGTTTTTGAGGAAGATGAATGGTTATAATATTTCTGACAAGGACATAATGGTGTATGCTTCTTTATAATGCAATTGAATGTCTCTGATGTTATTTTTCCCATTTTAATGTAAGACCTTTCTCTGTGGCGCAAATTGCTTGTAAATATGCTCCCACCTGTGCATGGTAAATTTAGATTTTGAATGTTTGTGTTACATAGCCATGTTAAAAGTGATACAAACATGCTGCAAAGGCAATCAAAAAACGCTTTTATGTGTCTTAAGGACATTTAAAGTAATTTTCCCATGTGCAGTGTTTTGAAATTATGATTTGAAAATCGTTTTTGGGGAAAAGGAATTGTTTTTAAAATTAATAACAAGGACATAATGGTGTATGCTTTTTTATAAGGCAATTGACTGTCTCTGATGTTATTTTTCCCATTTTAATGTAAGACCTTTCTCTGTGGCGCAAATTGCTTGTAAATATGCTCCCACCTGTGCATGGCAAATTTAGATTTTGAATGTTTGTGTTACATAGCCATGTTAAAAGTGATACAAACATGCTGCAAAGGCAATCAAAAAACGCTTTTATGTGTCTTAAGGACATTTAAAGTAATTTTCCCATGTGCAGTGTTTTGAAATTATGATTTGAAAATCGTTTTTGGGGAAAAGGAATTGTTTTTAAAATTAATAACAAGGACATAATGGTGTATGCTTTTTTATAAGGCAATTGACTGTCTCTGATGTTATTTTTCCCATTTTAATGTAAGACCTTTCTCTGTGGCGCAAATTGCTTGTAAATATGCTCCCACCTGTGCATGGAAAATTTAGATTTTGAATGTTTGTGTTAAATAGCCATGTTAAAAGTGACCCAACCATGCTGGAAAGGCAATCAAAAAACACTTTCATGTGTCTTAAGGACATTTTAAGTCATTTCCCTATGTGCAGTGTTTTCAAATTATGATTTGAAAATCGTTTTTGGGGAAAAGGAATGGTTTGTAAATTTATGACAAGGATATAATGGTGTATGCTTCTTTATAAGGCATTTCTGTGTCTCTGATGTCATTTTTCCCATATTATATTAAAAGACCTTTCTCCGTGGGCCACATTCATTGTAAATATGGTCACACTTGTGCATGTTAATTTTGGTTTTTACTGTTTGAGTTACATAACCATGTTAAAAGTGACCCAAAAAAATTGCAAAGGCTTTCAAAAAACACTTTCATGTGTCTTAAGAACATTTTAAGTAATTTCCCTGTGGGCAGTGTTTTCAAATTATGAATTGAAAATCGTTTTTGAGGTAATGGAATGTTGTTAAAATTTATGTGCGCCATATGCCCCCAAATTTCTTTTTCAGGGGTGCAGCAGGGTGTTCTTGAGACACACATGCACCCTTGGAAAAATTCCTAATTTGCGATGAGCTAATTGCTAATCGCAAATTGCACCTTCATTCCTATGAGCCTCCTAGCCCATGGAAATGAATGGGTAATTTGCAATTAGCAATTTGCTCATTGCAAATTAGGAATGGTAAAGAATTGCTATTTATTCCTTAAAATTTGCTATTTTGGAAATGCAAAATAGTTATATGATACATATGCCGGTTGATGTCTAACAAGATAAGAAGCTTAGGGATACATTTATGATGACTGGCGCAATGAAGTGGACATTACTTACTTCATTGGTAGAGCTTTACATGTATTATGTCCTCTGTATTCTTCATCAAGCGTAACTTTAATCTGCAATCCTGAGTAGGCCTCACCTTAAACAAACCTCTGGATAGGCCACACCTTATCGTCATCATGAATTAATCATTTAAAATGCTAGGGACAGATTTATGATAGGTGTATGCCTCTTTTGCGCCACTTACAAAACACTGTCTACGGGGAAATGACTTAAAATGTGCTTAAGACACATGAATGTGTTTTTTTAAAGCGTTTGCAATTTTTTTGGGTCACTTTTAACATGGCTATGTGACTCAAACAGTCAAAATCTAAATTCACCATGCACAGGTGGGAGCATATTTACAAGGAATGTGCTCCATGGGGAAAGGTCTTATAATGTAATATGGGAAAAATGACATCAGAGACAGTGAAATGCCGTATAGAGAAGCATACACCATTATGTCCTTGTCATAAATTTGCAAACCATTCCTTTTCCCCAAAAACGATTTTCAAATCATAATTTCAAAACACTGCACATGTGGAAATGACTTAAAATTTCCTTAATTCAAAATTTGCTATTCCTTATTTTGCGATTGCACTGAAGGATTTGCAAATTTTGCGATTTCTTAAATGCAATGTATCAAACAAAAAATATGTAAAAAATGACATTAAGGATTTGGAAACTACCACCAACTTCTAGTTTGTGGTAATTTGCGAATTCTTTTCAAAAAGAATTTTTTTTTTTAAAACAAAAGGTGCCACATGACGCCAATACATGCCCTTAGGGCATGTATGTGCGCCATATGCCCCCAAATTTCTTTTTCAGGGGTGCAGCAGGGTGTTCTTGAGACACCCATGCACCCTTGGAAAAATTCCTAATTTGCGATGAGCTAATTGCTAATCGCAAATTGCACCTTCATTCCTATGAGACTCCTAGCCCATGGAAATGAATGGGTAATTTGCAATTAGCAATTTGCTCATTGCAAATTAGGAATGGTAAAGAATTGCTATTTATTCCTTAAAATTCGCTATTTAGGAAATGCAAAATAGTTTGATGGTACATATGGCGGTTCATCTGTAACAAGATAAGAAGCTTAGGGATAGATTTATGATGACTGGCGTATCACCAGGGATGTGCCAGTCATCTTGCGCCGCTGTTCCGCCACCCATGGTGTGCTGCATTTACAATGCGGCGCAGCATGGGGCAAAAATGGCACAGATGCGTGACGTATCTGTGCTGTAAAGGTGGCGCATTGCTGGAATTGTATCGCAAGTGCGATGCAGCTCAAGCAAGGCTCAGGGGTGCCCCATCTCCACAATGTTGCGTCAAGACCTATGCCTGCTTAAAGCAGGCGCAGGGTTTTGACGCAGCTTTCTCCTATCTGATTGTAAATACGGCACACCATGGGTGGCAGAGCAGCGGTGCACGTTATCTGGTGCATGCCTGGGGATGTGCCATTTAACATAAATCTGCCCCTTTACATTTAAGTATGTGCAGGGGACACAGAGTTGGTGAGGCTTATCCAAGATTAAGAAGAGATGAGTCCTGTTCACTGAAAAATTAGACATAGGCTTCACCTGCTCAGCATCGCTGGACATGGCTAAATAATAGCTGCAAAATGTTACTCTTGTTAAACAATTTTACTATTATAATCTCTGAGATTTGTCTCTTACTCTGCAACATCTCATTGTTGTTATCTTTCTTTAAAGATAAAGACAACATCAACATGAGCGACAATCTGCAATCAGTTGATTTTGACCTCATCATTGAACTTGTAATTGAAACATCAGTGGATGTTGATCCCTTGGATGATTTAAATCCTGAGGATGAAGAAGAGCGTGATGAGGATGCAGATTTGTCCGAATTATATGAGATAGGGTGGGAAGCTGACCTGCTTGAGCCTATGGAACTATAAACATTTATTTTTAAAATTTATAATAAATAAAAAGTAAAAGTGTAAACCGTTTAATTTAAAAATAAAGACACCTTCAAAAACAGGTTATGTGTAGTGTCTTCAATAAAATATTAAAATATGCTCATAAAATTAGATCAGATTCACATATAAAATAGCACAGGTAACATGAATATAAATTCCATTTCTTTTCTGCTATTTCTGTATTGTAAATTTGCCAAGGACTAAAAAATCTTCTATTTAAAATGTCAAGTAGTGTGTTAAGTTTTTGATCACTGATATTGATTTACTGTTTGGTAATAGTGGTTAATAACATTTTTTAATATATTTTACCACAGATTCAACTGCAGATCATTTCAACATTTCACCATGCCAACGAAAGAAAGAGAGAGAAAGGCTGCAAAACGTCAAAGACAGCAGGCCAATCAAAAGAAGCAGCCGTCCTCTAACAAAAAGATTTGTCAAGTCACGAAGAAAGCACCGGGTAAGAGTACAAAAACATTCATAAGAAATATGTGTAGTAAAAAAAATATTACTACAGAAAATGTTTCAGTCCATAAAAAGAGAAGCAATTCAAATGGAAAGGAAAGGCCAATCAAAAATGTTACTGCTAGAGCAAGAGATAACTCTGTGCATGATAGTAGAAGGAAACAACAGTTTAGGGACATTCGTAAACGAATGTTCCGCAACAGGATAATTGGCAATTTGTTAAAAAATATTAAGAAAGGTCAACAGAAAGTGGTTTTTTATAAGAGAAAAAAAAAAGTTGAGAAAGTTATTGATCAGGCATTTGAAATTAAACGTAAGTTATTTATTTTGATAATCAATAGAATTAGGAAGCTAAAGAAGGCAATTTATGATTTCAAAAGAAATAGTAGATGGAAGAGAATAGTTAATCGTAGTAATTTTTGTGAAGTTTTTTCTGGAGAATGGATGCATAGTTCAAGCTCTGAGGCATTTTTTAATGAGGAGAGTTATTTCCAGGATAATGATTTGGTGCATGCAGTTGACACCAGTGGTCGTGCTTATGAAGTGAAAGATGGTTGTCCAGTTGAAAAAGAAAAACTTGTGACAACAGAGGCAGAAGAGGTGTTAGGTAATGAGGTTTTAGGAAGACGTGCTAAGGGTCGTGTGTACACCTGGAAGTGTAGTAGTATTTGTAGTGTGCGACAGGATTCCATCAAATTGCTTTGTGATTTTGTACGGTCATTTAATAAGAAAAGTTTGAAGCAGAAAATGATGTTGTTGCAAGAATTAGATCCTTGCAGAGTGAGAGAAGTGACAGGTTTGCATGGTCATTCACTGGCTTGTCTTTCCAGGAGAGTATGCCAGAGTGTTTTTCATCATTTCAGGATGCTAGCAGTGCATCATAATAAAGTGAGGAAATTAGTTAGAATGTTGTATTATGCTAAGAGTCCAGCAATTATGCTTAAACAATTATGCGCTGCTCTTTTGCATGGTTCTGAAATAGATGTGAAGAATATATGTGAAGAAATTGAGTTTTGTTACTTTGGAAGTAAAGAGGAGAATGTTGAAATTGACCAAGAAGAAGCGGGTAATGTGGAAGATAGTGTACAGGTTTCCAGTACAGATAATTTCCAGAGGGAAATTGCGACGTTTCAGGTCAAATCAAGTGAGAGGCCAAATTTCACTTGTGTGTGTTGTCGACGCACTTATTATAAGAATCAGACTAAGTTAGTGGATTTATATGCAAAAAGTGAAAGGGAAAATAATAGTGAATGGAAGGATTTCACAACATACTTGATGGTAGAAAATTGTTTTGATTTGGGATTGGATCAACGTGTGTGTACTTATTGTTGTAACAAATTAAATCAAAACCAGATGCCTGCTAGAGCAGTTCATAATAATCTGGAATTGATTGAGATTCCTTCTGAATTGAAGGATTTAAATACTTATGAATCTATTTTGATTCAAAGTATCCATCCCTTTCAGGCTATTGTAAGAATGGAGCCAAAGACAGGGAAATTGCCTCCATCAGATTTACAGAGAGGATTAAAGGGAAGAGTTGTTTATTTGCCTCTAGATTTGAAGAAAAACATTAACACAATTGGAGTAGAAAAAGTGGACGAGGAACCTCTGGTTATCTTAGTTATTGGGGTTCCGACAAAGAATAAGAAAATATGGCAAGATTTAGTAGATGTTAGGAAAGTTAAAAAGGCAACATTGTATTTGAAAAAAAATAATAAATTCTATAAGAATGTATATGTTGCAGAAGAGGAAGTAAGTGAGGAAGAGGATAGCGATTTGTGTGCTGGTCAAATTGAGAAAGTAGAACCCTCTACTAGTGAAGAAATATATGAACATTATAGTGTTCATCCTTTGCATTCCAAGGAAGTCATGGGGAATGCTATTGAGTTGTTTCAAATGAAACAAGCCAAAGGGAGTCCCATTAGTGTTTGGGAGGAAAGTTTGGAAGCTCGGTGTTTCCCACAGCTTTTTCCAACAGGTCAGGGACGAAGATATGATGAGCGACCTCATCAAATTCCTGCTTCTGAATACCAGACTTTGCGATTGTATGCAGGAGATGCTAGGTTTCGACAATGCATTCCTTATTTGTTTCATCTCCTGTTTGAAAGCGATCTGTCTGGACTGTCATATGCAGTGAACCACATCTTGAAAAGTGGTATACACATGCAAAACATCTCGGCAAGTGACTTTATGGATAAAGTCAATGTCCAAGACAGTATTTTGGATTCTCACCTGATTAATCTCATGGCGTGTCAGCGTGGTACTAATGAGTACTGGTACCGTCGTCATGGTGATTTAAAATGTATGCTGAGGAACTTAGGTTTATCCCACATGGTTCCTCACTCTGAGCTGTGCCGAGTATGGCTGGGAAGACTTACTTGAATTTCTACGAGAGGCAAATGCTAACATAGATAACATCGAATTCAAGACACCCGGAGAACTGTGCTCTTTGGATCCAGTCAATGTATGTAGGTACTTCAATCATAGATTTGAAGCTATGATGTCTTTCATCATGAATAAGAAGAATCCACCTCTTGGAGAGGTGTTGGATTTCTTCTGGAGAAAGGAGTACCAAGCAAGAGGTGCTCCTCATATACATATGTTGTTGTGGATCAAGGATGCACCTAAATTTGGAACGGATCCAGAAGACTCAGTGATGAGTTTCATCCAACAGTATTCTACGTGTGCTGTTCCAAACGCAAAGGAGAAGAAAAGCCTAAGAGAAAAAGTTCTGCGTTTCCAAAGCCATCGATGTGGAAAGTACTGCCGTCGTAAATTCCGAAACAAGGACAAGTTCTACACCAAATGTCGTTTCGGCTTTCCACGACCGGTGATTTCTAAAGGAAGAGTAAACAGTTTGATGTCTTCGCTGCGACATAATGTGATGAAGAAATCACCTAAAAACACATACAATTGGAAGAGGAACGAAGAGTCCAAGTACATCAACGACTACAACCCGGTGATTTTGTCCATGTGGAATGCTAACATGGATATACAGTTTGTGGCTGATAACTGTATGGCTGTGGCTCGGTATGTGACATCTTACATCACCAAAAAAGAGAAGACAGAATTGAAGGATATGTGGGAGGACATTTCCCATGAAAAGAGCCTCAGCAAGAAGTTGTACAGTTTCAGTCTGAAGATGTTGTCGCATCGAGAAATCGGAGCTTACGAATGTTCTGACCGGTTGTCTTCAGCAAGTCTCTATGCCAAGTCCAGGAGTATCGTTTGGGCGAGTGTTGGTCTTGCTGCAACGCGTAATCGAGTTCTGAAACCTGTGCGGGAAATTGAGTATTTGGCGGAAAAGGAGCCAAACAGTACCGACATTTTGAAGAGCAACATGTTGGATACATATTATCCAAATCGAAGCAGTCACCTCGAGAATGTTTGTCTGTATGAGGTTCTGCAAAATTACATATTCAAGAGGAACATCAAAGAAGATACTGAGAAAGGAGTGTATGCTGTGATAGGAAGTGAGGGATGTCTGGTCAAGCAAAGAAAATGCCACTTGATAAACCATCGAAAATTGAGTGGCGAATCTCCTGAAAAAAAGGAGTTTTTCTATTTAGCACTTTTGCAACTTTTTAAGCCATGGCGTGCAGAAGAGGAACTGCTTGGAGATTTCCTTTGTTACGAAGACTCATTCAATGCTGCCAAGGAGACCATAGAATGTCCTGCTTTTCCCAAATATGTAGAAATGTTGAATGTGGAAATTGAGCAGGAAGCAACGATTGCAGCCGAGATTGCCAGAGACAGTTCTCAGGATAGTCAGAGTTCTGCTTCATTGAGTCAGGATCCACTAGGAGGACCTCTTATCGAAAATGAAGCTGCCACTGCTATGAATGAAGTGGAAAGAGCCATGGCACATGCTCAGGAGGATGCGGTTAACTTAGAAGAGTTGGAAAGACAACTCAACGTTGAGCAGAGGAAAATATATGACGAACTTACCATGCAAATTGATCATGGATTAAGTCATGACAAGAAAGAGTGCTCATGTACGTCGTTGAAGCCTGTCCGACTGTATGTGAGTGGAGAAGCAGGCACTGGAAAAAGTTTCCTTATTAAAGCAATTTCATGTTATTTGCAGGAAAGGACAGAGTCATCGCTGTCTTGTGTTGTCACCGCTCCAACTGGACTGGCAGCACATAACATTAAAGGGATTACTTTACATCGTTTACTGATGCTGCCAGTGGAGCATGACAACAAATTAGAATATCACAAGCTATCTGGAGATGCTTGTTTTGAAGTTTCAAGAGTCTTGAGGAAAATGAAACTTCTTATCATTGACGAAGTAAGCATGGTTTCCAATGTCATGCTTGCCTTTGTGCATTTGAGAATGCAAGAAGTTCTCAAAACAGAGTATGATGTGTTATTTGGTGGCAAACACATCATTGTTTTCGGAGATCTTCTGCAGCTGACACCAGTGAAAGGGCAACCTGTGTTCAAAATGCTCACGCATGAAGATACCAGGAAGTGCTTAGGGAGCATTGGCAACGTCAATATATGGTTAAACTTCAATTATGCTGAACTGCATGAAAATATGCGTCAGGCAAAGGATGAAGTTTACAAGACTATTCTACAAGATGTTAGAATTGGAAAAGTGACCGAGCATGGGAAAGAAGCTTTACATGCACGATTACTGACAAATTTATATCCAGACGAAGATGTTGTGCCTGAGAATATTTTTCAGAAAGTTACTGAGAAAAAATCTGGAATATGTTTGATGCCAACTCTTGCAGAATGTGCCAAATTCAACAACAAAATGTTGCATTTAGAAAAGCAAGAGATTGTGAAACTGGAAGCTATTGACAGAGTAGAGCATATGGGATCAACAATTATTTTGTCTGAGAATCTGAAAACAAAATTGGATTCATTAGAGAAGAGTATATCTAAAACTGCGGGTTTTGAAAAGACTCTGAATGTGTGCTTAAACTGCCGTATAATTTTAAGAAGGAATTTACATGTTGAAAGAGGTCTGGTAAATGGATCAATGGGTAATGTTGTTGATTTTGTGAAATACAGAAATAGAGATGGAATTGAATTTTTAAAAATTAAATTTGATGGCATTGAGGAAGTACAGCTAATTGCTCGTTGTTCTGCTAGATTTTTGCTTGTAAAAGACTTATATGTTCGTCGTAAGCAGTTTCCTGTTTGCTTGGCATATGCGGTGACAATCCATAAATCGCAAGGTTTAAGTGTAGACTGTGCATTGGTGAATATTGGCAGTTCTGTGTTCAAGGAGGGTATGGCATATGTGGCATTGTCACGAGTTAGAACTTTATCGGGATTGTACTTGATTGAGTGTGATGTCACAAACATTTGTGCGGATCTAGATTGTGTTAAGGAATACAATAGGTTAAGAAGAGAGTATGCGCCACATTTGCCTCAGTATCCTTTGTTTGAGAAACGTGTGGTAGGCCGGAAACGAAGAAATGTGACCAATACTGGGGAGGTTGTAGCAAAAAGACGAAAAGTCGATGAACCTGAAATTATAAGCAGAAACAAAAAGGATTCTTTTGAAGATGTTGTTGGTTTTCAATTTGAAAACAGTTCTGGTGTCAACTGCTATGCTAATGTAGTGGTTAATGTTTTGTTTTCTCTAGAAAATGTAAAAGAAGAGATTGTGGTCAATTCTGATCAAAGATTTTGCAGTTTGTTAAATTCTGTGTTAGAGAAATGTAGCACTGATAGAACAAACATAGAAAGTGTGTCTGAAATTCGAAATCTGTTAGACAGATGTTCAGGCCAAACACAATTCTCTCAAAATAGTCAGCAAGATTGTCAGGAGTTTTTAATGTATATGCTTGATGTATTGCATGATGAAGGTGTAGATGTAGATCACCTGTTTGGGCTTTCTTATCAATGGCAGCATGACTGCGAGAACTGTAGGGTATCAAGTACTACTAGTGTAGACTCAGAAAGATTTATATATTTAACTTTGCCAGACAGTAAATCAGTCTCTTTTAATAAGCTAGTAAAAGCAGCTGATCACAACATGGAGTGTAGCCAATGTAAATCTGAAATGATCTCCACATTATTTATACAAACATATGGCCAGTATGTCATTTTAATGTTCCAACGATGTAGGCCTGATGGAACAAAATTGACAACTTTAATTAAAAATGTTGTGGCTTCACAGTTGTCAATATCAGGAAGGACTTTTGTAACTGTAGCAATTATATATCATGATGGTCCTTCAATAACATCAGGACATTATACAGCGTATTTAAAGTGTAGAAATGGCTGGTCATTCTGCAATGATTCTGTTTTAATTTTCAAAAAAAAATTGCCGTATGACCTTAAAAACTCTTACCTGGTGTTTTTAAAACCAAAATTTTAGGGAAAGAATCTCGGGATGTGCTCTGAGGAATTTCAAGAAGTTCTAATGGCTCCTACACGATTTGGCCTTGAGGATAAGTGTAGTACAGAGACATAAGTTCTTACCATAACACTGGACGTCATGGAGAAATACGTGCACTTTGAATGAGTTCAGAAAAACTGTTTCTTTTTATAAGCTAATTGAAGCAGCCAATCAAAACATGGAGTAGAGGGAATGTAAGTCTGCAATGCTGTCTACTGTTTTACATTGCTTTGTCATTAAAAGTGATGTAGAGAATTAAATAATTGTACTAGTCATAAAGGTAGTGTAAGTCTGCTTCATAGTAAGCAGTATCAGTGTGATAGGAAATGTAGAACATGATTGAGCAAGAAGGGGAAGATATTACTAGTCCAGGATTGTGAAAATGATCTTCAACATTTTAATTGTGAAAGTTGCGGAAATACAACATGACGGGATTGGCTTAAAAGAATTCTAAGAGTTATAAATGGCTCAGACACGATTTGGCCTTGTGGAAACGTGTGGTAGAGAGCGAGAAGTCATTTATTGTATGTAACATGTTTTTGAAAACGATGGAGGTTTTCTTTCAGAAAGTGGCGGGTTGAAAGTAATAACAGCACAACAGAGTGTAAGCTGTTCATAGGACATCCTTGGCCGTCATGGAAAGTAAGTTAACTTTAAGGAGTTATGAATTCTGATTTGTTATGTTGTATGGGTTTTTTAAACACAATCATTTTGATTGTGTTTTTTTTTTCCCCGCTGTTATATGATGAATACCTTCAAGTCACTGTTTTAGTGAAATTTGATACATTCTGAGAACAGCAAAAATAAACCATTTAACATGTATAATTAATTCTGTTCTGTTTGCATTTATGGTGTACATGTAGAACTGTGTAGGAGGCATGGAGAAGGTGAGGCTTCTGTAAGTGTCAAAGTTGTTGCATACAGTGCTCATATTCTACGTAGTCTTTTATATTTCATTACTTTCACTGTTTCTGACTGATCTAAAAATTTTTTTTTAAAAAGAACAGTAAGTATAAGGGAAGGAAAAAGACAGTTATGTTAAAAGAAACACAGCTATAGGGAATAAACTAGGGATACTGTTACCCGCAATCCTCTGCTGATGATGTCACTGAGCATGTCATGAATGATGTAATATGTGACATCATCAGCAGTGGATTACGGGTAATAGTATCTCTAGTTTACTCCCCTATAGCTGTCTTTCTTTTAACATAACTGTCTGTTTCCTTCCCTTATACTTACTGTTCTTTTTTAAAAAAAACATTTTTTGGTTCGCTTCCGGTTCGCGTACCGGGGAGCGAACTGGGAAGCGAACTAAGAGAAATAGAGGTTGGCACAGTTCCAAATATTGTACCAATTTTTTAATAACGGGGAGGTAGTTCTGAAAAGAACTTTTTTTTAAATTGTTTTTGTTGTTTTATATTTTTTTATTATTTTTCTGAACATTTTTTTACTTTTTTTGAATTTTTCTGAACAGTTTTATATTTTTTTTGGTTTTTTTTCGGAGGGGGCAACGAAAACGATTCATTGTAAAGGGCTCAACAGGAGCAACAAAACAAAAAAAAAGAATTTATTGTTTGGGGCGTTTCGGACAAACATGAGCATGATTGTCAATAGCTCTGTTGATCAGAGTGATGCTACTTTCTCCGTAGCAAATGAATCCACTGCAATGTACGCAGACTTGTTTTACTTCACGAAATCTCGTTTGTATATTTGGCACCATCTCCCTGCCCTCTGGTCCCGTTACTTCCGGTACAACAGATCTTCTGGCCATAATAGGGAGATTATCTAGGTCGTCCTGTTCCTCTTCTTCCTCTTGTTGCTGAATTATAACTTTAGCAGGTGGTCCACTCTTCCTTGGATGTGGTGGAGGTGGTGGGGAAGCACCAGCTGAAGCTACTAAAGAAGCCATTGCTCACTGGTAACAAAGGGTCTTTCTCTCACAATGATGAAAGTCAGAGTGAGGAAAGAAGGAGGGATTTTCATCATTTGGGAAAAACAATAGTTCTCAACCAATGAAAAGTGTTCATTTTAGATTATATGACCTAGTCTTACATCATTAGGAAACCAAAAGTGAAATGAACCAATGAAAAGTGTTATTACCAAGTCACATGACCTGCTGTGTTTACGTTACGCGCTTTGCAGGGCCTCCCGGTTTGCTTCCAGAAACCTGTGCTTTGCGACTCGGTAAGCGTACCAGTTCGCTAACGTAGCACGTCATATGACGTATCACGCGACAACGCGAAACGTCATGCGGACGGGAGGCGTCACGATGTTGTTTTCTAACGCGGCAGTTGCGGTAAAGAAACGTTTACCGGCTCGCGGTCTATTTCGCGGCATCAAGGTCAGCTAACGGGAAGCTTCCCGATTCGCGAAGCGGGAACGAAGAAAAAAAAATATAAAAAAAAAAAGTTATTAATAAACATATAAAATATATTTTTGGATTTAAAGAAGAATACATTTTACAGCTACAGATATTAGCTGTTAAAAAACCAATGAAACTCACTGAAAAAACCATAGGTTATAGACCATATATAGTTAGGAATTAGCATTTACAAAACCTTGAAAATTCACTGAAAAAACCATAGGTTATAGACCATATATAGTTAGGAATTAGCATTTAGAAAACCTTATTTTACTCACACAAAACCATTGAAATTCCATATATAGTTAGTTGCACTAACTATATATCGCGCACCCGCAATCCACTGCTGATGATGTCACATATTACATCATTCATGACATGGTCAGTGACATCACTGATGACATCACTGATGACATCTCAAATGACATCACTGATGACATGATGACACACCAATACCAGTTACTACATACGCACTCACTGATTCCTACGTCTACACACACATTCACTCATTCACCCATACAATCACTCATACATACAGTCACTTATTATTACAACACTATCATATGCACTCATACACCTATGCAGACAGTCACACACTGCCACTCATCCATGGAGTTACTCACACACCAAGTCAGTCATGTAAAGAATCAATCACACTTCCATTTCTTCATCTATACAGTTAAACACAGAACACCATACTTCAGTGACATCACTGATGACATCACTAATGACATCTGAAATGACATCACTGATGACATCTCAAATGACATCACTGATGACATCATGACACACCAATACCAGTTACTACATACGCACTCACTGATTCGTACGTCTACACACACATTCATTCATTCACCCATACAATTACTCATACATACAGTCACTTATTATTAGAACACTATCATATGCACTCATACACCTAGTCAGTCCTGTGAAGAATCAATCACACTTCGATTTCCTCATCTATAGTTAAACACAGAACACCATACTTTTCACACATATACTAACACATACTTACTCTCTTATACAATCACTGATACAAGTACACATTGATATGCACAGAGTCACACACCTCCCAGCCAGCCACACACACACTCAGTCTTCCATACATCCAGTCATTCTTCAATATGTAAAACGTATTTAAACTTTACAAAAACACACAGACACTAGATGATGTCATCAGTGATGTCATCAGTGATGTCACTGACCATGTCATGAATGATGTAATATGTGACATCATCAGCAGTGGATTGCGGGTGCGCGATATATAGTTAGTGCAACTAACTATATATGGAATTTCAATGGTTTTGTGTGAGTAAAATAAGGTTTTCTAAATGCTAATTCCTAACTATATATGGTCTATAACCTATGGTTTTTTCAGTGAATTTTCAAGGTTTTGTAAATGCTAATTCCTAACTATATATGGTCTATAACCTATGGTTTTTTCAGTGAATATATATATATATATATCCCTTCTCTCGGTTCCTCATTGCCGGGTAAATGCAGCGCTCTACGTCGGTTCGTGTTCATGAGCAAGGGAGAGGGCTCCCGAAACGCGTTGATCTATGTCTGCCTGCCACAATATTGATCTGAAGGTTAAAATATGATAAAAAGTGTAAAATTACCGGAGTACGCGAGTTCGTCCTGATTATTCACTCTGCAAAGAGTGAATTGTGTCTACATATATATATATATATATATATATATATATATATATATATATATATATATATATATATATATGTATATATATATATATATATATATATATGAATACAGCAAAGTTCTCTTCAAAAGAAGACGCCGCACACCACCTCAGGTATCAGATTTAGTTGTTTATTTCATGTAGGTTCCCCACCTACGCGTTTCAGACAGATACACTGTCCTTGATCACGGTTACAAACACGTGTCCATCATTTGTTTCTACTATTTATACTGGCTAACTCCACTTGGCAATTAAGGTGCATTGTGGGTGCAGTAACCGTGATCAAGGACAGTGTATCTGTCTGAAACGCGTAGGTGGGGAACCTACATGAAATAAACAACTAAATCTGATACCTGAGGTGGTGTGCGGCGTCTTCTTTTGAAGAGAACTTTGCTGTATTCACAAATTTGCGAGGGTGTCCTGAACCTCGCCGCCAGCACCAGCTTTTTGCTGCTCCTCTCATATTGGGACGTTTGCTGAACAAATATATATATATACATATATATATATATATATATATATATATATATATATATCACCAAACCAATCTCGACCATCAAAGAAGGCGCTGACTCCGTGTATCTCAGTTCAAGGGTTTTTATTTCTTAAATCAGCTTCTGCTCAGACGCGTTTCGGCGGCTACTCCCGCCTTGCTCACTAACATCTGACCCCTGAATAGTGCGCTTTTATATACATTTTACACTGTCACATCAGCTATAATTAACATAACTAATTGGCACTTTTCTTGTTGCCATGGTGACTTTAATTACACCCTCGTGTTGACGTGACTGAAATCATGACTGTTGCATCTTTTGGCGGGTCAGTTAATTGCTATATCTCACGTATATTCACACGTTATCTAAACATTAACATCATGTTTTGAATCACTTGGGTTTGAAAACATCATTGTATTGCAATTACCACACTCGATTTTTATATACCACATATATTTCCGAACCATGTATTGTAATAATTACATTTCCCACTTGTCAAAATTAAAATGATTACACCCTTCGTGTTTCTCCTACGTCATGGAGGTTTGGGCGTATCTGGGAGAGGGGTGTGACACACACGTGATTGGGATTGGTTTGCGGAACGAGTGATGAAAAAGGCTCAGGTATACCGACAATCGGTTTGCTATGCCTGGTGGCAGAGTCAGAACATGTTGCAGCCTTCACAGTCCCTCCTCGTGCTGCCGGTAAGCTACACATTATGTTTGTCTACAAAGTATGTATCTTCCTTGTTGTGGTGATCCCGTGAGCCCCTCTACTCGTTGAGACACTCGCCCGCATATATATATATATATCCCACAACAGAGCTCCTTCCGGACTGTAGGGGACCCAAGGAGAGTGGCACACACGCCGGCGGAGCACACTGGTCAAATCAATCACAAACAGCCACAGGATAAGCACGCTCTCAGGAAAGAAGGCTCCATGCTCGTATATTTCCACCACAGTGTTTATTTTCACAACGCATTTCGATTTCTTCCGAAACCTTGTTCACGTGAAATGTGCACCACGGGAACAGTGATTAATATAGCCTGGTAAAACCTCAAATCTGATAACATTATAGGGGGTACCATTCCAGACAGGCCCAGCATGACATACAGGAGGGGTAGGAATGTCAGGGATATGCTAGTGGGGAGTGACATTACTATCTACCCCAAAAGACATGAATATGGTATCAGGGGCTTTTTTCCCTGCGGCCATTGCAAGGCCTGCAGAACCAGCAAGTTTCGCAAAGAGGCTAACTACAATGGTGTCAGCAAGGACATATCTCAATTCCTCATGTGTAGTTCCTCTTTTGTTGTGTGCACCATAGAATTCCCTTGCAATCTTTGGTATACTGGCAGTACCACACTCATGGCACATTTCTCCACTTCATCCGACATGAGCTTCTTTATCCTTGAACTAATTGAACGTAATCCCATGGGTGGCAACATGGTTCTTACACTGAGGCAGAGAGAGTCTAAATACATTATAGACTATCAAACTAAGAGTCCAGGGGGGTTGAATCAGGACGAGGAGGTTACGATACATCTGAAAGAAAAATAGCTCCCAACTCTGCGTTGAGCTCTAGCTGTCCGACTTCTTTATCCTAGCCCCTCTGGACTGGATGCAGTTTTACTGCGCATCTGTCTTCTATTTGTATTTCGAGTACATGCCGCATATAATTCTTACATGCTTTTAATATTCTATTTGCATGATTTCTTTCGTGGCCTTTACTTTATGCCTTTCTGATTTCGTGTGCCACATATGTGTGCGGTAATGTGAAATGTTCATTTTGAATTTGAGACTTTGGGTTTTAATCATTCTCTGTGCTTTTGCTTCTTTACAGGAGGAAAGGAAGGGGCCCACTCACCTGTACTCACCTGCACAGGCCTCCTACCCTTTTCCCCATGATTACACCTTCACAGGTCATTCAGCTGGTAAACTTTGATGTTCATGTGGATTTTGTAGAGCACTCCTAGCCAGGACTTGGGCACAGCAATTTACAATTGGGAACCCCTCCAGTTTTGGGGTCATTCAGTAGATGGTTGTCTGGCACTTGCCATACTGACTTTACATTGGACTGTAAGACCTTTGAGTTTACACTTTTTTAACTGCACTCTGGCACTTGTTCATCATTGGCACTCTGCGACTGAGCAATTTGACCACGTGTCCACTTGAGTATCATGAGACTTCACACAGATGTCTTAAGCACATGATCATCACTAACTCCTGCACGGTCGCGTGATGTAACTGGGTCTTCTGCTAGTACTTATTTTGCCAGTTGTACCCATGGGCTGGGGCACCGATTTCCGGTCCGTACTCTTTGGCGTTGGCCCACAATCTTAGTCCTGTGTCGCCATCATGTACTATCCCCTCTTGCCACGCAATGTGCACTCAGTATTGACTTTGATTTGATTTTGGCCATGGATGCATGATGCCCACAAGGGCAATGTAGTTATGGTTCTACACATGAACTCGTTTTACTTACACAACATGTATTTGATGTGTTCATGTCCGTGAGTCAAGCACCTGATAAAGTTGCATTTGTGTTGAATGAATTAACTTATTCCAATATTCTGATGTCATGGGTCCCCGTACCGCATAAAGTGAGCCCGACAATACATACCTGTGGGTCGTATCTATCAATCCTTTTTTGTCCTACCTACTGATGACTTACAAAATGCACTTTCATTGTTTGTACACCAATGCCTACTTTGTACCTAGCCCACTCCAACATGTCCACCACTATTCTAGTGGTGGTCCATTGCATTTGTTTCCTATGTTTACCAGGCTATATTAATCACAATTGCCGTGGTGCACGTTTCACGTGAACAAGGTTTCAGATGAAATTGAAACGCGTTGTGAAAATAAACACTGTGGTGGAAATATACGAGCACAAAGCCTTCTTTCCTGAGAGTGCGCTTATCCTGTGGCTGTTTGTGATATATTTTTATATATATCAAACCTATTGGCAGACTCTTTCTGGTCCAAGAGCTACCTTTCTGCCAAATTTGGTGTAATTCCATCCAGTGGTTCAGGCAGTAGTCATGTTAAAAATCCCTATGGAAATTAAATCTGGAAATACACTCCCCCTCTTTTTCTCGGCCCCTACTTGACGGATTACCCTGAAACTGTCATCACACAATAAGACCAACTGGCACTCTTTTTGGGAAAATTTGTGAAGATTCATCAACCAGCGCCAAAGCTATAGGCAAGTCAAAAAACACTTTTTTTTATGAAACTAGGTCCTAACTATAACTGTCATTTGAGATGTCATAAGTGATGTCATGAGTGATGTCATTTGTGATGTCATTAGTGATGTCACTAACTGATGTAATATGTGATGTCAAAAGCAGTGGATTGCGGGTTGAAAGTTATAGTTAGCTCTGGGAACTATAACTGCTGAATTTCACTGGTTCTGTGCCAGTAAAATGTAGACCTAACTATAACGTCCCTGTAACCTTTGATTTTTTTCAATGAATTTCTAAGGATTTTTTTTTTTTTTTTCTAAGTATAACATCCCTGTGACCTTTGTTTTTTCAGCGGAGCTATTTGTTGATACAAGCTTTATTTTTTGTGAATAACCTATTTTTGGTGATATCTTGTATATGTATGGTCGATTTATGTTGTTTTGATCTTGTTTTGTTTAGATAAAGATCTCCTATACTTGTAAGCTGGTGTGGTGTCCATTTGTAGTGCGATCACTGTATTGATGTATTTGTGCACAAATGCTTTACACACTGCCTCTGAGATAAGCCTGCCTGTCGTATCAAGCTGCCAAGGCAGTGAGCAGGGGTTGACCAAGGACATAACTCCCTTACCCTGACTAGAAGCAAGGGTCCCTACTTGGACAACGGTGCAAACCATTGTGAACCGGAGACCCCAATTTTTAACAATTCCTAACTATAACATTCCTGTAACCTTTGTTTTAAGTGAATTTCTATGTTTTTTTAGGTAGTAGTCATGTTTGGAGAGTGGAGGACAAAGGGGGCGGGCCCCTGGTCAACTCTCTGGAATCCCACTGTTTAGGGCTTACAGGAGGTACCAGGAAGTCTTCTTGTCGTCCAAGGTCCCTCAGGAGTAAAGCTGACTTTATACCTCAACATCCTTAGGAGACAACTACCCCTCCTCTTACCTCCAGTAAGTTCCACACAGCAGGATTGGTGAGAGGTCTTTGGAGGCTGCACCCCCTTTCTCCACCACTCAGCAAATGCACCTCTAGGCAGACTACTAGCCTGGAGATGAAGTCCACTTGGCTCTTGACGGTCCTTGGGGGCTAACTGACGCTCATGTTACCTCCAGTAAATCCAACACAGCTCATTTGCCAAGAGGTTCTTGGAGGCTGTTAGAAATGGAGTTTCTGGTTGGCTAGAGTATGCATCTAAGCCAGGCAGAACCCACCACTCTAGTCAGGGTAAGGGAGTTACTCACTGAAGATAACCCCTGCTCGCCCCCTGGGCAGCTTGGCAAAGCAGTCAGGCTTATCCCAGAGGCAATGTGTAAAGCGTTTACACAACACACTCACACTGCAGCGACAAACTAGGCACACCACAAAAGAACTCCATTGAAGGTTATATAAAAATAGCCTTTCTATTATCCATAAAAAACACATTAGAACACAGTCACATATAATACTGTGCCACTAGGCACTTGTCATGACTTCACAGGGATTACATCAATCACTAGACTAATCAGGCCACTGTCGTAAACACCAGTTAGCCCATCCGGTAAATAATGGAAGATAGCACACATCAGAGTCTAAAACTCAAGCAGATTACAGAATACAATCAATTCAATTCAATACATTTATTAAGCATTTGGATCTCTAATGAGGTCTACTTAAAACGCACATGAATAATCATAGTATCAACCCAGCAACCATTAAAACAATACTTCAATAAAACCATTCTATCTACACCATTACATCAATTCATACAAAGTTAATAATAGAAAGACATAAAAATATTTCCAAAAATCGATATTATTTAAGCAGCAATAAAGACCTACAGTGGAGGAAAGCTAAAGTAGTCACACCATATGGGATTTTAGAACATGTACTGATAGATTAACTCCAAAAACTGTTTCATCTAATGGCATATTGTTGAATAAAATGCTTCATATAACAAC
Source organism: Lissotriton helveticus (assembly GCF_964261635.1). Classification (NCBI taxonomy): domain Eukaryota; kingdom Metazoa; phylum Chordata; class Amphibia; order Caudata; family Salamandridae; genus Lissotriton; species Lissotriton helveticus. The sequence goes on from NC_136067.1 coordinate 194,812,275, forward strand.
AATAATAACAAATCATTAAATATAGTGAATGTTACAACAGCAATAGGGTAGCAGCAATTAAACAAATACCTCCTATACTAGAACAATAAAGAATAAGGTCCTGTTAGGTAGAAATACAATTAGGAAAAAGATCCTATCATAGCAGCACCACATATTTTATCTAAACTGCATCAAAAAGCAGCAAAGACATTTCCCTCTGAACTTTTTTATAATGGGAAAAGGAACCTAGTTAGTGCAAACAGCAAAATATAAACAACACTCTTATATTTATAGTTCTCCTCAAGTGAAAAAACAAATACACAAATGAAAACTAATTTGTTGTATAGCCAACCATACCCGGGGTCTAATAAATCCATTTAAAATATATTCATAAACTCCATAAAAGAGTTAAAAACTGTAGTGCATACTATTTCATTTTTCGGACAAAACTAAAATTCTCTAGCAGATGAAACATTTTTGATGCCATTCTGCATAAACATTGGACGGAGCCACCTAAATCGAGATGTAATCGAAACCGGGCATTCAAACAAGATGTGATTGAGATTCTGAGTAACCTGATTACAAAAGTTACAGTTTTTCCCCCTTCCTATTAGGTGACCAATTTACAATTGAATCATTTAGTGGTAGGAGGTTTATGCGGCAAAGAGTTTAATTCTATGAGAGATATTTCTTAGGAACTCTCGGGGAAGCATTCTTAACTATTGTTTCCAGTCTGGCCTCATTCTGAAAATACTAATATCTCTCTGATAGCTAATTAAGCCACTAGAAATCTTTAAAAAAAGATTTTAATTCTATGGGAGTTAGGGATAGAACGAAATCCTCTTGCACATTAAAATGTTGCAGTGCCAAAAAGAAATTGTTACAAAACGAGTATTTATACATTTTTCCATCAAACATTTCCTGTTAAATAAAACTCCTCAAAGAAAAAGGTTCACTGTTCTTTAGCTGATAAAACCAATGGATTAACCTAGCTAGACCTTGTGAAAAGGAGCTTACCTAGCCAAATTCTAGCCTAATGGTGGCTATTGGAACCAGGTCGCTCCCCTCCTGCCGCACAGCTCAACCTGTGTGCCAGTGCCTCCCCCCCCTAGCTGCCGCTCTGAGAGTGAGTTCTTGCCTGCTGTGCCCCTGATCGCCACTGTCTTGAATGAGTGAACTGTTGCCACTATTCTGTACTGTGCTTAATCTTACTTTGTGCTCTGCTCCTGTTGTGTTTTATGTACTTTGTGCCCTGTTTATTTTTTCAGTTTTCGCTCTGTTGCCGTCTCTGCCCACGCGTCGCCCCCCTTTTTCTCTTGTGTATCCCTGCCCAATTTCGCCACTGCATCCCTGCGGCCCCGCCCCCTTGTCTCCCATTCGCCGCCCCGCCTCCCAGATGATCCTCCCTCCCTCCATCCCCGCCTTAAATGGCGGCCACTGCACAGCCGTGCCGCTGGCACGCCAAAGGCGCACCTAAGGCAAGCCCCTCTGCGCCCGTCCACGCCTGGACCGCTGCCAGCGCCAGAATCCCTGGACCCCGTGATCGCAACAACATCAGACTCCACTAAGATGCCAGCAGCCTCCATGCACTCAACGCCAGCTGAAACCACACCTACTTCCAGGCTACCCTGAAACGGACCCATTGACCCTTCTCCTGCCGCACCTGCAGCTTCACCTGCGACAGAACCACCAAACCTCCAAGGACTAGACCCAACCACCTCCGCTGCATACTCCTCAACACCCGCTCCGCTTTCAAACACGCTGGCGAGCTCTGGGATCTGCTCGACACCTCTGCCCCAGATGTGGCCTTCCTGACCGAGACCTGGTGGAACGACTCCTTGGCGCCCGACATCGCCATCCTGGACGGCTACAAGATCACCCGCAGGGATCGCGCCAGCGGAACTGGAGGAGGAATAGCCATCGTCCAGAAGTCCAACCTCAAGGTCGCCACCCATGCAGACGACACCCTCCACACCGTTGAATACCTGCACTTCCGGATCCACACCGACCCCAACACCACCCTCAGAGGAACACTCATCTACTGACCCCCCTGACCCCGGGCTCAGTTCAGCAACTCCTTCGCTGACCTGGCCAGCACCCACGCACTCGCTTCCATGGACTACATCCTCCTCGGGGACCTGAACTTCCACCTCGAGAACAAAAACGGCGCCAACTCCACCACCCTGATCGACAACCTCACCAACCGTGGCCTCAAACAACTAGTCACCGCATCCACCCACACCGCCGGCCACACACTGGACCCCGTCTTCTCCACAGGCACCCACGTCACCTTCGACCACACCACCAAACTCCACTGGACCGACCATCGCTGCATTCATTTCACCTTCAAGAAACCAACCACGCACCACCACACCCAACAGCTACCTCGCCGCTGCTGGGGCAAAGTCACCGAAGACCGGCTGATCACCAACCTTGCCCAGAACCCACCCACCGACCCCACCAACCCAGACGCCGCAGCCCGCAACCTCGGACAGTGGATCGACGACTGCGCCAACACCCACGCCAGCAAGAGAGCCACCTGGTTCACCGACGAGCTCCAGACCTCCAAACGCACATGCCGGAAACTGGAGAAAATATGGCTCCACAAATGCACACCGGACAAACACGCAGCCCACAAGGACGCCACCCACAGACATCACCACCTCATCGGATTAGCCAAGAGATACTCCTTCAAAGATCGCTAGGACAACAACGCACACGACAGCAAAGAGCACTTCAGCATCATAAAAGAACTCTCCAACCCCAGCGCCAACACCAACGACATCCCGCCCTAACAAGAACTGTGCTACTCACTAGCCATCTTCTTCCACCGTAAGATCGCTGACATCCACGTCAGCTTTAACACCACAACCGCCCCAACTACGCCAGACTCCACCTCCCCTGTAAACACCACCAGCGCCATCCGCCTGACCTCCTGGTCCAACGTCAACGACGACGAGACACGCAAGATCATGAACTCCATCAACGCAGGATCTCCGTCAGACCCGTGCCCCCACCCCATATTCAACAAAGCAGACGCAGCCATCGTACCCCAACTACGGAAGGTCATCAACATCTCCTTCGAAACAGTGACATTCCCGGAAAGCTGAAAGCACACCGAAATCAACGCCCTCCTCAAGAAGCCCAAGGCGGACCCCAAGGACCTCAAGAACTTCAGGCCCATCTCCTGCTCCCGTTCCCGGCAAAGGTCATCGAGAAAATCATCAACAGGCAATTGGCCCGCGACCTTGAAGACAACAACATCTTGGACCCGTCCCAGTCCGGATTCAGACAAAACCACAGCACCGAGACAGCCCTCATCGCCGCCACAGATGACATCAGGCGCCAACTAGACAACGACGAAACATCAGCCCTCATCCTATCGGCCACCTTCGACATGGTCTGCCATCGCACTCTAAAGACCCGCCTCCTAGAAGCTGGAATCCAAGAGAAGGCCCTTGACTGGACCATGTCCTTCCTCTCCGGTAGAACCCAGAGCGTCCGCCTCCCACCCTTCCGATCCAAAGCCACCGACATCATCTGCGGCATCCCCCAGGGCTCATCACTCAGCCTGACGCTGTTCAACATCTACATGGCTCCCCTCGCACAAGTGGACCGCCGGCACGACCTCAACGTCATCTCCTACGCCGACGACACCCAGCTTATCCTCTCCCTCACCAAGGACCCACACAATGCCAAAACCAACCTCCACGAGGGAATGAAGGCCGTCGCCGACTGAATGAGGAGCAACCGTCTGAAGCTGAGCTCGTACAAGATGGAGGTACTCATCCTCGGACCCACCCCCTCAGCCTGGGATAACTCCTGGTGGCTGACCACACTGGGAACAGAACCAACACCCACCGACCATGCACGCAACCTAGGATTCATCCTCAACTCCTCCCTCTCCATGGCTAAGCAGGTCAACACCGTCTTCTCCTCCTGCTACAACACTCTCTGCATGCTCTGCAGGATCTACAAGTGGAACCCGACCGAAACAAGAAGAACGGTGACACAGGCCCTCGTCAGCAGCAGACTGGACTACGGCAATGCACGCTAAGCAGGAATCCCAGCCAAGCACCTACGCCCGACTGATCGTCAAAGTCTCCTGTCGCAGCCACATCACCCCCCACCTACAGTGGCTCCCCGTCGACAAGAGGATCACCTTCAATCTCCTCACCCATGCACACAAATCACTACACAACGCCTACCTCAACAGCAGACTCAACTTCTACACCCCCACCTGCCAGCTCCGCTCCGCCAGCCTCGCCCTCGCCGCTGTCCCCTGCATCCAACGGACGACCTGCGGCGGCAGATCCTTCTCCTACCTCACCGCCAAGACCTGGAACACCCTCCCTACCCACATACGGCAGACCCAAGGCCTACTCGCCTTAAGAAGACTCCTCAAGACCTGGCTCTTTCAGCAGTAGCAGCACCCCCTCCCCCCAGCGCCTTGTGACCCTCACGGGTAAGTAGCGTGCTCTACAAGTACTCTGATTGATTTATTGATTGTATTAAAATTACATAGTTTGCGAAAGATTTGGCCTTCGATCTTATCCAAAAAGTTCCCTTCACTTACTGGTATAGATTCAATTGCATATAACAGGGTAGGAGGAATTTTAGTTTCAAAAACTTAAAGCAAATGTGAGAAATGTCTTCAACCCATAGTATTATAAAATAGGCGTAGGCCATTTGCATGCGACGTTGCTTTAGAAGAGCTATGATCAATATGGAAACTAATACTCGTACTACTTGAAATAACTTTCCACAAGTAAATCTCCAATTTTTTAGGACCAATTCTCCAATTAAATTTACAAGCGTTTCTGTTTAAAAACCAAGACCTTACTTTTAGAAATAATTATTTTAAAAAATTGTACCGACGTATAATTCTGTAGTCGTGACAATTTTTTATTCAAATCTATAGGGGTCAGGTCCATAATTACAATATCGTCTGTATACATAAAACAAGTCAAGGAGCGGCCACCTATCTTTGGAACGTCTCCTTCCGTTAAGGAAAAAATATCCGGTAGATCTCTTACATATAAAGAGAAGATTAGAGGTGCTCATAGGCAACCTTGCTTCAGTCCGTTTTCCGGAGTAATTGTTGAAGATAGGCCCTTAGTTCCCCCCATTAAAACCCGGCACCATGTTTGCGAGTGTAAAGCAATAACTAAGGATAACAAGTAGGAAGCATCCCCATTTTATATAAATTTTTCCAGAGAAGTGGTCGATCTATATTATCAAACGCAGTAGAAAGGACTATCAATGCTACATAGACATTTGTTTTGCGCAAGCCTGTATATTTCTCTTCTATTAATTTCAACAAGCAGATGTTTTCTAGAGTGGAATGATTTTTACTAAATCCTGCTTGCTCAATGAGGAGGATTTTCTCCTCTACTACCCAGTCATTGAGATTCTCGAGAATACTACGGGCAAAGAGTTTCCCTACTGCGTCTAATTTGTTGGTACTTAACTGGAAGATGTCTTTCATCCTTTTTGTGCAGCCGGATAAGGATACTACCAGACCATGACGAGGTGTTCCTCCCATACCAATAGCAGTGTTCAAACAGGGGGGTAAGATATGTTGGCCGTAATAGAGGCTCTTTTTTCATATTGGACATGGGGATTTCATGGGGGGCCATTTCCCCTGAAGCTCTCATTTTTTTTTAAATCATTCTAACGATTTCTTCCTTAGTAGGGGTATAAACTGAAATTTTTGAGGAGTTTATTCAAGAGAAGCAGGGCAAAAAGGAATTTAAATTTGTGGAATAAAGTTCTACTAAGTGGGATTTCTATTCTTCTTCATTTATTGGAATAGTACGAGATTTAATTCTAGTGCCACAACTTTCCGCAATTATTTCCCAGTTTCGTTTTGAATTATTTTTGGCTCCAGCTTCTTTCAATTGTACCAATTCATATTCCTCCTTTTTTGTTTTAAGGAGCTTTTTTTCTGTTGCCTTTTCCTCTTTTTCCTAATAATCTATTTCGTTCAGGAGAGTAGTTCCCAAATTGGGCCCTTACTAGTTTGTTTAAAACCCTATTTATTTGAAGTAATTGATTAAAACCAGATCTCTGTGTAATTTTTGAGTGAAAAGGTTTACAGGACAAAACCATAGTTTTATTTTATTTATTAATTATTTTATTTAAAGAGTTTTGTATAGCGTGAACAAGACCCTTGGGTATCAGAATGTTTTACATTACCTGAGGTAGATTAGAGACAAGTCTTGTATAGTATAACGATTCACAGTGATATGACATAGGTAAGTATACAACCATAAATGGTTAATCACAAAATAAACGGTTAACACAGTATATACAGTGACATGATGTAGATTAAGGATATAACTCTATATATGGTATACTGGGACTTCCTGACTGCAAAAAGTTTTTAAGTGTCTTTTCCTGTGCATTCCGTCTTCTTCACTTCTGGGACAAGGATTAGTATAGTACTGACCCCATACAGCTTTAAAACTATAAGTAACAGGTTAACACAGTATATACAGTGATAAGAGGTAGATTTGGGATAAACCTAAGTGCAAAGGTTTTTAGTTTACTTTTCCTGTGTATTCCATACTCTCCATTCCTGGGTCAGGATTCGTGTGGTACCGGTTGCGGATATCTCCCAAAAAAAGCTGGTGAATTTCTTTTCACTTCCCTTGTTGTTATGTCTTGGTTAGAGCTATGTCCTTGTGCTAATTATGAACTGTCTTGTCTATTGCAGGAACTTACTCATTAGAAATATCTTAGTTTCCCTCCTGGGGCTGCTCCTGAGAAAGCTCTATCATAAGTTTTCTTCTTCCGGAAAATGGGCGGCCTCAGTACCAGCTTCTTGGCACTCCTAGCTGGTCTATTTCCTCCAGATATTTCAATTTTCTGGGCAATGTATCGTGGTGTATGTAAGGGAAGTGCTTTGTGGGTGATACATGCCATTTTAGATGAATTCTGGCTTTGTAAGGTAGCCAGTTTAATGCTTTCAGGTGTTGTGAGATATGGTTGATAACTCTTGCAGATGCATTGAGGCATGCTTTTAGTGGTGCTGTGGACATTTTTGGTAGACCTGCTAAGGTAGTGCATCCATATTCAATCCTCGAGATAACCAGTGATTGTACTGCTAGTTTGAGATCTGCCTTAGAGATTAATGGTTTCACTTTTCTAATGTAGTTCAAATGAAAACGGGCACTTTTTGATTTGATGTGGGCTTTCATGTCTAGGTTCTCGTTGAGTGTGATTCCTAGTGATTTTGCCGAGTCAACTGGGGTAGGGGAGCAGTTAAGCACCGTGATCAGTTTATACGATGACTATAAGAATATGGCAAATTATTTTAGGGTTAATCTAGAAATTCTGCCACTCTAAGCTGCTTATCACCTATTAAAATGGTTAAAGACTTTTAATTTTGAGACAGCCAGAGAATTCCAGTAAATTCTGCCATTAATTTTGTTAAACGCTAACGCTTTATCCCTAAAATTCCATGAGTTCTCCCCAGCACAGGACAGATCTAATTTTTAAACTAATCACCATATGGTCGCTAAATTGATTTTACCAAATTTCCATATTTGATAGTGAATTAACCTCTTTGCTGCTAGGCCTTTTCCCCTCCTGTGCTAAGCCTTTTTTTTGCGATTTGGGGTAGTGCGCGCTTAGGGCCCTGTAACTTTTTGACCACATAAGGTATCCAGACCAAATTTGCGTTCTTTTCTTCCAACATCATGTGGATTCTAAAGGTGCCCAGGGTTTGTGGATTCCCTTGCAGGGGTCCCAGAAATTAAGCAAAATACAGTAAAAATGTTGTTTTTTTCAGACAATTGGGAAAAACGGGCTGCAAATAAAAGCCTCTGGGTTTTTCCCTGCAAATGTTATCAAAAAAGGGTTTGTGGGGCTGAAATCTCCATTTTCCCAGCTTTTAGGGAATGACAGTCTTATGTCAGAGAACCAACATTTTTCACACAGTTTTGGCATTTTTCTGGGACATAGCCTATTTTTGCTATTTTTAGAGCTTTCAACCTCCTTCCAGTTAATGGTAGAAATGAGTTTGAAAGCAATAATGTCCTACCACCCAGCATTCCCGTTGTTCTCCCGAGTAAAATGATACCTCACTTGTGTGGGTGGGCCAAAGGCCTGTGACTAGGATGACCCCAAAACAGTAGAATTCTCGGAGTTTCTTGTAAATACCATACGCTACAATTTTTTAAAAATACATTTTTAGCCTGTTCTGCTTTGGACACCCACAAAAGTGAGGTATCATTTTACTCGGGAGAACAAGGGGAACGCTGGGTGGTAGGACATTTGTGCCGGCACGGAGATCCCACGCAAAAATGTATGGAAAAGTGTTTTTTTACCTAATTTTAAGGTTTGCAGGGAATTCTGGGTAGAAAAACGTTGAGGGACCCACGCATGCCATACCTCGCTGGACTCCCCCGGGTGTCTAGTTTTCAGAACTGTTTGGGTTTGGTAGTTTTCCAAGATGGCCGTCGAGCCCGGGGCAAAAAACTCAGGTGCCCCCCCCAAATATAAGGTAGTTTTGCTATAGGTCATTTTTAAGTCTCCACTGTACGATTTGGGCCTTTTCCAGTTGCAGCCACTTTGCATACCCACGCAAGTGAGGTACCATTTTTATCGGTAGACCTGGGGGAACGCTGGGTGGGAGGAAATTTGAGGATCCAAGAAAAACCAGGTTGTTTGTGATAGGTAATTTTGATGTCGCCTCATTAGGTTTTGGGCCCTTGCCTGTTGCGGGTCCTTGACCCACCCATGCGAGTTAGGTATCATTTTTATCAGGAGACCTGGGGGAACGCTGGGTGGGATGAAATTTGTGGATCCATGTAGATTCCAGAACTTTCCCACACAGAAATTTGAGAAAAAAGTTATTCTTTCAGCTAAATTTGAGTTTGCATGGGATTCTGGGTAGGAAAACGTTAGGGGACCCATGCAAGTCATACTTCGCTGGACTCCCCCGAATGTCTAGTTTTCAGAAATGTGTGGGTTTGGTAGGTTTCCCTGGATGGCCGCCAAGCCTGGGGCCAAAAACTCATGGGACCCCCCTTGCAAAACCAGGTTATTTTGTGTTAGGTAATTTTGATGTCGCCTCAATAGGTTTTTGGCCCTTGCCTGTCGCGGACACTAGGCCTACCCACACAAGTGAGGTACCATTTTTCTCGGAAGGCTTTGGGAACCATGGAGTGGGTGAAATTGTGTGGATTCACGCAGATTCCGGAACTTTCCAACACAGAAATGTGAGGAACATTTGTTTTTTTGGACACATTTTTAGGTTTGTAAGGGATTCTGGGTAACAGAACCTGTTGAGAGCCAGTCAAGTCACCCCATTCTGGATTTTCCTGTGTGTCTAGTTTTCAAAAATATACAGGTTTGCTAGGTTTCCCTATGTGGCGGCTGCGCTAGGGCCCAAAATCCACAGGTAGGCATATTGCTAAAAACAAATCCGTGCCTAGTCGGCTTTCTGCTGCCCTGAGGGGAAGATTTTGGGGCTGGGGTTGCCCCGATATGCCCCCAAGGGGGGCAGAAACATTGTGGCTATATTTTTTTGGGGGTGGGGGCATTGGTATGCCCATTCTGGGCAGCCCCCACCCCCACACATAAAAAAGCCAGCGTAATCTTTGGCGTCAAGTGGGCTCCCCCCCCCCCGAGGGGGCAGATTCGGGGCTACTGCCCCCATCCTCCCTCCAGGGGGGGAAGAAAGGCTGTCATTGTTGCGGGTGGGGGGTGGGGGCATTGGAATGCCTGTTTTGGGCAGCCCCCAACGTAAGAAAAATGTGCCCAAAAATCCTGTGTGTCTGGTGGGTTTTTTGCACCCCCAGGGGGGCCAGATTGGGGCTACTGCCCCATCTGTCCCCAGGAGGAGCAGGAAGGCTGTAATTTTAGCGGGGGAGGGGTTGGGGCATGGGCATGCCAGTTTTGGGCGGCCCCACCCTATTTCAAATTTGCCCCCCAAAAAAATCCCTGCCGTCTAGTGGGATTTTTGCCCCCCCCGGCAGGGCAGATTGAGGGGTAATGCCCCCATCTGCCCCCAGGGGGGTCAGAAAGTCCACTAGATGCCAGGGAGTTTTTTGGGCAAATTTTGATTAGGGTGGGGTCTGCCCAAGACGGCATGCCTATGGGCCCCACCCTAATAAACATTTGCCTAAAAAAATCCCTGGTGTCTAGTGGGCTTTTTGCCCCTCCAGGGGGGGGGGGCAGATTGGAGGCTACTGCCCCATCAGCACCCAGGGGGGGCAGGAAGGCTGTTATTTTTGTGGGGGAGGGGGTGGGGGCATAGGCATGCCCGTTTTGGGCAGACCATCCAAATTCAAATTTGCCCGCAAAAAAATCCCTGGCGTCTAGTGGGCTTTTTGCCCCCCCCCCCGGTGGGGCAGATTGGGGGGTAATGCCCCCATCTGCCCCCAGGGGGGTCAGAAAGTCCACTAGATGCCAGGGAGTTTTTTGGGCAAATTTTAATTAGGGTGGAGTCTGCCCAAAACGGGCATGCCAATGCCCCCAACTTAATAAAAATTTGCCCAAAAAAAATCCCTGGTGTCTAGTGGGCTTTTTCCCCCCTGGGGGCCAGTTTGGGGGCTACTGCCCCTTCTGCCCCCCAGGGGGGACAGGAAGGCTGTAATTGTTGGGGGGCGGGGGTGGCGGCATGGGCATGCCCATTTTGGGCAGCCACACACTATTTCATATTTGCCCCCTCAAAAAATCCCTGGCGTCTAGTTGGCTTTCTGCCCTCCTTGGCGGGGCAGATTGGGTGCTAATGCCCCCAACTGCCCCCAAGGGGTGGCAGAAAGTCCACTAGACACCAGGGAGTTTTTTTGGCAAATTTTAATTAGGGTGGGGGCTGCCCAAAACGGGAATGATAATGCCCCCACCCTAATTAATATTTGCCCAAACAATCCCTGACCGCTACTGGCCTTTTTGCCCCCCCCTGTGGGCAGATTGGGTGCTAATGCCCCCATCTGCCCCCTTGGGGGGCAAAAGGCTGTAATTTGTGTGGGGGAGGGGTAGGGGCATTGGCATGCCCATTTTGGGCAGCCCCCACCCTAATTCAGATTTGCCCCAACATATCCCTGGCATCTAGTGGGCTATTTGCCCCTCCGAGGGTGCAGATTGGGGGCTACTGCCCCCATCTGTCCCCCAGGGGGGGCAGAAAGTCTGTAATGGTGGTGGGGGGTGGGGGCATTAGCGTGCCCATTTCGGGCAGCCCCCACCCTAAAAAAACTGCCCCCATCTGTCCCCCAGGGGGGGGGCAGAAAGTCTGTAATGGTGGTGGGGGGTGGGGGCATTGGCGTGCAAGGTTCAGGCAGCCCCCACCCTAAAAAAAAGTGCACACAAATAAATCCCTGGTGCATAGTGGGCTTTCTGCCCCCCGGGGGGGGGGCAAATTGGGGGCTACTGCTCCCATTTGCCCCCCAGGGGGAGCAGAAAGGCTGTAATGGTGCCGGGGGGTGGGGGCATTGGCACACCCATTTCGGGCAGCCCCCACCCTAAAAAAAGTGCCCCCAATAAAATTCCCTGGTGTATAGTTTTTTTTTTAAATTCATTTATATAGCGCAACAGCTACCCAGCAATGGGTTTCCCGGCGCTAAGGATCCAGTAGTTTGATTAGAAGCAGGTCTATTATATGTTGAACAGCCAGGTTTTTAAGGCTTTCCTGAATTTCATGTAACTCGTCTCATTTCGTAATGTGTGTGGTAGAGTGTTCCAGAGTGAGGGTCCAAGAAACTAAAAGGATTTGCCACCCATGCGTGACAGCTTAATTTTAGGGATTACAAAATGGTTAGCCGTAGCTGATCGAAGGGTCCGAGATGGACGATAGGGACGTACAAGATTTTGTAGATACTTTGGGGCATTATTAGTGGAGATCTTATGCATAGAGCATAGGGATTTAAATTTGATCCGATTCTCAATTTTCAGCCAGTGTAACTCCTGGATGTACTTGGAGGTTGATGTGGAGATGGGAATTTTCCACAATAGTCTCGCTGCTGCATTTTGCACTGTCTGCAGTCTGCGGATTGTGGCCTTTTTTGCCCCTAAGTATAACACGTTACCATAATCAAGCCTAGAGGTTATTAAGGCATTGATAACTGTTTTCTTAGTATGTTCGGGCAGCATCCAGCAGATTTTTTTTAACCATTTTAATATTGCGAAGCAGGTGGCTGAAGTCTTCACAACTTGCTGGTTCAAATTGAGAGAGTCATCAATGATGACTCCCAGATTACGAGCATGCTTGACTGGAACCGGGGGAGTGCCCATTTCCGATGGCCAATGTTGGGGTCCCCAAAGCTCTTTGTTCTTCCCCAGGACAATTAACTCGGTCTTCTCACCGTTAAGTTTTAGAAAGTTTTTACGCATCCACTCCGCAATCTTACTTAGTCCAAGTTTTAAGGAGGAGGGATTGTCAGGTTTCGCCGAGGACAGAGAGAAAAGAAGCTGAGAATCATCAGCGTAAGAGAACATGAGTAGTCCAGTCTCTTCTACTATTTTGGCAAGCGAGCTCATATAAATGTTAAATAGTAGCGGGCTCAAAATAGAGCCCTGCGGTACTCCATGTTTGAAGGTCATGATGTCAGAACAAGCGGATTGTGAGAAGACTTGAAATGTGCGCTTTTCCAGCAGTGATTTAATCCAATTGATGGCTGCACCACGAATGCCTATGGAGTGAAGTGTCCGGGCAAGGACCGCATGTGACACCGTGTTGAATGCTGCACTGAAGTCGAGCAGCACCAGGGCCACAGTTTCTCCTCGGTCCAACATAAAACGGATGTTCTCAGTTACGCCTAGCAGGGTCGTCTCTGTAGAGAAGCCTGCACGAAATCCTGATTGATGGGAGGGTAACAGATCATGTGTGGTTATGAAGTCGGTAAGGGACCTATGAACATGTTTTTCCAGTATTTTTGCAAAAGTGGGCAACAAGGAGATGGGCCGGAAGTTAGCTGGCAGATTAGGGTCCGCTCCCGTTTTCTTTAGCAGCGGATGAATCATCGCGTGCTTCCATTCATCAGGCACAAATTCTTCCTGCAGGGATGCGTTAAGAAGATCGGTGATTATGGCCAAGGCACCACTGTTAAGTTGTTTTAGAACTGAGCATGGCAATGGGTCTTTGGGTGAGCCTGATTTAATAGTATTAAGTAGTTTGTAAACCATATCAGGGCTAAGCTTTGGCCAGTTATCAAGTGCTACAGGAGATGCCTCAGCAGAGGGAATGGGGCCTGGGATGTTAGCATTGTAACTCGGCATGAAAGGTGGAGTATTGGGCAGGATCAGGTAGGTCTGATTATGTTCATTTAGAGCTTGTTCAATGCCCTGATGTATTTTGTCAACTTTATCGACAAAGAAAGCAGCCAGTAAGTCGCATTGTGTCTTGTTAAGGTCTGGCGGAGGTTGTATCGTATATGAACCAGCCAGCTCTTTCACTATCTTAAAGAGTGTTTTAGATTGGTCACGGGCTTCTGTAATTTTAGTGCAAGCGTATTCAGCTTTAGCCCCCCCCCCCCGGGGGGGCAGAAAGACTGAATACCATAAATGTAGTTATGGGGGGAGTGAAGGCCCTTGCCCAAGGGGCCGCTCCCCCATCCCTGGTGTCTAGGGTGATCCCCAAGCAGGGATCCACTCGGGAGGGATACCATTGGAAAGGGGAGATTCTCCCCTTTCTAATGATACCTCTCCTGTCTTTCTACGTGCTCAGGGGGCTGAGATAGCCCACTGAGCATGTAGAAAGTGAAACTGAAATGAGCCTAAAGGCTCATTTTAGTTTCGGTTTGTGTTCAATGACGACAGCGCGCCGTGCGCGCTGATCGTCATTGAACAGAAACCAGGGAGGGGGCCTCGGGAGCTGGGGAAGCTCTTCCCCAGCTCCCAAGGTCACATCAGTGAGAAGGAAATCCCTCTGCTGTCTGCAGCAGAGGGATTTCGTGCCCCTGGCCTCATGACGGAAAGGTTCCGTCATCTGCACCGGAGCACCGATGCTCATGACGGAACCATTCCGTCATGAGCATGGAAGGGGTTAAAGAAATCGGCAGAGGAAATTACATAACCAATAGTAGAGCCACCCTTTGGTACCATATTTGTATTTTTCGCTGGGATATCATTTTCTAGTCTCCTATTGACTGCTAATACCTCCAAATTTCTTAAGCCTTCTAATCGAATTGTTCCTCTGTTATCCATTCGACTATGATTTGGGAATTGAGCCGGTAGTATATTTAATGCTTCCTTCTTCAGTGGAGTTAGCAAAAAGCCCCAAACTATGGGTGGAATCTTTAGCATTCAAGTCTCCAACCAACATCAGGTTCTTACATTCTAAGGGGCAGATTTACAAGCCCCTTGCGTTGTTTTTGCACCGCAGTTGCATCACTTTTTGTGACGCAGCAGCAGAATAAAAATGCAGTCCATTTACAACATGACGCATCTAGGGAGATGCATCACTTTGTAAAGCCCTGCGTCACATTATACCTGCGTGAGGTATAATGTATGCAGGGTGGGCCTTCCAACACAAAAAAAGCCTCTTAGAAGTGACGCAGTGAAATCTACAAGATTTCAGTGCCTCACTTCTAGGACGCCAGTGCGTCAAATTCCTATGCCTGGGTGAAGCAGGAGTAACGAGTGACGCAGCACAATCAGGATAGGCCTCCCCCAGCATTGCTGGAGTTGCATCATGCTTGCGACACAACTCCAGCAATGAGTGACTTTTGCGTCAACAGATACATTTGTCAATCCTTGCGCCATGGTGCGCCGTATTGTAAATACGATGCATCCATAGTGGTGCAAGGGTTTCTGATTGCGGGGCAGGGAAAGTGACGCATCTTCACAGATGCGTCACTTTCTTGTAAGTCTGCCCCTAGGTTTTCAAGGTTGAATGAGATGAAGGCAAACAAGTCTTCCAATAAGTGTGTATTAGATGAACCTGGAGGAATATATGCATTCACAATTAAAAGGGACTCAGAGTTCGAAGAATCTTCCTTAGTCTCTAGCTTAATTGCCTGAAATAAATCAGAGGACTGTGGAATTGTTTTGTAGGACCACTTAAGGCTTGATTTAAGCAGATTGGCGATGCCACCTTTCGCATGTCCCCTGCTCACTGGAGACATAGGGTGGCTCAGGACATTTTATATGGACCAATTCGTAATAATTCAGGACTCTTGAATGCATATTATATCGGCGTTCTGTTTATTCAAGAACAGCCATTTGTTTTTACTTGTGCTTAGGTTTGCTGCATTCCAGGAGACCAATTTAAGGCCCTTGCTAGGAGGAATTCCCAAACATTAGACCTACTGAACTGTTTGTGTTCAGGGCTCCTGCCACCCAACTCCATTTCTTGTTTTCTTCATCAACAGGTAATACTCTATCACTCTTTTTCTCTGGTTGGAGGGAAACACTCCTACCATCCTTACAGAGGGATATCTGCAATACCCTTTCTCTTTCCAAATGGTAAGGTTCAAGAGACAATAGATCTTCTATAGAAGGAAGCCGTAAATTAATGGACTCTTTTTCAGGGGCTTTCTCCTTGTTGGGGACCAGTACATCGATACCACAGCACCGTAGTTTATCTGAGTTTGGGATAATTAACTGTGACATCACCTTAGACCCAAAAGTCACTCTGGCGCCCTGCAGATTGCCATATTTTAGAACTTGAACCAAAGCAAAATCCCTATTCTGTATCATTTTAGATCTTATATTTCAGCAAAACAACTCAATAAATAAGACCTCATATATAGCTCATAATCAAAGATGAAAATAAAATCTAACGAGAGGACGGACAGAAGGCTGAGTGCTAGCATAATGATCTCCCTTAGACCGTTTACTAGAATTATAAATCACATCACTACCAATAGCGAATGAAAATAACACTGCATCAGAATTCAAACTGCAATTTACACTTGCTGCAGTACTTAACTCTGTAGAAGTGACTTCTTCTGACACCAAGATTGTTGAACTAGAGTTCCGCTGAAGTGGGTTACAGTCCAAAGGCGAAATTTCATCCTGAGCTTGTACCCTTTTCTGGTCTCTTACAACGGGGATCAGCGGTAGAGATAAGTTCATCATAAGGTCAAAACGAAGTTGTTTGGCCCTTTTCTTCTTAATCCTACGGGTATTTCCTCTTTTTGTTTTCTTCTTCCTTCTAACAGATTTTCCTTCTCTTGTGGTGAGGTATGATCGGATGTTAGTTCCTTTGCAAAGGGCTGATCGATTTTATTAGTCCCTGTTTATTTTTTTTTTAATATTGGATAGACTTTACATTCTACATTAACTCCATCTTTTTCTGTAGTTCAAAGAGATGAATTAACTGGAGAAGACATGAAAACCTCAAGCTCTAAGAATTTTTGTAATGAAAAGAGATGGGATTCATCAAACACTTTTTTTTATCTTTATGTTTTAAATAGCTAAAAGGTATTTCCACCTGTACACCAAAGTCTTGATAGTTTGAGTTTGTGGCAAAGCTCGTTTAAGTATATTTCATTGAGTTCCAATTAGATACCTGTGGAGATAAAGAAGGGATCTCTGTACTAAAAATGATGCTTATCAGTTAAAGGACAGGGAGCTTTATATGTGGTCTGTAAATATTAATTTAGTCAATGACAACAATGAATCCAAGATATAAACAGAAGAGTTTGCGTATTTTTCCATGAGAGCTAAGATGGAGGATAAAACTCTATCCAGACAACTCAAGGATTACGACATCAATATTTTATCTTCAGATTCCATAATTGGGAGGTCAGGATCCAAAAGAAAATCAGGAGTTGTTAGATCGGGGGGTTTCTAGTTGGCAGAGGTAGGTACCAATGTCCAAATAGGGACGCTTGCTTCTAGTCAGGGTAAGGGGGTTATACTCTTTGGATGACCCCTGCTCACCCCCTTGGTATCTTGGCACACGCAGACAGGCTTATCAAAGGCAATGTGTAAAGTATTTGTACCAACACTAACAATAACACAGTGAAAACACCACAAATGGACTCCACACCAGTTTAGAAAAATAACTTATTTTTATCTAGACTACACAAGACCAAAACAACAAGAATCCAACTTACATTGTTCCAAAACAAGACTTTAAAAAGAGTTCAAGGGTTTGCACCCAAAATAATCTACAGTTGTGTCACTTTTAGCCCAAAGTACCTGTGGATGCGACAAAAGTTGCTAGCGGTAGCTGCAGCGTCAGAAAACAAGCGATGCGTCACTCCTGAGACCCTGGGGAGGCGATGCGACAACCCCACTGCACGCAGCGGGTGGGTTGTGTTGAATCCGGTCTGTATGGGGGGTGATGCGATACCTTGTATGGATTCCAGTTTGCAGGTTCTCCGGTGGAAGCGTCGCACAGATATGAGGCGGCGATCTCAGGGGCGGTGACGATCTTCGGTGCAGCGGCGATGAGAGGTGCAGCTTTGATCCTCTTCTGGCGCGGCCACTCGATGCATTGATGCTGGACTCTGCGATGATGTTTGCAGCGACGGGATGTGTTCCGTAGGCAAGCGGTGCGCTGGGTCTCGCAGAAACGGCAGGCTCTGCGATGATGTTCGCAGCTACAGGAATCTTCCCGCACCGGGGTAATGCGCTCCACAATCGACTATCTTGGCGGCAATGGGAATTTTCTCGCACTGTCGACAATGTGCTCTGCAAGCGAGCGATGCCTGCAAAATTGTAGATCTTCTTCTTTTCCAGCTCCCCAAACAGCAGGAAACAACCTCCAGAGGCCCCACAAATGGATCAAGCACTCTAGGCAGGTCAGAACTCACACAGCAGAGTTTAGGGGGGAAGCTGGGGGTGAAGTCCTTTAGTTCCTGGGACTTCTTAACAGGAGGCCAGCTCTCTCACTTGGAGATCTTTCAAGCAGGGGACGCAGCAAGAGCAAAGTCCTTCCCCTCTCCATGGCAGAATAGCAACTGCATGTCAGCTTACAAACACACAGCAGGCCTGTCCTTCCTCTTCAGTCTTCCAGCTTTTCTCCTTGGCAGAGGTTCCTTCTTGATTCCAGGATGATCTAAAGTTCAGGGGTCTGGGGATTTCTTTTTATACCAATATTCTCTTTGTTCTCTGAAGGCAGAGAGGCCTTGGCCTAGTACAAACCAGTTCTGGTCAGTCCTGGAGCACTTTGTTTACATGACTCCTTCTTTCCTTTGAGAGAGAGGGGCAGGGTCGTCAGCCGCCCAACAGGAGGTGGAGCCAGCATTGTGGAAGGTAGGCACAGCCCTATTCAGGCCCAGGTGCTATCCCCCCCACCACTCAAGATGCAGATAAAGCTATTCAGCCTAGTGCTGACTCACCCAGCCTGTCGCCATCCCAGCCCCTGTCACTCACAAACCATACAGTCAATTCACAAACAGGCCAAGGAACACAGAGAGGTCAGCCAAGAAAACAGTCGCTTTCTAAAACTGCTGTTTTCAAACACAGGATTTAAAACTATTTTCCTAAAAGATGGGTTATCAAATTCTGAACTTAGGGATACTAGACTTTAATTTCCCATCTTTCTCTTATGGGAAGATATGCAGGTAAACATTATACACAGTATTCCCCATTCTAGCCAATAGGCAAGATAGCCTTTCAATAGTAAAAAATGAAATTGGCAGTATTTCACAATCAGAGCATGTCACCTAGATTAGTACATTCTCTACCTTTCACATACACAGCACCTTGCCCAAGGGGGTACCTTGGGCCTTCCATAGGGGTGTCCAATATGTACAGAAAGGGAAGGGTTAGGCCTGGCCAGTGGGGACATTGGTCAGGTCAGTATGACAGTTAGCAACTGCACACAGGCACTGCGGTGGCAGGCCTGGAATACCATTTAAGGGCTGCTCATGTGGATGGTACAATCAGTGCTGCAGGCCTACTAGTAGTATTTGAATCACCAGGCCTGGCACACTCAGTGCACTTTACTAGGGACCTACTAATGAAACAAATCTACCAATCATGGATAACCAATTATAATAGCAATTTATACAGAGAGCATATGCACTTTAGCACTGATAAGCAGTGGTAAAGTGCCCAGAATCCTATTGCCAACAACCACAGGTCAGGAAAAATAAAGGAGGAAGAAGCAAAAAGTCTGAGGATAACCCTGCAAAAAGAGCCATTTCTAACAGGAGTGATAGAGGCTCTTGAGCTTCTTGAGTCCACTCCGCTAGGCGTGCTGCTAAAAAGTCGCATTTTAATGGGAGAACCAGGAAGATGAGCTTGAGAATTTGAAAAATGTGAGATAAAAGAAGTATTTGGCTTAGGTGATTGCAAGTCTTTGAGGAGTGGTTTAAATTAGTATAAATTGATATTTAAATCAGGAAGTGTAAAATCATCCAATATAAGATCATCCACTTTAGACTTTTTCCACTTTTCCTCCTACCTTTTGGGGTAAAGATTCAGACTTAGGCTCTATATTTGCCTCCTTATTTTGACTTATTTTCTTTTTTGAAGAATAAGTACTGATTTATTTCTCAGAGAGTTGTCTTTAGTTTTTTTACAGGTTCTTATAAACACCAATTTGACTGAGCGTAGTTTTTTTGCAGTCAGTGTTCTAAGTAAATCTCAAATGGAATCTTAGGAAAAAGAGAGGGTTTAGACAAGCTTTGACTTCAGTTGTCGGTGTATACTCTGGTTGCGACTTGCAACAGTTATTGGCTGTAGTTGCTGTAAAGCAGGGAGACCTCTACGACTATGCGCTGCAGGGCGGTGAGGCAAAGAAACTGCTAGCAGATTCAACCAGGTTTATAGCTCTGAGAAAGGGAGAGCAGGGCACAATAGCAAGCCGCAAGCTGCGCCCAACTTAGTTGGCCCGCTTCTGTGGACTTGCCTGGGCACAACACTCAGCGGCCCCTACTAATAGGGTTGTGCTCTCACCCCCCCATGTCTTCCTGAGGTTTCCTAGCAAACTGCCAGACAGGGGACGGACTCTCACAGCAAAGAGTTGCTCCTATTGTACTTGCAGCCCACCGTTCTCCGCTGCACAATGACACTTGAGCTCACAGCACTCAGCTCTTCCGGCGCTGGATGAATGCCCCCGTAGCTGCAGTGGCAACCTGATGAGATACAGCTGACAGGAGCACTGTAGAGGGGTCGAATCTCAGTCACGCTCAGCAGCACTTAAATACCCGACCATTGGTGACTCATTGGTGGTCTCTGTGCAGGGGCAAAGAGGCAAAGCTCAGCAGGGGCTGTGGCCTGCGAGTCGCGAGGTAGCAACTCAGCGTCTCAATGGTGAGCAGAGGCACAGATGCAAAGATCAGCAAGATTGGCAGGAGCTGCAAGGCAGCAATTCGGCATCCCCCTCCTAGTTGCACACTTGCTCACTGCAGACAACAGTCAGTGGTCAAGGCGAAGACACAGGGCAGACCAGTGGTCCGATGGTCACTCAAGGGTGGAGAATGAAGGACTGCAGCACAATGTCAGAAAGCTGGGAAAGCCGTAGGCAGGCAAGAACCCAGGAGAACCCTTGGAGATCAGCCTCAGCTCAGCCGCACACAGCCATGCTCCACCTGTGGCAAGGTTGCTTGCTGGGCTTCGCTAGAAGGGGATCTCAATCCAGAACGGGAAAAAAACGGAACCGAGGCCGATGCTGGGCTTAGCGGGGTATGGTCCAAACCCGATCTAGGCGTTCTCAGCGGCGGCGTTCTCTACCTCCCCATCTCCTGCTCCTGCTCCCAGCTCCCTTGCTGCACTCACACTCGCTGCACTCAGTGAAACGGGAAACGTGGAACTGGATTCCAGCGCTCGATTTCGACAGAAATACATAAATCATGTGCTGAATCCTAACAATGCAAATCCACATATATATTAACCTCAGGGCATGTGTCATACAAATGCACATAACACACATAGACCATAGTCCCAGGCGTCCATAATTACCATGCCACTAGGCAATCGTCATGAACACAAGGAGCGCACTAGTGCATACTTGGCGGGTACACAAGGCCCGATAACCTGAGAAGCAGCCGGTCACATTTGGAGCGAAGTCTCTCCCGGCTTTGCTGCCTTTGGCACTGCACCTGAATGACGTTGGCATTGCTGGGTAACTGAGAGGATTCCTCAGGAGTCCTCGCTGTTCCTTCCGGGCTCCCTCAGAAGCTTCCTGTTCAAAGAGAAGGCGGTCTCCTCACGGCGTGAGCTAACTCTGCGCTCACCGCATATTTGCAGGTTAAGTACACTTCTCTGGCTCAGAAAACAAGTTGAAGGTGCCCACTTCATTCTTCAGGTGTGTGGGCTCCGTATTTTAGGGAACAGAACTAAAGAATCGCCCCACGCGCTCCACTGCAGCAGAAGCCCACACCTGTGGCTCAATCCACAACTCACAGCATGCGCCAAGCCCAGGTCCAAGGACAAGAGCCCCAAGAGAGCAAACCACCCGGGTCTGCCCAGACCAGGGGTGCATCAGCACTCCTGGAAGAGTGCTGGGGGCTGCAAAAGGGGCCTCAGAACAGAGGGACAGCCCTTCTCTCAGCCACCCCCCAAAATAGTCCAGACCCTAGGCGGTTCCTCCTGGCAGTCCCATGCTGTGTCTTCTTCAGCTCCACAAGTTTATCCAGTTCAACACACATGGGGTCACAGCCCCAACACTTATAGTCCATATGTCTTTGTTCTTTCCCGTGGCACAGTGCTCTGAGCCCAGTCCAAACCAGTTCCTGGGGCACTTTAGAATTTCTTTAAAAGTGCGCCACAACCTCCATTGTTATCCAGGGGCAGGTGCTACTCCTCCCACCACTCCAAATACAGACCAGGCCTATTCAACCTAGTGCTGAGACATCCAGGCAGGGCAGAACACACCTCAACCCCCCCAGGGACTGGCTGGAGTGAATGCACATCCCCTCTGCCCCTGTCAGTCAGAACCAGACGGTCAATACACAACAGACAGGCAAAAAGACACATAGAACACAGAAATGCCTACTTCTAAAAGTGCCATTTTTGAAATAGTAACAATAAATCCACTTTCATCAATAAGCAGGATTTATCACTACTATTTCAAACATACCAAACTTGATCACACTACCCCTCTCATGTCAGGAATTTCCTCTGAACCACATATCAGGGATTCCCCAATGTATTGAGAGGACAGCCTTGCAGCAGTGAGAAAGCAAATAGGCTGTTTGTCACTACCAGGATATGCCACACAGTTAAGGCACATGTCCTACCTTTTACCAACACCACACCCTGCCCATAGGGCTAGCTAGGGCCTACCATAGAGGTGACTTATGTGTATTAAAAGGGGAGTTGCAGATGAGGCAACAGCTTTATGTGCCAAATCACAGTTGCAGTAAACTGTGTGCGCAGGGTCTGCAAGGGCAGAGGCCTGAGACAGGTTTGAAAGGCTACTTTGGTGGGTGGCTGAAGCAGAGCTGCAAGCCCACCAGTAGTATTTAATTTAGTGGCCTTGGGAATATGGGATACCACTGTACAAGGGAACTGATAGGTAAATTAAATATGCCAAACAGGTATAGACCAATCTTACCAAGTTTACTATAGAGAGCACATGCACTTTAGCACTGATCAGCAGTGATAAAGTGGCCAGAGTCAGAAAACCACCAAAAACAGGTCAGAAAAAATACAGGAGGAAGGCAATACGTTCAGGGATGACCCTGCAAAAAGGGCCAAGCCAACAGATGCCATGCCTCCTTTTCTTACCACTCTGCAAACACACCTCCTGGCACACTCCTGGTTGGAGGAAGAAGGTTGCTTTCTGGACCAATAGCTCCCTTTCAGCCAAATTTGGTGTCATTGGTTTTAGCAATTTGAGCTGTAGCTGTGTCTAAAGTTCCTATTGAAATTAACATGGGGAAAATGCTTTTTGGGATCCCCCCTTTTTCTCAGCCCATGCTTGACGGATCACCCTGGAATTTTCAAGACAACAGCTAAAGTTAGTGGCAAATTAGTTTAGTAAATTTATCACCAACGTTATTAACAAATGAAAGAACACTCTTCCTTCGGAAACTAGGTCCAGTAGGTAATATATATATTTGTAAATATTTCCTACTGGTGTTTGCTGGTAGGTGGTTATAGTTAGGACCTTATTTCCATTCAAAAAGCTTTTTTTCTTTTGCCAATATCTATGGTGCTGTTTGACAAATCTTCGTGAAATGTTCAAAGCTAATGGCCCACTCACTTTAGCTGTTGTCTTAAAAAATTTGAGGTGATCCATCAAGCTGGGGGTGATTAAAAGGGGGAGTCAAAAAGGGGACCAAAACTCTTTTTTTCATGTTAATTTTCATAGCAAACTGTTCATGCAGCTACAGCCAGAACTGCTGAACGGAATTACACCAAATTTGGCAAAAAGGTTGCTCTTGCACTCTTTTTGTTAAATGGTGTAAATCTGTTCAGTAGGTCCTGAGAAATGTAAACATTTCTCAGATATACAAATATGGCTCCACAAACCCTCCTGTGGAAGTATTGGCAGCCATCTTGTGACTCACTTTGAAATATAATGTGCTGATTATGCACACATTATTTTTATTTTTGGGAATCACGCATATGTATGCTAGCAAGAGTCTGTCTCCTTTGTTGATGGAGTCCGGGCCCTCACCATGACATAATGTTTATAAGCCTGAAATACACTAATGTTTTCATGTGATGAAGACTCCAAGGAGTCAAAACGTGTCTGTTTGTCTGCCAAAAAATAAAAATAAAATATTGCAAATCTATCAACCTTGTCAGAGAGGCTGTTTCTTTCCCCGCAAACCTTTGGGGATTGAATAAAATGAAGTTCACGTACCAGCAACATTTGTAGGATTCCTTTACCTACAAGTGTAGTTTCTAAAATACAATGCTGTTCAGCTATCTCACATTTAACTAAAATGATTGATTAAGGTGCAAAATCAGTAATTTGAGGTCGCATCATTTACTGAATTTTGAAAAACAAGCAGGGCCTGATTTAGATCTTGGTGGACGGGTTCTCCATTACAATGCTGAAGGATATCCCTTCCGCTGAAAAATATATCCGACAGGATATAATGATATTTATATTAAGGTGGACGGTATTTCCATCACAGTTGTGACGGAGTATCCCATACACATGGTCTAAATCATGATCCTGGACAAGTTAGCATAAACTATGACCTTGCAATTAACACAATATCCAATGGGATGGCAGAACTATACGTGGTGGGCTTTTGAAAGAGACCTGAGGCCTTCTCTAGCCTATCCGGTTTGGGTCACCTCTTGCATGTACCGAATAGTATTTATATGGTAAACTCAGTATAATAAAAAGGTGTATTCCTATACCCATACACATCTCCAAACCTCGGAAACACAACGATAATGACAATAGCTAAGAACACGTCCTCCCTCGAGATTTGTAATTGCAATAAGAAATAAGGTCGAAATATTGTCTAAAATGAGAAAGAAAAGCAATCATTGTGAGGAGCTAGTAGTGTCTTTTAGGCTCAGGCTGCCATTATATGGTTTGTGGTAGATGGGCCACAGGCAACTTGTGAGGAAGGCTGGGTAGCTTCATAGTCAGTCCTAGGAAAGAAAACAGCTGCTGGCTGGCATGTAGTAGTCATCGACACCCTCTTGCCAGACGTCTCCTTCTTCACAGAAACATGGACCAACTCCACCTCCACCCCGACATCACCACCGCCACCCCTGGTGGATACAAGATCCAGATTAAGAACCGCACCAACCGCCCAGGAGGAGGACTCGCTATCACACACAAGAGCTCCCTCGACTAACCACTTCCAGCACAAGCTACCCCCGTCCACCACAAAACACTTCAATTTCAAGATCCAAATCAGACCCAAAATGACCACACGAGGCACCTTCGCCTACGGACTACCCAGACCTTGACTTGCGTTCAACACCACCATCGCTGACTTCATCGCGCCCCACGCCATGGACTCCATTGACTACATATTCATTGAAGACTTCCACCTCCGCAACTTCAGTGACCCCAACTCCCCCACCCTTCTGGACAACCTTGCCAACCTCAGAATGAAACAACTCATTATCACCCCTCCAACATGGCAGGACACACCCTCAACCTGATCTTCGCAGGAGGTTACAATATCCACTTCCGCCACACCACGCAATGCCCCTGAACGGACCACCCATGTTAACACTTCCACGTTGACAAACCCACTGCCCCCAATCCTGCACCACTCCGTCCGGAAAGGAACTGGATCAAGGTCACCGAGGAGACCCTCAACTCCAAGCTCAACCGTGGTGCCCCCCACTTCCACTGACGCCAACTCCACAGCCAAAGAAGGCCACCTGATTTACCACCGACCTTCAGGAATCCAGATGCACCTGCAGACGTCTCGAGAAGAATTGGAGGAACAGAAAAACTTTGGAAGACCGCACCACATACAAGAACGCCATGACAGAATATCACCAACTCATCAGATCCACCAAAAGGATCTTCATCTAAAACAAAATCCACGCCAATGCCAGCAACACCAAGGAACTCTTCAATATCATCCAGGAATTCACCAAGCCCCACAGCAAAGCCACGGACGTAACTCCCTCCCAAGATCTCTGCAACAAACGCGACTCCTACATCCATCTGAAAATAAGACCCTCTATGGCAACTTCAACGGAAAGGCTCCGGACACCAAATCCACTTCTCCTCCCAGCAATGACAACTAGCCCACCATCTCCTCCTGGACCCCAGCCACCAACAAAGGTACCCCAACAGCCGTCAGCAGATCACACGGACCTCAACAACTACCAACCCATCTCTCCCCTCCCTTTCAATGTCAAAGTCACCGAGAAAATCATTAACGTCCAACTAACGAAATTCATCAAAGAGAACTCCATCCTCGACCCCTCCTAATCTGGATTCCGCAGCAACCACAGCACCAAGATAACCCTACTCGCCACCACAGACAATATCTTCACCCTTCTCAACCTCCTCAACTCTATGGTTTTCCTACTGAATGCAGACAACAGTGATAGATTCACTGTGTCTTCTTTGACATTCTGTTTTTGTAAACAATTTAGCCTTGGTTAAGGCTGGACAAGCCTTTTTATGATTTTGATGTACACACTGGTCACTGCCCTCCCTCTATCACTTACCCTCACAATTGCACATTGCTGCACTATTTCACCCCCCCCCCTTTTTCGGGGCACCTATGCACAGCTTTATAGACAAATGTGTTGTCTCCTGAACATGACATAAAAAATATATGTTCAACCTAAATAAATATATCAATATGTATAAGTATTGATTGTAATTGATTTAGCAGGTGAAGTTGATATTTACTGTGTTTCCACTGGGCCCACATCCTTTATGTATAATCCTCAACCTAGGCCACACCGCGGCCTTGATCCTATTCGAGCCCTCTGCCACCTTTGACACTGTCTTCCACCACACTCTCACTGCCAGACTCCACGATGCCGGCATACAGGGAACTGCCCTCAACAGGCTCCGCTCCTTCCTCACCGGCAGAACCTAAAGAATCCGACTTCCGCCCTTCCTCTATGAACCCACTGAGATCAACTGCAGAGTACTCCAAGGATCATCACTCAGCCCCATACTCTACATCTACATGGCCCCTCTCGCCACCATCATCTGACACCACGGAATCAGCATAGTATCCTATGCCGATGACACCCAGCTCATCCTCTTCCTCACTAAGGACTACTTCACCACCAGACTCAGCTTTCAAGAAAGAATGAAGGATATTGCATCCTGGATGAGCAGCAGCAGCCTGAAGCTTAACTCGGGGAAGACAGACGTCCTCATCCTCGGACCCTCCCACACAGCATGGGACAACACCTGGTGGCCCACCGCTCATGGCAGCCCCCCACTCCCACTGACCACGCCCAGAACCTTAGCATCATACTCGACTCCTCCCTCACAATGACCTAACACATCAATGCCCTCACATCCACCTGCTATAACACCCTCTGCATCTTTCGCAAGATCTTCAAATGGAACCCCCCAGAGCAAGTAAAAGACCTTCAACCACGCACTCAGAACCAGTAGACTACGGAAACGCCCTCTATGCCAGGATCAACAAATTTCTGCTCCATAAGCTCCAGACCCTCGACACAAACATATCATCGAACACCTGCAAAACCTCCACTGGCTCCCCATCGAGAAGAGTGTAACATTCAAGATACTCACCCACGCCTACAAATGCCTCCACAACACCAGACACCAAGATCTCAATGAAAGAATCTCCTTCCACGTACCCAAGAGAAACCTCTGATCCGCCGACCTTGCCCTTGCTGAAACCCTGCACATCCGCAGAGCCAGAACGGGTGGAAGAGCCTTCTCCTACAAAAAGGCAAAGACCTGGAATGAGCCCCCTGATCAACATCAGACGTGCCCCCAATCTTCACATCTTCAAAAAGACCCTCAAGTTGAGACTCATCGACTGACCGGAGCTGCACCACGCCCCCCAGCGCCTTGAGACCCTTATGGGTGAGTAGCATGCTTAATAATTCCCTGATTGATTGATTGATTGGTAGTACTTTCTTAAGGCTTGTGGGATTAGCATAACTTCATGGGTCTGAGTATTTCTGGCTATGAACGCAGCACTCTCTCAGCTATTAGGGTCTTGTGTATAAGGACTGGCACACCTTCGCAAGTCTACAAAATATAAGGCTACCTGTTAAATAATATGCTATTTTACACTTCCCCTGATTGCACTATGTGATACCATGCAACCAACGTATTCTTAGAACTCGAATTCTCACACAGACAGTAATGACAGCTTTAAAAAAAAGTGGAAAATCCGAGTGTGATACCTCTGATTTGTTGTTTAGTGTACACATCTAGCCATCCCAGAAAAAACCCTGATGGCCCTGTCCTGGATGCAGAGTGTTTCCAGTCCTGACTTTTCTTCTTTAGAATCTGATATCACCCAAAAAGAACTTCACAATGCTCTAATCACTCTTAAGAAAGATAAAGCCCCAGGACCAGATGGTTTCACAGTGGAATTTTTCCTTCATTTTGCGTCCCTCCTCCTTCCCAAACTACATTCCCTCATACTAACCTACTTACACTCTGGGAATTCTGTCGGCTCCTTCTCTGACGCTCTCATTTTCCTCATTCCTAAAGCTGGTAAAGATTCTCAGTATTGTAAAAATTATAGACCAATTTCTTTGGTCAAAGTCGATTATAAAATATTTTCGAAAGCCTTGGCACTATGTTTAGAATCTCATTTACCTGAATTATTAGGGACGGAACAATCTGGTTTCGTCAAGGGAAGGCTTATTACGGACAACACTCGTTTATTTTCTGATATCCTCTCCAAAGTTTATCACATTTCTCACCCTTTGGCTGCCATAGCTTTGGATGCGGAGAAACCATTCGATAGAGTTGAATGGTCCTATCTCTTTCATACACTCAAATGGTTTGGTTTAGGCCCTAAAACTATCGCTTTAATTTCCATCTTATATTCCAACCCGAGAGCTGCTGTTACCGCAAATGGACAGATCTCTTCCTACTTCCATCTTGCAAGAGGAGTTAGACAAGGATGTCCTTTGTCTCCATTCCTCTTTAATATTGCCCTGGAACCCTTCTTGCTTAGGATTAGACAAAACAGAGATATACACGGCTTCACCCTCCAAGAAACCAACATCAAAATGGCAGCGTACGCTGATGACGTACTCTTATTCTTATCACAGCCACAAACTTCCATACCTGCTTTTCTGGAGGAGGTGGAGGCTTTTGCGTCAATGTCTGGCTACAAATTAATTAAAGACAAATGTGAAATTCTGCCCTTGACAAAGTACACTTTCAGTGCTGACTTTAATGTTTCAGGTTTTTCATGGAGCCCTCGTTCCATTAAGTATCTAGGCTTAGATTGTACTTCATCTATTGCAAGGGCGATATCACAGTGCATGGACAAATGCATCAACAGAATATCTTCCTTAACAGCAAAGTGGCATCCCTTATATTTATCTTGGTGGGGTCGCTTGGATACTATCAAAATGATGCTCTCCCCCATTGTCCTATATACTATTTCTAATATTCCGTTAGCAATTCCTCTCAAGTATTTTAAGAGAATTAACTCCATTTTATCTTCTTTTCTATAGGGGAAAAAGAAATCACGCATGCCTATTTCTAAACTAATTCGCCCGAAATCAGAAGGAGGAGTTAACTTCCCTGATTTCCCCCTTTACCACAAATCCTTTCTACTTACCCAATCCTCACGTTGGTTCCTAGATTCCTCCACAAACTGCCCTCTTTGGACTATGCTGGAACGATCTTTTATCTCGCCCTTTTCCTTTCAAGAATATTTATATTTCACGCGCAAGCCACAATCCATTTCTACCCCTCTTCTTAGACACATTTCTAAACTTCTCCCAACCCCCTCTGATATGCCCTTTTTTGATTTCCCTATATTGCACAATACAAACATTCTCATTAATAACAAACCCTTCTTTTGGAAATCCTGGAGACATCAGGGACTAACATGGGTTCATCAGTTGTATTGTCAAGATGAAATATTTCATTTGCACAAGCAAGTATTACCTTTAATCTTTCTCACTCCTTCAGTGTTAAATACTCTATTCTAACACGTGCCATTGAATTCGCCTTCTCACATCATGTATCTTCTCCCTCTGCTGTTTCTTCCTCCCCTACTCATGCAGATAATTTACGTTCTTTGTTACTCCGTAATTCTAAAGCTTCTGTGATTTATAAATGTTTGCACTCACCCTCGACTCCAAGAGCTAAAACCAAAACCGAGCTATCCTGGGAGAAAGATTTGGATATTTCTTGGAATGTGGAATTGTGGAACAAAATATGGCTTTGTCTACACAAATCTTCTAGAGCTGCTAATATGACACAAACATTTTCCTTTTTATATAATAGACTTTTATTTATTCCTTCTGCCCTTCATGCATATTGTTTCACCACTCCTCACACTTGTTGGTCTTGCTCGTCACCACATGCTGATCTACTTCACATGCTTTTTAATTGCAAATTGGTTTGGAACTTTTGGATAAAGGTGTGGTCCCAAATAAATTACATTTTCCACTCTAGTCATCCCTTTTCCATTTTGCATATATTTTTAGGCAGTTTATCTCCAATTTGGAAGTCTGCTAACACACACATGAAAATATTTGACCTACTCATTGCAGTAGTATTTCAGCAAATAACCAAAAATTGGAAAGACGTTACCAAAATTTCCTATCAAGCATGGTGGTATGCTGTCTGTTACAATCATAGATTAGATACTACATTTGTTTATACCCAACATTTAGCATCCAAACGTTTAGATTTATGGGAACCGGTTATATCATTCACTGACACTAGTGCTAGACGCGCCCCCTCTCTAGCACCTCTGCAACAAGAAGTAGCTAAGCCTCCATGACTTCCTCTATGTTATTATACAGTTAGACTTATATTCTTCATTGTTACTATATTTCATGCTCTATAGTATAACATTTATGATATTGATACTCTGAATGTCTTACCAGCCTAAATTGCTTTTTGTTTTTACCTATGTATAACCTTTACCTCAACTAATACAGATTGTATACTTTTTATTATTTTTATTGCTCTTATATATTGTATCTTATTACGTTCTTTTTCCCATTAAATCTTTTCTGAACTTACTGGATGCAGAGTGTTCAGCGGCACTGTCAGCCTTGCAAAATATGTACAATAAACAACGCTGTGACTGGGTATATTCCATGGATGTCACCACCCCTAGGTAAGCATTTGCGAGATTTTTCAGGGTCATGGGAAAGCATTGTGAGCATACTGCAGGCATAGTAAGGGCCTGTTTCGAGTACCACTCCACTTTGTGAAGGTTTTCTATCATGCAGCTTTTGACAAAAACCTAGATTGCTGAATTTCTTGAGGCACGATAATAAGTTGCAATGAAAAGTGCATCAAAAATTACAAGGCAAAAAATATGATGGGAGTTTGAGATATAAACCAGAGAGTATGAGTTTAGGGATATGCACAATGTCATTTCTTCCATGAAGCGCTCGCCTCACCTTTGAAAATTGAATACTAAAATAAAATGTAATACCAGGTAGAAAAGTGTTAGTAATTTCAAACTAAGAGGTCTATTTACTAAGATTTAACACCGTGTTTGAGTCACAAGCGTGACACAAAATAATGGTAACTCTTGTATTACCTATTTACTTTCCAACGTAAAACCTGTTTTACACTGGAAAAATTACTTACAATGAATGCAAAGCAGCGCATAGCGCTGCTTTGCATTACTTAGCCCCAAGGAGATCGTACCATGGGTGGTGCATGAGCGTTCCCATACAACCATCCACGTTTTCTGACGCTAAACCCTGTTTACTTAAAAAAGGAGACAAAGTCTAGCGTCAGAAAATAGCGCCCATTGCATATAGGTGCTATGAAGGAAAATGTAGTAACAAGTTCAGATGTTAAGTCCAGGACTAGCAAGCAAGCAAGTATGCTGCTCAGCCCTTATCTAACTGTAGATTCTGACCCCTAACATTCCATATGACATGCTTCTAGGAGGAACTCTCTGACAGAGCATGTACACATAGAAACCAGGATATAACATATCCCCCTTTCTTCCAAAAGTAAAACAAAAAAGAACACCATAGCGGAAGAGAAAACTGAAGCTAGATAAGTGGAAGAGAGAAAAGAGTAGAAAGAGCCAGAGAGAGACAAGAAGAGCAGTGGAAACAATAGAATAAAAAACAAAACATATACAGATAGTACATTACACATCCTCCCTTCTCTATATAACGAAAGAAAAGAAAGAAACAGCAAAAATACAATGAAAGAGTAAAAGGAGAGACCCTCAATGACTACCACCTGCACACCAAGTGGCCAGACAGGTATGCACGGAGCAAGTTGGAGCAGGAGGAAACAAGAAAACAGAGAGGCAGAGAAATACAATAAATTACTCACACTTCTCCATCATGTAACGAAGATTGAATAATAAAAAGAGAACAGCACTGGGTATAGTGTTGACAACGAAACAAAGCGTTACATTAAGAGTAAAAAGGAACGCCCAATGTAACGTAAACTATGCACCATGGTACTGGAACTGCAACCCAAACCATTCACCCATTAAGGGTTACAAATTTCTTGTGCAGGAATAACCTTGTGTGGAGGTAAGACATAGTGCACTGTTAAAATAAAACAAACAACTCACACTAGACGCCTTAGCAAGGCAAAACGTGTAGTAAAGCATAAGTCCGTGTAATAAAGTCTGTGAAAGGACACACCTCGACTGAAGGTCAAATGACATGCACGTGAAATGAGAAAAGACCCTAGAGACACACCTCATGGAGATGTCAAGAGTTGTGCGTATAGGAGAGGGACAACAGTCCACGCAACACACCTCAAGTATACTTGAGGAAAAACGTTGTGCACTGTAACAAATGGGCAAAAATCCCATAAAACACACCCTATGTAGGGCAAAATGTAAACAGAAAGTGTAAACCATTGTGCACTGTAACTAATGGGCGAAGAACCCATAAAACACACCCTAGGTAGGGTACACTGTGAACAGATGATGATTGGGACTGTAACCCATCACCCAACCTTGTGTAAGGTTAATATAGCCTAGAGCAGTGTTCTTCAATCTGTGGGGCGCGCCCCACTGGGGGGGCGCGACACCTTCCCAGGGGGGGTGCGCACTCCGCGCTGACCTTTGTTCCCTGTCTTCTTGGAGGACTCGGGTATTTGAAAGGGGGAGGGAGGGGAGTTCGATGGCATCTTTTGTGTTGCTAAGTCTCCCAGGAGGGGGTTAATTTGTAGGTGACATGCTCGAGCTGCAGTGGGAGGCAAGCGTAGCTAGAGGGTGTGCGGGAGGGGGGGGGGTCCGCCCCGGGTGGCACAATTTTAGAGGCGGCTGCGCCAGATGCAGAAGACTTTCACTTTATAAGCAGCAGAAACGAAACTGTAGAGGAGGCTGCCCAAGAGTACAAGGTATGTGTGAGGCACTGCTGGGATCGCAGCTTTCACTACAAACTGTACTGCTTGACTGACTATGCCCAGGAGAACAAGGTACGTGTGAGGTGCTTCTGGAAACACAGTTCTTTTACTGGGAATAATTACAACCTGGGGTACAGGGAATGTGCGAGATAATGCTGGGTAAGTAATTGTTATACTGTAGCTCCTTATCTATCCATAGCTGCCAAGGCGTCAGAATGCGACGTGTGACATTTTCATAAGTTCAGTGTTATTTCAAGTGACATATCAATAAATAGGAGTGACACTTTCTCACAGACCACACCTCACCCTGTGACGATCTGTGAAAGGGTGGGTTTAGGAAGCATGCGAAAGGCGCCACAGACCAAGCTATTACGTCAGTCTGTGGCGTCAACTTAGGCTTGAGTTATTGTGTTTATGGCCATCCCAGGACGGGCTCTTTCATACTTAGTGGCAGCGCAGCATATTTGAGAATTCATCCGATACTGCACTGCGAGCTGCCTGAACACCATAAATAACAGAGGCAAATAAATGTGGGAGCTGCGTCACATAAAGAAACGGAACATACAGCGGGACAGACAGTGCAAGAATCACAGCACATTGAGGTGAGTTCAGTTTCACTTATGAAGCAGGAAAGGCACTGGAAACATTATCATATAGGTAGGAATGCGCCTCACTAAGTAGAACAGGTTTGTCTGAGGTGAGAAATGTCCAAACCTGCATTCTCGACGTCTTGGTTTAGTGAAGTTTATCAGGCTTGAAACCGTTTTTCATCTTTATATCGCGCCACACAAAAAGCTGTAAATTTTGGAAATTTTAATAAAGGTGTGATGAAAATACTGTGGAACTGGAGAGCCTAGTTAGGGTCATGGGGTCAGCTTAATTAACATTCTGTGATTCTGGGCTAATCACTTAGTCAACCCTGCCTAAAAAAAACAACACAAATGTGCTTGTGTAACATAACTGGCGCTCATGTAAAAAGCCATACGACCCCTTTGGGTCAAGCTCCTACTAAATAAAAGTTAAAAACTGTAAAAAAGAAATCCTGATGAGTGTGAGGTAACGTTAAGTTTTCAGGTAAAATGACCGGATAAGCAGCTCCTTCAAAAAAACTCCACAAATAAGTTGGAGAAAAAAGTCAAAATCTATTCCTTTCTAACTGCTGTGCTGTCTTCTCTGCAGCACAAATGGGGTCAGTACAAAGCAACCTACTGTTACAACTACAGATGGTTCTTTTATCTCATTTGCAGATCAAATGTGCTTAATGTTGTGGCAGTAGACATTGCTAGATGTAATCTGCAGGGAGAATAAAACAGGCACTAACAACGCCACTTAGTGTAGCTTGTACATCTTTAGGTGACTGATTATTTTTATACCATCTGTGACATCAAAATAATGAGCTGGCAACCCTAATCATAAGACTGGAAGTTTGTTGAGGGATCAGCACATTATTTATTTGCTCCACCCTGATCACTGGTTACTGCCATAATAGCAATAGTTTAACACATTTGAAACCCTACGCTGCCGTCAATAACATGCTGAGTTACTTTAAGTGTCTAGGAATGCACCCTGCATTCAGACCACTCACTCCTCATTCTCGCCCTTCACTTTCACCCTCACCCAGCACTCGCACTGACCCCGATGCACTCACACCATTCACCCACTTACCCTCCACTCACAGTGATCACTCTGCACTCACAGCGCTCACAATGCGCTCACACTGATCACCATGCACTCACACTATTCACCCACTCACCTTGTACTCACACTGATCACCATGTTTTCACACCGTTCACCCCCTTACCCTCCACTCACAGTGATCACTCTGCACTCACAATGAACTTGCGCTGTTCACCCTGTACCTCACCCTGCAGTCACACGAGCACACTACTCAACCTGCACTCGTGACACTTCACTCACCTGTCCCCCTCTCTGTTCAATCTGCCATCTCACTCCAATAAGCCCCACCACTAACCATACATTCATTCGTCCCACTAACATGCGCACCCAAACTCATATGGTCGCCTCACTCACCCCTGTACACAAGTATGGGCATGTCGTGCCCCATTAAGGTTTTCGTCCTAAATTACAAAAGGAGACATCTAAATGCACTACAATTCAGCCTTCCAGGGGCCCCTTGATAGAGACAGTTCTGTTTTTTTCCCTGATGGACTGGAATAATTCCTAAACAAATTCTTGTAAATACCGTTTTGTTTAATTTCTTTTTAATGTAATTGATGTGAGTGAGTCTATTACTATTTGTAGAGAAATGTTTGCTTCATGCAACAACCATAAAAAACGTATTGTATTGAATGTTATTCGCTGAATATGCCCGGAATGTGCGCGTGGCGGTCGAGTCCAGAAATTTCTGTCAGGTGGTGGGGGGGCCCAACATCTAAAAAAATTCAGCTGGGGGGGCTCAACCTACAAAAGTTTGAAGACCTCTGGCCTAGAGTGAAAGATAGAAAGAGGGAATAAAACTCAAATTCCTGCCCCTGAAACAAAGGGAGAAAACACATAACAGAACATGAATGCTCGGCATACATAAACGTGTAGAAGGCATGTTGTATGTTACAAAATACACAGTTTTGAGTGATTAACAGTAGAGCCTAAACAGTAATATGCGCTGTGTAGGTTTTACAATACAGAATGTCACTGGTGTGCCTGTCATTGTAGGAAGGACCTTCTATCAAAAAATAAGACAGGAGCAGCAAAACAATGTGAACAAGAGAAGAGTCCAAGTTGAATTAGACTCATTAAAAGATACTTGCGTTGAACATTCAATGTCCGACATTGGTAACTCCGGTTCATCAAAATAAATGCTGCTTGCTGCCACACTTCCATCACCCACTGATTGTTCTCGACGTAGTCCATTTGACCCTGGACGTTGGCCGCAATATGACATGAGACATGCATCCCACCTGCAAGTCTCAACTTCTTTATAAATATCGATGTGTCGAAGAGGGATACATCGCATTTTCCTGAGGCGGCATAAAGTTTAAATGAAACTTTATTGAACAAACACGACATGGTTGGTAAAACGGAAAAGGACTTACAAGACGGAGCAATCCTAAAATGGTGTCACGCTTTGTCACGCCGTACAGGGTGGCTCACTGAATTAGCGTGCGTTTGTGCTAAAGCATAAAAGGACACCCAGGTCACTGAAAGGAGAATCAAGGGAGCTGAAGTAGGACACACATGGGCACAGCACGGGAGCAAGAAAATGCACAGAGGTAAGCGTGTGTACTAGGCACAAGTTTAGTTTGTTTTCAAACCGTAAATGTCAGGTGGGTAGCACTGCATGCAGAAGCCCTCAGTGTTGCCAAATAAACACAGACACGACAATGCCAAAGCTGATTGTAGCCACTTTTAAAACGTTGCCGCAGACAGTCTCCAAACACTTGAGCAGATGGCATCCAATGGCACAAATTCGATGTACAGTACAGAGTAAATGCACACACCACGCGTGCATTAAACTGTCTTCAACGCCTTGGGATACTTTGGGAGGCATTGCCCGAACACACACTGACAATCTGGTCGATGAAGGTTGAGGCAATGCTGGTTTGGCGCACAATTCACAAAAGACCAGTCCAGTCTCCTCAGTGTCAAATAGAGTTGCCATGAAATGAGATGCCCCACTGTAGAAAATACATGCTTTGGTGAAAAAAGACAGGAGCTTCTGTAAGACAAGGAGATTAGGAAGTCTGTAGCAGGAGAGGGTATAATACTCTAGATAATAGAGACTTTCTTGGCTGGAGCACACATGTAGTAGCACACTTCTTCCCCAGACAGTGTGCAGAAGTAGATATGTGGCAGGTGAACACACTAGATCAGGCTTACCCTCACTGAAGGCAAACCACAGAACGCAGACGTCGTTGAAAGGCAGGCTTACCCGAATAGAAAATGCAGCACTGGAGGACAGTATGTTGAATCAGGATTACCCTAGCTGAAGGCGCAGCACAAGAAGAAGTAGGATTTCTGAGACACATAGAGATGGACTCTGGAGAATAGACTCCCTTGACTGAATGGGCAGCTCTTTAAGTAGCACTTCCCCAGACACAGCTGTAGACTCTGACCCCCAACATTCCATATGACATCCTTCTAGGAGGAATTCACTGGCAGAGCATGTACACATAGAAACCAGGATATAACAGAGAAATGCTTTTTTTCACCTTTATTTCCCGACTTTGCATTTGTGCTGCATTGTGTACAGCGCACATACACATGGGAAAATGTTTAAAGTTAGTCTGACTCCAAGCATAGTATTTTGTACTGGAAGGGCATCCTTCCAGTACAAAACCTATGGTAGACTTACGGAGAAACCCTTGCACTATAGTATGTCCGTGGCGCATGGATGCACGAGGAGAAACGAGGCAAATGCAAATCTCCACACACTTGGGGATATCGGAAGTTGGCCACCCACCCGCCGCCCGCCTCCCACCTGCCACTCGCCCACCCGCCTCCCGCCCGCAGTATCAAATAACATTAAAAAGGCTTAAAATAGTCCCTTACGCGACTTACGCCCACCCCTATACACAATACCAGCTCCGCAGTAATTCTGGCATTGAAGCACACCAGGGTGGCATTCGGCCTCTCCTGGTGGGGCCCGATGATGAGCATGTCACCAACCAGGTTGGTGAGTGAGGGCTTTATTAAGAACCTATTTGGATTCTACATTTGTGCTCCACTCTCAAAAAGGCACACTCTTTCGTTGTTATGATTATACTGCTTGGAGGGCTAAGAGCGATCCTTATATTATTTCCCTCCCTCTTTTGTTCTTTCCATTATTCTTTTGGAGTTAGTCATGTAAGATTTTTTCAAACACATGCTTGTGCTTTGCATTGTTGGTATTCTAAAAAAGTATTAAACTCTTTGTCCACTACTAAACTTTATCTCAGACAGTTTTACTTCTGGTATTCAGTTTCTTCTCCCCAGTGGCATGTGTAATAACTTCCCAAAGTATGAAGTCTCTGATGTCATTTTTTTGTCTCTAGAGTCTCACCTGTGCAAAGGACTTCTTCTTCATCCCATTGAGAATAAGTAGAAAGTTCTGGTCCTGCAAGCTCATTCTTAGTTCCAAATTAAATAGACACAGCGACTCCCAATATCAATGCTATAGAATCTGGCAATAGCAGTAAAGGCTCCCGTTGCTAGGAAACAAGCAAATTTTGTTGTGGAGGAGAGTTACATGAAGTTTCAGCCAAAGAAAACTTCAGAATGCTCTAAACCTTGCCAAACGTTCAGTAGATTTTATTACAGGTGATCGTACTTGGGAGGAAGTCCTGCTGTGCTTGTGAGACATGCCTGGGTCTGTACACTCTGGTTCCAATCCATGAGGCCAGAATTTTCAAAAAGTATGAATGCTTAGGAATTCTCTCCCTAAAATATGACCTCAGTCCACTCCTCAACAAAAGTGTTAATGATGAAATTTAGCATTTTTTTTATAAATGTGTATACATTTCTAGACTTTAAATAGATGCTGCACAGTTGTGGCACACCCAAATAGCAAATATAATACTCAAACTCAGTAGAAGCTGTGAACTAGCACACCAATGGGTCATCGGTTTCGGTTTCATGAATTCTGTATAGAGTATGCAAAGGATAAGCAGAATTTGGGGTTTTAGGGGCCTGCTACTTGTCTTCAGATCAGTCATATCACTTGTTCCTTTGAATGCGTGAGCCTACAAGATGTCAACTATGCAACTGTAAAAGAAATTGTGAATCCTTCCTGTTTGACCTGTAAGCCTTAGGGTGGTCTTCCCTCAAACTTTTTTCTTTACTCTCCCATTTTGTTGCATTTGTTTTTCTTGCCCTTAGGACTCTGTTCACTTTACCATTGTTAACCAGTGCTAAAATACTTGTGCTCACTCCCTAAAACATGATAAAAGTTGTTTACACCTAATTGGCATATGTAATTTACTTATAAGTCCCTAGTAAAGTGGAATACCATCTACCTAAGTCCTGTAAATTAAATGCTACTAGGAGGCCTGCAGCACTCATTGTGCCAACAACTTAAGTAGCCTTCTAATACATATCCCAGGTCTGCGATTGCAGCCTGAATGCAGTTTTAAACTGCCAATGTGACTTAGCAAAATAATACCCTTGTCAAGCTTCAAAAAACTCCCCTTTTAATAATTATAAGTCGACCCTATGCTAGCTTCTATTTAGCTACAGCGCAGTATGCATTGTAATTAAAAGGTTAGGCAGGTACTTTTATGTTTTACATGTCCTGATAGGGGAAAACTACCAGTGTTTTTCAATACTGTTATGTTTTCATCTCCTGTAGGATAACATTGGATTGCCTTTTATATTTAATAAGAGCTAACTTTTGATAGGTAGCAGGTAAGGATTTCATGTTTGGTGTCCAAGAAACTATAATTTAAAATCCTCTTTGAAAGTGATGTTGCATTTTGAGCTAAAAATTTGAAAATTTCACTTTTATAATGTTGACAATTTCCTTCCATAACTATCTGGGAAGAGTTCACTGCCCAGGCCTAGTCCTAATATAGACTTGTACTTATGGCCCAAAATCTGTGTCACAGATCCTGGTGTGTGCATAGCATAAACATGGGGGTGATATACCTTGTGCAAATAAAATGCTGCTGCCTTGCTAATATTTGCTACCATGCCATAAGTTCCATCTGCACCTAGTTCTAGTTATATATCAAAAACATACTGCATGCCTGGCCTTTCAAGCCCAGGTGTACCATATGAAAAACAAAACTACAAGTCACAGAATTCGGAATGCTGTTGGCTGTAAAGTGGTGGCAAACTGAAAGTGACCCTCATTAATTGTGGTGACAGTTGCCAAATAGGCCTCCTGTGCGACTCAAAAGAATTGCAACATGTGACCATAATGCAATACATGCATGATGAATATGTGCGTCTTAAAATAGACAGCACAGGCGTGTACTCATTCTGCATTTTCAGCAAAAAAAAAGTTTGAATTGAAAAATATAACTGCAAATAAGATTTTGAGAACTCTGCAGAAATCTCATTGTTCGAAAAAAATAATCTTCTCCCTTGTGAGTTCTGTAGAGTAGCACATTTCTCAGGCGGCTATTGTCGCATGTTCCCGCCAAGATCCACGTCCCGGAATTTTAATGAAACTTGGAAGTGCTACTCGTACCATTCAGGAAAACTGTTTGATGCACACGCTTTTTGAAGATATAGGCGTCTATTTAAATTGAAAACGTACAACTTAGCAAAATGATCCGACTCTTAATATAGATCGGCACAAAATACCTTTGCTAACCTGCAGAAAAAAAGTTCAGTTACTGTAAAAAACAGAGAAAAGCATGGCTGTGTAGGACGAGGCGTGGGGTAGTGCGACTAGAGAGCTGTCAGTCAGCCATCCACCCGTCTGACTAATTGGCTCCCTACCTTGGTTCCATCATGTTTTTTTCATAGCTGGTCGCCTCTGGCTAAAATGCAAATTAGGAGGAAGAGACGTCTAGAAAAAGCTGCTGCTTTCTTAATTATCTGTCAGTGTACGGACCAGTGGACCCCGGACCGCACAGTAGAGTTATGCTAAGCAGCAAGGCATCATGGGAATTGGAGTGACAGCTCATTCTCCTCCTGTGCTGCTCGCCGGTTGCGAATGACAGTGCAGAAATACGGGCTTTTTCCCACACTTCCTCTGAACACCTGGGCCATTGCTCATGGGAGCACAAAGCCAAAACTGTCACTTTCCCAGACATGGTCTTATTGCTGTCACGGTGACAGGGGTTGTTGACAAACGCCAGCAGTCATCTTGGCATCTTGGGAGATGTCTGCCATGATTGTGTCAACAACCTGACAGAACTGGTTAATGTTTAAACTTCCTCCAGTGACAGAGCCCTGTCTTGCTGACAGTGTTTGTCACACAAAGCTCTATCTTTTTGTCAAACTTACTTAAAAATTAACACTTCCCCCCATTTCTTTGGCGATTAAGTGCCCGGGTGGTGCATTATTTTGAGGGCACACCTTTAAGGTAAGCTTATAAGTGAAGTCCACAGCGAGACCTAATAGACACGGATATGATAAATTCATGACTCTCTTGACCTTTTGACCCTTGCTGTATTGCTAATTATGCTCTTATTTCGTGTCCAGTTTTTCTGCCCCGGGTACTGAATTCTTGAATTATTCAAAAACTGTAAAATCCCACTTCTTAGCCTGCAGAGTAGAAAATCAATTATACATTGTTAGGTTACAACTTACAGAAAAACAACAGTAACAAGTTTATACAACTGTATCGGCTGAGCTTTTCTAAAAATGTAATTTTTAACTCGGCACATTCGAGAAAAGAAAGTTTAACTCTCAGCTTACAAACATGTGTGATATGCTTCTGCATAAACAAGGTGTATTACAGAAGTTGTCATTTTTACTTCTGTTTTTTAAATGACATATTTACAGTGCCGCTAATATAATCGTACACATTTTGAAGAAGAGCAGACAGCCGTACAGGTAAACAGAACACTGGTTGCCGGTGATCACATAAGCATTCGAGAGGGACTTCAGATATTTTTGTTTCTGCATGTGATCAAAGGAGTCCTCCTTTTCCCAAGAGAACAATTGATGTGTTGTGGCGCACCTTGTAACCAGTTATTACCCTTTCAAGATTTCCTAGTCCTTCATATCGTTAGGGATGACTCACCCTGCAGCACAAGGGCTGGTTAATGCAAATGCTTTGACACCACTGAGCGACAAGAATACATTACAATGTTTGCATTTATTTTATGAATAGGCAAGTGGAACATATATGCACCTTATTTATAGCGCTGTGCTAAGAGCCCATTGAGAACATTTTGAGGAAGCACAATTATATATAATATATGTGTATACACACAGACACACACACATATATATATATATATATATATATATATATGCTCACACTTCAATAAATATGTGTGTATATATTTTCATATACGTGTATATATATATATAAATATATATATATATATATATATATATATATATATATATATAATTTATTTATATATATATACGTATAAACTATAACGTTCCTTTAACCTTTTTTTTTCAGTATATATATATATATATATATATACATTACCTACTGGCGGTCGCCAGTAGGTATATATAGTTAGGATTTTTTCTCTATGGGATTTTTGAAAATTCTATGTCTAATAACTTTGGCGTTTGTGGACGGAATTGGCTGAAATTTTCAGGAAAATGGCACATTTTGTTTCTGAGCAGCCCTTGAAAATTTGGGGGGGGTTTGTCAAGGGGGGGCCGAGAAAAAAGGGGGGTCCCAAAACGTGTTTTTAACATTGAGTTTTCCATAGGGCGGTTGGCCTCACTTTTAGCCCGAACGGCTGAATGGATTTGCACGAAACTTGGCAAACGCGTTGGCTACATTAATTGGCACACAGGGTGAGCGAACAGGCTGCATGGTACTGCTGGATGGCGGAGCAATGCGTGTGCCTTCCGAATGCTTAAGGCAATTTGTAGGACAAAATTATCGCACGGCGGCCTGGCCGTGGGAAGAGCACCGTCGGCAGTTGGAGGAAACGAAAAGCACCAGCTGTCAGAGGCTGTATCTCTGAACATTTCAGGTACTAAACAGCACGTTGCTCGAATATGCGAAACTAGCCTGTTTCAAAGCCCTGTGACTCACTTAGAGATAAAATGAACTTTGATTGAAAATACACCCATGAACATACTCACCTGCATTGAGGACTCCAAGCCCCACAAATCACCGAGGCAAGTGTAACGAGGACACGCCCATGGGCAGGCAGGAGTGTGATGAAA
This sequence comes from Lissotriton helveticus, assembly GCF_964261635.1. Lineage (NCBI taxonomy): Eukaryota > Metazoa > Chordata > Amphibia > Caudata > Salamandridae > Lissotriton > Lissotriton helveticus. The sequence continues at coordinate 194,854,789 of NC_136067.1, forward strand.
TAAAGATCGGAAAAGAGAAATGCAGGCTTTGTATGTGTGTATCTTTGCCCAGGAAGAAGGGGCTGTGAGCCCCGAAACGCGTTGGCTACATTAATTGGCACACAGGGTGAGCGAACAGGCTGCATGGTACTGCTGGATGGCGGAGCAATGCGTGTGCCTTCCGAATGCTTAAGGCAATTTGTAGGACAAAATTATCGCACGGCGGCCTGGCCGTGGGAAGAGCACCGTCGGCAGTTGGAGGAAACGAAAAGCACCAGCTGTCAGAGGCTGTATCTCTGAACATTTCAGGTACTAAACAGCACGTTGCTCGAATATGCGAAACTAGCCTGTTTCAAAGCCCTGTGACTCACTTAGAGATAAAATGAACTTTGATTGAAAATACACCCATGAACATACTCACCTGCATTGAGGACTCCAAGCCCCACAAATCACCGAGGCAAGTGTAACGAGGACACGCCCATGGGCAGGCAGGAGTGTGATGAAATAAAGATCGGAAAAGAGAAATGCAGGCTTTGTATGTGTGTATCTTTGCCCAGGAAGAAGGGGCTGTGAGCCCCGAAACGCGTTGGCTACATTAATTGGCACACAGGGTGAGCGAACAGGCTGCATGGTACTGCTGGATGGCGGAGCAATGCGTGTGCCTTCCGAATGCTTAAGGCAATTTGTAGGACATATATATATATATATATATACATTACCTACTGGCGGTCGCCAGTAGGTATATATAGTTAGGATTTTTTCTCTATGGGATTTTTGAAAATTCTATGTCTAATAACTTTGGCGTTTGTGGACGGAATTGGCTGAAATTTTCAGGAAAATGGCACATTATGTTTCTGAGCAGCCCTTGAAAATTTGGGGGGGGTTTGTCAAGGGGGGGCCGAGAAAAAAGGGGGGTCCCAAAACGTGTTTTTAACATTGAGTTTTCCATAGGGCGGTTGGCCTCACTTTTAGCCCGAACGGCTGAATGGATTTGCACGAAACTTGGCAAAATTGTAGGGACTGGTAGCCCGATGTGCCTTTGCTAGGTCTCAATATATGTGCTCCAGTGGATTTTGAGAAATTAACGTTCAAAAAAAGATATATATCTGTAACAGCGGAGCGGGCAGCGCTTCGGTTCGCGGACTTTTCGAGGTACGGAGCTTTGTGAAGCGAAGCTGATTGGTTCTCCGGCGTCTGTGAACATTCCAAACAGTCCGTAGCGGCCGCCATCTTGTCTCTCGGTAGGATCGAGAGACAAGAGGAGGCCAAAGCGAAGGGGCAAATGACCATTACGGGGCATAGTAGATCCTCGCTGACCCCCTAGGTTTGATGTGGAGGTTTTAAAAGGGTCCCGCGGGGCAAAAAAAAAAAATAATAATAATAATCGAACGGCTGAATGGATTTGCACGAAACTTGGCAAAATATTAGGGACTGGTAGCCCGATGTGCCTTTGCTAGGTCTCAATATATGTGCTCCAGTGGATTTTGAGAAATTAACGTTCAAAAAAAGATATATATCTGTAACAGCGCTCCGCTTCGCGTACTTTTCGCGTTACGGAGCTTTGCGAAGGTGATTGGTTCTCCGGCGTCTGTAAACATTCCAAACAGTCCGTAGCGGCCGCCATCTTGTCTCTCGGTAGGATCGAGAGACAAGAGGAGGCCAAAGCGAAGGGGCAAATGACCATAAGGGGGCATAGTAGATCCTTCCTGACCTCTTAGGTTTGATGTACCATTTTGCCAATTTTGGTGTAATTCCGTTCAGCCATTCAGGCTGTAGACGTATGTAAATGTCCTATGGAAAATTGCATGGGGAAAACACATTTGAAAGTGTTGAAATTTAGAACCAATTAAAATGTTACTTTGGTTTTGTATTTGTGTGTGATGAAAGTTAATTGGTTATGTATATATCTCAAGTGAGAGGAAACCACAGCCATTTTGTGATACTACTGTCTGAGGTACATTTGTGAGGAATTTTTGGTGGTGAATTTCTGGTGTTTGATTTACACAGTACTAACACTTCTACTTTTAAAAAGGTGAGTTGTTAATTTGTAAGGGGAACTATGTTGTACACTTGAAGATAATTTGAAAAATGTTTTCTGTTATTTATTTGCAGTCCTTCTATCATACTAAATACTTGATAAAGTTAGTTTTATATTATGTATTACTAAAAACGATAAATGAAAGTGATTATTTTTTTCTGCAATTTACAGCAAGCAATTTCAAAATAAAATGGCTCACAATGAAGAGACCGTGGCAATTTCTTTTGCATTGTCCACTACATTGATTGAAATTGAGAGCACCAATAATGAAATATTGTCACAAGGAGGAGATGACTTGTATGATTTCATTAGATTGATTGAAATTGACAGCACCAATAATGAAATATTGTCACAAGGAGGAGATGACTTGAATGATTCCACTACATTGATTGAAATTGAGAGCACCAATAATGAAATATTGTCACGAGGAGATGACTTGAATGATTCCACTACATTGATTGAAATTGACAGCACCAATAATGAAATATTGTCACAAGGAGGAGATGACTTGAATGATTCCACTACATTGATTGAAATTGACAGCACCAATAATGAAATATTGTCACAAGGAGGAGATGACTTGAATGATTTTTTTGATCAATCTGTTGATGGCGAATTTATCGAATGTTTGGAGACCATAGAGTTACAAGAATCATCATTGCAGACTTTTAATGAGGAGATTCCAGATGAGATGATTGAAGAGGAAATTGCTGATGAGGACATGTTACTAGTTCTTTCAAATTTAGAAAATTCTGAAGAATAAATTTATATTTAGAAATCAAAAATTGTTTGAGACATTATTCATTTTTATTTTTAATTTATGAGGTTGTAGCGAAGTGATTGTAGTATAAAATGAGACTTATAGTATAGAGTGCAACATTTTTATGTTACATGGTAAGTTTACTCATATTTACTTCCCTTCTCCCACTATATTATCTCCAATGTGTATTTGACATCTCTTCTTCATCTCCGGCCTCCTTTCTCTCACTGTGTGTCTCTGATGCATCTTATCGCTGCTATTTTGTGTAATTACAGAAGAGAGTAAAATAAAATAGTTCGGAACGTGAAAAGGGGGCAAAGTAGAGTACCCCTCACCCCCTAGGCCTTCTCAGGCGGTCCCAAAAGGATCAGTTTCTGCTTTCCTGAGAGATTATGGTATGAGTTCCATATACCATAATAATTTGCATTACAACATGCAAGATATATATCTCCTATTACCAACTTTTGGAGATATTCGCGCTAAGCGCGAATATCTCCAAAAAGTAACACCTGCCCTGAGCAGTTCTTAGCCATGTTATCCAATGGGAGGTGGATAACATGGCTAAGAGCATTAGCTCGGTAATGCATGAATATCGCTGACTTTTTAGCGATATTCATGCATTGCGGCCGTTTTTTATCGCATTTGCGATAAACCTTGATAATAGCAAGGTTTATCTTCGATAATTTCTGACGATGCTTAGCGGTAAAAAATTCGTTGGTAAGCATCGTTAGCGATAAATATCGCTTAACTTTGGTAATATGCACCAACGTCTGTTAACGTTCGATTCGAAGGAAATGAGGAAGTGTTGAAAAACATTGTTTGCGCCATCTTGCCTTTTTTGAAATGCCACACTTTTGTCGTGCACGGCAGCCATTTTAGATGCCTTGACCAGACCCACTCTCTGCACGCTGTCGATTCGTAGCATGGCTCCCCACCCTCGCAAGCATCTTCCCCAGGCACTGCTCACCCCCGCTCTCTGTCTTATGCATGGGCAATAAACCTCCCCCCATCTGCGCTGCTCTTCCCTGAGAATCACACTCTGTGCCCGCCCGACACCTCCCTTTCGCCCTATTCACTACCGCACCCTCTGACACTCCTCTTCCTCTGTGTCCGATTGTCCAGGCTATCAGCTAGCCCTGCAGATGTAGTTTATGGCTCCAGCTGTAAAGAATCACCCCTCTTCAAAGGAGTTATAGTAGATCAAGGCCCACACCCGATGAGATCCGTCACACCACACGTGTTCCTACTATCTGAAAACCATCCTGTATTGTGATTGGGGAGGGGACCGAGCCTGAAGCGGAAGATTCTATGAATGACTCTTTGTACATCAAAGTTTTTACAATTATGTGTCACATTAAAAATATATAGCACTCCAACAAAGTAGTAGGAATATAAAACTTTAATAACATATAAATATATACAGCAAAACAAAAACAGTAAAAACATTTAAACAACGAAGAGACCGTGGCAATTTCTTTTGAATTCCTGATGAGGACATGTTACTAGTTCTTTCAAATTATGAAAATTCAGAAGATGTTGCCTGGGGGTGGGTCGTCAGTAGCAGTCTGTTGTGCGAATAGTTCCAAGGCAGCAGAACGCGCTGAAATCTAGATGACACGAAAGTGATGTCTAGTAAGTTGCCGCCCAGCAAATAACGGCGTGGGGCGCCGCGGGGGTGAGTGAGTCCAGTAGGCACCACAGCTATTCTTACCGGCATTGCAGAATTACTGCTGGGGACAATGCCTGTGCTGTAGCAGGGTCACAGTAGAAACAAAAAGGATTCTGTTGAAGATGTTGTTGGTTTTCAATTTGAAAACAGTTCTGGTGTCAACTGCTATGGTAATGTAGTGGTTAATGTTTTGTTTTCTCTAGAAAATGTAAAAGAGGGGGAGGCAGTCCAAAGTTCCGTTAAAAGGGCAAAGGAAAGGATCGGTGGTTTGAACTATCACTTCAAAAGGGGAGGGGGTGCAACAATTTTTCCTACCGGGTCACACTGTGCTTTCACCGGAACTGAGGTCTGCAGGATTCTAGTAATTCAAAGTGAGGCTGGCGCCAGCATGGGAGCGCCGACGTCCCGCGGATACAGTTTCGTCACTCCACGGGCGATCATGGCAGTCATTCCCCATCGGGGGTCGGAGACTCCCGCGGCTCCTGTAGAATCTTCAAGGTCGTGGAGGACTACGGTGGTGGAGTCAACCAGTGACCGGGCCATTTCTTCATGCTGGGCCCGCTCTTGCCAGGTCGATCGCCATTTTGAGAGTTCGGCAGCTACCGGCGATCGCGGGGTCACATGAGCGGACGGGCTCCACCCTGCCGGGCGAGACGTTGCAGCATCGCCACAGTGGACGAACCCTTTTCGGGGCGCCTGGAGCGCTGAGGGTGCAGCTGGGAAGCCTTCACCTGAGGAGGCGGGAGAGGCCTGTTCGCACCGTCTCTCCCTCCAGTGCACCCCACGGCGCCCCGCTTGACATTTGTTATGGCCGGTGGCGATGAGGACGGGGGGGGGGTCGGATGCATGTGCAAGACATCCCCCCCAGTGTTGTCAAAGCCATTTTTGAAGAAAGAAGTGGTGCCTGGCGTGTTGCCGCTGCTATTACGAAGGAGAAAAGAAAAAATGTCCCGTCCGTCTTTGGGCCGGGCTTCCAGTGGATGTCGGCCGGACGCCCCTGGCTCTGGCCCCATGAACGGGTTCCTTGGTTTATCGGCTGCAGCCGGATCCCGTCGGCCTCGGCCCCCCGACCGTTGGTGGCCGGACCGGAAGAGCATGTGGCGGGACTACCTGAAACTCTCAAGGGCCACCGCGGCTGGACTGGGAGAGAGAGGGGAGGGTCGAGGAGACATTCCCCCCCCTGCAACTCTTCAGCGTTGTAAAGGCAATCCCCTGGCCGGGTCCCGCTGGCCTCGGCCTCTCCTCCGGCTACACCCTACGTTAGGATCTCCTGGCCGAGGCGTGGCAGCAGGACCCGCCTTATATGGGCTGCTCCCGGCTGGGCGTAGCCGCAACGCTGCCCCACCTTGGAAGTTTCCAGAGTGGGGGCGGATGTTCTACTGACTTGCATTTTCCCTAGTCTATCGATTTTTTTGGCGTGGCAGGCGGTGGGACAGCGAGGGGTGATTTGGTTTCTCTTACTGTTTTTCTGGTCTCTCACCACTGGCATATTTCTAACGTTTTCTTGTTTCTAGGACATTAATAGGTTTTATCATTACGTTATGTTATCGTTTCTTTGTTCGTTGTTTAATAAAAGTTCATGTTCATCAGTGGCCTACTGATTTTCGTTTTCCTATTCTTTTCTTTCCAGGTTGTTTCATGCTAAAGTTTCTGTTAACAGGATACAGTGATCACTTCGTTATTATTGCATATGTCCTTTTCACTAGGGGTGCTCTCTGGTCGGGCCAGATGACGTATCTCTAGTAAATGGTCCGGGTGAAACAGGTGCATCAATCAGTGGGGAGTAGATAGGCATGACAGATTACAACGGGGGAGAAAGGTCCGCATTACGTACCCTTTCACTATTTGCAAAGATTTTCCTACGTATATTTGCAAACAGGGAATACCTCCAAAAAGAACCAATTCCCAAACAGTCAATGTTTGGGGAAACAATCAATCAATGAGGAACGAAATAGGCACGACGTGTTAAAGGTTTGCGTTACCTACCCTTCACTATCTGCAAAGGGAGAGAGAATATTCCTATTCTTCCTCGTTTGCAGGCAGAGAAGATTCTTAAGAGAACCAACTTCGAACAATTCAATGGTCGATTCAAACAATCAACAAGGGGTACTGTGAACACAAATGAACGCCGCTTATGTACATACACATTGGTATTATCAACAGGTTGTTCCTAATGTTTCTATTTTAGGGAGGTCAAAAAGAGATCCCATTAGTGGCCTACTGATTTTGCTCGATTCCTTTTGTTTTTTTACACGATTTTTCGCTATCTGCAAAGACTAAACAGAGTATTGCGACTCTGTGCTTGTTTGTAAATAGAGAATGAACCAAAGAGAACAATCAATCAAATGGAGAGAGAAGCAGGCACGACGGATTACAACGGGGGCAAAGGCCTGCGTTAACTACCCTTCACTATCTGCAAAGAGAGAGTACTCCTAATAGAAATGAGGGGTGGGGGGCAGCATTCAAAGCAGATCAGTGTGCATAAACACGAATATGTTTTTACTTACCACGTACTTGACATTCGACAGCTTATGATATTTGCTATTAAAAAACCATTGAAATTCACTGAAAAAACCATAGGTTATAGACCATATATAGTTAGGAATTAGCATTTACAAAACCTTGAAAATTCACTGAAAAAACCATAGGTTATAGACCATATATAGTTAGAAATTAGCATTTAAAAAAAACCTTATTTTACTCACACAAAACCATTGAAATTCCATATATAGTTAGTTGCACTAACTATATATCGCGCACCCGCAATCCACTGCTGATCATGTCACATATTACATCATTCATGACATGGTCAGTGACATCACTGATGACATCACTGATGACATCTCAAATGACATCACTGATGACATCACTGATGACGTCTCATTTGACATCATTCTTGTGCTAATACGATAAACCTCTTCAGACTCTAATATAACCTTAGATACACTCAGTGTATACAGACACTCACACACTGCCACTCATCCATGGAGTTACTCACACACCCAGTCAGTCATGCAAAGAAACAATCTCACCTCCATTTCTTCAACTATACAGTTATACACACCTTACTTATTGAAACATATACTAACACATATTTACTCTCTTATACAATCCCTGATACAAGTTCACAATGATCGATACAACCACTCACTCATTCAGTGGCTCTCATGCACAGTTATTTATATATGCCAACTCTCACATGTACTGTGTTTTACATATGTACTTACTATGACATGTAGCATTGAGATATCCATTCACTCATCAATACACTCATGCACACAGTCAACTGCCCATGTAGCTGTTTCCACATGCACTCTTGAACTCATACACCTAGTGAATAAACTGCTCACACATCTATGCACAGAGTCACACACCTTCCAGCCACCCCCACACAAACTCAATCTCCCATAGAAATACTTGGGCAACCAATTAATAACACATATAGCCTCTCGTATAGCTAATGATCAACACATGCAGCAGTTTACATCACAACAGACATAATGATGCACAAATTAAGACAGTTTAGTCACTAACCCATGCATTCAGTGAGACACATTTAATCACTCACTCATACAGTCAGTCACGCACCTACTAAATCCTTCATCCACTCATTCTTCAATATGTAAGACATATTTTAACTTTACAGAAACATACAGTCACTGGATGTTGTCATCAGTGATGTCATCAGTGATGTCATTTGAGATGTCATCAGTGATGTCATCAGTGATGTCACTGACCATGTCATGAATGATGTAATATGTGACATGATCAGCAGTGGATTGCGGGTGCGCGATATATAGTTAGTGCAACTAACTATATATGGAATTTCAATGGTTTTGTGTGAGTAAAATAAGGTTTTTTAAATGCTAATTCCTAACTATATATGGTCTATAACCTATGGTTTTTTCAGTGAATTTTCAAGGTTTTGTAAATGCTAATTCCTAACTATATATGGTCTATAACCTATGGTTTTTTCAGTGAATATATATATATATATATATATATATATATATATATATATATATATTTAACCTTTGTTTTTTTCAGTATATATATATATATATATTCACTGAAAAAACCATAGGTTATAGACCATATATAGTTAGGAATTAGCATTTACAAAACCTTGAAAATTCACTGAAAAAACCATAGGTTATAGACCATATATCGTTAGGAATTAGCATTTAAAAAACCTTATTTTACTCACACAAAACCATTGAAATTCCATATATAGTTAGTTGCACTAACTATATATCGCACACCCGCAATCCACTGCTGATGATGTCACATATTACATCATTCATGACATGGTCAGTGACATCACTGATGACATCACTGATGACATCTCAAATGACATCACTGATGACATCACTGATGACATCTCATTTGACATCAATGACCACATCACTGATGATATCATTCATGTGACAATACAATGCATCTTCTCACATTTTAATATAACCTCTGTTTCACCCAGTGTTAAATACAGAATATAATTTTTGAAACCATTGACACACCAATACTAGTTACTACATACGCACTCACTGATTCCTACGTCTACACACACCTTCACTCATTCACCCATACAATCATTCATACATACAATCACTCATCTTTACAACACTATCATATGCACTCATACACCTATACAGACACTCACAGTCTGCCACTCATCCATGGAGTTACTCACACACCTAGTCAGTCCTGTAAAGAATCAATGACACTTCCATTTTCTTGTCTATACAGTTAAACATAGAGCACCTTACATTTTCAAACATATACTAACACATACTTACCTTGTTATACAAGCATTGATACAAGTACACATTGATCTGCACAGAGTCACACACTTCCCAGCCAGCCACACACACACTCAGTCTCCCATACAAATACTTGGAAAATCAATCAGTTACCCATATAGTTAATCATATAGCTACTGATCAACACATGCAGCAGTTTACAGAACAACAGACATAATGATGCACAAATTAAGACACTTTAGTCACTAACCCATGCACTCAGTGAGACACATTTAATCACTCACTCATACATTCAGTCATGCACCTACTAAATCCTTTGTCCAGACACTTATACTTCCACTCATTCTTCAATATGTAAGACACATTTTAACTTTACAGAAACATACAGTCACTGGATGTTGTCATCAGTGATGTCATCAGTGATGTCATTTGAGATGTCATCAGTGATGTCATCAGTGATGTCACTGACCATGTCATGAATGATGTAATATGTGACATCATCAGCAGTGGACTGCGGGTGCGCGATATATAGTTAGTGCAACTAACTATATATGGAATTTCAATGGTTTTGTGTGAGTAAAATAAGGTTTTTTAAATGCTAATTCCTAACGATATATGGTCTATAACCTATGGTTTTTTCAGTGAATTTTCAAGGTTTTGTAAATGCTAATTCCTAACTATATATGGTCTATAACCTATGGTTTTTTCAGTGAATTTTCAAGGTTTTGTAAATGCTAATTCCTAACTATATATGGTCTATAACCTATGGTTTTTTCAGTGAATTTCAATGTTTTTTTAATAGCAAATATCATAAGCTGTCGAATGTCAAGTACGTGGTAAGTAAAAACATTTTCGTGTTTATGCACACTGATCTGCTTTGAATGCTGCCCCCCACCCCTCATTTCTATTAGGAGTACACTCTCTTTGCAGATAGTGAAGGGTAGTTAACGCAGGCCTTTGCCCCCGTTGTAATCCGTCGTGCCTGCTTCTCTCTCCATTTGATTGATTGTTCTCTTTGGTTCATTCTCTATTTACAAACAAGCACAGAGTCGCAATACTCTGTTTAGTCTTTGCAGATAGCGAAAAATCGTGTAAAAAAACAAAAGGAATCGAGCAAAATCAGTAGGCCACTAATGGGATCTCTTTTTGACATCGCTAAAATAGAAACATTAGGAACAACCTGTTAAAAATAGCAATGTGTATGTACATAAGTGGCGTTCATTTGTGTTCACAGTACCCCTTGTTGATTGTTTGAATCGAGCATTGAATTGTTCGAAGTTGGTTCTCTTAAGGATCTTCTCTGCCTGCAAACGAGGAAGAATAGGAATATTCTCTCTCCCTTTACAGATAGTGAAGGGTAGGTAACGCAAGCCTTTAACACGTCGTACCTATTTCATTCCTCATTGATTGATTGATTGTCCGAACATTGACTGTTTGGGAATTAGTTCTTTTTGGAGGTATTCCCTGTTTGCAAATAAACGTAGGAAAATCTTTGCAAGTAGTGAAAGGGTACGTAATGCGGACCTTTCTCCCCCGTTGTAATCTGTCATGCCTATCTACTCCCCACTGATTGATGCACCTGTTTCACCCGGACCATTTACTAGAGAGAGGTCATCTGGCCCGACCAGAGAGCACCCCTAGTGAAAAGGACATATGCAATAATAACGAAGTGATCATTGTATCCTGTTAACAGAAACTTTAGCATGAAACAACCTGGAAAGAAAAGAATAGGAAAACGAAAATCAGTAGGCCACTGATGAACTTTTTATTAAATAACAAACAAAGAAACGATAACAATACGTAATGATAAAACCTATTATTGTCCTAGAAACAAGAAACGTTAGAAGTAAGCCCGTAATAAGAAACCTGAAAACATCGCCCCTCACTGCCCCAAAACGTGTCTGTCCCACCGCCTGCCACGGCCAAATAACGGCAAACTGGGAAAGATAGAAGTCAGCAGACATCCGCCCCATTCTAGAAACTTCCAAAGGGCAACAGGTTTTCGGCTACGCCCAGCCGGAAGCAACACATATAAGGCGGGTCCTGCTGCCACGCCTCAGCCAGGAGATCATCACGTAGGGTGTAGCCGGAGGAGAGGCCGAGGCCAGCGGGACCCGGCCAGGGGGATTGACAACACTGGAGAGTTTCAGGGGGGGGAATGTCCGTGTCCTCGACCCTCCCCTCTCTCTCCCAGTCCGGCCACGGTGGCCCTTGAGAGTTGCAGGTTGTCCCTCCACACTCTCTCCCAGTCCGGCCACCAACGGCCGGGGGCTGGGGCCGACGGGATCCGGCTGCAGCTGATGAGCCAAGGAACCCGTTCATGGGGCCAGAGCAAAGGGCGTCCGGCCGCCATCCACCGGAGGTCCGGCCCAAAGACGGACGGGACATTTCTTCTTTCTTGAATAATTGCTGCAACAACTCTGGGGGGGGGGATGTCTTGCACATGCCTCCGACCCCCCCCCCCCCTCTCGTCCTCATCGCCTGGTCCGGCCATAACAAATCTCAAGCGAGACGCCGTGGGGTGCACTGGGAGGGAGAGACGGTGCGAACAGGCCTCTCCCGCCTCCCCAGGTGGAGGCTTCCCAGCTGCACCCTCAGCGCTCCAGGCGCCCGGAAAAGGGTTCTTCCACTGTGGCGATGCTGCAACGTCTCGCCCGGCAGGGTGGAGCCCGTCCGCTCAAAAGACCCCGCGATCGCCAGTAGCTACCGAACTCTCAAAACGGCGGTCGACCTGGCAAGAGCGGGCCCAGCATAAAGAAATGGCCCGGTCACTGGTTGACTCCACCACCGTAGTCCTCCACGACCTTGAAGATTCTAGAGGAGCCGCGGGAGTCCCCGACCCCCGCAGACACCCCCGATGGGGAATGACTGCCATGATCGCCCGTGGAGTGACGAAACTGTAGCCGCGGGACGTCGGCGCTCCCATGCTGGCGCCAGCCTCAGTTTGAATGACTAGAATCCTACAGACCTCAGTTCCGGTGAAAGCACAGTGTGACCCGGTAGGAAAAATTGTTGCACCCCCTCCCCTTTTTGACTGATGGTTCAAACCACTGATCCTTTCCTTTGCCCTTTTAACGGAACTTTGGACTGCCTCCCCCCCCCCCCCGCGGTGCCCCACGCCGTTATTAGCTGGGCGGCAACTTACTAGACATCACCTTCGTGACATCCAGATTTCAGCGCGTTCTGCTGCCTTGGAACTATTCGCACAACAGACCGCTACTGACAACCCACCCCCCGGGACGCCCCACGCCGGATACCCAAATCAGTGCGGCACCCAGGCAACATCTTCTGAATTTTCATAATTTGAAAGAACTAGTAACATGTCCTCATCAGGAATTTCCTCTTCAATCATCTCATCAGGAATTTCCTCATGAAAATTCTGCAATGATGATTCTTGTAACTCTATGGTCTCCAAACATTCGATAAATTCGCCATCAAGACATTGATCAAAAAAATCATTCAAGTCATCTCCTCCTTGTGAGAATATTTCATTATTGGTGCTGTCAATTTCAATGAATGTAGTGGATAATTCAAAAGAAATTGCCACGGTCTCTTCGTTGTTTAAATGTTTTTACTGTTTTTGTTTTGTTGTATATATTTATAAGTTATTAAAGTTTTATATTCCTACTACTTTGTTGGAGTGCTATATATTTTTAATGTGACACATAATTGTAAAAACTTTGATGTACAAAGAGTCATCCCTGGAATCTTCCGCTTCAGGCTCGGTCCCCTCCCCAATCACAATACAGGATGGTTTTCAGATAGTATGAACACGTGTGGTGTGACGGATCTCATCGGGTGTGGGCCTTGATCTACTATAACTCCTTTGAAGAGGGGTGATTCTTTACAGCTGGGGCCATAAACTACATCTGCAGGGCTAGCTGATAGCCTAGGACCGGCCTGGACAATCGGACACAGAGGAAGAGGAGTGTCAGAGGGTGCGGTAGTGAATAGGGCGAAAGGGAGGTGTCGGGCGGGCACAGAGTGTGATTCTCAGGGAAGAGCAGCGCAGATGGGGGGAGGTTTATTGCCCATGCATAAGACAGAGAGCGGGGGTGAGCAGTGCCTGGGGAAGATGCTTGCGAGGGTGGGGAGCCATGCTACGAATCGACAGCGTGCAGAGAGTGGGTCTGGTCAAGGCATCTAAAATGGCTGCCGTGCACAACAAAAGTGTGGCATTTCAAAAAAGGCAACATGGCGCAGACAATGTTTTTCAACACTTCCTCATTTCCTTCGAATCGAACGTTAACAGACGTTGGTGCATATTGCCAAAGTTAAGCGATATTTATCGCTAACGATGCTTAGCAACGAATTTTTTACCGCTAAGCATCGTCAGAAATTATCGAAGATAAACCTTGCTATTATCAAGGTTTATCGCAAATGCGATAAAAAACGGCCGCAATGCATGAATATCGCTAAAAAGTCAGCGATATTCATGCATTACCGAGCTAATGCTCTTAGCCATGTTATCCACCTCCCATTGGATAACATGGCTAAGAACTGCTCAGGGCAGGTGTTAGTTTTTGGAGATATTCGCGCTTAGCGCGAATATCTCCAAAAGTTGGTAATAGGAGATAGATATCTTGCATGTTGTAATGCAAGTTATTGTGGTATATGGAACTCATACCATAATCTCTCAGGAAAGCAGAAACTGATCCTTTTGGGACCGCCTGAGAAGGCCTAGGGGGTGAGGGGTACTCTACTTTGCCCCCTTTTCACGTTCCGAACTATTTTATTTTACTCTCTTCTGTAATTACACAAAATGGCAGCGATAAGATGCATCAGAGACAGACAGTGAGAGAAAGGAGGCCGGAGATGAAGAAGAGATGTCAAATACACATTGAAGATAATATAGTGGGAGAAGGGAAGTAAATATGAGTAAACTTACCATGTAACATAAAAATGTTCCACTCTATACTATAAGTCTCATTTTATACTACAATCACTTCGCTACAACCTCATAAATTAAAAATAAAAATGAATAATGTCTCAAACAATTTTTGTATTTCTAAATATAAATTTATTCTTCTGAATTTTCAAAATTTGAAAGAACTAGTAACATGTCCTCATCAGGAATTTCCTCTTCAATCATCTCATCTGGAATCTCCTCATGAAAAGTCTGCAATGATGATTCTTGTAACTCTATGGTCCCCAAACATTCGATAAATTCGCCATCAAGAGATTGATCAAAAAAATCATTCAAGTCATCTCCTCCTTGTGAGAATATTTCATTATTGGTGCTGTCAATTTCAATAAATGTAGTGGATAATTCAAAAGAAATTGCCACGGTCTCTTCATTGTGAGCCATTTTATTTTGAAATTGCTTGCTGTAAATTGCAGAAAAAAATAATCACTTTCATTTATCGTTTTTAGTAATACATAATATAAAACTAACTTTATCAAGTATTTAGTATAACAGAAGGACTGTAAATAAATAACAGAAAACATTTTTCAAATTATCTTAAAGTGTACAACATAGTTCCCCTTACAAATTAACAACTCACCTTTTTAAAAGTAGGAGAAGTGTTAGTACTGTGTAAACCAAACACCAGAAATTGAGCACCAAAAATTCCTCACAAATGTACCTCAGACAGTAGTATCACAAAATGGCTGTGGTTTCCTCTCATTTTAGATATATACATAACCAATTAACTTTCATCACACAGAAACACAAAAGCAAAGTAACATTTTAATTGGTTCTAAATTTCAACACTTTCAAATGTGTTTTCCCCATGCAATTTTCCATAGGACATTTAGATACGTCTACAGCCTGAATGGCTGAACGGAATTACACCAAACTTGGCAAAATGGTACATCAAACCTAAGAGGTCAGGGAGGATCTACTATGCCCCCTTATGGTCATTTGCCCCTTCGCTTTGGCCTCCTCTTGTCTCTCGATCCTACCGAGAGACAAGATGGCGGCCGCTACGGACTGTTTGGAATGTTTACAGACGCCGGAGAACCAATCACCTTCGCAAAGCTCCGTAACGCGAAAAATACGCGAAGCGGAGCGCTGTTACAGATATATATCTTTTTTTGAACGTTAATTTCTCAAAATCCACTGGAGCACATATATTGAAACCTAGCAAAGGCACATCGGGCTACCAGTCCCTAATATTTTGCCAAGTTTCGTGCAAATCCATTCAGCCGTTCGATTATTATTATTATTATTATTTTTTTTGCCCCGCGGGGCCCTTTTAAAACCTCCATATCAAACCTAGGGGGTCAGCGAGGATCTACTATGCCCCCTTATGGTCATTTGCCCCTTCGCTTTGGCCTCCTCTTGTCTCTCGATCCTACCGAGAGACAAGATGGCGGCCGCTACGGACTGTTTGGAATGTTTACAGACGCCGGAGAACCAATCAGCTTCGCTTCACAAAGCTCCGTACCGCGAAAAGTACGCGAACTGGAACGCTGCCCGGTCCGCTGTTACAGATATATATCTTTTTTTGAACATTAATTTCTCAAAATCAACTGGAGCACATATATTGAAACCTAGCAAAGGCACATCGGGCTACCAGTCCCTACAATTTTGCCAAGTTTCGTGCAAATCCATTCAGCCGTTCGGGCTAAAAGTGAGGCCAACCGCCCTATGGAAAACTCAATGTTAAAAACACGTTTTGGGACCCCCCTTTTTTCTCGGCCCCCCCTTGACGAAACCCCCCCAAATATCCGGGGGCTGCTCAGAAACAAAATGTTCCATTTTCCTGAAAATTTCAGACAATTCCGTCCACAAACGCCAAAGTTATTAGACATAGAATTTTCAAAAATCCCATAGAGAAAAAATCCTAACTATATATACCTACTGGCGACCGCCAGTAGGTAATATATATATATATATATATATATACTGAAAACAACAAAGGTTAAAGGAACGTTATATGTCAGCAACAATGTAATTTGAGATCTCATCAGTGAGGTCAAAAGTTATTACATAGAACATGTCATAAGTGATGTAATAAGTGAGGTCATGAGAAGTGCATGGCAGGGGCGCAATTTATAGTGAGGTCTGCTAACTATAACTTGTAAACGTCAGTTTGTGGGTTTCTTTTGGATCAAAATGTTAATGTTGTCACTGACATATTTATTTGAGTATAATTGCTCCTTTAACCTTTGTTTTTTTCATTGAATTTCCAAGGTTTTCTTTTTTAAACAAAATTGTATCTTTCTATCACATCTACATATAACGTTACTTTAACCTTTCGTTCTGTCAATGAATTTCAAGGTTTTGTTTTTAACATAGAGTAACATTCCATTACCATACATAAAGCAAACCCTTCGCTGGTGGGGAGATGGCCACATGACCTTATGTTTTTTAAAGAGGAGAGGTCCATGTGCCTCCCTCCTCAATTATTATGCCCTGGGGACCACAAGCCTCAGGGCCACTACTTAAATTAAAGGGGAGTGGGTCCGCATGGCTCCCTTCCCCGAGCCATGTTAGGCCTGGAGAGCCCAACCCCCAGGGCAGCTTTTTATGAAAGGGGATGGGGGAAAGCATGGCCCACAGGGCCTTCTTAGGCTCTGGGGAGCTTCAGTCTTCACTGCCATTTATTCTGATTAAAGGGGAGAGGGGCAAGTGGTACCCCTCCCCAGTACCTCTTGTGCCCTGGGGACACCATCCCCAGTGCCATTTGTTTATTGAAATGGGGGGCACGCAGCCCCTTACCTGGAGCCTTCTTAAGCCCTGGGGACCCCATCATGGAGTCGATGCAGATTCTCCTATCCCTCCCAGAAAAGCGCAAGAACCAGGGATGAGTCTCCAAAATCACGCACTGCACCAAGGGGTAAAGAGGGTAGGGACGAAGTTAGAAGAGAGTCTTGCCGTACTGGCTCTTCTCTGCAGCGAAGCACACTGATTAACAGGATGTGTCGCTCTTATGTTTGTGAAGGTAGGGATGTATGGTTTTGTGAAGATGCAATACACTGGAAATAACAAGAAAAAGCTATTACAATCCCCAATCATGGCACTGGGGATGGGGTGCCACAGGGCTCCTCCCTTAGCCCCACACTGTTTAATGTGTATATGGCGCCCCTGGCGGAAGTAGTAGCTCCTTTTGGAATCCAACTAGTAAGCTACGCTGATGACACCCAGCTAGTTGTCTCTCTAAATCAGGTGGAGTCCCTCCCTTCCAATCTTTGCAGCTGCCTGGAGGCGGTTGCGAAATGGATGGACTTGTCCCACCTAAAATTGAATGGAGGAAAAACTGAGCTGATGCTACTAGGGAAAAAGGCCATATTCAATAATTTGACACACTGGCCCTCCTGCATGGGCTCTGGGCCCACTCCAAAGACCGAGATTAAAAGTCTTGGTTTCTGGTTGGATGCAGAGTTGTCATTTAAGACCCAGGCAAGAAAGACAGTGGCCACCTGTTTCGGACTGCTGAGGACAATTCGAAAAATCTTCCCTCAGCTACCCGAAACAGCCAAGAAAACCATAGTCCAGTCCCTTATTCTATCTAGGCTGGACTATGGAAATGCGCTTTATCTTGGAGCCCCTGTCTCTGCAGCAAGGCTACTTATGGGTATCAGCCATCGCACATCAGCTAGACCCGCGCTACGCGCCTTGCATTGGCTTCCCATAAAGGAGCGGGTTCACTTCAAAACCCTTTGCACGGTCCATAAAACACTTTTCGGGAAAGGCCCCCCCATTTTAGACGACATGATCAGGCCATATAAACCATCTAGGAACCTTCGCTCGAATCAACAAAACCTTCTGGTAACTCCCAGGATCTACAGGGCCCGCACAGGGGGTCGTCTTTTTTCGCATAATGCGGCTAGGTTATGGAATGCTCTTCCTCCATCTCTCCGACAAGAACCTAACCTACTCGTTTTTCGAAAAAAACTAAAAACTGTCCTGTTCCCCAAAATCTAGATAAACATAGGCCCTCTGTATCCTTTGTAATCTATCTCCCTCTGGTCAGTCCTAAGCGCTGGGATGCTTCCGAGTAGCCATGCGCTATAGAAGAGCCTTTTAATAATAATAATAATAATAATACACTCGCATGTTTTCTTATACATTGTCATTGCATTAACTATAGTAACATTCACTTGCATGCTTTTTCTACAATACGGCATGAAAGTAGGATAACCAGGTGACCTGACCTCTTGTCGCTCCCCACGCCGCACGGCTCCTCCTGTGCGCCCGTGACTCTCCCCTCGGCTGCCACCGACGGGAGTTCGCAGCTGGTGTGCCCCTGGTGACTGTCTCTGTGCTCTCCTGCTAAGTTGTTTTTTCCACCTTGATTTGTTATTCTGGACTTATTTTCTGCATTTATAATCTGTTTAATTCTGTTCGGCGCTCCCTGTGCCCCTTGCCCTCTGAGCATCCCCGTTCCATGTTTTCTGCCGCTTCTCCCCTGCGGCCGCGCCCCCTTTTGCCTTCTGTGTCCATTCCCCTCGCCCATTGGCCTCCTCGCTCCCGCCTCCCAGCTGCTCCTCCCTCCCACTTGGCCTCTTATGGAGGTCGCCGCGCAGCAGTGCTTGTGACCTGACCTCTGGTCGCTCCCCACGCCGTACGGCTCCTCCTGTGTGCCCGTGACTCTCCCCTCGGCTGCCACTGCCGGGAGTTTGCCGCTGGTGTGCCCCTGGTGACTGTCTCTGCGCTCTCCTGCTAAGTTGTTTTTTCCGCCTTGATTTGTTATTCTGTACTTGTTTTCTGCATTTAGAATCTGTTTCATTCTGTTCTGCGCTCCCTGTGCCCCTTGCCCTCTGTGCCCCCGCTCAATGTTTCCCGCCGCTGCTCCCCTGCGGCCCCGCCCCCTTTTGCTTTCTGTGTCCATTCCCCTCGCCCATTGGCCGCCCCGCTCCCGCCTCCCAGCTGCTCCTCCCTCCCACTTCGCCTCTTATGGAGGTCGCCACGCAGAAGCGCATCGGGCGCACCGCTGGCGTGCCGAAGGCGCGCCAAAGGCAAGCCCGTCTGCGCCAGAACCCCTGGACCCCGTGCCCCCGCTACACCAGACTGCACTACGACTCCAGCACCCTCCACGCACTCAACCCCGGACGACACCACCCCTGTTGCCTGGCCATCCCGAAGCACACCCAAGGGCCTTTCACCTGCCGGGACTGCAGATACACCAGCATCCAGCCCACCAAACCACCAGCCAGAGAACCCCACCACCTCAGATGCATCCTCCTCAACACCCGCTCCGCTCGCCAACACACTATCGAACTCTGAGACCTCCTCGACTCTACCGCCCTTGCCTTCCTGACAGAGACCTGGCTGAACTCCACCTCGGCACCTGACATCGCCATAGCCATCAAAATTGCTATGATATGAGGCGTCATTACGCCCCTGCCAAATGCACTGCGAAATATGCCACTTTGGCCAATTTGTGTGCTTAATTACTCCAACTTTAATCAAATTTCATTTTTAAGTGTACTCTCCGTGTTTCTCCGTGATTTTCAAAATGACTTTAATAATGTAAATCCCCACAAGGAATCATGCGCCAATTTCCATGCTTCTTAAAGTTCGAACAGTGCCGCTCCGGACCTCATGTAAGAACCTGACAAATGCGTGATTCATCAATGGCAGTGTTTATTAAATCCAATGCATTTCGGGCAACGCAGTGCCCTTCGTCAGGGAACACTGTAAACAATAGAAATGATAGCCTGTTACTGCTTATAATTTAACATTTTGTTGCAAATATCCTCATGTTTAAAAAATGTAATATTGTAATGTGCCCATTATCCTCGATGTGTAACAATTAATTCGATTTAACTTCCATTCACTCTCATTACGGAAAATATTTGTTTCCAAATGCTTTCTTACATTGTTTAATATCTAATGAATTGTCCACTCACTCCTATTTAAACCAACGTTATTGTGCACGTACCTGCCACAACGCTTTCTACCCGCTCTTCCTTCTCTTCATCACAAAAGAATCGTTACCTCTATGGTTGTCCCTCCCACATTTAAATGACTATCAATTAGTGCGCCCAGTCGCTTTTGTTTCGTCATCAGCGGTAACATACAAGAGCTTTAGGAAAATTAAACACACTACATATTCCATGATGCAATTTGAGTGTAAACCAAACTTTTACACTTTCCATATTTAACGAGGTTATCATGATAAAACAATCGTTTCCACTACTGCTTCAAGTTCTGTGATAAACCCGATGTTACGATCACCTTGGGGGGGTTGATTCTTAAGAAGCATGGAAATTGGCGCATGATTCCTTGTGGGGATTTACATTATTAAAGTCATTTTGAAAATCACGGAGAAACACGGAGAGTACACTTAAAAATGAAATTTGATTAAAGTTGGAGTAATTAAGCACACAAATTGGCCAAAGTGGCATATTTCGCAGTGCATTTGGCAGGGGCGTAATGACGCCTCATATCATAGCAATTTTGATGTTTTCAGTGCCGTCTGGGCAAGGCACAATCCAAGTCGCACGCACACCTTGAAAAACGTTGACTGAACATTATTGAAATTGGAGTGCATCCCGTATTACCTAAATGTATGTACTACAATGTTTTGCCCAACCCACGGGGTTGCACCGTTGTGAAAAGACTTGAAAGACATGTATGTTTAACAATATGACCGTAAGAAAATAAGAATCAACCCCCCCAAGGTGATCGTAACATCGGGTTTATCACAGAACTTGAAGCAGTAGTGGAAACGATTGTTTTATCATGATAACCTTGTTAAATATGGAAAGTGTAAAAGTTTGGTTTACACTCAAATTGCATCATGGAATATGTAGTGTGTTTAATTTTCCTAAAGCTCTTGTATGTTACCGCTGATGACGAAACAAAAGCGACTGGGCGCACTAATTGATAGTCATTTAAATGTGGGAGGGACAACCATAGAGGTAACGATTCTTTTGTGATGAAGAGAAGGAAGAGCGGGTAGAAAGCGTTGTGGCAGGTACGTGCACAATAACGTTGGTTTAAATAGGAGTGAGTGGACAATTCATTAGATATTAAACAATGTAAGAAAGCATTTGGAAACAAATATTTTCCGTAATGAGAGTGAATGGAAGTTAAATCGAATTAATTGTTACACATCGAGGATAATGGGCACATTACAATATTACATTTTTTAAACATGAAGATATTTGCAACAAAATGTTAAATTATAAGCAGTAACAGGCTATCATTTCTATTGTTTACAGTGTTCCCTGACGAAGGGCACTGCGTTGCCCGAAATGCATTGGATTTAATAAACACTGCCATTGATGAATCACGCATTTGTCAGGTTCTTACATGAGGTCCGGAGCGGCACTGTTCGAACTTTAAGAAGCATGGAAATTGGCGCATGATTCCTTGTGGGGATTTACATTATTAAAGTCATTTTGAAAATCACGGAGAAACACGGAGAGTACACTTAAAAATGAAATTTGATTAAAGTTGGAGTAATTAAGCACACAAATTGGCCAAAGTGGCATATTTCGCAGTGCATTTGGCAGGGGCGTAATGACGCCTCATATCATAGCAATTTTGATGTTTTCAGTGCCGTCTGGGCAAGGCACAATCCAAGTCGCACGCACACCTTGAAAAACGTTGACTGAACATTATTGAAATTGGAGTGCATCCCGTATTACCTAAATGTATGTATCGCCATAGCCATCCCGCAGGGCTACAAGATCTCCCACAGAGACCGCGCCAACGGAGTTTGAGGGGGAATCGCCATCGTCCACAAAGACACCCTCAGAGTCTCAACCAACACCGACGAAACCCTCACCACTGCCGAGCACATGCACTTCCAGATCCACACCGACCCCAACACGACCCTCAGAGGAACACTCGTCTACAGACCACCTGGACCCCAACCACAGTTCAGCGACACCATCACCGACCTCATCAGCACCCACGCCATCGCCTGCACGGACTACATCCTCCTCGGGGACCTGAACTTCCACCTCAAGAATAAAAACGATGCCAACTCCACCGCCCTGATCGACAACCTCGCCAACATCGGACTCAAAAAGCTTGTGACAACACCCACCCACACCACTGGACACCCGCTGGACCCCATCTTCTCCGCAAGCCCGCACATCCCCTTCAACCATACCACCGTACCCCACTGGACAGACCACAGATGCGTCCACTTCACCTTCAGGAAATTCACCACACACCACCGTACCCAACAGCTTCCACGCTGCAACTGGGTCAAGGTCACCAAGGACCAACTGACCAAAACCCTCGCCCTGAGACCACCCACCGACCCTATCGACCCTGACACCGCCGCTACCAACCTCAAATAGTGGATCAACGACTGCGCCAACACCCTTGCTCCTCTCAAGAGCTCCACAACCAACCGCACCAACAAGAAAGCCACCTGGTTCACCGAAGACCTCCGGACCTCCAAGCACACCTGTAGGAAGCTGGAGAAGAAATGGCTCCACGACCGATCTACAGACAGCCTCTCAGCCTACAAAAACGCCACCCGCAGACACCACCAACTCATCAGGACCGCCAAAAGAACCGCCTTCAAGGACCGCCTAGACAACAACGCACACAACACCAAAGAGCTCTTCAGCATCGTGAAAGAACTCTCCGACCCCAGCTCCAACTCCAACGACATTCCACCATCACACGACCTGTGCGACTCCCTGGCCAACTTCTTTCACCGCAAGATCACCAACATCCACGACAGCTTCGACAGCGACACCTCCGTACCCACCACCCGCGACCTCCACCCACACCAGCCACCTGACCGCCTGGTCCACCGTCAGCGACAAAGACACCATCAAAACCATGATCTCCATCCACTCGGGATGCCCTTCCGACCCATGCCCTCACCACGTTTTCAACCTAGCCAGCACAACCATCGCACCCCACCTCCGGAAAACAATCAACATCTCTTTCGAGACAGCATCCTTCCCGGAAAGCTGGAAGCACGCCGAGAATAACGCCCTTCTGAAAAAACCCAAGGCGGACCCCTAGGACCTCAAGAACTTCCGGCCCATCTCCCTGCTCCCATTCCCGGCAAAAGTGACAGAGAAGATTGCCAACAAACAGCTATCCCGTTACCTCGAAGACAACAACATCCTGGACCCTTCCCAATCCAGCTTCTGCAGCAACCACAGCACCGAGACCGCCCTCATCGCCGCCACCGACGACATCAGGATCCTGATGGACAAAGGAGAAACAGCCGCCCTCATCCTCCTAGACCTGTCAGCTGCCTTCAACACGGTTTGCCACCGCACCCTATCAGCGTGCCTCCATGACGCAGGAATTCAAGAGAAGGCCTTGGCCTGGACCACATCATTCCTCTCCGGCAGAACCCAGAGCGTCCGCCTCCCACCCTTCCGCTCAAAAACCACGAGATCATCTGCAGTGTCCCACAGGGATCCTCCCTTAGCCCGACGCTGTTCAACATCTACATGGCACCTCTCGCCCACGTCGCACGGCAACACAACCTCAACATCATCTCCTACGCCGACGACACCTAGCTGATCATATCCCTCACCGAAGACCCCCACACCGCCAAAGCCAACCTCCACAGGGGAATGAAGGCCGTCGCCGACTGGATGAAGGACAGCAGACTGAAGCTGAATTCAGACAAAATGGAGGTCCTCATCCTCGGACCCACCCCATCAGCCTCGGATGACTCCTGGTGGCCCACATCGTTAGACACTGCCCTGGAACCCACCGACCACGCACACAATCTAGGGTTCATCCTTGACTCCAACCTCTCCATGACCAAGCAAGTCAACGCCGTCTCCGCGTCCTGCTTCAACACCCTCCGAATGCTCCGCAGGGTCTTCAAATGGATCCCTCTTGACACGAGGAAAACCCTCACCTAGGCTCTCATCACCAACAGATTCGATTACGGAAACGCCCTCTACTCAGGAACAACAACCAAGCTCCTGAGACGATTACAACGAATCCAGAACGCCTCGGCACGACTAAGGATGGGCGGTCGGTCGTTTAGTTTTGCGGCCGCTAGACTTTGGAACTCTTTTCCGTTTTCGCTAAGGAGTCAGAGTGAATTCCTAGCCTTCAAGAGAGGGTTGAAAACCCACCTGTTCCCAAGAGCAGTGTGATTTCCGCATCAGTGGTTTCGGCTTGCTGAGTCAAAGCGCCAGGATACCCTCTGGGTGGCAGTGTAGCGCTATATAAGTTTGCAAATACATACATACATACATAATCCTCGACGTCCATCCACATCACACCCCACCTAAGAGGACTGCACTGGCTCCCAGTCAAAAAGAGGATCACCTTCAAACTCCTCATCCACGCACACAAAGCGTTACACAACACCGAACCTACATACCTCAACAACCGACTCAACTTCCACACCCCCACCCGCAACTTCCACTCTGCCACCCTCGCCCTCGCCACAGTTCCTCGTATCCAGAAATCCACCGCCGGCGACAGATCCTTCTCCTACCTCGCCGCCAAGACCTGGAATGATCTCCACACCAGCCTACGACAGACCCAGGACCTGCTGGCCTTCAGAAGACTTCTCAAGACCTGGCTCTTCGATCAGTGACAGCCTCCCCCCCAAGCGCCTTGAGACCCTCACGGGTATGTAGCGCGCTTTACAAATGCCTGATTGATTGATTGATTGAAAGTAGGATAACCAGGTTCACAGATAGGAATCTCAAAGACCCACAAGGGCGAACTCCAAATACAGATTGGAGCCTCTGATGCTTGCAGGACCAAACTTGAAACATGGGTTGGTGGTACTGGCACTCCCAAGGTTACCCTCGAAACATGGGTCGGAGTTTCTGGAACTCCTAAGTTTACACTAGGAATACAGAATGAAGTATGACACTCCCAAGGTAAAACTAGGCACACAGGTGGGTGTAGGACACTCCCATGGATAAACTCAAAACATAGGTCTTGGTACAGGGATCACACATGAATCAAACACTATGAGGAGAATTTTCTAGCCATTACTGTTCATCAGAGAAACACAGAGAAAAGTCTCTAGTCCTTGTATAAACACAACTCAAAGGCCAAGGTTGCAGGAAGGGTCCAGAGCAAGAACAATCACGGTGAACTGGAGGGACGTCATGGGAAGGAACTTTTTTTTTCTTTTTTATTTATTG
This sequence comes from Lissotriton helveticus, assembly GCF_964261635.1. Lineage (NCBI taxonomy): Eukaryota > Metazoa > Chordata > Amphibia > Caudata > Salamandridae > Lissotriton > Lissotriton helveticus. The sequence continues at coordinate 194,880,000 of NC_136067.1, forward strand.
AGCATAAAAACACAACAGACATAGTTTGACCAAGGTACATACAACTGACACAATTCCAAAATCTCCAGTCTCATATTAAAACCAGACAATAAATAGATCAAATTTCATCATCCATTTGTACACGATAAATATAATAAACAGGTTATACAAAAAAATATATAATCTATAAAATATCAAGTCACATATTTAGGTTGTGTAAAAAAAATGGAAAGTGCAAATCCATATATAATTGTACATAATGTGCAAAACCAGCATTTTACATAGCAGCTCGGTAGTAAAGTGTACCCCCTACCTCAAAGACCTATGTAAAACCAGACAGTAAATAGATGAAATTTCATCAACCATTTCTACATGATAAATATGATAAACAGGATATACAGAAAAAGTTAAAATCAATAAAATATCAAGTCACATATTTAGGTTGTGTAAAAAAAAGAAAAGAAAGGGCAAAGCCCAAATTCATATATCATTTTACATAATGTGCAAAACCATTATTCCACATAGCAGCTCGGTAGTAACGTCTACCCCCTACCTCAATGACCTATGTAATTTCAATGAATTATTTAAGAAGGGGAACTTCATAATTAGTTTTGTTCTGTATCCAATACTTCACATGGGGACAACCCGCCTTTTGACTATTCCAAAAACATGCAGAGGTTACTAACTGTTGATGCAAAATGTATATAATGTAAACTTTAAATTACCTAGTATCGTTTATTTGCGTGGTCACCAAACATCCCACCCAGGTCAATCCAAATCTCTGCAGAGACCCTTTCCTCTTCGCATAGGCCTCTTCAAATCTATAGGTCCTTTCCAGCTTAATTAGCCACTGAGCCAATGTAGGGATTTTCTGCGCTCTCCAATTCTGTAATATTAAAGATATGGCTACCGCTATGGCTAGGAAAACAAAACATTGTCTATATATGGAGAGCTGACCAATTACAGAGTAAAAACCAAATAAAGCCAACGGTGCACATTGGAGAATATCTATTGACAGACATTTACTAATAAACCTAAACACTTCCCCACAAAAGTATTGTAATCTCTAGCAAGTAAAAAAAAAATGTATGTGTCCAATCTCCTTCTTCTGGCAACTTACATCTACAACAGTTATTCAATGCTGTAGGAAACCATTTATGGATTCTAGAGGAAGTATAATAGGCCACCCATCTATAAAGAAAGGACATTCTTTTAAAATTGGCAGCCCTCAAGGGCCCTATGGCCAAGCAAACAAACTCGTAGCCATTCCTGGCTATTGAACGAGCAGTTGGTTTCCTGAGCAATTTTTATTCGGCTCCCGGCGTAGTAGCCTGTACCAACTACCAATGCCAATTACATTTACCTCAAGTGCTGCTTTTAAAATTAATCTGGCTCTCTCGCTAATTCCTGTATAGTTGGTCGAGAGAAAACATGTAAACTGCCTGAAGCTAAAGCAAAGATCGCGGCTCTGAGGTTCGAATTAATTTATGGAAACATCTCATGACAACAAATTAGCGCCATTGTAAAAGTCACCTAGTTACGAAAACCTAACGTATTGTAGGTCTGAACCACCTTTTGCGAGAGCATAAGGCCCCATAACTCACAGTCATATAGAGAGGAATATGCATGGCATGATGGGATATTATCATTTTTGTAAAACCGCTGTATGCAGCTTAAGAGTGTATTCACAACCTTATATCTTGTTTTTTTGGGTAGTTTTGCAGTACGCAGGAATGTTAGTAACTTAATTGCACTCTCTGTTAACATGAGATCCATTAAAAAATTATCCAAATTTGAAACAGGGGCCAATAGCTGAGGTGCTAAACTAAGTAATGCAGCTTGGTAATACGTAGCTAGATGAGATAAGGCAAGACCCCCTGTTCTATATCTAATTGTAGAATAGTTAGGATAATCTGTGTTTTTTGTCTTAGCCCAGGCAAACTCCTGAATCACCTTACCCACTTCATTAAAATATGAGATTGGTATCTTTAAAGGAAGATTTAAAAATAAGAATATCAACAGGGGAAGAATCGACATCTTTATCATAGAGACTCGACCTATTATCGATAAAGGTAAAAGTGTCCATCTTCCTACCAGACGTTTTATTTGATCAAGTGTTCTACCATATTTCAGATGAAAGAGTTGAAGAAAGTCCACCATCACATACAAGTGAGGCAGAAGTTTTAACCGTTCTGGCAACTCTATTCCTGGTGCATTAAATAGGAGAAGCTTGGTTTTAGACTGATTAACCCTATACCCCCTAGTTCTGTAGTTCCAGCGCTCTCTGGATATTTGCTTCCTCTGGTTTAAGATTCAGGATCAAATCGTTGGAAAATAACTTGATTTTTGCCATTCCTACCAGCGGAGGTTGGATTAATACATTAGAACACATTTTTATTGCTAGTGGCTCAATAAACAGTGAAATAAAAGGGGAAAAGGGGGCATCCCTGCCTCGTACCCCGTCTTATTGCCACATCTTCGACCTCCTCAGAGTTTATGATGATTTTTGCGATAGCTCCCCTATAAATTATCTCTAGCATCTCGTTCAGATGGTATGGGAAGCCAAATTCCTCCAAAATAAAGAAGAGGCCCTGCCAGTCCACTAAATCGAATGCCTTTTCTGCATCCATCATTAAAATGGCCGCACCTTCCTTACTAGCAGAAAAGTAATCGATGGCCTGGGTCAGAGAAAAAGTATTTGCAGCCACAGGCAGAAAACCTATTTGATCTGTGTGTACCAAATATTGTGCACATCTCACGATCCTGTTTGCCCAGATTTTCATAAACAGCTTGTAGTCTACATTTAGTAGACTTATTGGGCGGTAAGAACTTGGATCTTTCGGGTTCTTATCCTTCTTCAAAATAGAGATCACGACTGACTCCTCAAATCTATCTGAGACCCCACTCCAGCCATTATTTATTTGTGTAGCAGTATCAAAAATGGCGTGAGTTCTTCTAGAAATAATTTGTACTGTTCTATAGGGATCCCATCATCACCACTAGCCTTTACATTTGCCATTTTTGTTTTATGATTTCACTTAATTCTGCAGTTGAAATCGGCTCGCTCAAGAGCATACAGTCCTTCTCGCTAATCGTAGGTAAATGGACTGACCTATAATAGTCCACAAGATCCTGAGGGCTAACTATCTGGACTTCCGCATAGATCTTACTAAAATGGGACACAAAAACTTTGACAATTTTGTCCATTTCATTCACCAGGCACCTAGTACTGGGATCCCTAATTTGTGGAATAGAGGGCTTGCTCTGGTGCATTTTTGTTGACCAGGCTAGGAATTTGCTGATGTGCTGGCTCTCCTCGTAGACCTTCTGTCGAGAAGCTTTACTCCCAGCAATTTCCTCTAGTATAAAAAACCTTTCAACTCCTTCTTTGCCCTTAGTAATTCCTGCTGGAGCGCCTCTACTTCTGATTCCTCAAATGTCCCACTCAAAAGTGCTCTCCTAGCCTGTTCCACTGCCTCCTGGAGTCCATCGATCTTCAATTTCCTTATTTTGTGGAGTTTTGCCCTACAGGCCATCACCTGCCCCATAAACGTGGCCTCGAAGGCTTCCCCACACCATAAAACCTGGTGCCATGTTCACATATTCCTTACAAAAACATCGCAAGTTTCGTCAATCCATTTTTGGTCCGAGAGTAACTTTATATCAAAATGCCACCTATTATTTTATCTCTTGGGGGTGGGAAAGTGTATTAACAAGGAGACTAAATAGTGATCTGAGAATGGGTTAGAGAGAATCATAGATTCCCCCTTGCGAGATGATTACTTATCAAGAAAAAATCCAAACGGGATGCTGTTTTAAATCTCGCTGAGTAACATGTAAACTCGTAGCTGCCTGGATGATCTACCCTCCATGGATCTAATAATGCGAAATCCTCTTTTATAATTCATAAAAGCCTGTCTGTTTTAGGTTTTATTGCCTTTTTTCCTTGTATGAAGGTAAAATCCCCTCCCATAATTATAGACCCATGCACATTCACCAGCAAGTCATATACCTGTTTCAGGGCCAAACAGTCATCTCCGATTGGCCCATAGTAGTTAAGCAGTATGACGGTTATCCCATTAACTTCGCCTTTTATCCAAATCCACCTATCTCCCTCATCCCGAATCACCTTGCCCACCACCCAATCGCACTCTGTTGATAAAAGAATACCCACTCCATGCACTGCAGCATGGGCCGAAGCAAAGTATGCCAGGGCATATTTCTTGGGCAATGTCAAGTTTGGAGAGTTAGATTTAAGATGTGATTCCCGCAAAGAAATTACCTGAGAGGAGAAGGATTCTAGCCATTTTAACATGGCTCCTCTTTTCTGATTGTTTAAAAAACCATTAACATGACACAAAATTACCTTCAGCTGCCTTCTTCAGGCAGATTACACCACTTAAAAAAAAGTCTGCTATATTCTCTCACATGTCTGTTCTCCAATATGCACAAACTCTGTTAATAAAGTTACTAAAAACCCTTTATCGACATAGGGAAGGAAACTTGAAGACAAGTCTATAGTCTTGAAGACGCCGATACTCCAGCGTGCTTACTGCTATTAAAGGATAATGCACACTAACCTGATATCAAGTACTTGACCTAGTACTTTACCTTGTACTAAGTTTGAAGAAGGTCTTGAGATCTTAACTCAGGAAGTCGCACAGGAACTGGAGTAACTGAGTAGGAGGTGCAGAAGAACCATGGGTCAAGCGAGCTGAAGCCAGGGGAATCACCGGAAGAGCTTTAACAGCAGCTGAGAGGAACGCTGCCCAGGTCTAATTGGGTGAGTGGGTGGGCAGGAAGCATGTTCCTTAGCGATCATAGGCCAAGCAAGGGGCTTGGGTTTGGGCATGGTTTATATTAACTTCGGACATCATATTCCGCTCAGCCAGCGGAGTTTGCAGATTTTTACCAACTCTACTCTCTGCTGGGAAGGCGAAATTGGGCAAAACTCCGCCTCCATGACCACTGCGCATGCGCCGTTCACGGAAGACATAATTCCTACGAGGACAATGTGGGAAGAAGGGAGTCTCCGCGGCGAGGAGGAGGGAAGGCAGAAGACAAGGTAAGTGGTGTTTTTTTTTAAATATCCTGCTTTGTGGGTGTGGTCCCGGTACAGAGCGGAGCTCCGCGTAGTCCCACAGAGTTTTTGTTTACTCCGTGGAACTACGTGGAGCAGCACTACGCATACTCCGCCCAGGGTTAGATTATATAACATGCTCAGGGTTCAATGGATGCAATGGAATCACGTGGAACGTTGAGTATTTAGCAATCTGGAAGGTTCTCCTATACTCCTGAAGGAAGAGTAGGTGGCCACTAGTTAACAGGAAACAAATGTATTATGTAATCTAAATGTGCACAAGGGAAAATACTCCAAGACCCTAGTGTCGGAGGGATGGTCGGAAGCAGAAGCGAGGAAGCAATATAGGGTGAACATTGAAAGGTGTCTATTAAGGCAGTAACAGAGTAAGGGAGAATTCACAGTCTTGGAAGTCCCAAAAGAACAAGAAATACTGGGAGGTCCACTTTACGCGAGGTTAATTTCAGGGGTGGAAATAGCTTCCTCAGGGTCTGGAGGATAACCGGATCAGGCGATCTTCTGGATGGCACAGAAGCCTATTAGGGGCTTCTTAATCCCGGAGCGCTCGAGACAAAGAGAAAGTTTGGGTCAGATCAAATTTGTATGTAAAGGGAAAAAAAATACCGTCACCAATACCACGTGAGGTGTAGAAGGTAAATAAAGCGGCACTTCGGAAGAATAGGAGTTGGTGTTAGGATCGTTGTGTTCAGGCTTGCGGAGTAGGTAGGGGGGTGCACGGGAACAATTGCATGCCAAAATAATGAAAGTAAAGAAGATGAGGCGCACCAATGTTCCACCAAAACCACCTGTTCCTACCCGCTTACCACCCGCCGCCCGTAGCACATCCCCCCTCCCTAAGCCCTTTTCCCCAACATGCACCACTGGGAGCCACAACTCTGCTGAGTTGTGGCAGCTCGTGGGTCCTCCAGAATCCACCAATCTTCAGACCACGTCTCGGTCTCGTCATCTCCTGGGTCTCGAATTCCGCCATCTTGGACTGTCGTCGGGTAGTCTGTGTTGTCAGCTGCTGTGGCGTCCGCGCTGCTCCTTGGCGAGTCTTCAGGGCTCCGGCACTCTCCTCCCGGTCCTGGGTTCCCGAACGCGCCTTCTGGAGTCTCTTCTGCCTTTTTCTGCCGGCTCCAACCTTTCCATTCGGCTTCTGATTGGTCGTTCCCGCCTCTCGCGTGAGAGAGCTCTTCCGGGTTATGTCCGGCAGTCTGCGAGAGAGAAGAGTCGGCTGTTAGGTGGAGTGGATTAATAGCGTCTTCCTCGTAGTTCTGGTAAGGAATCCAGTCCTCCTTTTTGGGTTTCAACGTTGTGCCCGGGGTCTCCCTCACACCTAGTAACACAGGGAGAAAGACAAGCGATTGGTTGTCATGTTCTGGGAATTCTTGCACGCTCAAGCGTACTTGAAACAGGGGAATAAGGGAAACTCAGGAATTACATCATGGTGCACCATAAGACGCCGCCAGGATAAATACAACACAGAGACAAGGGTAAAGGACACTGAAGGTTTGGTAAATAATATTAAGCTGAATCAAGGGTAGGGGAATCGATGGTCTTGGGGAAACTGAGGCAAGTAATCATAGCGCATCATAAATCGCCACAGGGATAACACAACATGAGAGCTAGTCCCCCTTACATGGAGGGCACATGAGAGAGCCATGATAAGCAGGAGTTTCAAACATGCTTCCGCCAAACGGAAGCAAACACAGGTTTGCCTGCCCCCGCTGATCCCGGTAGGGAAACTGCTATGTACCGGGGCTGGGCTCCCCAGGACATAGCATGTGAGCCGGTCTCATTATTTAAACAAAGCGGCTGCCATTTTTTTTTTTTACAATTACACTAGATTGCGGCAAGGTTTCCCAATTTTTTGTTCGCGTTCTACCCTGCCACCTTATATTTTTCTTTTAAATTTCTTTAGGACAGGGAACTAAGTTCTAGAGTCCTGTAATGGCTAGCAGCAACTTTTTCTCATGTTGCTAGCTGCAAATCAGAACTCTAGCTGCAGCAGGAGTCTGAATCCCACTGGAGCGACTTGGCTTAAGGGAAATTAAGACTGCTGAGTCAACCAGAACACTCAATTTTTAAATTGGCGCTCCCGCAAGAGTCTCTCAAGACTCTCGTGCACCCAACGGTCCAGATCTACTATTATTTTGAATCCTTAATTTCTCAAAAAATACTGAACAAATGTCTGTCAAATCACAAAAAGCACAATCTGTGGACCAAGCTCTAGCTTCCTTGCCAAATATGGTGTAATTCCATTCAGCAGTTTTTGCTGTAGACAGGTTTAAAGAAAATGCACGGGAATTTAGCATTTTGGAACACCCCTTTTTTATCAGGCCCAGCTTGACAGATCACTCTGAAACTCTCCATGCACAAACTAGTCAAAAAGTAGCACCGTTTGGAAAACTTCGAGAAGATTTTTGAAATGGTGCCAAAGTGATTAGCAACACAAAAAATGCTTTCCCAATGGAACAGCTAGCCTAACTATAACTATCTAATATTACAGCATTATTGTTATTATAGCATTTATTGAGTGCATGCCTACCAGAATCGAGCTTCCCAGTGCTAACATCTCTGCTTGAGAACGGACCAATTAAGCACACAAGTAGGTTTTCTGTTGCTTTCTAAAACTTAACAGGTTGTCATTAAGTCTCAGACTAATGGGCAGAGAGTTCCACAGTTTTAAGGCCAGGTAAGAAAAAGAACAGCCACCACCTCTGACCCTTTGAATTCTTGGAACTGTGAGAAGGCCTAACTAAGTTGACCTGAGTTCTCATTTAGCCTTGTGAGGGTTGATAAAGTGATAAAGAATCTGTGGGTCTGCTTTATGTTTGACACAATTTGCAATGCAAGATGCCTTCGATTGAATTCTTTTGTTTGTTGGCATCCAATGCAGAATGGCACGTGCTGGGCGAGCAGAATGGCACGTGCTGGGAACCTGGGGACGGCTAACAACATTCATGCTGCTTCATTCTGTATGACCTGCAGCTTGTTAATCACTGAAAGTGGTGTTGTAGCGTAAACGTGTTGGGCCTCAAATTAATCCTCATATTAAAATACATTTGCCCAGAATAACCTTAGCTACCACATTTTGTTCCCTTTAGGCCCTCCAATGGATCCTGTTCTGTGCTGAAAGGGACTAGAATGTTTAGGGAATGAACTATTATCAAAGGAGGACCTTAAATAAGATAATAGTTGGCATTTATTCATTACAAAAGGGATTCTCTCTGGCAGAATCTGTTTAGGTTACTGCATTTGGAAACAGATAAAATGACAACAACAAATTAATAAAGTAGAATCAGCAGAATAGTATCTCAGTTCGTTATTTTATCGCATTTGTAGAAATTCTCATACCAAATAAAGCTTTGAGAAATCAAGTTTGAATGGAAATTTCTTCCTCAGCCGAGGAACTATATTATGAGAAATTAGTCATTTAAAGCATACAATCCACATACAAACCCTATAGATTTTAGCTCAGACAGCACCAAATGACCAGTTCCAGTTCATTAACAGGTTCTTCTGCCACTGTCCGCACTGCAACAGCAATTCCACAGCTGTTGTCAGAAACCTTCCACCTGGAAAGGTTTCACTTACGCACGCATACCCGCCAGCAGCAAATGCAGTAACACATTTCAGTTCGCGTTAGTTTCTGGAACTCCAAATAACCAGTCTAAGGCCCACAAGGTGATTAGACATGGTGGGCAAGATAGGAACCGCCCTTGTCTGCACTGTAGGCAATTATACTCTATTGATTTCTGGTTTAGACCCCTTGACATCACCAGTTTGATCCGAACATGTTGTCCCATTGGTCAGTTTCAATAGGATGAGATGATGTAGTAGGTAAAGTTTACATATCCGGAAAATTAAGTAGACCACTACTTTTCATTTTCCATAAGACCACTAATTTTGGTTCATACGATTGGTTATGACATCTAGGTAGTAGGTGAGTCCATGCTCTCATCCTTTGTCAGTCCTTTCCCAAGCATGCACTTTAGGAAGTGTTAGATCTGGGGGTCTCTAATTGGCAGAGGTAAGTACCTTAGACCAAGTAGGGGCCCATGCTTCTAGTCAGGGTGACGGAATACACACAGTAGATAACCCCTGCTCACCCTCTGGTAGCTTGGCTCGAGCAGACAGGCTTATCCCCAAGGCAATGTGTATAATAAATGCACTTAACACCAATAATGATCCCCAATCCACCACAAACTGAGACCACACAGGTAAGTATATATATAAAAATATAACTTTATCTAGTTGCAGCAGTAAAAATCAACAATACACAATGGTTGCTTCTTTGGTAAAAGGTTGCACTTAATCTTAATGGTTGCACTTGTATTAGGAAGTTCCTATTGTAAAAGAATAGTCTCAAGTCTCTTTAAATCAGTGGTAAAAATAATATCACCGATCTATGCTCAAATCAGCTCTTTAAATGATTTGCCAAAGCAATGCCAGCGTGTTATTAACTTAAGAACCAGCCCTTTGGATAAATGAGCCCAAGCGGTGCGAGCGCGCCTCACCGTTGACTATTCAGGCACCGCCGAGCAGAGCAGACTTGTACTAAACCCCGGCCGGTCCCGGCAGCCCTCCGCCCGCTCTCAGCACTTCAGGGAGCGGCGGGGAGCTTGCTCGGCTCTCTGAGCAAGGACAAACAGGCCAGGGGCAGAAATCACTCTTGTTGCTCCCTCGGCGAGGTCAGGTCAGTCTTGCCCGGCTTCGGCGAACAGCACACCGCTCCCAGCGGCTTCCCCAGGGGTCCCGATGACGTGGACCAATCCCGTCGCGGCCTTCGCGACGAGCCTCCTTTCTCACCCGGGAGTCAGCCAATAGCAGCGCGGCTCCCGGGACAGGCCCTTCCTCACGTCACAGCTTCTGTGGCAAGGCAGCAAATTGGAGCGCGGCTCTCGGGGGCAGGCCTACGGCAAAGGCCAATCAGAGCATTCTCGTTGCTCGACCAATCAGGTCGCGGCCCCTTTGTATTTTTCTCCGCGGCTCTTGGAACAACTTCTGGTAAATTTCAGGCCCCGGGCCACGGCGGTGAATTGCGGGCAGATGAGTTTAACGCGCCCAGAGTCAGTAAGGGGATCTGAGTATCGCGAATCCTGACAGAGGATTGCTTCGTCCTGGGGATGCCTACGGGCTCCCGACCACTACCTCACACATGCCGACGAGCACGTCGATACCATGGCACAGCAGCTGGAGGGCAGGCGATTCTCAGCGCGGCGCTCTCAAGCAGAACAGAGAGCAGCCAGCGCTCCACACGGGCAGATGATCGAAACTCTATGAAAACAGCCCACGATCTCCTCAGCACACAGCAGAGCTTTGTAGTCTTTGGCAACCTTTCTGTCCCTGAGTTACCAAACAGGAGGCCAGCTCTTCTCAGGCCCTTGGAGATTCAGTTATGAAGACACAGCACACAGCAAAGTCTCAAGCAGGCAGGGTCACAGCACACAGGAAAGTCCCTCTTCTCCTCAGCTTCAGTTGGACAGCAGAACAGGTCAGCCCTTAGAGCACACAGCAAGGCAATCTTCCTTCAGTTCTCCAGCGGTCCTTCTTCCAGCAGAGGTTCCTCTTGATTGTAGAATCTACTTTTCTGTTGTTAGGGGTCCTTCTCTTATACCCATAAAAGTCTTTGAAGTCTTTGTGCAAGTGGGCCCTGAGCCCTGTCTAAACCAGCTCTGGGTGTTGCTGGAGCCCTAGGGCTTCCTGGCTTCCTTCTTCCTTTCAGTGTGAGGGGCAGAGGTGACAGCCACCCAGCGGGAGGTGGAGCCAGCATTGTGGTCAGGCAGGCACAGCCCTATTTACTCCTAGGTACTATCTCCTCCCACTTTCCTGGATGCAGATGCAGCCTTTCAACCACGGGCTGACTCAGACAACCTCCTGGGGGCTCTCCAGCCCCTGTCCCCCTAAGAGCAGACAGTCAATCCACAAGCAGGCCCAGGCACACAGAAAGGTTAGACAAGAGAACAGCCACTTTCTAAAAGTACTGTTCTCAAACACAGGATTTAAAAACAACCTTTCCTAAAAGATGTGTTATTAAATTCTGAGTTCAGGGATATCAATCACTTATGTCCCATCTTGTTCCTATGAGAAGATAGGCTGGTATCCATTGGGACCAGCCTCCCCCATGTTAATCTATGGATCAAGATAACCTTGCAGCAGTGAGCACACAAAATGACTGCTGCTCACTACCAGAGCATGTTACCTGCACTAGTACATGCTCTACCTTACCCATAAACTGCACCCTGCCCAGGTGGGGTACCTTGAGCCTTCCTTATGGGTGACTGATATGCACAGACAGGGAAGGGTTAGGTCCAGCCAGTGGGGACACTGGCCAGGCGGACATGGCAGCCCACTGACTGCACACAGGCACTGCGATGGCAGGCCTGAGACACCATTTTAGGGCTACATATGCGGGTGGCGCAATCAGCGCTGCAGACCCACTAGTAGCATCTGTCATCACCCGCCCTGGCACACACAGTGCACTTTACTAGGGACTTCATGGTGATACAAATATGCCAATCAGGTATTCCCAATCAATATGACATTTTACATAGGGAGCACTTACACTCTGGCACTGATCAGCAGTGGAAGAGTGTCCAAAGCATCTAAACCAGCAAAAACGAAATCCAGCACAGCATCAAAAATACAGGAGGCAGAGGCAAAAAGATGGTGGAAAACCACGCCAAGGGTGTCAGGTCTAACAGGTAGTAACACATTTGTTGCAAGTCCAGTCAGGTAAGCCACGAGCATGAAAGGAATTATTGAGTGCTAGAGCACACGTAGTAAATTTACGAAAAAGTCTCATAGGCTTCAGACTATTCAGTTCATTTGTTTATGCTAGGTAGGAAAAGAAGTTTGAAGCCTATACAAAACGCAACCTGTGCGCACTAAGTTTGTGCTAAAATATGAATTTCACATCATTACATACAGTGCATTAGTTGTACAATTAGGGAGGTTAATGACTTGCAGTTACATCATGTAAGTATAAAGTACCCATTATAAAAAAAAAGCATAACGCCTCTTTATTATTTCGCAAATTAGCTTAGCAAATCTCTCCTAAAGTTACAAGTTGAATACATCATTTAGTATTTGGAAGCATAGCTAAAGTAAACATTTATGAAGCACAAAATATAGTTGTAATTGTTTTCTCATCAATATCAGTGCTCACATTACACATTCTGTGAATGTCCATTTTCTTAATACCAAAAATGTCTTTACTCATACATTGTGAATTTCAAGGTTATTTGTTTGTCTGTTATTTTTCATTTATGCATAAAGAAAACATATACCAATAGGTTTATTAAACTTCTCATTAGTTCATCTGTGGTTAGGTGTCCTCACAAATCTACGTCTAACATTCTGCATACTTTTACGATGCTGTATCTAAATCAAACTTCATTTTGTGCACGTTCTTAAAGCATGATTACTCGACACACATTTGTCATATCCATAACTTAGTGTCACAATCATTCTTCCATTGTGAATTCATAGAGATCAGATGAACAATAACATCTAAGCTTTATCAGTGGACTGCCAAAAAACAGAGACTTGCCATAATCCAGGCGCAATAGTATGAGTCCCTGTATCACTGTTCTTCAGACTGTAGGAAGGTGGATACCTGACTATGGTTACCCCAGATTATTTGCCTTTTGTTTGGCTGGTTTTCGACTTAGTTGGCCTGGGATCCTGCTATTCAGGGCCCCAGGCTATCTGCTCTCTCTTTAAAATGGACTCCATGTACCTTAGGTACATCTCCAATTGGGAATTGGGTCACCTTATGAGCCCCTGTACAGTGTACTATAGGTACCCAGGGCATAGGTGCATCCAAGGCCTACCAGGGGCTGCAGCATATGGCCCTGGCTGGCCACTCAAATTGACACAACTGGCTGATTACTCAGCTGGGGCAAAGTCGTGTAATCACCCCTTGCTTAGGTATAGTATTCCTATATCTACCCTTAAATATAGACACACAGTAACCTATTTATTTATTTATTTATTTATTTTAAAAGTTTTATATAGCGCTGGCTAGACCCGGCGGTATCAGAGCGCTTTACATGAGCATCAGATCATAGTTACAGGTTACATCGTTACAAAGGTTACTCAGTTCTAAGAGCATGGCAACATAGTTACTTGTAAGGTCGAGAAAAACAATAAGCACAAAATACGTAAGGGGAAAAGAAGGCAAGGTGAGAGATTCAGGGGGGTAGGAGTAGGGGAAGTAGACAGATAAAGAAGGTGGGAAAGAGGAGGGGAGGGGTGGGTGAGAGACACAGCCTGGGGAGAAGAGAGGAAGGGTGATGGGGACACAAACCGGTAGACGAGTCAAGGCAACGTCCAAAGTCCAGTAAGCTGTGATCCCAAGGGAACCTATAAGTCTCTCCTAAGGCAGGCCTTAACAATCCTGGAGGCAGAGTGCTTGATTATGTGTGAGATGGTGCTCTAGCATGAGCTGAGCCTGTCTGCAGCTTTCGGAACCATGTCATTATAGCTGTTCTATGATATTGCCATACCATATACTCTTAAGTGCATTATAATCCTTGCGGTTGAATGCTAACTTTGGTTTGGCTTTATCTAAACATGTCGTGTAAGGTGTCATATGCTTTTGAATACTACCCCCTCACCAATTCTGGCGACGGGGGTAGCATTCCACCCTTTTAGAGGGAGAAGACATGTTGAAACTACTGTACCTGGTTAAAGTTAACCAGAACCCCAGCATCACAAAATGGATGCTGCTGCCACAGACACAAGTCTAACCTCCTGCTGCTGGGAGTCCTTCCAGCGAGGGAGGCCTGGACAATAGGTTTCCTGCCTGGAGAGGTGCGAGCACCACTCCAGACAGGATTTTGTGTATTGGGACAGGGAGGGCTGATAAGAAACAGACACTGCCTGGGGCACACTAGGTGCTCCATGCATAGTCCAATTCAAACTGGTGCTGGGGCACTCCAGCCCCAGCTCTGGCGCGAAACTAGACAAAGGAAAGGAGGTGTAACCACCCCCCATCCTGGTCCCACCCATAGGAGGGACCTAATGAGTAAACCAGCCCCCTTTAGTAGTATAAAGGTAGGAGCTGACCCAGGAGACTTTAGATTAATCCTGATGAAACTTTGAAACGAAACTCTGGACTCTTCGACATTCAACCGACTTGAAGACTGAAGAATCTCCCTTGTGGCCAAGGAGTGACCACCCTGGGAAACCAGGCACCATCCGGCAACTCGACGGCTTGCTTTGTCCCTGTTCCCGCCGTAACTCGAGCGCAGAGCCTGACAAGACCTCGACTCCAGGACTCCTCTGACCCCACTGCACGACTCCAGCACAGCTGAGCTTCGTGGAAGGCGTCGGAATCCGTGGAACCAGGCAACTTGGTGGTAAGTCTTCAACTTGCTAACAGCGCAGCTCCTGAGGCATCCTCGAAGCTGTGCACTGGGTACTGAGACACCCCGACACCGAGCTCCACCTGCACCGAAGACCATCCCTCCACACTCCAGGAGATCTGCGTGGGCCCCTTCTGCTTGTGTTCTGCTCAACGTGTTGTCCGGTTGCTGGCTTTACACGCCCTCAAGAGTCTTTTAGCCTCAGACTGTTCTGTCCACGCTACAACTAGGATAGCTGGTCTATAAGGTTGACTTACAACCATCACCATAAGGGTTGTTTGGACTGGTGCAAGGTGCTCACTAGAATAGTGAACATCATATACCAGGCCAACTTCTCACACAGACCTCCATGGAGTTCCCTTTGTTCATTTTCTTCAATGCTGTGAGAAGGCCAAAGCACGTTGCTGCACCTTTTTTCACTTGTAGTGCCATAGTAAGATGGCTGTCCAGAGTGATGCCCAGACCTTACACTTCTGGATTAGGGGATGGACGATATCCTAAGGATGGAGGCCACCTAAGTCAGTGTCATAAAGAAGGGTTATTTCCAACTACCAACACCTCTGTTTTCTCCCTATTTAATTTAAGGCAGCTCACTGCCATCCATTTAGTGACTTACTCTAAATTAAGCAGCTGTTTAGTTTTTGTCATGTCAGGATATCATTGGGAAACAGGGAGAGATAATCTGGGTATCGTCAGAGTAAAATACCATAGTAAATCCAAGAGAGCATAAAATGTCAGATAATAATCAAACGTATACCTACATCTGACTGTCTGTCCGTCCGTCCGTCCATCCGTCCATTTGTCTGTCTGTCTGTTTGTCTATCTATCTATATATCTATCTATCTAGCCATCTATCTATCTATCTCACAGCACTCTGAGAATAGTGATGTAAATATCTTAATTATCCATAATGTGAGAGCAAACAAATTACGCCAAACCATTGTAGCCTAATTGGCAGTGCGAAAGATATACTGAAAACAGTAACTGGGACATTAATTTCTTCGTTGGCGACACTATAACACCTAAATGCACATACCTTATATAAAATTATACCAGAGAAGAAACAATAATTGTGATACAGATTGATCAGATGCACTGTACAATTGTCTTGGTAGGCATGTTTTTTTACATGCCATTGGCAAAGTGATACACTGAACATTTGAAGACTTTACTGTAGTAAGAAGGGATTGGACCCATTTAGCCCCCTGATTTTTGGTTTTCGACTCCCCAGTTGTTGACCTCTGCTATGATTCTCACTGAATCTCACTCAATGTAAAGAGTGTTAAAATGTGTTGTTAGTGCTGGTCACATGTGCTTGCTGTTGAGACGACGGCTCTTTAGCCCACTCTGCCACCCCAGTTCAGACATGGCCATATGCAAATCAGTCTGACCCTGTGCCTCATGGGAACAGTCCAGCCCGAACTGCCAAGCCATGCCTTCCCTGGACTGGAAACAAGCTTCAGAGGACCAGTTTCTGGCATTTCAGCCATCTTCAGCCCGGCTTGCTTGAATCCAGTGGCGAAGTGAGCAAGGGACTCACGTCTGAGCATACCCTGCCAACTTATGTCAGCTTATGCTTTACAGCGGTGGGGGGACACTAATACCCCCATGACACCGATTATCTTATTTTAACTACCATATGGATGCCGGCACCATTAAAACATAAGCTGACACCCATAATGGCCTTTTAACTCACTTTATATATTTCTTTGGGCCGCCGCTTAGTTTAGAAGTGCATCCCTGTCGTCAGGTGTATGCCCGCCCTCTATCAAACCAAGTTTTAGAGGGCGAGGACAATGGTCAATGATGAAGCATGACACCTGGTGGTGTGTGAGACCAGTCCTTCACTTTTTGTGAGATGCCTGCACTCACAATTTAATACTGCACTAACACTAGTAACACTAAGACTGGTAGCAGTTCATTGTGGTACATAGTTTATGTTGGAGGCTGCCGTCTACCAGTACCCCGTGCCTCTGGTTCCCTCAGCCCAGATTTATCTGGCTTTTGTGGTTATATACTTCTATGGGAATTAACAATGGGCGTATTATCAAGCCCATTATCGCCGTTTTATCGACAGTTTCTTGCCGATAAAATGGTGATAATTTTAACACCGGTCCTTGATAATATGCCCACAATTTCTTTGCTGGATTCAATGGTTAAGGTTGTGGGGCGAATTATTTACATAGAACTGAGGGTTTGGTCCAAGAAAATGAAATCCTCAGTTTTTTTGCAGTTTGGGTTTTGTGAAGGGATTCAAGAGCAATGTCTAAATTTACATATTTTGATAGCAAAATATGATTGCTATATGATTGCTATAAGGGATCATTATATCATTTTATGAATCTAGCAGTGCCATTGATCAGTTAAATAGCTCTAAACTCTGCGGTATTTTACCTAAATTAGGTTTGTCTCTCCCGATAGTTGAATTTCTGTGCACATTACATGAGGGGGTTGGTGCATCAATTAGGTTTGCATGGAGGATAAGTGTACTAAATCCTTTTACCTTTTTAGGGGTGTTCGCCAGGGATGTGTTTTAGCACCCATTTTACTTCTTTTATATATTAACAGGCTGTATTTTTTTGTGGGGGCGGGGGTTCACAGGGGAAAGATCTTCCAGAAGCCGGAAAGCTAAGTAGGTGCCGGCTTTGTTATGCCGATGACATGATTTTGCTTTTAAGAAAAACAAATGGTTCACGTGGTCTTATTGATGCATTTGTCAAATATATGGATGATCTAGAAGTTAATATATCTAAAACCTATTATATGGTGTGTAGTAAGCCCCAACCAAAACTGGGCCCATGGTGATAAAGGGGCTAATTATTAGGCGTATTAATGAGTTCTCCTACCTGGAGATAACTTTTGACTCTAGGGGCAATTGGCTGCCATGTTTATGGAACATAACTCAGTGAGGGCTGTTTTTGGGTTAGCTTCTAGAGTCGGTAACAAACCGATCTTGCCCTTACTGGAGGTGTATAAACTTAAGTGTTTACTTTACCTTTGGGGCATCTATATGGGGGTATCTGGACTTCCCAATTTTAGAACAGGAAGAGAATCAATTTTGTTGGCGTTTGTTCAGGGTAGGACTAGGTAGTCCCTATTTCTTTTCACCAAGGAATTGGGCCTGAGTTTTGTGGACAATCGTATACATCTTGCTCTATTTGTTCCCTGGATTGCAGTTTGGGGCAATAAGCGCACTTAATTTAATAGGGAGATCATGTCTGACTGTGTGGCCTGTGATCTGGGGCAGAAAATCCAATGGCTAGGTTATATTTGTGATTCAAAAGGGGGTGGTGATGGACAGAGTATCTGAATTAAGCAGAACACTCCTACCCAGTCAAGAGATCAGGGCTTGATCCATCACCGTTTTTTAGCTCACTGCACCATCCCAGTTCAGAACCTGGCTACATGCAAATTAGTCTGACCCTGGCCCAGTGCATCATGGGAACAGGGCAGACCAAACTACCAAGCCAATTCTTTACTTGGTGCAATGAGCTAAAAAACGGTGTTGGATCTAGCCCTGATCTTTTGACTGGGTGAGAGTATTCTGCTTAATTCAGAGACTCTGTCCCTCACCACCCCTTGTTGTAAATATTTTTGTCCACCCTAAGCGTGGAAGGGTATACTCAGACATGAGTCCCTTGCTCATTGCACCATCAGGATTCAAGCAAGCCGGGCCGAAGACGGCTGTAATGCCAGAAACCGGTCCCCGGAAGCTTGTTTCCTTCCCAGTGTAAGAATTGGCTTTTGTAGTTTGGTTTGCCCTGTTCCCATCATGCACTGGGACAGGAACAGACTAATTTGCATACAGCCAGGTTCTGAAACTGGGATGGTGCAATGAGCTAAAAAACGGTGTTGGATCTAGCCCTGATCTTTTGACTGGGTGAGAGTATTCTGCTTAATTCAGAGTCTCTGTCCCTCACCACCCCTTGTTGTAAATAGGTTATATTTGTAGCATCACTGAAAGTTTGGGAAGGCCGGAGCTGTTTTTTCCCCACATCGGTTGAGTAAAAGAGAGGCTGAATTGGTAAGAAGGGATTTTGAGATTTGCATCTGCAGCTCGAGAGATGAAGGAACTTGGGAAATCATATCTGAAAGTTTATATTATGTCAGGGTACTGAACTTTATCTCACACAGTTCAAGAATGTTTGGGAAAGATCACTCTTGACCAGGTCCCGGCTGGTCCCTACCAGATGCAATCTGTGTGTACTTTTGAGACAGTATGACCCAAAATATATTCTTCTGTACCTTTGTGATTGTACCTCCTTCCAGACACTGGTGATCGTTACCCTTTTTAGGTCTCGCGTGGAGTCGGGTGCGCACATGCGCACTCGAGCTCGCGAGATTTAATGTGTTTGAGTAGAAAGGTTAACCCTGCCCCTCTTCTCCATTGGCTGGCGTCCTAAACGGTGGCCAGCCATTGGAGAAGAGGTCCCAGTGACGTTCCTAAGCACTGTCTTTTTCAGATTGGGGGAATATTTTTGACATTCTTACTTCCCTCTTCTCCATTGGCTGGAATGTAAAAAAAACACGCCCCCCAGTCTGTAAAGGACGGGGCTTGCTGCCTCTCGAGGACACAAACTTTTAACTCGGCATGTCTGCTGTTCGCTCGTGTTTTCTTTTCTTTTATAGCGCTCGCTTCTCAACCCAAAATTCTTCTCATTGTGCTTTCTGCCCCCAACCCGTTGTCTGCTAAAAACGAGAAGCTGGGTCTCGCTCCTCTCAAGGGTTTGGCTCTGACAGATAAGGAAAACACGCCGCCAACACTTAGCAGCACCCGGGTACTGGCCACCAAGTCTGCACGGAACATTTTCAATGAAGCTGAGAAGGAAACGGTGTAGAGTAAAGTGAGCCGGCTGTCGGCGGTGCAGGATGAGCCTCTGTTCAGAGAGAACCCTCAATGTTTTGTCATCTTCCCCATCAAGTATCACGACATTTGAAGCCTCGGTTTGGATGGCAGAGGAGGTTGATATTTCCAAAGACATGCAGCACTGGGACTCTTTGAAGGCCGACGAGTGGTACTTCATCTCGCATGTCGTGGCCTTCGTTGCAGCCAGCGATGGCATTGTGAACGAGAACCTGGTTGAACGCTTTAGTCAAGAAGTGCAAGTCACAGAAGCCCGTTGTTTTTATGGTTTTCAAATTGCTATGGAGAACATTCACTCTGAAATGTACAGTCTCCTCATCGATACCCACATTAAGGATTCCAAAGAAAGGAAGTTTCTCTTTAACACCATTGAAACCTTACCCTGTGCTAAAAAGAAGGCCAACTGTGCTATGCGTTGGATTGGAGACAGACAAGCTACATTTGGTGAGCACGTGGTGGCCTTTACGGCAGTAGAGGGAATCTTCTTCTCTGGCCCATTCGCATCTATATTCTTGCTCAAGAAACGAGGACAAGGCTGAGATTTTCAGAAAAACAACGATTGTGAATGCTGCCATTAAAAAGGTAATATTTTGCCTCAGTGCCGCAGACGACAAATCCAACTCAAAATTTTTTTCTTCCGTTTGACAACACAGGAAAATACTAATTGTTACTTGTAGCCTTCTCCCATTGTTCTCGACTGTTGTAATGTCGGTCTGTCTGAAGTAACCAATAGTCTTTCTTTCAGGAAGGTGTCTGTGAGAGAGGTGTTTGCGAGGGAAGGTTGGGAACATATGCCCAAGGCCGCCCTTCAACTCAAACTCCACCCTCCAACTCAAACTCCACCCTCCAACTCAAACTCCAACCTCCAACTCAAACTCAACCCTCCAACTCAAACTCCACCCTCCAACTCCACCCTCCAACTCCACCCTCCACCCTCCAACTCCACCCTCCAACTCCACCCTCCAACTCCACTCCAACTCCACCCTCCAACTCCACCCTCCAACTCCACTCTCCACCCTCCAACTCCACCTCCACCCTCCAACTCCATCCTCCAACTCCATCCTCCAACTCCATCCTCCAACTCCAACTCCACCCTCCAACCCCACCCTCCAACTCAAACTCCACCCTCCAACTCAAACTCCACCCTCCAACTCAAACTCCACCCTCCACCCTCCAACCCAAACTCCACCCTCCAACTCAAACTCCACCCTCCAACTCAAACTCAACTCTCCGCCCTCCAACTCAAACTCCACCCTCCAACTCAAACTCCACCCTCCAACTCAAACTCCCACCCTCCAACTCAAACTCCCACCCTCCAACTCAAACTCCCACCCTCCAACTCAAACTCCCACCTTCCAATTCAAACTCCACCCTCCAACTCAAACTCCCACCCTCCAAATCAAACTCCCACCCTCCAACTCCACCTCCAACTCAAACTCCACCCTCCACCCTCCAACTCCACCCTCCATCCTCCACCCTCCAACTCCACCCTCCAACTCCACCCTCCAACTCAAACTCCACCCTCCAACTCAAACTCCTCCCTCCAACCCAAACTCCACCCTCCAACTCCACCCTCCAACTCCGCCCTCCAACTCCACCTTCCACCCTCCAACTCAAACTCCACCCTCCAACTCAAACTCCACCATCCAACTCCACCCTCCACCCTCCAACTCCACCCTTCACCCTCCAACTCAAACTCCACCCTCCAACTCAAACTCTACCCTCCAACTACACCCTCCACCTCCACCCTCCAACTCCACCCTTTACCCTCCAACTCCTCCCTCCAACTTCACCCTCCAACTCAAATTCCACCCTCCAACTCAAACTCCACCCTCCAATTCAAACTCCACCCTCCAACTCCACCCTCCAACTCAAACTCCACCCTCCAACGCCTCCGTCCACCCTCCAACTCCTCCATCCACCCTCCAACTCCACCCTCCACTCTACTACTCACTATTACTCACTCTACTATTCACTCTCTACTACTTTCTCTACTACTCACTTTCTACTACTCTCTACTCTACTCACACCACTAATCACTCTCTACTATCTACTAATCACTATCTACAACTCTACTAACTCGCTCTACTACTCTCTACTACTCTACTCACCACTACTCTCTACTTCTCTACTACTCATTCTCTACTACTCACTCTCTATTACTCTCAAATCACCATACTATTCGCTCTATCTACTACTAGCTCTACTACGACTATTCACTACTCACATTTGCGAGAGATTAAGCTATTGTCATTGTAAATGGCAATGCCATTTATTTATCTGTTTTCAAAAACGACACATAGAGAAAAATGTGTCATTTACAATGCCAACAGTTCTAACTTTTGCAAAGACGAGACCGTTGCATTGTGAATGCTTGTTTGTATTTTGAACCTTTTAGACGCAGATATTTGTTACCCATTTTAAAAGCCCTGGGCTTTCGACAATGCAGGCCAGCATTTTGTTATTTTTGTATGGTATCTGATCCTGTTGCATGTTTTTCTGTGGGGCTTTCTTAAAAATCGCAATACCATGGCATAACTCTCAATTATTAATACTATTGTGTGTAACGTTTATTAACTTATCTGATGTTTTATTGTATATTTTATGTTATGATTGTTCATTTATGATTATTTTTAATAATTGAATAAAGATGATTCTGACTGACAACAAATGTTGTAAATAAAAAACGTTATGATTTTTTTATTGTAGGTGATCGAAGAACTTAAGCACATCAGTGATAACTTTCAGGGTTTGATCAGTAATTCTCTTGACGTTTTTGAGGTATGGTGTTTTGTTTTGTGCTTCAATACATAATTAAAAAGAAAAATTACTTTCCATAAGAATTTTATAAAGTGCCATTTTAGAACAGTTAAAAATGTGTCAGTCCACATAAAGAACAGTTAAAAACAATTTTTAACAAAGTTGTCGACGCATCGTTTCGGTATTTAAAATGGGACCTTCATCAGGACAGGGTTCTTATAGTATCTTTATCTGTATCTGTCGGCCTCCCTGCTCAACTCGTATCTCTTCGAAGAGATACGAGTGGAGCAGGGAGGCCGACATATTCAGATAAGAACATGATAAATGATAAAATCAGTTCTTATCGAATTTGATGAGGGTCGCGCTGAGCAACCTGAGCGTGCAACGAACGGCACAAGTATCAATGCATCCAGCCATGTGCTGAGACTTTAGTCTTTCCCATATTAGAGGGATACATTTTTTCTTATCCATAAAATTTCGGTGGCTCCCTTGACTCTTAAGGAACATACCAAATTGAGAAGAATCATGCACTATTCATTAAATAAATAGTGTCTCACCCTTATGGAAGAGGGTTGGTCCATTATTGGCCGAAGTGGTAGTGACTTGGAACTAACCACAAGATACAGATACAGATAAAGATACTATAAGAACCTCTTCCTGATGAAGGTCCCATTTTAAATACCGAAACGCTGCGTCAACAACTTTGTTAAAAATTGTTTTTAACTGTTCTTTATGTGGACTGACACATTTTTAACTGTTCTAAAATGGCACTTTATAAAATTCTTATGGAAAGTAAGTTTTCTTTTTAATTATGACATTATGAATGTATTCACTGTTGCAGGGAGGCCTCTGGAAACTTGCTGTGCCCCTGTAGCTCAAACAGGAGGTCAGCCAACTGACCCTCGGAGTTGCTCTGAGTAGCCTGTGATCAGGGCAAGTAAGTCTTAAACAGGAGATCAGCCAACTGGTAGCACAGCAGTCCTTCTGGCGGCAGGGCATTCCTGTCTCTGAATTTTCCACAGGTCCAGGAGTGTTCTGATAAGAAGATGTGAAGATCACAACTCCTCCTTAGACATCCTAGCAGAGACTCTTAAACCGCAATTTATCAATTAATCAGGGGTTTGTAAAACATGACTACTCACCTGTGAGGGTCTCAAGGTGCTGGAGGGTTGGAGGCATGCAGCTGGGCCCTCTCGGAGTAGGATCATTCTAAGAGTCAGGTCTTGAGATCCTTCTTGAATTGGGTCAGCAACGTGGAGTGCCTGATGAGCCGGGACAGGGTGTTCCAGGTCTTAGCGGTGAGGTGGGGGGAAAAAAACTTCCACTGGTTCTGGTCTTGTGGATCCTGGGTAACGGAGGCTAGGGTGAGTAGGGCAGAACGGAGTTGTCTGGCAAGTACGAGGAATGAGAGGCCGTGGTCCTCCGTTGTGGAGAGCTTTGATGGCTTGTGGGAAGTGCTTGAAGGTGATTCTCTTGTTGACTGGGAGCCAGTGGAGTTTTCTGAGGTGTTGCGTGATTTGGCTACAGCGGAGGATGTCAAGGACCAGTCTGGCTGCGGTGTTTTGGACATTCTATAGTTTCGTGAGCTGTCTCTGTGTGACGCCAGCGTAGAGTGTGTAGCCGTAGTCGAGTCTGCTGGTGATGAGCGCATGGGTAACCATCTTTCTGGATTCTGTGGGGATCCATCTGAATGTCTTTTGAAGTAGGCAGAGCGTGTGAAAGCAGGCGTTGATTTGGCGGTTCACTGTGAGAAAAAAGTCCAATATGATGCTGATGTTGCGAGCATGGTACATCAGGGTGGGAGGGGGTCCCGGAGTGGCTGGCCACCCAGAGTCATCTCTGGCTGAAGGGGTGGGCCCCCGGATTAGTACTTTGGTCTTGTCCAAGTTGAGCTTGAGCAGCTGTTTTTTTTTCATCCAGGTGATGACGGCCTTCATTCCGCTGTGGAAGTTGGTTCTGGCAGTTGCGGGTTTGTCCAGACCACTGACTCATTGTCAGTGAAATTGCTCTCCTACCTTCGCAGTTCCCACCATTAAGTGAGACCTCCCCCAAGCCCCAGCACTCACGAGTGTTGGTGTTTGAGGCCCTCCTCCAACCGCAAGTTTACCTGCGCCTCATCCCTGGGGGGGCCAGTGGACCTCTCTCTCCTTTCTCTTGCTCCACTTTCCCTCTCCGTTTCACTTGCTTTTGCCATCATTTCAATCTCTCACTCTCCTTCTATCTCTTTCCTCTACCTTTTCTTGCACTTTTCTGCTTTTCTGCTTTATTCCACTTTTAATCCTTTTATTTCTCCTTTCCCTTTTCTTCCCGTTTTCCCCGCCACTGCTGCCCCCACGGACTCTCCCCCCCCCAGCATGACCAGCATGACCGGCTCAATCCAGCTCCCGTCCCTGCTCCCGCCTCCCAGCTGACCAGTCCTCCCCGTCCCTACTTAATGGCAGCCGCTGTGGGGACAGGCAAGCAAGACCACTGACTCATACTCCTACCCTCGCAGCTCCACCATTAAGCGAGGCCTTCCCTGAGCCCCTGCATTCTCAAGTGTTGGTGTTCGAGGCATTCCTCTACCGGCAGGTTTACCGGCGCCTCATCCCTGGTGGTCCAGTGGACCTCTGTCTCCTTTCTCTCGCTCTGCTTTCCCTCTCCATTTCACTCATTTTTACCCTCATTTCAATCTCTCCCTCTCACTCGCCTTCTATCTCTTTCCTCCCCCTTTTCTTGCACTTTCTGCTTTTCTGCTTTATTCCAATTTTATTTTTTATTCCTCCTTTCCCTTTTCTACCTGTTTTTCCTACCGCTGCTACCCCTGTGGCCTCTCACCCAGAGCATGACCAGAGCGACCGCCCCAATCCATCTCCCCTCCCGCTCCCACCTCCCAGCTGTCCAGCCCTCCCCGACCCCGTCGACACCCGTTCACGACCCGACCGCGACCAGCGCCAAGTACCCTGGACCACCAAGACTACGACCTATTGGCACACCACGCACTCAACCCAGTCCACAACAACAACTGCAAGCTAGAATCACCAGATGACACCCACGGACCCTTCAGCTGTCACCGCTGTCGGCACACCTACAGCACTCCCAGGAACACGGACCCAGCACAACCCTACTGCAAGAACACACCCAAACAGAAGACCCTGCAATGCATACTACTCAACGTCAGATCACTCTACAAACACACCACCAAAATCTGGGACCTCCTCGACAGCACCACCCCGTACATAGCATTCCTCACCGAAAGCTGAACCAACACCACCTCGGTACCGCACATCGCCATCATCATTCGCCAAGGATCCAAGATCTCCAAGAAAGACCGCCTCACCCGCCCGGGAGGAGGAATCGCCATCATCCACAAATCCACCCTCCGCCTGAGCACACTCCCTGACGAGCCCACAGACCGGGTAGCCCACCCGCCCCCACGGACCAGGCATGCAACCTTGGAATCATCCTAGACTCCAAGCTCAAAATGGACTGCCAGATCAACTCCGTCACATCCTTCTGCTTCCACATCCTTCACCTCCTATGTAAGACCTTCAAATGGATCCCCCTCGGGCACAGAAAAACCATCACCCACGCCCTCGTCATCAGCAGACTCGACAACGGCATCGCAATCTACGCCAGAATAAATTAAAACCTCACCTGCAAGCTACAAAACATCCAGAACGCCACCACAAGACTGGTCCTAACCTACCACAACACTGCCACATCTCTCAACACCTGAGCACTCTCCACTGGCTCCCCATTGACGCTAGAATCACCTTCATAATCTTCACCCGCGCATACAAAGCCCTCCCCAACACCGGACCAGCATACCTGAACAGCCGAATCAACTTCCACGCACCCCAAAGAACCCTACGATCAGCCCAGCTCTCCTACGGCGTGGTTCTCCATGCCCAAAAGACTAGATCAGGAGGCCGCTCCTTCTCCTTCCTCGCAGCCAGAGCATGGAATGATCTACCGCTCCACCTGAGGCAGACAACATCACTCATCATCTTCATGAGAAAACTCAAAACATGGCTCTTCGACAGACCCCCTGCTTGATGGACTGGAACCTGCATCTCACCTCCTCCCCAGTGCCTTGCGACCCTTATCGGTGAGTAATCGCGCTTAACAAACCCGTAATTGATTGATTGGTTGGTGAGGGAGAGGATCAGCTGGGTGTCATCAGCATAGGAGACAATGTTGAGTCCGTGGCTTCTGACGATTGTTGCGTGGAGGGGCCATGTAGACATTGACAAGGGTGGGCTCAGGGAGGAGCCCTGGGGAACCCTGCAGCTGATCTCTGTAGGTTCTGAGAGGAACGGGGTTAGTCAGAATTGCTGAGTCCGGCCAGTGAGGAAGGGTTGGATCCAGCTGAGTGCCTTGTTGTGGATGCTGGCGTTGAGGAGTCTTGTGATTAGGGTGCGGTGGGAGACTGTGTCGAAGGTGGCTGATAGGTCAAGTAGGATGAGGGCTGCGGTCTCACCCCGGTCTAGGAGGGAGCGGATGTTATCAGTGGCGGCGATAAGTGTGGTCTCTGTGCTGTGGTTGTTTCGGAAACCTGATTGGGAGGTGTCCAGGACAGTGCTCACTTCTATAAATACAGAGAGTTGGGCCTAGGCCTTTGTCTCAAAGGCTGGAAGCAATATACAGCCTTCATGGGAGAGCCATTTACAGTCATGTGAACTAGGACACTGGCAGAAATGCACAGTTGTGCATTATTATTATCGTTTATTAGTCAATTAAAACCATAAACATAGCACAATACCAAACAGTAAAAAGAAAAACTTACAAAAACATCATAGGACTACTTCAGCCGCAATACCTCATGTTTTGGTCCTTTACATTTTCCTTTAGCCCTTTCCTTCAATTAAATAAAAGTGCCCATTACCAAAAATAGAACGTTTTGCAATAACTTGATCAGGCCACAACAAATGTATAGCATTGCTGATTAACTTTCTCTTAAAAACGCCACTATGGGAGTAAAAGTGCATAAGTGCAGATTTGGACAGCAGTAGTGGGTGTTATACTAAGTAAACAACGGTACCCAAGTACGAGACTGCGCTTTAGTAAACACCGATGTGCAACACAAATGTGCCAAGTTAAGCAAAATTATTGTCTTAACAAAATGAGGTAGGGAACAGCCATTATAAAGGACCGTAGAAACAACAGAGCAGAGTTTTTCAGAGCTCCGCGAGCTCTCGCAATGTGGAGTGCGGAAAAATCTGAACACTCCAGGAGTGGAGCGGAGTTCACTGCCCAGACTTAAACAGTGCTTGGGAAAAGCCCATTTGGACCATAGGCACAGTCAACCTGAGATTTTCTAATGATACTCTCGACCTCCACTGATATCTATTTCAACAAGGCAGGTTTATCTGAGAGAGCAAGCTGAAATCTCTTCCTTGAAATGTAATTTCAGGTATTGTACCCGTTCCATCTTGCTGATGTTCACATTATATGCCGCTGTGGGACCTTTCTCGCTTTTATCGATAATTTGCAAGAATTTCTTTGAATCATTCTTTTAGTGGCATAGGGCAGCTGGGCCCATAATGTTTCGTTTAGCTTGTTTGTGCATCCAGATCTCTTTTTAAGGCACCGTCTCTGGTTGCAGAATTGTTGTTTTTTTTGTTTTGTTTTTTAAAACTGTGTTTATTAGCTTTTACCACAATAAAGTCATACAGTCACAATATCGGATATGTGCAGACAGGCATGTGCTCAATGAACATTTAACAATAATACTTTCCCTCGGAGGAGTATATCTTGTTGTAGAGGATTAGCGTTCAGGCCCAAAATGTTGGTGCATCACATTACAACCTCTTGTAGAATGCTAGGCACTACATGCATCATTCACATCTTCACATTTGATGTAATTACTTGCCACATTACATTTTCGAACAGCATCAGTGCGATGTCAATGCAAATGCCTCAATACCGACGTTAAGGCGGGATTAGAGATGGGGATAAAGCAGGGGTCGGAGGTGTGGGATGCGTGCCTCACCAGGGGCATTGGAGAGGTGTATACCTACCATGCCTATGCTGATAGATCAGCCTCAGCCATGTGTGGAGGATGCATGAGGCGGTAGGTTTTTAGGGGGTCCCATATATCCCTGGGATGGGATGCCCTGGGGAGTAAGTCTGTATAATTAGTTAGTTGCTCCTGACAATATAATAGATCGGTGAGCCCGTCTTTGAATTTTGGTGCTCGCCCTCTGCCCCACCGGCATTCAACATGGCGTTTGGCCATTAGCATTTCAATGGCAAGGTATTTGCGATATGGTTTAGCAATAGGTTTCCTGTAGCCAAGCAGGGCGACCAGGGGAGTACATTCTAGGGACAACACCGTCATTTGGTCTAAGTCATTGAACAGTTGCTCCCAGTATGTATACACTTCGGG
Organism: Lissotriton helveticus; assembly: GCF_964261635.1. NCBI lineage: Eukaryota > Metazoa > Chordata > Amphibia > Caudata > Salamandridae > Lissotriton > Lissotriton helveticus. The sequence continues at coordinate 194,908,430 of NC_136067.1, forward strand.
GCATTCCCAGGCTAAATGAAGAAAATCGGCCTTCGGGGCGTTGCAGCGTGTGCACCGATCAGTGTCTTTTAACTTATATTTGTGAATTTTTACTGGGGAACAATAAGGTGGTGCAGAAATGTGTAGTGTGTGATATGCAGTTTGTTGCTTTCAGAGATTTGCTCCGTTTGCAGGCAGCAGTATGTCCATTGGTCATTTGTGAGCTCATAACCTAACTCCGAGTCCCAGTGTGCTCTGGAGGGGCATGGTGGCATCTCTTGTGTCGGGTGTATTGTGTGATAGAGTGTGGAGACGATGTGTCCTGGGGAGGGGGCTGTAGCACCAGTTGCAGGGGGGCCAGTGTAGGAGGCTTGTGAGGAAACTCTGGTGTTACATTACGGAGGTTCTGCTGCAGTCGCACATAGAGGAAGACGTCTAGTGGAGACGACTGGGTCTCCTTGAATATGTGATTTAGTGTCCGAAACTGCCCATTATGGTAAAGGTCACCCCATGTGGTGATTTTAGTCCATTCTAGGAGCTTGTGGAATCCTTTTTCCTGTAGGAGTTGCATGCAGGGATGATATGTCAGAGGGAGCAGTGGGGAGTAGAGCACAGGACATGTGATAAGCTCAATATGCGATGCCAGGCATTGACCGTGCAGGTGACTGTAGTTGGTGTCTGATCTCGTAGTAACGGAGGATCACATAGTATGCCTTCTAGGGGTACAGGGTCGGCCAGCCAAAGCTCCACCGCGATCTGTGGCATGTAGTGGGGAGGATAAAAACAATAATAGGTGTAATGAGCTTGGGTACGTGTAATAGAGTTCAAAATCCGGGATATCAAAGCCTCCCTGTGCATAGGGCCTGGTAAGTATGTTCCATTGTGATCGAGACTGTTTGCCCCCCATACAAGTCTGATCATTTCCGTTTGTAGGGCCGTAAAGAAATGTCATCCGGGATTATATTAGGAATGTGGAGAAACAAATATAGCAACTGTGGGGGGACCACTATTTTAATCAGGGAGGCACGTCCCGCCATCAAGAGGGGCAAAGAGATCCATCGAGTGACGTTAACTCGATGTGACTCAAGACTCTGTCATAGTTTAAGCGCTTGAGTTCTTCCCTGTCTCTTATGATGCTTATCCCTAGGTAACGCATGTCAGAGTAACACCACTCTATTGGGAAATCTAGGGGATTGACTTTTCCCAGTTTATGTGATTTCCTGATAATTTGCCAAACACAATGAATTCAAGTGGATTAAGTTTTGTTTGCGGGTCGCGGACATGTAAGGTAATATCATCTGCATACACAGAAAGTAATATTTGACGTAGGTTGCAGTGCAGTGCTTTGTCCTGGTGGTGTTGTCGCAGTTTGGTTGCTAGGGGTCTATCGCCAGGACAAAGAGCAGGGGGGAGGTATGAAAAGCCGGCGACAGATGTCCATTTATGCAGACTTTAGCTACTGGAAGATGGTATAGTAACCTGATTCATTTAATTTCATTTGCGGTAGGATCCCTATTAAGTAATCCCACTAAACAGAATTGAACGCCTTAGTGGGGTCTAGGAATACCGCAGCAAGTGGCAAATCAGGGTCTACATTAAGAATAATCGTAAAAAATGTGCGGAGATTATGCGTGGTCACTCTGCCGGTAATGAAGCCCGCCTGACCAGGGAGAGATAGCTTGTTCATGAGTAAATTCAGCCTGTTGGCTATAACTTTGGCCAGAATTTTGGTGTCGCAATTGATAAGAGAGAGCAGTCTTCTAGATTTAGCATTTAGGTCTAGCTTGTTGTGTCTCTGTGATGTGCACAGTGAGGAGTAGTGTGTGGAGAAGAATCGGAGTATGTCAGCAGTGTCCCCGCATGTAACGTCCCCAGACCCCGCAATTTCTAGTACATCGTTAGAAAAGCCGGGTCTTCGTATCGTTGCAGCCAACGCCTTCCCAATACGTTCTCCCTCACCATATCGTCTGGCAACCCAGTGTTTTCTGCTGAATGTCACTTCCCTGTCAGCAGTGTCGGTGTACACAGTTAACTTGTCACAGAGCTCTCGTTGGGCCTGCCTATCAGTGCTGGCAACAAGCTGTGTCTCAAGCTGCTTGAATTCAGTTTCTAATTTTTTGAGAGAGCACTGAATATCACACCGTAGCCCTGAGCTTTTGGAAATACAGAAACCCCTAATCGTGACCTTGAAGGCCTCCCAGACGGCCTCCACACTGTCTACTGAACCCTTATATCTCTGTAAAAACGTGTGTATTTCTTTACCCAGTTCATCATGGAACACCGCATCTAGCAGTGCTAAGGGTTGGAGTCACCAAGTCCTTTGCAGGGCATTGTATCCTGGGGGCCTAATAGCTAGTTTCATGGGAGTGTGGTCCGAATATGTTCTCGCTAAGTGTGTGACACTAGATATCAAGGGCCCAACCCTTGTGTAAGTAGGAAATAGTCTATGTGAGCCCAGGACGCAAATTGGATTGCGTAGTGTGTACCTTCAGTTGCATGTGCCTGAAAATGGCACCAGGCGTCCAGTAGGTTATTAGACACTGTTATGCCGCGCAATGCTTTTTGTGAGCCTGTATAATGGTGCGGGCAGGGTTAGATCTATCTACGGTAGGGTCTAGAACAAAATTAAAATTGGCTCCCCATATGAGGTGGGTGGATGCTGTCTCCACGATCTTGCCCCAGAGCGTGTTAAAAAAGTTTGGAAAATCTCCATTGGGGCCATAGCAGCAGGCTAAGGTGACAGAATCGTTGCCATAGCATGCCTCACGCGAGGCAGTATCGACCATTCTGGTCTTGTGCTGATCCAGCCCAGGCAAAGGGAATATTTATTTTTTAGAAGTATGGCTGTCCCTCTGGAGTACGAGGAGTACGAAGAAAAAACTCTGTGTTCTGCCCATTTACTTTTATTATTATTATTATATTTAAGTTTATAAAGCGCTCAGCTACCCGTAGGTTTCCCGGCGCTAAAACCAACAAAAAGAGAGGGGGGAGGTCAGGAGGGAAGAAATTACATGTTGAATAGCCAAGTTTCTACCTGTCTGCGAAATCTAAGGTAATTGGGTTCTGTTCGTAACTGAAGGGGGAGACAATTCCAGAGTGAGGGGGCCAGCCAGGCGAAAGAGCGGCCACCCATTCTGGCTTTCCTGATTCTGGGGACTGAAAAAAGGTGTTGGTTAGATGAACGCAGAGTGCGGGGGGGACAGTGGTGCTGTACCAAGGATATAAGATATGGTGGGGCCAGACCAGTATTTATTTTGTGCATGATGCAGAGGGCCTTGAATTTTGTGCGGTTTTCGATGCGAAGCCAGTGCAGGGTGCGTAGGGAGTTAGAAGTAGGGGAAGTATTAGGTAGTTTGCAGAGCAGTCGCGCTGCCATGTTCTGGACTGTCTGCAGTTTACGGGTCACCTCTTTACATGCTCCCAAGAGAAGGATGTTACTATAGTCTAGTGTAGGGGTGATTAGAGCCTGGACTACGGTTTTCTGAGTATCCTCGGGCAGCATCCAGATGATCTTACGCAACCACTTAATGATAGTGATGCAGGTGGAAGAGGTTTTGACCACATGGCTTTTCATGGATAACTGGTCATCGAAAATCACGCCTAGGTTGTGTGTTGATTTGGATGGAGTGGGTGGAGTGCCCATTTGAGAGGGCCAGTGTTGGGGTCCCCATAGAGTGGTATTGTGGCCAAACAGGAGAAGTTCTGTTTTCCCCCCATTCAGTTGCAGTTTGTTGTCCAGCATCCAAGCTGCGATGTTGCTCAATGCTGAACAGAGGGAGGATGAAGAGAAGTGGGAATCTGAGGAAAGAGAATGTGATGTTGTGCTTGGGATTGATGTGGGTCTCCTGTAGCATTGCTATATGGACCTGGTGCCGATCTAAATATGCCAGGACTTGGTGGCGTTTTCTCAGATCCCCCAAGCCCCTAACATTCCAAGTGAGAATCTGTACAGTCGGGGAAGATGCTAGGTTAGCCATGTGTATCGGTGAATTATGATGAGCATTGTGGAAGCTACTCTATGCCTGTCAGGAAGATAGCAACAACAAAAACACAACTTTCCATCACATGTAGTCTGTACGTTGCATGTAAACTTAGAAAACAACCCTGTGCCCCACCCCACTGAAGCATCCAAAACATGTCAGAATGGTTTAACCCTCCCCCCTCTCTCTCCCCCGGAACTTAAAAAAAGGCCGCAAATTAGTCCGCAGCTCAGAATAATGATGGAGCGCCCCGGTGGGGGGAACTCCTAGGGTCATGCACATATACTCCTCGCCTTCAGAGAGACAGAACATTGGGGTGGCTCTGCTCCAAAGAGGGCAAGGGTGCCCGGGAACCTTGATGTCCCATGGTCCATCATATTGTCACTTATCTGGTATTTGTTGCCAGACACTCGCTCCCGTCATCAAGCTGGATCTCGCCGCTTGTGTCCAAAGTGGTTTCTTTCCACTGTCAGCCACCGCTCTGTCAGTACGATTTCTTCTGCTTTTCTGGATGTGGCCTGCCATGCCTCCGACAGTGACTATTCTGTGGCCGGTGATCTAGATTTGGGTGATGAGTCCAGCATTGTAGGGGAGTTGTTTCGGGGCTTGAGTCATTTTAGGAAATCATCCACTTGATGTGGCTTGGGGAAGAAAGTCTGTTTTCCTTGGTGAGTGACTCGCCGGCCTGCCGGGTAGAGGAGTGCATAATCGATTTGTGCCTCTCGTAGTTTCTTTTTGGCTGGCATGAATTTGCGTCACTCTTCCTATACAGTTGTTGTGAAGTCTGGGAATATAGTAAAGTGATTGCCTTTGAAGGTCAATTTGCGCTTCTCCCGGGCTGCCTTGAGAGCAGTTCCCGATCTCGGTAATTCAGCAACCAAGCGATGATGGGGCGGGGTGTGCTTCCTGGAGGGACTCTGGCACCGAGTGATCTGTGCGCGCGTTTTATAATGAATTGGGATGAGAAAGATTCAGCACCAATTGTATCGAGCAAGAGTCAAATATACTCGCGTTCAATATACTCTTCCATCTTCCCAGTATTGGTACTCTAGGGAATGCCAAGAACCGGTATGTTATTGCTTCTACTTCACGCTTCTATATCTTCATTTTTCGCCACCATGACCTTCAGCAATTTGTCATGTGTGCCACGTTTGCTTGGAGATGGGAAGTGGTGTCCGAGATGTGCCTCTCTGCTTCTTTGATGTGCTCTTCATGGTCTTCCAGTTTTTGCACAATGGCATCCATTCGGCTAGATATCGCGTCTATTTTTTCAGCTATTGATGTGAGCCCCTGGTGCACCTCCAGGAGTGTGGCTTTCACGTCATCATCGGGCTTGCTAGTTGCTCCTGGAGTAGGTGCGTCATTAGCTGCGCTGAGGTCTTCCTGCTGGGGTCGGCTACTCTTTCTGGCATCAAACACCAGTCGTGGTTGTTTCGGGTCTGCTTTTCCCATGTTTGCTGTAGGATAACTATGGGACCCTGCCAGTCAGCGGTTATATGGCACACGGACTTCCCTGCCACTCCGTGTGACAGCTAAAAGTGATAGCCAATGTTTTCGAAGGCGCAATGTGGTTAGGTTGAGTGTCACTACCCATTGTGTCCTGTCCCTGTGGCCTGCAGGAGGGCCACAGTGGGTCCTGGCTCAAATTTTGCACAATGTAGCTCCCTCTCTCTCGGGGGCTCATGGGTTGCAAAGGGCAGTGGTGTCCATTACTGTCCTATGATGGCTGGCCTCAAGTTCTTTCCTCACCCTTCGAAGTGCTGGAGCATCTAATGTGGGTGCTCGTCGGCGATCTTAACAGAACAGGGTAGTTTCCAGCGTGGCTTGCACAGCGGCTATCGCTATTCTGTGCCCAAGGGCCTTTGTAATTTGTAATTTGTAATTTGTAACTGGGTTTTGTATCGCGCCAACTCACCGACAGGTCTCAAAGCGCTACTGACCAAGTACAGCAACAAGAAACAAGATGAGAATATAGAAGTGTCTGAGGCTAATAACGACTACTGAAATGTAAATGCGTCTTTGAAGAGTAAAGTCTTCAAGGACTTCCTGAAGCGGAGAAGGTTAGATTCTCTGCGCAGCGCCTCCGGTAGCTTATTCCAGATGATGGGGGCCTGAACAGAAAAGGATCTGCCTCCTTTTGTTACCAGCTTAAAGCGTGGTCAGGATAGCAGAAAAGATCCGGACGATCGCAGGGCGCGCTTAGGTTCATATATTTCAAGCCTATCTTTTATATAGGCTGGCGCCTGTCCGTGGATTGCTTTGTGGCAGATGCACATACTCTTGAATTCGACTCTTTGTGCTATAGGCAGCCAATGTAGCCTATACAGCAAAGGGGAGGCATGAGTCCGCCTCGGCACTCCGAATATCAAACGCGCTGCGTCATTCAGAATAACCTGAAGACGGTTGATGGAATTTTTTGGGAGGCCAAGGTATAACGCATTGCCGTAGTCAATTCTAGACACTATTGTGGCTGAGACAATGGTTCGAAGCATATTCCTTGAGAATAGGGGGACGAGCTTACGCAGCTGCCTGATCAAATTGGTACAAGAACCAACTACGGCGGATACTTGGTTAGCCATCGAGAGTTCTTGATCGATTTTCATACCGAGGCTCTTAACACTAGGGCACGGTTTTGGAGTAGGTCCAAGTTCTTGTGGCCAAAACAAATCATTCCAGGGGGAGGTGAAGGTTGAAACTACGAGAACTTCCGTTTTATCTGGATTGATTTTTAATAAATTAGACGACATCCAGTTTACTGTAAATCGTAATATGTCTTGGGCCTTGGACTGAGCCGATGGTGTGTTGTCGATACGCAGCAGCAGCTGAGTATCATCGGCATAGTTAAAGACTTTACAGTTCATGTTAGCCAGGGACTCTATCAATGGCTGTAAATAAAGATTAAATAAAAGTGGAGAGAGCGCAGAACCCTGCGGGACTCCACAGGCTAAGGTACCCACATCGGAGACCTGATCTGCTAGCTGGATCCTCTGCGTCCTCCCTGATAAGAAGGCTGTTAACCATTTGAGGGCTTGCTCTCCTATCCCAAACCCGGCCAATCTACCCAGGAGCAGTGCATGGCTGACAGTATCAAACGCCGCTGAAAGATCTAGTAATATCAGGGCGCTTGGCTTTTTACTGTCAGCCATGCCTCTGAGCTCATCTAGTACAGACAGCATTACTAGTTCTGTGCTATGGTGGGCACGAAACCCTGCTTGCCGCTCCTGGAGAAGGTGGTGAGATTCCAGGAGGGATGACAGGGATTTTAGCGCGTGCTGTTCTAGTACTTTTGACAGAAATGGCAGCTGGGAGATTGGCCTGTAGTTCTTCAGGTTGGTTGGATCTGCCCCAGGCTTTTTTATCAGGGGTCTGACGCGTGCCTCTTTAAAGGAAGTTGGTAACGATCCAGTAGCTAGTGAGGTGTTTAATAGGTCTAAGATCTGATCCTCTAGAATCGGAATTGCTAGTCGAAGGATGTCGGGTGGGCAGGGGTCAGCGGGGGAGCCTGACTTGGTGGATGCTACAAGTTGTCTCAGGGTGGTAGGGTCGATTTCGGGGAATCTGGAAAAGATAAGGATTGAGGAGTTTAAAGGAGGCAGTTGTTCAGTATGTGAGGTTGAATTGTCCTTCTTGATATCAGACAAGATGGTCGCTAATTTTTCAAGGAAATATCCTTGAAAGGTATCACAGTCGATCAATATGTCTGCCTTTTCCTCTTTCTTACTTAACTCTTTCAGGATTTGGAAGGTTTCTCTCTGGATGTTTGTAGCGTTATTTATACGTGTCTCGGAATAATCCTTCTTAGCTGAAACAATAAGCTTTTTATATACTTGAAACGATGTTCTATATGATTCCCTATCGGTATCCTTTTTGGATCTCCTCCAACATCTTTCGAGATAGCGGAGCTTTCTTTTTTGTTCGCGTAGACTTTGGGTGAACCAAGGGGCTCCTTTCTCGGCACCCTTTACTTTTTGTGTCTTTTCGGGGGCTAACTCATCAATTGATTGCCTGAGGGTAGTTATTATCGCATCATACTTTGAATCAAGGTCAGTACCATCTGGAGAGAGTAAGGAATTCTGTTTGTATTTGGGCAGGATTTTGGCCAGGGTATCGCAATTCACTTTTTTCCATTGGCGCACTTTTTTAGTTTTTAAAGGGAGTTTAGTCTGGAAATTGTTTTGCGGTATGTCGTACAGGATTAGCCGGGTAAGAGGTTCAGCACTAGTCAGTACCAGCTGCAGCAGGGCCATTGTTGATGGGCCGCAGGGGCCTCAGCGGTGTTGACGCAATTCTGCCCTTAGAAATGATGGCTGGGTGGCGCCGGTGGGAGAGGCAGGGACAGCAAGATCCACGGTGGAGTGCTGGATTCTGTGTGGCATCTTAGGAGCAGGCTTTCGCTGGGTGCAGCATGGCAGTGTGCTCTGAGGGTGGGTAGGTGGCAAGACTCATCCCTGGTGCCTTATATTCAGGAGCCGCAGGCTGCTACCATTGAGAAGCCCAGTCTGCACGTGGGCGCAGTTGTGCTTGCGTGGTGAGTTTAGCCCAGTAGCAGCGCCAGGCGTTCAGGTTGCTGGCAGCGGGAGTTCCCCCTCATCGGCTATACGGTTAACAGAGCCTGCTGTCCATTTTAATTGCTTAAGATTTTATGTATGAGTTTCTCCCTGCAACATAAGAACTGCCTCGTATTTACCCATAGTTGCGGTCGTAGTGATAGGCTGACGATAATGATCACTCTCCAAGCGGTGAACTATAGTATAGTTACCAGACCATGTTGTATAAAGACAATGAGACTAATGTGTGGTCCAACATTCAGGCTGCGTTGCCCCTGACTATTGTCCAGACAGGAGGGTATCTGCTGGTTTCTGGCCATTTAAAGCCAACAGGCCCATTAGCTCACATGCTTTAATGAATTCTTCTCCAAGTGTGTCCTTCTGGATTTTTAATGGCATTGCCTGCTCAGGGAGCTACCTACTGCTTCAATGTGTTCCTCCGATGGCTGATTGAATAAATTAAGGTTGAAATCTCCTGAGATAAGCCAGTGCAACGAGTGATGACTTTCTTTCAAATGTAGGAAGTGGGCGACCATTTTTCTAGATGAAACAGCGATTTTCTTTCGATTAATATATACGTTTGTTATAATGATCAGTTGATCGTGATCTTGACAAATCCAGTATGTTTAGGTCATCCACATACACCTCTATGAGTTCACATGCTAGATTAGGGCCAATGTAGGTTACCAAGCCACCTTTCGCTCTCATAAGTGCTCCCTCTTTTCGCAGGTTTTATGTATTCTTTGTATCCGATGAGGGGGATTCAGGTTTGTGCCCAAGTTTCTTGAAACATTAGAATGTCAAATGAACCCATAAATCCTGTAAACTCTGGATCTATGACTTTTGTCGGTAGGCCACTAATGTTCCAAGAGCAGACAGAAAGGCCACCCTGGTCAATTACTGGTTGCTGCCCCTCCACTCAATCCTGATTATTGCCAGAGCTCTCGGAAGCCATCCCCAAGGGTCTTGATGCTTGTTATTTGTTACCAATCTTCACTGCAGGCCTGAGCCTGCTTCTTTGATTACTTTGACTACCACCTTTGTAAGATCCAAGTTGTTCTAATGCTGAACAGAAAGGGAGGGGGAACATCCTTTACAACGCAACTTTTACCCCGCACTACCATTACAATGCAACCAGTACAACGCAAGTCATTACAACGACTTGCGCTGGAGGGCGCTGTAGGATAGGGAATAGCTTAATTTTCTATCCAACACCTTCCCTACTATCCACGGGGACTGGAGTTGGAATGGAAAATGTAACTATTCCACTATCCAACGCCCCCAACGCAAGTCGTTGTAACGACTTGCGTTGTAAAAACTGTGTTGTAATGGCATGCGTGGTAAAAGCATGCATTGCGATGTCATACAACCAAAGGGAGGGTACACTACTTGCACCTCTTAATACTGACGAGTTGGTCACTGATTGACCACCTAGTATTGGCCCTGCTAGGAGCACATGAGAGTAACGATCCCCCTGGAAGTTGATTACCTCAATACCTCAGGCTTTTAAGTGTTTTTTCTTTTCCATCATCTGAGCCAGAAGCGCCGAGGAAAAAAAGATAACCAAGGTAGAATCTGTAAACTGATGCCCTCTAGCAGGCATTAACTTAATTAATGAAATGTAGATAGATTGAGAGATAGAAGGGAACATGGGAAGTGTTCCTGCTCTGGACTAGAACACTCCCATTCCTTCCCCTTCTCTGAGCAGGACTTATCATTCATGATTGTTTGAGGAGTACCATTGTGTTTGCCCATCTGGCAAAAATAATCGGTAAATTTAGATGGCTTTGCCCAACCCACCCAATCCACTGACTCTCTGTCTCCTTTATCCTTATCTTTATTCTTATCTTTCGCTGCGTGCTGAAGTGTCTCCACATTGCCATGAGAGGTGGTACTGCGTAACTCCTTTGGGCTAAATGCTGGTTTGGGATCTGGCTCTAAATTGTAGGTGAGGCTATTTGACCTCAAGGGGGAGGGGGACCAGTTTAGGGACTACTTGCTTTCATTTGGTTTCTCCGCTTTACAGTTGGATTGCTGCCTGATGTGCGTTCCCTCTCCTGCTTCCTTTTGGTGGAGGCTTGTGCCTTCCCTCACACTGTTCCGGATCTAATCCTTGTGGTCTTTGCTTGTGGATTTGAGTGAAGTAGTGACTTCAGCCTCAACATAGCAACAGGCACAGTGGCTAGTTTGGTTGATGTGCCTGCCGCAGCAAGCGGGTTGATAAAATCAGAGTAGCTGAGGCTAGTAACTTACCACAAGTTATCTCAAAGGCAGAGAAGGAGTTGTGGAGCTACGGGAAGCCATAGGGAGCTATGAAGAGCTATAAGGAGCTTACCAAGTAGGAACTCACCAAACCCCCAGCAAGGCTTACCCAGAACTAACTGGCTGCCTCCGCAGGGCCTGGGCCAACACTCAGCGGCTGACAACTAAGGCCGCCATGCTTGGAAGTGCATGTGAACACCAAGAGTGGTGCGCACTGGGGGGCCACCAAAAAAGAACTCCCACTTCACTCACCAAGGGCTCCGGGTTTGCTACAAATCGATAGAGGCAACAAGGCTATCAGGCGAGACACTCCCCCACAGTGTCCTTGCTGATCCTCTGTTCCTCTGTCCCCCCTCTCACTCCAGCTCTGGAACTCCGGTAATAGCAGCAGGTAAATGGTGACAATGGGGGGCAGTGGGGTGAGATTGGGCTTTTCAGGCAGGGCCCTATTGTGCCCTTTGTTCCCCTCACACACTGGGTGATGGCCAAAGAAAAGCAACAAAAACAAATAAAAAGCAACCGCAGCAATGGCTGCATCTTCTTACTCCCTTGCAGCATCCTGCAGCTGCGATGTAATGGACAGACTGCAGCCTTGCAGACTCGATCAATGCACAGTTAGTTTGAGCAGAAAAATGGCAACTTTAAAAAAAGTGGCATTTTAAAAATTTCAACTTCACCTCTTTCTTAACGATAGATCTTTCCAGGTCATTTCCTCTCTCTATCAGTCTCAGATTCAAAAGCTACGCTATGGGGTCCGTCAGGGCTCTGCCTTGAGTCCAACTTTGTTCAATATATATATCCTCCCTTTAGCACAGATGGCGAAATCACATAACATCACATTGGTATCCTATGCTGATGATATGCTACGGGTGATCTCCTTCGCTAATAATTCCACGCAGAACTTAGTCAAATTTCAAGAGGAGATGGCGGCCATTGCCGAGTGGATGGCAGCCAGTTACCTTTGTCTCAACTCCAGGAAATCCAAAATCCTTCTCATACGGAGAGACTCCAGCATATTGGTCGATCACTGGTGGTCTACTGCACTAAGCTTACCTCAGCAGCCCAAAACAGCAGCAAAGAATCTATGTGTCTGGGCCGATACTGCCCAGTCTTTTGGAAGCTCAAGCGAAATCGGTGGTAGATGTCTGCTTTGGACTCATACCAGACTGAAAACCCATTTATGGTTACGTTGACTCACACACTCACCAGATGATTGACCAGTCCATTATACTCTCTAGGCTGGATTACTGAAATGTGTTATTTTTGGGTTTCAATAAGACAGTAATCAAAAGGCTTCAGCTTTTATTCACCCTTCCTAAGTCCTGTTCAATCTCTTGCTTCATCCATTGGTTGCACTGGTTCGCAGTGGATCAAATAATAATTTTCAAGACCTTATGTTTTACCCATAAAATTCTGACTTATCAGGTCCTTTCTTTGTAGCCAATCTGCTCCATCATTATGTCCCCTCCTGAGCGTTGTGCTCTGCTAAGCTACATTTAGTGTATGTCCCCAGGGTGAGAAGAGAGAGGGCAGAAGGCCCCTCTTTCTTTGTCCAAAGCTCATGCCCTGTGGAATACTTTTTCTATGTCCAGTCGGACTAGTCCAAATAACTGGGCTTTCAGAAGAGCTGTTAAGACCTGGTTATTCTCCATCTAACCTCTGCTCCTTTGACTGTGTCCTGTCCCTAGACTAGCACTGGGACACCCCGTTGCTGGGGCAGCTATGCACTTTATGAATATTTTAACATAACATAACATAACATAACATAACATAACATAACATAACATGAACAGTGTTTTATATTATATGAATTTTTTTACTTGCAGCTTCTTGCCTTCCAATGGGGTTCTCATAGTCCCCCATGAGAATTCCATAAGCAATTCGTTTTTTTGTTATTTTTTTTTTAGTTATGGTTAATTTTTTGTTAATGTTCTTTATTTGATTTTGAATATTTTTAATGTGTTAATTTATTTTAAATGTTACTTTTCTCCCTTTTATTTTCCATTTTCCCACCATCCATCTACCCATACACCTGCTGCCAGCCACAGGCACACAACCACACAACAGCCTTCTAGTACTATTCCATTTCACCTGGATCTCCTGCCTGCCATAGGTGCACAAACACAAGCATACATTTTTTTAAGAATTAGTCCATTTTCTCCTGCACCTCCCTGTTTCATTTGCCACATGAGTGTTCCTAAACGGAAGCCTATTTCACATTAGAGTACGGGAGGCCAAATGACCCATAAGAAAAAATACCACGCAATCAGATGGGAGACTCACCTTAAAAAACTTAGTTCAGGTGGTGTTGGTGATGCAAGACACCACAGCAAAACTATACAGTGACTGCCCTAAGATGCACATTGAGTCTACCACCTCCTGGTTCTTTCCAGAAGTCATCTGCATCAGTGGCACAACAAAAGAAAACAATTCAGGCTACTATTATGGGCATGTTTAAGCAAAAGGGGCCCTACAAACGCAACGACTCAAAGCATGTTTCTATAACTGGAACCTGGCTAAAATGTTAGCGCTGGAAATTCTACCTTTTTCTTTTGTGAAAGGCGTGGGTTTATTTTGCCTGGGTGGTTGTTCCGTCACTTTATCAGGATGTGCTGCAATTGCTTAGACAAGCTTTGCAGAAGAGTGCTGTTCACACTATCCTCTATCTACCTGTTGACAAACATGTGCAGCAGTTGTCAATCTACTGATTACATGTTTATCGCTTTACACTGGATCAGTACCAGTGATTATTCAAAGGATGTTCCAGGACTATCTGAATTAGCCAAAAGAGGTATATGTGGATAGAAACCCCATTGGTGTTTTGGTATGGGAAGATGTGCCAATGGCCAGAGCTCAGCAGGCTGGCAATAAAGTATCTAAATTGTCCGATAGCCAGTGTGTCCGCTAAGCGTGTGTTCAGTGCAGCTGTTGCTGTCACAGTGAGATGGAGTCTCTTGCCTCAAAACATAGAGTGATTGACCAAGATTAAAATGAACCAACACTTCATACCACTCAATTACACTCTTCCTGCAATAACACAGGATGAGGATGATTGGTCAGACTCAAGCGTGTTAGAACATGATGAGGACACATTCTGGGTGAACTACCTGAGTTTGAGGATGAACTCTACGTCTTTGACTGAGAGTAGGCTGCCACACAGTTATTAAGATATTTATTGCCGAACTGCTGTGCCAAAAAAACAAACGATATAGCTAGTGGAACATTGTGTTTGTGTCTGACTTATGCAGCCCACTATTTTTAAGCACATGTATGGCTGGATTGGAGTTGGACCAAGTGAGTAGTGAAGAATTCTGCCCATTCAGTTCAAGGGCATTGGCGACAATGCCTAGCTTCCTTCCATGCCTATCCTTCTCTTATCATCCCCCAGCAGGGCTGCCCCATTAAAGATCATTTGATTCACAAAACTACGAAATTTCAATATTTTGCTTGCATCAAAGAGCAGATACACTTGTGTACCTATTACCAACCTCCCTACTTGGATTGGAACAGGTAAGTAAATATTGCATCATAAGTGTGGGAGGGTGTTAAACTAATAATTTGTACATTTGATCATTTTTCTCGCCATTCTTTGTAGGTAGCAATGCTTGGTATTATACGTTTGCCCAAGTTCTGAAACACCCATTGAATCCACGTGGGCCTGGTATTTAATTCACGTGGACCCGGTGTCTCAACAGAAGAAACAACACACGTCCTGGGTGCTAAACTCGTGGTGACGCTCACGCCATTCCGTTTAAAAAAAAACCACTCGACTTCAGAGCAGCGCTTCACTTTGTTGCAGTTACCGCTCATATTTGGATCTCCGCATTCGATTGAGAAGCCGTCAGGATACCGCACTTCATTGGACCCCGAACCAGTTCCACTTACCGGATAAAGAAGCTGCCTTGTCCCGCTTCCCTTCTCTCCTCAATCTTCGCTTTCCTGAATTCCCCGGCTCTCCCAGAACAGGCCACGACTCCTTCCTGGATCGGCGAGCTGCTCCTAAGTGCTTTCCTTTAACCCTGCTCGAAAAAAGGAAAGACAAGAGAAAGATTACTTCCGCGACGTCTAAAACCGGTAAAACAATTCTAATTTTGACACAACAAAGATTCTAAACTCCGATATGCCCTTATTTCATGGCAAACCTTGACATTCTTGGCAAACCTTGACATTCTTGTTGTTTATAGTGTGATGAATAACTTGGTAAGAAAGAAACGAGACCTAGGACAAAGACACAGAGACTTGTATATACAGCCTGGCATTTGAGAGGCAATTATTCGCATCACTTAAGTACATTTTGGTAACATTGAGAGTTGGTTCTAGTGTTCTGATTGAACAATTATTCCCAGGCAAGCAATTACTCTCTGAGTACATGTTACGAAATGCAATTACTTCCTGACTGTTAAGGAAGCTAAAGGGTTCATATTGAAACATTTGTTTCTGTGTTGTTTATTCTCATTTATCATTCCAGAACCTCCTCTGAATAATCGGTCCCAGAGAAAGCAAGGTAGGATTTAACCTTGAGAAACATTTGGTTAACAAGACTAACCCCTTACTTGCATGAAGGGAAAAAGGTTTTGGATTTTGATTAAGTCTGATGACAATTATTCTTTTACAGTACTAGAGCTCTCGTGAGGACATAAAATTATTGATCATAGAGGTGTTCAAATGAGTTCTTCATAAGTAGGTAGGCAAACTCAAGATCAAGTAACATTGTGAAGAATTATTGTTCATTTTGATGTTAGTTATGTACTGATCTTCTATGTACAGAGTTAAAGAAGGAGAAGTCAGAGACACTTCCAATTGAGAAAACAACTAAACAACAGTCCCAAGAAGACGCAGTTCAGTGTTTGTTTGTTGTTCTCATTCCACTTCCCCTTTCCCCGAGGGATCTTTCAGATCGACAGTAATTATTATAATTTTGTCGTTTTGACTGGTTCAGGGGGGATTTTGGAACACTCAGCACCAAGAAGTAAACAATCGAAGATTTGGGAGACCCAGGTGAGTGACGTTGTGACATGAAGGGTCCAGTCCTTTTTTCTGGTCACTGGAGAGAGTTGCGCTGATTTGGAAAATGCTGCGGAGTGTGTATGATGGCTCAAATGTGAAACTCTTCTTATGTGGTTGTGGTCAGGGGGGGTTGTTGCTTGTAACTGGAAACGAACTTGTGATGCCACATCATCATAATCACATGATGCAGGCACATGACATGTCATGTTATGATGACAGTTGTGAGATTGATCAGCCTGGTATATGCCGATACTTGTCTGCGATTGCTTGAAATTGCTCTCACTTCACAGTTAATGGAGCTGCCATGACTGGTTGCAGAAGCCTATGCTCTTGCTCTGCTTCTGAGCCTTGGTAGTTTCTACACTCCTCATGAAGCTTACCTTTTGTCCTCTTCCTTCCTACAATAATGTTTCGGTTTTACAATCCCCAGGCCTCTTCTTCTCCTGCACAAAAGGGGATCGCTACATAACACTGCTGCTTACCTTACCGGACCTATTCAGCTAGGCAACAAAGACCGACATTCCAAGAAGACTGCAGATGCTCTGCCCAATTTGGCAATACAGTATCATTTTTCTTTTAACAATCATAATTCCTAGAACTGTGTGGGTTCACTAGTAACAGAGAGAGCCAGGCTGCACAAAGTTTGGTGAGGGTTATGAAGAAAACTTTAACAGGGACTTATTGACTCCCTGGCTCCTTTTGTGACTTCTTTTTATCCCCATCTCATTGCCCCTCAAATGTTCCCTCATGATACCCCAAATTTTTTAGTGCACTAACCCATTTTCAAGGCTTTGAGTGAACACAAACAAACCAGCACCCTTCCTATTTGCCCTCCATTTGCATTCTCTCATTAACCCAGGTGCTTTTTTAGCTGTTCAGTGTCAAAATGCAGGTTGGATGCACATTGTTAAGTATCCAGGCACCCATCACTCAGTACAGTCCCTCTTTGCACACCTAGACTACACTTCTTTTCACTTCAACATAATTATAATTTTCAAACCTAGATGACAGAACATTTGGATTTCCACAGCTGAAGTATTGTTACTCATTTTTGGGCCAAGCCTTGGCAGCTCTTGCGCTGTCTGCAATACCTGCTGTATCCTCCTCTGTGGGATTTTGGCCATTGCCATTGGTTGTTATCTGTGGCATTCAGAAATGCTGCATTGTTATTGGTGTTTTTCAGTGTTGGTCCCTTCTTACTGTGTCTGTTCCCACGCCATGACGAGTTCACTAATGTTTTCATTTGGTCGGCCGCTACGCTCCTTCAATGCACCTGATGGCCCCTCCCCCCATTGTATAGGCATACTAGAGTTGTCTTCTGATTTGCCATTGTTTTATATTGTTATCACAAAATCATCTTACATTTAATTTTTTTAACTAGGCAGGGATGCTGAGACTCAAACCTGGTTCCCCAGCTCCAAAGTTGGCAGCTTTGGATGTTACCCGGCGTCCTCTCCAAACATTGCTGGTTTTTAATGGTAGTGAGCACCACTAGGTGAGGGGAATACGGTCCATAATTTCCTGATCAAAGAGAACGCCTTCTGCAGTGCTGCGGTCTTAAACAGAATCCCGGCCCGGGCATTTTTTAATGGCAGCCACCCCGCTCATTTGGGGATTATTGCTGAATTGTCCTGTTAGTCTTCAGCGTTGAAACGTGACGCAGTGCAATCAGATTTCATGGAGGAAGGTAGCTGTCTGGCTCATAGCCTGCCTGTCTTAGAATGTATATTTTGCTGGTAGTGCAGTCTAACATCACACACTATGATGGTTTGGTGTTAGCATTTCTATAGTGTGTATTACCCCTGGTGAATGGTTCTATTACCCTCACTCTGGGGTCATGCAGGGTGTCCACACTAGAGAGTGCATTGTTCTGGTGTTTTATTTTAGCTGCTAGTGTAATGTGTTTTCATGGTATGGAGCATGGTTCTCTTCCCTGCACTTTAGTGTCTAGCAATGTCTGTACAAGATGGTGCATGGCTCAGTTCTCAGATTTGGGGTGTAGATCGAGGATTACCACGCTTTAGTTTAGTGTGCACCAAGCAAAACATCAAAAATGTGTTAGAGTCGAAAAACATTGTGTCTTTTATTTACTATGTTACTGTCAGCCTAAGACAGCCATCTCTCAATGACGTTTAACAATCACAAACACCTTGCACTTGCTTGGACAGATTTTGTCATCTGGTCAGTAGACTGTAAACAATTGTAAAATGACAAAGGATTGTGTTCTATACCCAATATGAAAACATGAATAAATTAAAGCAAGACAAAAAGAGATAGTGAGCAGACATTTGTATAAATACCTCATACATTGTAATTTATTTGCAAAGTTCTTGGAGCGCTTTATATGTGCAACAGTTGTATTAAACAAGATCACCTTTATTTTTATTTTTGTAGGCATGGGGAGATTAAGGGATTTGCCCAGAATCACCGTTGGGGGAGTCTGTGGTATTTCACCCTTTCCCGCATATATGCACATCAAAACCCACTATGAGTCCACTTCACCAGACTGGAGGATTAAATGACTTTAGTTTGAATTAAATAGCTACCTATTGCTCAGAAAATGTTACTATTGCTAGTTGTTGTTATACTACCAGGTATTTTTCTCTTTGTTCTGTCAAGGTTGTAGTAGTCTGGTCTCAGTCGTTGTAAAGCTATAATATGAATATATAACCCACAAACTCTGATTTTTTTTAAATTTAGTTACCTGTGATGGATAATCTCTTTGGTTAACCCTGCAGTTGGAGCTCCCCTTTGTAGGAGTGAGACCTTGCTTGTTGGTTGTGATGCCTTCCCTATTAGCACACTAGCCTGTTACTACTACCACCACCATTAGGAAGGCAGATTGGGAAAACCTACAAGAGGTTTTTGAAGATTAAGAAAGGTAGCAGCCATCACTTCTTATATTCAGGTAAACAAACTGTAGTGAAGTGAACTACTTCAGTTAGTAAGTAGCACACTTCTACTGCAGATAACTATACTATACAACTTTGACTTTCATTGTTTATCTAGGTTGTTGTAGGCAATACATGCAATGGCAGTTTATCCTACTCTTCTAATGGTCAATCAATAATATAGTTACAGAGGCTGGAATGACATTGGTATAACTAACTATAGCTAACTGGAATACATACAATTTGATAACCCAATTAAAACCAACCTGCATGAAAAGACATCAGTTCAAAATAAAAGTAAAGCCCTTCAGTCATAAAGTAGAAAAATTAATTTTCATTTAACTTTTTTTTTGCACCAATATATGATACTACAATAAAACCCACCCTCTTCACCCACAACAGGCCCACCCATCTCTGAAAACAAATCACCCCATTCCCAACGAATATACAAAGAAAAAAAGTCCAAAATTAATGATGTACCCAACCCAATCCACACCTTCTCCATCCCACCAAAAACATCCTGCCCTCTAAAACCAAAATTAAAATCTATATATCTGCCTTGCTTAACAAATACAGTGAGCGACGGGAGTAGACAGAACATTTTAAAAAACACTTTGCGCAAAAACTTTGATGAAACCAAGCAAACAAATTAGGTGCACACGACCCTCTCCAGCAGAGCACCCTTGTTTCTTCATCCAACAACTTATGCATTCATCTTTTCTTTGTTCTAGTATTCACCCTCTGATACCCACAATTTAGGCTTTAGATTCTCTAATTCAGTCTTTCACCATTCCATCCCATCCATTCATTCATGTATCTATCTATCTATCTATCTATCTATCTATCTATCTATCTATCTATCTATCTATCTATCTATCTATCTATCTATCTATCTATCTATCTATCTATCTATCTATCTATCTATCTATCTATCTATCTATCTATCTATCTATCTATCTATCTATCTATCTATCTATCTATCTATCTATCTATCTATCTACCATCAGAGGACCCTATTTAACCATCCTTTCACACATCCATCTATTTACCCACCCATGCATCCTATCACCCATGCATCCTTTTACCCACCCATGCATCCTTTTACTCACCCATGCATCCTTTTACCCACTCATGCATCCTTTTACCCACCCATGCAACCTTTTACCCACCCATGCAACCTTTCACTCATATTATGTTCCATTTCACCCATCCTTCTTTTAAACTTCCATATTTCTCTCCCTTTTCCATCAACTCATCATTTGTAGCATGAATTTTGAGCTTTTGTCTGCTGAGTAGCAGATAGAAGAGGTGATTAAGAATAACCGTGGGCGGAAAACTCTGCGCTGCCCGTGGAGTGTGTGGGGTTTTGCCTACTCCGCGTTCCGCAAATCCCCGCACACTCCGTGGCGGAGCGGAGTTGACCTGTCCCGCCCTATATCAACAATTGCTAAAATTAAAACAAATAAGTTTAGAGCACCTTACCTTTTTACCATGTACTCGATGAACAGAGGAGGAGGCCAGCCGGGGATGCCGCAGATGCCGCCGATAAGGTAAGGTGCTTTTAAACTTATTTTTTAAAACTTTAGCAATTGTTATCATAGTGCGGTTGAAAGGCGGTGGCGTAGCAGAGCTACGCGGAGCGCCACACAGTTGTTATCAACTCGTTGGCGCTCCACGTAGCCCCACTACGCACACTATGCCCAGGCCTAATTAAGAACCTAACCCCGCTGTAGCTCTTATAGTGGGAGTTCACAATGCTCTTGCAGAGAGTGTGCCAATAATTGTCAATAAGCAAGAAATGTGACTTACCACAGCCTGTTGCTGCCATGCTGGGACTCCTCGTCCAACCACAGCGGTGTCTGCTGCACTACTGGCGCTGGTGCTAGCCCCGACACTGGTGGTCTGCATGGCTAGAAAAAATTGACACATTTTAGATGCAAGATAGGCATCCCCTTATTATTGTTATTATAATTTTTTATTTTTTACAAAATACAATGCAATACATCACAACACTCTGGCCAGTAGTATCCTCTATTGAAAATATCACTTTGAGCATTTTGTTGGTTAACAGTGTTAGAAAAGCCAAGTATTCAAGCCAACCAAAAACTTTTGGTAATGATGCACTGTAACCACTGCTCCCTGCCATGCCCTGCTCAGGGAAAAAAAGATGAAATAGGAGAAGGAAGGCATTCAGGGGAAGAATGGAAGAATTAAGGAAGAAAAGACAAAACCAAAAAAAGTGCAAAAAAGTCAGAAAAAGAAGAAAAAAGACAAAAACGTTAAACACACAGAGACACAAACTAATCAAGTAAATGAGGGGTGGATGAGTGGGATTGGGGAGGATTGCAAGGATTACATTTAGACAAAAAAATCAGACTCGGCACATGCACAAAACAGGAAGTAGGTAAAAGAAAATTACAGCACCCATGCGAACTGCGTGGTGCCATTTGCACTTGTTTTGCAGTGTGGAAGAGTTCATCACGCTCACAGTATGTAAAAAACCAGCACAAATGAATGGATGAGCACTTCCACTCACTCGTGGAGTTCCGCAGAATGCCGTTGAGTTTTTTGGTCACTCACAGAATTCCACACACTCTAACACAATTAAAAATCAAAAATCTATTTTTGCTTTCGGTTCTATTTATGGATTTTTAATTTCCAACTTCATTGTACAGTGGTACTGTTGAACATAAATCATGGACCCAACTGTTGAAGACCAATGTGGGAAAGTAGATTATTAGATAAGGTGGGTGGTGGTCCACTATAAGTAATAATGGGCCCGATTCACAAAAGTAATCTGAGACAAAATCCTAACTTTACGACTTTCGGTATTCACAAAAGGCATTTAGGAGTAGTAAAGTTAAGATTTTGTCTTAAGTTTTGGTCTGAAGACAAAATCCAACTTAAGTTAAACTTGTTAGGATTTTGTGTTAAGTTTACCTTAAGTTTTGGTTTTAAGACAAAATCCTAACTTAAGTTTAACTTAAGTTAGGATTATGTTTTAAGACCCAAACTTATGACAAACTTAAGACAAAATCCTAACTTAAGTTCAACTTAAGTTTAAGTTAAGTTTATCTTGTTAGGATTTTGTCTTAAGACCAAAACTTCAGACAAACAGGACAAAATCCAAACTTAAGTTTAACTTAAGTTTAACTTAAGTTCGTATTTTGTCTTAAGACCAAAACGTAAGACAAACTTAAGACAAAATCCTAAATTAAGTTTAACTTAAGTTCATATTTTGTCTTAAGACCAAAACTTAGGACACACTTGAGACAAAATCCTCACATTAATACTCCTAAATGCCTTTTGTGAATACCGAAAGTCGTAAATTTAGGGTTTTGTCTCAGATTACTTTTGTGAATCTGGCCCAAAGTCACTATCTTGTTAAATCCAGTAAAGGTTTCAATAATTCTTTTTAAATGTATTTTTTATTAATAACACATTGGTACACCTTTACATTGTTTTTTACACATGGTAAAGCTGGTCGGATTTATAACATTACAATTAATCCATCAGGTTCAATCGTACTTGCCATCTGTCTTTTTCGTGGGCTACGTTGGATGTATCTACCTCCCCTTGGACTTCACCCTGTTTCAGCCCTATATACCTCCCATGCAGACCAAATCTTTCCCCACTTATTTGAGCTCAACCCCTGGTAGCTATGACAAAGAGCAGACAGGTTTAACTTAGAAAAATGTGAAAAGAATTTTGAAATCCCAAAACAAGTAAAATGTTGAGAAGATAACACAATAAAACCCCTCTCCGATTTATAAAAAAATGTGAATATTTTATTTAACTGAATGACATCAAAATTACGAAATCCAATAACGCTGTCATTAAAAATAGTGAGAAAAGTACAGAGGGTCAGCTGTGGGTATCTGGTCGCCCTAGACTGGGCCAAAGTCAAAAATTAAGGTCAGCCTCATCGGACACAGAGACCAGGTACATTTCGGTGGAAAGTTTACCTTCTGGCTTAGAAACTTTTATGGAGAGGAGCTCTTCTTTTTTTATTTTTATACAGCAGAATTATATAAATACAGTATGCTTTTAAATTAAAGAAGGAACAGAAAATGTGATCAAAAATTCATTGTACAGGTAACACTTTGCAATTACCAAGAATAGTCATCTCATATATTTGCAAACAGCAAATTTAAGTGAAACTGCTATAAAATGGTATTCCTCTAACCTATTGCCAAAAAACTTGAATCAACTAAAAATATAAACTAGGAGATGATAATTTTATTACACAATTCAGAGCTGTGAATAACCTGCTCAAATGTCATAGTGCAAAGCATTTTACCCTTTCGGCCCTGAACTGTTGGAATCATGCTGGTTCTCCAATTCTGCAGGATAAGGAAGTGCTCAATAATTAGAGCTATGGATGGAAAATATTGTCTGCCCTTACTTAATTGTTGGCGTTTTTTTTTTTAACCACAAACAACACTAGACTTGCATCTGAAAGTATAGAGGACTCAGTAGCCTGACTAATGACCTTGAATAGTTCCTGCCAAACTTTGCACAGATGCGGGGAAAAATAAAACATATGGAGCCAATCTCCTGCACCGTGTTGATAACAACGAAAACAATTATCAGGTATCGATGTATATATTGTATGAAGAGTCTCTGGAGTATAGTATACCATCCACCTGGACAAGAAGGACATTCTTTTAAAATTTTCAGCAGGGAGGGACTTATTCCCTATCTCAGCGATAGAATGCCAGTCACTTTCAGACAGGTGATATTGTGTTTTTTCTATTACCTTGGACAAAAGCTAGTTATGGCTGCTGGTGAAGATAGGCTCTGCAACAATCTATACCAATTTCCTGTCCCTAATAGACTACTCTTCACCAGTGCCCTAATGATATGGTGTGGTCCCTGACTCTCCCCCTGCAAATTGGCTGATAAAAAATGCACTATCTGCCTGCAGATTAGGAAATGTTTCTTACATTGTTCAAAAGTCCTAAAGAGGAGCTCCTCCAAAGATGTACATTTTCCCTGCAAGATAATATGCCCAATAACCTTAAAACCTATTGAGTTCCAGAATCTGATACCCCTATCTGCTAACAACAACCCAAAGAACTTACTCTCCTGAATCAGTAAACATTAACCTGAGATAGATTACTTGAGGCATTCATCCACCCTCTAGTCTCCGGTAAAACGTATATCTAGTTTTTTATGGCAATTTTGCTCTTTTAATAAAAACAGGTAGGCTAATTTCTGATTCCTGCTCCATTCTAATAAGAAAACAATCATCTAATACCTCACACTCATCTAAATACCTTGTTGAAAAAATCCATTAAAGCGGTCTGGGGAAGTGCTAAACCACCTTTTTTCTGATATCTCAAGTTGTAATACACTCAACTTTACCCTTGATGACTTTTGTTCCTAATAAAACTCCTTATAAATTAGTCTAATTCCGGAAAAAAGCTATTATGAATTGTGATTGTCACATTAGAGATGGGAAATACCAACAATGGTAAAAGCGACATCCAGTTATAGTCAATGGGAGCAGGGACCACCTCTTGAGCAACTCTTTCATTTTTCTTCTTAACATTATCTCATATTTCAGGTGAAAGAAATTGGAAAAGTTGTTCATAACTGATATCCTCAAGTATCTTATTGAGGTTTGTAATCTTGCTGGCAACCAAAACAGATCTGGAAGGTCTGCTGCTACTGTATTAAAAAGAAGAACTTCTGTTTTGCTTTGGTTTATCTAAAAGCCATCAATGTTAGTGAAATCCACTATCATCTTCATAGCTCCCCTAATGTTATCCTCATCAGGCTGTAAATAAAGAATAATATAATCGGAAATTATTCTAGCCTAGTCATCCCCTCTATGGGTACTTTGATATTTCCTTTACGAAGTTGTTCCACGATGGCTCAATGAAAAATGTAGATGAAATTAGGGAAAGATGAGTGCCCTTTTTAATTGCAATTGTGTCAGACATCCTAGAATTTGCCATGACTTTAGCCTGTGCCCCATGGTATATGCGTGATAGCATAAAAATGAACTGAGAGGGGAATCCACCTTTTTGAAGGCTATAGACTAAAACGTCCCAATTCATCAGATCAAATGCTTTTTCAGCATCGGTCATCATGATTAGAGTTTTTAAATGATTGGCCAAAAAATAATCTATTGCCTATATTAGAAACTGGGTATTTGCTGACATTAATTGGCCAGCAACAAAGCCACACTGATCATTATTAATTAGTTGCTGTGCTACTGGCATTATACAGCATGCCCAGACTTTCATCAACAATTTGTAGTCCGTATTTAACAGACTAATAGGTCTTTATGGATGAACTAATTTCAGGTTCTTATCTTTCTTCGGAAAGCAGACAATAGTTGATTCCTGGACGGTAAGAGGAATTTCTCCACCCCCTTTAATATATTTAAAAAGCTCCACCAAGAATGGCACCAGCTCCCTGGAGAATATCTTGAAAAACTCTGTTGGGAATCCGATGTTCCCACACGCCTTAACACTAGACATTTTCTTGAGCAGCTCATTAAATTCAATGGGTGTGATAGGCTCCAGTAAAACCTGGGATAGAGAGTTTGCCAATAGGGGGAGTTGGATGGAAGCATAATACTGTTCTATACTAGCCACTGAAACAGTATATTAGATGTTGTCATAGTATTGGAAAACACTTGGACAACTTCTTCCTTCTCCTTTAATAATCTTCAAGCAAAATAATTCTTTACAGATTTTATCACAGATTTTTCATTCTTAATTTTAGTGGACCAGGCTAAAAATGTGCCTACACGCTGATTCTCATTGTACATTTGTACAAATTATGTCTTTCAAAGCGTTGGTTAATCTCTCCAGAAGCCATTAGATTGCTGCCAAAAAGCAATGGAACAAGCTACTGCACTCTCACTATGTTCTTTATGTAAGCTGGCATGAGG
This sequence comes from Lissotriton helveticus, assembly GCF_964261635.1. Classification (NCBI taxonomy): domain Eukaryota; kingdom Metazoa; phylum Chordata; class Amphibia; order Caudata; family Salamandridae; genus Lissotriton; species Lissotriton helveticus. The sequence goes on from NC_136067.1 coordinate 194,934,003, forward strand.
TTTGTCCCTATGTCAGAGATCACTTTCTTTCACAATCCCATTTGAAAAAATATGCCAACCAAACCCTCAAGGGTTTTTGAGGGTACAGGAAAGAATGGCAGCTTGAAGCAAGCAGTTTGAACCAAGTTTGATGCAGGAACCTATCATTGTGTGCTAGAGGAGATTTGTTCTCAAAGCGGGCATAATTTACAGAGCACTTAGGGGCAGATTTACTGACATTTTGCCCCTGGATTGTGTCACAAAAGTGATGGAAGTCGGTGCAACATGTTTATTTTGAACTTACTTTCCAATGCAAAACGTGTTTTGCTCTGGAAAGATGATTGAAAGCAACTCAGTGCAGTGCTTTGCACTGCTTTTCATTACTTTGCATCCAAGCGGCATTCCATGGGCAGTACATGAATATTTCCGTGCAACCATTCATGGCTTTTGATTCAAAGACATGTCTGCTAATAATAGTAGAGAGAGTTCTTCTGGACAAGGTTTGTATTGGAATAGAATTTTTTACTGGAATGGCACACTTTCAGTACAAATTCTGTGCTTGACATGATGCAGACATCTTTGCACTTCTCACTATTGTTCAAAGGTGTGTATGTAGTACTAGGCAGCCTGAGTTTGTGCCAGCACTAGGAAGAGAGCAGGACACTGATATTTCTTGGTAGATATGGTGCTTTCCTGCTCTCTCCCTTTCATGCAATGCAGCATAGAAAGCTTGAGTGCTGCGCTGTATTGCATGACAGCTTCCTAAATCTGAGCTTTAGTCCGTATACCTGCTACACATAATCAAAAGCACACAATAAACAGGAGGAAGTGAAGAGCCCCAGGTAAGATACACTGGAGATACCTTTAATTATATTGTCATGAGCCAACTATCACAGTATTTCATATAAAAAAGATGTGTGTCCTGCATAACACATCAGCTGGCACTCACGACCCAGTCCTGCCATAGATTTGTGAGGCTTCCCAGCATCTTCATCTACAGGCGGAATACACGTGCTGTGTAACCTGATTCAACACAATCGAATACTCTGCATGAGAGGTAAACAAACAGCATGTATCATCATCAATGGACTAGAAGATGTTAAGATGACACGTCGTAAATGGAAAGGATCAGCTGTAAAAGTCATAAAAGTGAAAAGTGGCACAGTCGCCAATAAATTGTGAGGGTGGTCATGGTTTCAGTATTCCCAAACATCCCCAGTGCCATTTCCCAACCTAAAGGAGTGCTTATTATGAGCATCCTACATCCTGGGGCATCACAGCTGGTAAATACGAATACTTCAACGTGTGGTATTACTTCCTATTGGAAAGTGGATTATTAGTAGGGGCAAATGTATATCTTCCACTGGCAATAAGGCCCCTAACACAGTATAGGGCTCAGAACAGGTCACTAGAAAATTATACCTATGTTCAACCCTTGGTAACTTGGCTGTGAGCAGGCAGGCTTAACTTCAAAGACAGGTATGTAAAACGATTCAGTAAATAAATAAGACACAACACAAAATGAAAATCCAACACCAATTTTTAAACAAAGGTAATATTTTTTTATCTTTTAAATGACACTAAAAGGAAAAACATCATCTGTGGGGAAGTAGAGAACACTGCCAAGAAGAAGAGCTGGAGAAGCTGTGAAGAGGAAATACCACTTTGCTGTATGCTTTGCTGTATTGGCCTGCAGTGGCTGCTTCTGTCTTGGGCAGTCAAAGGACTGGACTGAACTTTTTGCAATCTACTTTTGTGAGTTTCTCCAAGGGCTTGAAGTAGAGCTTGCCTCTGTTCAAGAAATCTCAGGAACAGCAAACGCTTCAAGTTCTTCTGCCCTCAGCACTGGGGACTTGTGTGTTTTGTGCTGCAACAGAAGAAAAAGCAACCCAATGCCATCCATGACGCCGCTGCCATCTCCTCGTCCAGGTGGCACAGCAGAGGGCACCGCCGCACCGCGACACTGGTCTCACCGACGAGGGGCATATAGGAATATTGGTTGTCGTAAGAATAATAAACAACCAATATGTAGAGGTTTTTATAAATATAAACAGCATTTACCAGTGTATAGGAAATAGAAACGGAATTTACCATTGTGTAGGGAGTAGAGGGACCCGGATAAGAGACGAGAAATGCAGTTGCCCTTTTAATCACTGTTTTAAGACATGGGATACATCGGCTGGGTATTGCTCTTTTAATCCACCTTAGGTATTACGGAGTAAGTAGTGGACCGGAAGTCCGGACGTGGGCAAGTTGAACAGCACAGGTATTGTGAATGTGTCATCATATTTAAAACGGAGGATGTGTGCGGTCTCCGTTTATGTGTAAAACGCCCAAGACCCGGAGTAACCGCGCACGCCAGTTGGAAGAAGTAAGGTAAGACAGAATTTAGCGTGCATTAGAATAGCGGCATGTCATACGGGTAGGACTGGCATTCCCCCGATTTTGGTAATCAGCCTTAGGTTTATAATCTTGGGTGTACGAATGGGGTATTGACCTCCATTAACAGGGCGTTTTACTATCGACCTCCCTTAACCGGGTGTTTTAGTAGAATGAGCCAGATGAGTAGTTGTGTGGGTCATCAGCCCGAGTGCAGTCGTATGAGTACCTGAAGGGGTTATTATACAACAAAACAGTGATCAGGGAGAAATTGTCCCCATTTACATTGTACATTATGGCCTATGTATGCAACTCAAATTTAGCAGGGCAATGTACATAATTAAGATTATAATACATTCCATACTCACCCATTTCAGGAATGATTTATAATAGCACAGTTTCATCAGGCTTGATATTCCTTGTGATTAGGGTAAATTATGGGTGACTTTCAGTATTTACGCAAAGCAGTTTGAGTAGCCCTGTGAGGAGTAGAGGGGGAGTTCCCCACATGATTTGGGTTCTATATCAGTTGATAAGAGGATATTTTCCAAACACCGACTAAAATTCGGTTTAGCCAAAGGAATTCGTATATGATACCCCCGATAGTGAATTATATATCCTATTATCATGTGGCTGTTTTGCTTATTTCTATACCTATAGGTGCCACTACAAGTGGAGGAAACTGGGGATCTTTTTTATACATTTGACTAAAAAAGTTTATAGATTCTTTCCAACATTGTAGCCCATCTAATTTAGGAGTAATTCCGGTGAGTGTTACTATGGGTTGATGTATTTAAATTTTTAAAAAAAATAGTCAGGGATGATATTCATTGACGACCTCTTGTTCTTACAATTATGTTTACAGGATCCCTGAAAAACATCAAGTAGGAAAGGGGGCATCTGATGGTGACCTCAGTCATTAAAATATTTGAGGCGCAAGGGTTTGCCGACCAACTAGGTATGTTTCCCCATGAGAGTTATGGTGCGATTAAGTGCTATGTGCCTATATAAATCTTTAAGGCAGTGGATCTCAGACTAAGATTTCTTCTTTATCTTAAGAGACTGTATAAACTTGCGGTAGGAGCGCTAAGGAGCCCCTCCTAAATAAATTGAAGGGCACATATTTTTGATCCATCCCTGGAATTACAAAAAGGTGGGTCCGATAGCAATAGTTATAATTCCTATGAGGTGTGAACAGTACAGTGGTTGCAATGTGCTACCTCATGTGAGATGGGTGTGATGAAATCAGTATGGTTGTTACATTTTGGACCCTACAAGACAATTGCATAGAGCAATTTAGTGTTTAGACACTAAAGTTAGCAATAGGATTGTTAACAGTAAAATGTACTGTTGGTATGTATATTTATGTTTTTAATAGGATTGTGTCGTGGTTTAACACAAGAGGGACAGTTATATATTCTTTGTCTTGAAGAAGGTGGTTTACATTAAGAGAAATACCACGAAACGTGTCAACGCCTTTGGGTTTTTATACATGGTTGTAGGCAAGGATCTTGTTTTTGTCCAATAGAGGATAAGGGTTATGGACATTTCAACAAATAGAAGGAATTCCACAGGGAACAACCAAAACATGATGTGATCAATGCTTGCACTTTTATTTTTTATGTCTCTCACTATTATATGTATATAATACTGTGTTTTAATGTATTGTGAATTGGTGGAACATTCCATCATTTCTATGACATTTTGGTCAAAGAAAACCTTTTAATAAAAAATTACTTTTAAGAGACTTCCCTGTAGTATTATATGTGGACTATATATTTGCCTAGTAGGGTGCAGGGGTTCTGTTTGATTGAGTGTGTATAGATGTTGAGTGTTTTTAAATATAATGTTTCAAAGAATATTAGTAGTTATTGTGAACTCTCTGACCTTCCCAAGAGAACTCTGCTTTTTCTGTCTCACCGACGATGCCTACTGATGCAGCCACCATGCCGCTGCTCGCACCGTCACCTGTGGGCACCCCACTCCGCACCGCTTTGCTTTACGACGACGCCTTGGTATCCCCGATGACGCCTCTCCATGCTGAAATCGGCACTGCTGCTTGCACCGTGGTTTGGGGGCACCGCTCGTAAAGTTACACCATGCACCACCCTCATCCCGCACTGTAGGCTTAGCCTATCGACGCCGGTGCCATTGACTCCAGTTCGTTAGCCGACAACAGCGCTTCAGCAATGACGATGCCGCTGCTTGCACCGTGACCTGCCATTAGCGCAACAAGCAACACATTCTCTTCGCACCATTACCCTTGTCTCACCGATGATGCCATCTGACGCTGCCACCAAGCCGCTACCTGAGGGTACCCCACGCCGCACTGCGGCACTTCGCACCGCAGCACCTGACGCCTGCCGACGCCAGCGCTCCTGATTTCAACAGAGTGGAGTTCGATCTGTAACTCGTGTTATTTCGAGGGCCCCGACGACTCCTGCACCGACCCCCGTAACCGACGCCTGCTGACGCCGTGCTTTCGGAAGCTCACCGAGAGATCGCCGACGCTCTGCATTTCTAAAAAGTACTGTTTGCTGGTCTTCCCAAAACTGTAGCTGGCCCACAACGCCGCGGTCAGCCAGAACTGTTTGGATTTATTTGCTCGCGATGCCGTGATAGCCCTGGACGGAGCTATCGACATCAAGGAACTGTTTTTCAAGATTTTTTAGATAACTGAGGATTTGTAAGTACTGTATTGTGGATTTTTATCGTTTTTGGTCGTCTTAAGTATATAAAAATATTGGACATTTTTCTAAACTGGTGTGGTGTCCTTTTGTAGTGCTTACACTGTATTACTGATGGTTATGGGCAAATGCTTTACACACTGCCTTTGCGATAAGCCTGACTGCTCGTGCCAAGATACCATGGGGGTGTGCAGGGGTTATTTTAGGAGTGTAACTCCCTTATCCTGACTAGGAAAAAGGATCCCTATTTGGACAAAGGTGCAAGCTTTTGCCAACTATAGACCCCCATTTCTAACAACAATCAATATCACAAGAAATAAAGTACGTGGATAGAAATGTAATATTTAAAAATATATATATGCCCAGCATAGTGCATGTTATATGTTTTATTAAACAAAGGCCCAATAAAAAACACAATGATCAAATTGTTCAGTAAGGTGCTCACAGTGCCAAAATGCTTAGAAGAATGAAGTGTACAATTAACACAGTCTCCAATCTGGGCACAGACAATAGCTTTTAAGGATGTGCCTGCATTTTCATGGTACACATAGTACATGAGACAGGTCTTCATCTGGGTGGGATTGGTTGATACTCAGACTAAAGATGTAGAGCCAGGGCCGGACTGGGAACCAAAACCGGCCCTGGCAAAGTGTTCGGCCGGCCCCCCCTCCTCCCCCTGGGGGAGGGGGGGGGGGATGCCACCAAGCTCTTTACCAGGGCCGCTTTTCCGCCGAATTTGTTACAGGGCCGATTTTGCAGCTTTGCTGCAAAAACGGCCCTGTCACAAAAACGGCCCCCAGGGGCCCAAAAACGGCCCCCACCCTTGCGGCCGACGGGGGAATTGCCCGGTGCCCGCAACGGACAGTCCGGGCCTGTGTAGAGCTCAACTCTGATGAGTTCTTATCGTTAAATAGTCGAGTTAACCAGATCATCCAGTAAGGGTTTTAAGTGTGATGAAAAAACTGAGAGGTTTCTCAAAGTGGCTTGGCAGATGTAATTAAGGGCGTGGCTCAAAAACACGTTAGCTACAAATCTGTGCATAGCATAGCGTGCCACCCAAATGGTATTTCGCTGCTTCTGTCATTGCATACAGATAAAAAATAGAAGTAACATTATACCTACAACAAGCTAGGACTATTGGCTTTGTCAGTGGTCGTTAGTTGCATAAGATAAATAAGCAGGAGCTATGGCTTCTTGGTATATAATATTGAAAATACTTCCGTTCTGAAATGATGAGACTTTGAAAGAACTATACCGAGTCTCTTAGAAGAAAGGCAGTGGAGGGTGGTACTGTTGCAGGGTTAAGATATTTTTTTTCACCCTAAGAGTGATGGCAAAAATGAAGAGCCCGATAGGGACCCGTCTCAGTACCTGTTTTTTAGAACTGCCGGTCCTGAGCACTGGCAGGACCCGGCCTACTTAAAGCGCTGCATCCAGTCATCAAATTACAATCTCTTAGTGAGAGGTGTGGCGCAGCGGCCAGACCAGAGTGGCTGATTCCTGAGTGCCGGGTTCACTGGTCATCTCCTCGATGGCCCCCAGCGCCTGGATACCCTTAGGGGTGATAAATCGCACTTTACAAATTTGGAATTAACAACCTCTGCCACGACTCGACCTTTGTTACCGGAAGTAGACTGATCTTCCATTGCTAGAGTGGTGCGCAGTGCCCTTCGGACGTGGAACATTTCGAAGAATGTTGGTCGAGGTAAATATTGCAGAATCTGCAGTGAGAGCAGTTTACAATCTACCTAAAACTGCACATATCTCTGCAGTGACGCTGCCCATAATCAGTTTAAAGTCCTCATGCTGATTCACAAAATACTTTTTGTTACTGCTCCAGTCTACATGAAGGGACGTTTAAAAAAAATACAGCCACAGAGAACGTCTTAGAACCACAGGTGCTGTCCAGGAGTGAAGAATGCAAAAAAAGCAGGAAGGGTGTCATTTCCTGCCACCCCCAGCTCTTTCTGGAGCCCTCAACTGGGAAGAGCCAACAAGCTTTGCCTTTTCGGCAGGCCCTAAAGACATATTTGTTCATATTATATTCCTTGGTTCCAGCAAGAGCTAGTGCGTACACACTCCAGGTTACAAGCACTTGGAGATATTTAGATTTTGGACTGGATTGAATTAGATTGGATTGCCTGAAAAATGCTATTTGATTCCATATTGGAATTTCAGCGGACCTCAGAAAAAGGCATTAAAAGTATGTGATTCATTTTTATTGCAATATGACCCACACATCAATTTTTCAGGGTGCGTGCAGCATAACTAATTAAAATGCATATGGAGAAAAATAATTTAAATGTATGATTCCCCAGTCCATAAACCATCAATTTATATTTATGTAGACAGTTGGCCATGACAGGATCAGTGGAACGGTCATTCACCTGGAAATATACTATTTTACACAAACTATGAATCTAGGTAAAGTCGCAGAGCAGGTGCACTTTTTACATCACTTTCCATACCATTCTGATACTGTTCATTTCGATTTGTACAAGTGGCCAATTGGTTTCCATTTATTTTCTGTTGGACTTTTTGGGGGATGCATATATATTATCCAGGCTTCTTAGAGATATTTCTTATTATGTTAGTGTTTTCTCTTAAGATAAAAAACTTAAAGTGGTGTTTACATTCATTCATCGTCGTTGAAATGTAAACAATATGTTAAACAAATGAGCTAATTTCCAGCCACTAAAGTATTAGTTCATATACAAAAAAAAAGTGACAGTAAATATTCCAACAATGCTCAATCTTCCTTTTCATGTGTCACTGTTTTTGTTCTAATATTTTGAAAATACCTGGAGGACTAATTTAATAATGCATGTCGATTCCATATCTTAAATTTAACCACCATGTTATCGTGAAGTAATTAATTCGCGAGTATATCCGAATTCGTGCAGTATTTCCTCTAAACGCTGTGCAAGTTGCACTGAGTGCTGAGCCAAGCTGGAATCAAATATGCCATTCCATCTCTGTAATACAGCAGTTTGACAAAGGTATACATTTAAAACCCCAGGGGGGCACGAGTTAGGCAAGAAATGTAAGGTAATGATACATTACTAATGAGTGTTATGCAGATGGGGGCCCAGTGAGACTTGCTAATAAGTGACATGCAATTGGGGCTAATGTTGAGTTGCATTGCCAGGAGAGCGACGCGCTGCAGCTAAATTGGAAAGGGGCAACCCAATTCTCTGCTCGTGCTAATTATTGTGTAAAAGTCTTTTGTAAAACTGTCGTGGAGCTGGCAGATAGAATATTAAATATGCAAAGGGAGGATTTGTCAGAATTACACATGCTGTGGCAGTTTTGACACCTTTTCCTTCGACCTTGTGAAAAGTCTCGTTGGGGGGAGATGGGACTGTTTTGTGGATTGATTCTCCTAGCATTGCAGACATGTTTGGTAAATATGCCAGCAAGGATGCCACTTAGTTATATAACAAAAGAGATAGAAAATGAACTGCTCCACTAGACACCAAGGCCACCTGGCAAAATATGCTGACAGAACAAAACACCATCGAGAGTGGTCAGCCCGATATTTGTCCCGTTGTTAGCTAAAACATAACAGTTGAATACATTATGCTTAATGAAAACACATCTGTGAAGCTGTGAATGATTTTTTTTTTCTGTTGAGTGTCACTTTAAAATATTGAGAACAATTTTGAGAACAAATCAGTCTCAAACAGCATCACAACGACCGAAAGCTCACAACGAGAATTAGGAGCTATTTTTAGGAATTCACGGGCAGGCGCGGCTGGTGCAGGTGAGAGCAGTGTGGCAGGGTCGTAGAGGGGGGACGTCAACAGAGGACGGAATAGGCAAAGAAAACAAAAAAAAAAGAAAACCACCTACCTTGCACTCGCTGAGTGCAAGGTATGTGGTTTCTTTTAAATTGTATTTCCCTATTCAGTCATCTGTCGTCTTTCCCCCTCGCCATGCCCTACCCTCGCCCGGCCCAATCCACCTCACCGATCTTACCTGCACTGGCCCCACCTGTTCACGGGGTGACCACAAATTAAGATTAGGGAGGAGTGCTGGGGAAGTATGGATTGGGAAACCTGCTAACAATTTCTGAGTTGACTCTAGACCTGGCAATGGATTGCATTACTAATTGTCAAGCACCAGAAATTCATGGTACAGGAATATCTAGAACAGAATTTTAAGTAACAAAGGGGCATATTAGCAAGGGCAATATTGCCGCTTTAGTGGCACTTTTTGCCGCTAAAGCAGCGATGTTTTTATCCCCCTATCAGCAAGCTGTCACTAACAGCAGTTAGCGAAAGTTTTCAATCGATAGCGACCAGTTTGGGGCCCGCTATCCATGTCAGCTATATTTATTGTTAATGATATGCAAAGTGGGTGTACACAAACCGTTACACAGCTATCGCCTATTAGCAAGGCAGGCAAAGCGATAAAAAAAGTTGCGCTAAACGCGATCATCGCTAGAATCTAACGCCTGGTAAAAACATGACTTACCTGTTTGTTCAATGGGAGGTGGATTGTCAGGTTAAGTCCCCATTGGCGTTAATGGGTGAATATCGCTGGATTTCCAGCAATATTCAGGCATTTCGCCGCTACCGCTGGATATATTAGCACAATGGAGATAAACGTTGCTAAAAATAGCATGTTTTCTCCGGTAACATATCCATCAATAGGCAGCGATAACAATATGCACTAAGCGCGTTTTGCGATAACTCCTTGCTAATATGCCCCAAAATATTGAAAGGTAAGTGTATTTAGGGAGGTCTAGATTTACTATTCCTAACTCCACATCTACTTACCTTGAAGTTATATGTAGCACGTCAGTACATACATTCATAGTTATGTATAGAAATCCAGACTCACTAACCTGTCCATGTTTTTTTTATTTTGATATTTGTTTCTCTACATTTTGTCCCATCAACATTCAGGGTGCACACCTGGAAATGACAGTCAGATGGGTCCCCTACAGCAACAGTGACTTCAAGTCCCTGTTGCTGCTTCTGGATAGAGTTGGACGGGGCAACAGACTAACACGTAGAGCCGAGCCACCACTCAGCCAGGTGACTGGCATGGCTTTAATAGTCTGTGCACGTGTCAAGCCAAGAAAATATATGGCATGAAAATAATACAACAAACATAATATGAAAAAGTTAATTCAAAATTCAATAAAAGTGAATTTGATAAACATGTGGGAGCATTTCACCTTAGTGTTTAGGATTATTATACTGCATTGAAAGACATTTAACAACATTAGAGTTAAAAAACATGACCTTAGAAATATATGTGAATCCCCATCCTGCCACTAGTAAAATCGGAGCCAAGTCAGTTGTCACGTGTATAATGTAATTATAATAGAAGGAACAATATTATACACATCACACTTCCTGATATTACACATTGGAAGGTGTAGTAATGAAACAAGGAGGCTCTTTGAAATACTGTTCTCCTAGGATTACACAATTTGATCTAGCTTGGAAGCAAGTATTGCCCCAGGTTTTCTGGTTTCCCACCGCCCAATACAGCTACGAGATGGGTGACTCGTTCTCTTTCCTATTTTACATCAAATTTAAATTCTTTGCATTCATATATAAAGATGGTAACCCTAACAGCCAAGGGAATCAGTATTAGTAATTATTTTGTATTGCGTTGTGGTACTCTTTAACTGGGCATAACTCACAAATCCAGAGTATAGAGAAATAAAAAATGTGAAGAGCACCAAAACGAAACATTCAGAAATGTAAAATAGACATTTCAATAGTTTTGATGACGCAAGAGTTTTCTTAAATATTACGAATTTGAAAGTCTATAAAAATTTATATTTTATGGAAAAAACAGTGGATTTAATGCAATTATATTGGAATACACTATTTTTCCCATAAACATCACTTTATTGCGTGTTTAAAAATTAACAATTAGAAAAAACAATGCTCAGATTTTCAGGATTGTATCCTAGACACCAGTCCACAATTGAACCACAGAGTCTACGACTATTACTCAGGGGGTCCAAAGCTGTTTAGAAATGTAAATAATATTAGTAGATTAAAAAAAAGTAAGTTAACAAGTGGTATATTTAGTTTGATTTGTGTGAGCTGTGCATCTACAGCAAAGAGGAACTAGTATGCAAGATTAATGGCCTCAACTGAAGCACTGGTGTACGCTGACAAAATGCATTGAATCAAAAAAGTCAAAGTGATAGGCTAGAGTCCAGCACATCACTTCATCTTTTAGAAACAAAAGGGACCGATTTAGAGTTTGGTAGACAGGTTACTCCATTACAAATGTGACACACATTCTGCATACCTTATTTCAAAGGCGTTACATTCAATGGCACTTAATAATTTTCTGTATTTGTTTCTGACAAAGACATTGCTTTGGCCAGGGTCCCCAGCTTCTAGTAGTCATTCAGTGGGGCCCCACAAAATCAAACGTTTAAGAACCACTATCCTAGGATATTTCCATTGTTTCTTTCTGTACACCTTCAAACAGGAAATGTCTGCCCAGGTTTTGTAATTATCTCGGTATTCTACTTCTGGATATAAATTATTTAATTAATTTGAGCCTCATACTTTTGGGCTTGAAACTCTGAATATCTAATCTGCTCTTGTACCGGAGAATCAGTTATTCTAGATTTACAGAATAATTCTTCTGATCTTACATTGTAATTAGTTCTCTGGCACATGTACTGATGATTGCCAAGTACTACAGATCCAATGAAGATAAACCTCATTGACTGCACATACCTGAATTGGGATCTCTGCACCCCTTTGAAATGCTGACGGTGTTGCAGACTGCATATTGAAAGGCGGATAATCACCTTCTAGCAGCCAAACCACCGTTCACCAAGTGCAGGTGAAGAATGGCATTTCCTCTGACAAACTGCACTGTACAGTCTGCACTGCGGTGCACAGATTTAATTGTGTGCCATGGCACAGAGTGGAACAGTGTGTCGTAGCCATAATGTGAACTCTGGACTCTTACAGTGATGTGAGACAACTTGCATTGTGCTTCATCGGCTGCAGAACAGCTTGTACTCCTTACTTGTTGTTTCTTTGCAGTTGGTGTTAATCAGGTTCTCAGCATCCACAGAACATTGCCGCTACTTCTTCTATGATTTGCTGTGTCTACGAAAGAAAAAAGAAAGACAAGTCAGAAATAATTTTAGCACCATCATGGAATTCAACCGACTAAACAGACACGCGTGCGAGAGAAAAGAAAGAGCAGAATACCCTATAACAATCCGTTCTCCTAGAATTAGGCCTTCAGATCCAAGAATTGTCACACCTTAAATTAATGTTTCTCTAAGAAAGAGTATATGGATTACAACTTTATCAAATTGTGATACAATGCTTGTTAGACCTTGCTTCTTTGGCTTGGTTGCCCCCTAACCTTTTTCCTTGAACCGTCCTGTTTTGCGGACACAGTACACTTTACCACTGCTAACCAGTGCTAAAGTGCTTGTGCTTTCTCCTTAAACCATGGTTAAATTGTCTTCCACCCAATCAGCACATTTACTTTACTTCTAAGTGCCTGGTAAAGTGGTACTACATGTACCCAGAGGCTGCAAATTAAATGCTACTAGTGGGCCTCCAGCACCCATTGTACCAACCACTTAAGTAGCCCTGTTGTATGGAGTTTTAGGATCTGAGCAAAATTTACCGATTCATGCCCTTATATAGGTACAATTCACATTGCCCTTATACAGGCATATAAATCATAACCATATTTAGACATAGCCCATGCTGTCTAAATACAGGCATGGCTACTTCCACCCGTTTCAAAAAGCCACAAAGAGTTCTTGGAAAATTCGGCTTAAGCATTCAGGGATATCCCCTTGCTTGAATATTAATTTGTCCAAGAATTCATGGAGTTTTCAAAGAACTACCATTCCCTTGGGTTCTTTGATGACGTTATTATGCCTGACTTTACATCAAACTAGGCACCTTCAAGGTATAAATATGCCTACACTTGCTCTAGCAAACACACAGGGGTTCGGAGCAGCTCGACTATCTACTTACCCGACACAGCTCGCTACAGCAAGTGCCGAAGGAAGCCGACCCTCCAGGTGACGCACTGATCGAGAGGCTGCATTTCTCTCAGCGAGAATCCAGCTCCAGTGTTTCCAAGCTCCCCTCGCGGGGTGTTGGGAAATCGAGTCACGAGACAGAGATACCAGACCTACTTCATTCTAAAACCAAGGTATGGAGCTGATTAGACACTAAAGAAAAATCTTTGATAGATTCTTGGCAAAGAAACTAAACATCTGCTACACCACACTTACTTCTTACCTCATACTAGACTTAGGTTAGGTACATTGGGGTAGGCGTATTTTAAAAGCACCATTTGAGTACTTTTAGCCTTTGTTATTTATGCATGTATTTATCTAAGGTTTAGAAACCATACAATACTTTTACAGTATTATTTTATAATACTCTTCTTGCTGTACGCATTATATGTTGCAGCCAGTATTACGATTGTAGCAGTTCATTTTACTTGCATGAGAAATAAGACTGGTCAACAAATCTTTTTATTGAAAACACCCGTCTCTCTATTTCTCTGAACCTCTGATGAAACGAAGCATGCACTATTGACTGAGTTAAATATCTATCTATTGTTTCCACGACTCAGAAGATACATTTATTCTTGAGGAAACAAAGTTGTCATGTTTATGCAGTTGTCAGAAACTAATCCCTTCTTGTGTATTCGAGAAAGTTTCTAGTGACCTCTGAGCTAGCTGGCACTTACAATTAAGTCTAATATATTCGATAGAGACCTAGTCGACCCAAGTCCTACATCAAACCTATAGGATATATTATTCTAATGCGCAGAGCCTATTGGGAATATAGCAACTACACTACAGCCCTTTAGACCGGTCTCAGGCCTGCCATTGCAGTCTGTGTGCACAGTTTAAACAGCCATTTTGACCTGGCAAATGGAACCTCTTGCCAGACCTGAACCATATTTTTAATACACATAAGTCACCCCTTGGGTTGGCCTTAAACATTCCATAGGACAGAATGCAGTGCATTTAAAACATAGGACATGTACTTTTAATTTTTACATGTCCTGGCAGTCAAAAACTCCAGTTTTCACTTTCAAGGCCTACTTCACCTATAGAATAACATTGGTTTACCTTATATAATTTAACAATTAATAACTTTCAATTGGTAGCAGATGGACAGGTCGAGTATGGGGTATATAGAATAGTAATTAAAATCTCTTTTTCATGGATATTTAGTCACAATTCAGCAATTGCCACTTTTTGAAAGTTGGCATTTTCTTGTCCTAACCATTTAGTACCTGCATCCTGTTCCTGGGTCACATGATTAGGTGTAGCTGGCAGGTGGTCTTTGTGATTGCTCAGAGAGAGTGAGACAAAGGGAAGATAGATATTGGCAGGGTGAGCCACTCTGAGTTGATGAGGTGAAGGATCTTTCACCCATCACTCTTGCACATTGCAAAGGCTCTGCCTGAGCAATCTCTGAAAGGATTTGACACAGGTCTATTGTGACTCTGGACAAGATGGAGCCAGGACAGGGAGGAAGGGGATGCCTGACGCCTCAGGGGAATAAAAACCCCTAGAAGATTCCTGTAATTCAAAGTGGGCACCAGGTATAAATATTGGACACTTACACCCAACTCTTCAGTACACTTCAGGACCTGTGCACTCTGCCGGGGAGATGGACTGATGTGCTGATCAAATGAAAGACAGACTGCTGGATGGCTGCCCGGAAGGATTGCTGCCTTACTGTGCTGACCTGCGGTCCCCTTCACCGGGTGAGAAGGACACGACCTGCGACTCTAAGCACGGGACCCCAAAGTGACTTCAAGGGTTAGTTGGCTGGCCTCCTGATCAGAAGCCTCAGGGACAAAACAGGCATCCAACAACCTAGAATCCGGTACCTAGACTCTGTCATATGTGTGTCTGGCGGATCACTGAAATAATATCGAGGGACAGAATATCGACCAACAAAAATATCGTTGACAAAATATCGAGAGACAAAATATCGAGTTTCTATCTACAAACAGATAAGTACAAAAATATCGAGTTAAAAATATCGTTTACAAAAATATAGTTGTAAAAAATATCGACTTTAATAAAAACAATGATTAATTACATTAATATAAAAAATTAATTACTAAAATATACTTAACAATACTTAAAATAACTTTTAATAATTAAATAAATAATGAAAGTAAAAAAATAATATTTTTTTAATCATATTTCTTAAAACATATATATATATAGTAACAAAATTTAATTAAATAATAGCCAATATTATTAACGTACAAATACAAAAGAGTAAAAATTACTATTCCCACTCCAGTGGGTGCAACAGTAGGGAAAGCGTTGGATAGCGTAGGGGTTAAAATTACTATTCCCACTCCAAGGAGTGCAACAGTGGATATATGACGTTACAACGCAACTTTTACAACGCACTACCATTACAACGTAAGTATTGGTAAGTATATAATCATTTTTATAATTTAAATTATTTAAAATTAATTTAATATAATTTAATTTCATTTCATTTCATTAAATTAAATTAATGTAAATTTAATTTTACTTTATTTTTACACTGTACCCCTGTACCCCAAAAACCCAAAACTGACCCTGAACCCTAAAAAAACCCTTTACCCAAAACCCCAAAACTGACCCTGAACCCTAAAAATACCCCCTTACCCAAAAACTAAAAACTGACCCTGATCCCTAAAAATACCCCTTTACCCAAAAACCCAAAACTGACCCTGAACCCTAAAAATACCCCTTTAACCAAAAACTAAAAACTGACCCTGAACCCTAAAAATACCCCTTTACCCAAAAACTAAAAACTGACCCTGAACCCTAAAAATACCCCTTTACCCAAAAACTAAAAACTGACCCTGAACCCTAAAAATACCCCTTTACCCAAAAACTAAAAACTGACCCTGAACCCTAAAAATAGCTCTTTACCCAAAAACTAAAAACTGACCCTGAACCCAAAAAATACCCCTTTACCCAAAAACTAAAAACTGACCCTGAACCCTAAAAATACCCCTTAACCAAAAACCAAAAACTGACCCTGAACGCTAAAAATACCCCTTTAATGTAACATAATTAGCAATTAATCAATTAAATTAAATTAATTACCAATTACATTTTAATTAATTAACAAATATTTTTTAATTAACAATTAATTAAATATTACTACCAATTATTAAATTTACATATTTAATTAATTATAAATAAATTACTTCCCACCCTATTCCCCTATAAACACACAACCCGCTACAGGAAATGAATTATTTAAATTTACACAATTAGCAATTGATCAATTAAATTAAATTAATTACCAATTACATTTTAAATAATTAACAAATATTATTTAATTACCAATTAATTAAATATTACTACCAATTAATACATTTACATATTTAATTAATTATAATTAAATTACTTCCCACCCTATTCCCCTATAAACCCACAACCCGCTACAGGAAATAAATTATTTTAATTTACATAATTAGCAATTAATCAATTAAATTAAATTAATTACCAATTAAATTTTAAATAATTAACAAATATTATTTAATTGCCAATTAATTAATTATTACTACCAATTAATAAATTTACATATTTAATTAATTATAATTAAATTACTTCCCACCCTATTCCCCTATAAACCCACAACCCGCTACAGAATAAAATTCCACAATAATTAAAAAAAAATCATTAATTAAAAATAATTATAACATAAAATGACACTTTTCACACATATTATAACATAAAAACACTATAAATAATTAAATATTATTTAAAAAACGATATTTTTTACTATCTAGATTATATACTTGGATATTTTCACTTTCTATATTATTTACAGTCGATATTACTTCACTTACCTTAAAAACGATATTTTGACTGTCGATATTCTGTCCTGTCGATATTTTGTCCAAACGATATTTAAAACTCGATATTCTTTCCAAACGATATTTTGGAGTCGATTTTATGTCTGTGCACCGTGTCTGGCCCCCCAAGTGTTGCCACCCAGTCTTGAAACCTTGAAACTTTCAAATCTCTGATCCTACTGATTGGATTTTTGTTATGTTGGTCTTAATTTATTTATTCAAATGTGCTCTTTTTTTCTAAATTGGAGTTTTATTTTTCTTGTGTTGTGTTTTTCCATTATTACCATTTGAAGTGCTGCATAAATACTTTGCACATTGCCTCTTAGTTAAGCCTTACTGCTCTACCATGAAAATAATTATAATTGCTGCTTGAGTAGGATTACACACCCCTTAACCAGTAACACAGTTTCTTACCATGCTCTTTTAATGTTCCGTATTTACAAATTCTCTCTATTTTTGTTGCTCCTGCACAATCACTTTATTCAGGAATACACTTCTCACTCCCACTGTGTGGTCAGCCTCACTTTTCAACAATTGTTTATTGATTTCATTGATTATTGTCTATGTCTCGTGCTTAATCTTGATTGAAAAATATAATAAATAATGCGTTCTTGGTCATAACTACATTTCTGTTCTGATTGAGTTTTAACCTGTTGGATGCTTCCGCGATTTCGCGGCAGTGCGGCCGTTTTAAAAAACGGGCGGGGCCGCGTCGGCCCTAGGCCGACGGCAGCACCAGCGAGGTAGTGCTGCCGTCGGCCAATGGCCAACGACAGCTTGGAAGGGGTTAAAAGATCCATTGCTATGTAGCGTTGTCAAATCTTATCTCAATGATATCTGGTTGGACACTGTTGCTTCAATATGTAAATTGATACTTGTATAGCGCACTACTCACCCGCAAGGGTCTCAAGCCGCTGTGGAACCGATCCTGGCTTTCCCTGTGAGGTGTCCACTCCTGGGCACCCCCAAGGTGGAGGCCAGGCATCCTTAGCGTTGTGGGGGCCGTTGTGGAGATTAAGCAAGCTATTGCCCAGAGTTGCAGAGTGGGACTCCATGATTGGGATAGGCACCGAGATGAGAATTATCAGGTCCGTGGAATTTTTGAGCCCAAGACCCGCCAAGGCGGGGAATTGAACCCTGGTCCCGGGCTAGACCTCTGCATCAGGGTCTGCCGCTCTAACCATTGAGCCATTGTACACCACATCCACCTGTGGTCTGCAGGTTGCTCCTGTGGTGTTGTATATAATACATGAACCACACTTTCATGATAGTCAAATATGTCATGGCAATAAAACAAACGAACAACAAGGATCTGTTCGGCGATATGCATATAGGGTCATATCACGTATTGTGAACACTGGGAGAGCTAAGTCAAGGCTCATTCTTTGCCACATGTTTTGGGCTGACTGGTGTCTGATTGGACTGATAGCAACAGTACTAAAAAAGGGAGAGTCACCCCAGACATAAGGGTGTACTGTGGCTGCCCTGGGCGGAGGTGTATGGGGGAGGCATAGGGGAAAGGTAGAAGTAGGTGAAGTTCGGCCAGTTGAGTACTGTTGAAAGCATGTGTGAAGGGATCAGGTGCCAGTCCTATTCACAATAATGTATTAAGGGGCACCTCAGGTGATTTGCTACAAACTGAGGTCAGGACTACCTAACTTTCAATAACAGGATCTTCCTCACCAAGTACACCTATAGGTCCAATTAGCGTATGTGCTAACCCATGAAAATGGGATACCCTGGGGTTACCAACATTAAGATACTCATGCCCGGGGGGCATGGCTAGCGACCAAGCAAGATGGCGGCAGCCTAAAGGAGCTCTGAGAATGAGAGAGCCCCCGCCACAAATCCTGACAATAATCCTGAATGCAGACAGCATAACCGGGGACTGCTGGATTCAGAAGCCTTTGAGGCTTCTGAATCGTCCATTTGAGGCGTCCGGTGATCTCTGCCACAAACGACCCCCAAGCAATTGCTGAAGAGAGGTTAAATAACCTGGTCAACACACTCTCATGCCCTCATGTCCCCCGGTCTCTCCCCATCAGCCTCATTGGGTTGGCGCTGCACGCTGACCAACAGAACTCGCTAGTGTACTGGGACACGGCGGTCTTTTGTAACACGTGGACACAGCCTATACTTCCCCTACAGCCTGACGATAAAAGAGGGCCCGGCGGGGGCAGGAAACCTGAAAGGCCGCACTTTGTGCTCAACAGCGCGGCAGACAGCAGTGACTACTGCCCCTTCCTGAAACCAGACACTCAATTGAACAGCATGCCTAGATGGTGGGACGTGGCCCGCATGGAGGACCGGCTGGAAAGCTTGAAAAATGTGCATATGCTAAAGTCCAGGGTAAGAGGCAGCAGGAGACTCAGGCCCAGGCGGAGACTCCAGCACAGCAGGTCTCTGACTCAGTTACGCTCACGGGCATCATGGCCGCTCTACAGCATGTCCAGTCCTTGAACGGCACGATCTCCACAGACATATCACTGATCCGCGCTGATTTCTCCAAGCTTTCTGGGAGGCTAACAGAAGTAGAATCCACGACAAACGTACTTGTCACTGATACCACAGTGCTGCAGCGCCAGGTGAGCCAGTTGGAAACAAGCATATCCTTCTTAATCTCAATGACCAGGAAGGCCTCTCAAGGTGCAACAATGTGCGCATTATTGGCGTACCCGAAAGCGCAGGCGGGCCAGCCCTAGATCTTTTTGTAGAAGAACTTGTCAAGAATCAGTTACAGCCACGTGGACTATCGAGTTTTTTCTCGGTGGAAAGGGCGTACCGAGTACCCGGTGGAAGGCCCAAGCCGGGGCTCTCCCCGGACCGACCCTAGCACACATCTTCACTTTCCACGACCTCAACATTATCCACTCAGAATTCACCTTGGGCTCCCGTGGGGTGGGGCTCTTGATAAATAAACGCTTTCCACTCATACTCATTGACTCTAAAATGGATGACCAAGGGCGCTTTGCAGCACTAACATGCCAATGGGAAGGGAGGCTACATAACTTAGTCTTGGTGTATATACCCCCAGCTCTGCACCAAATGGCCCTCCCTGCCCCCAGTACATTGGGACTATCCCTACTGGCAGGTGACACTATCATGGGGGGAGATTTTAATGCAGTGATGGATAGCTCTCTTGACAAACAACCTCCTAGGGACCCCCAAGCGCCCATGTCAAATGAACAGACTTTGTTGAAGCCAAGGGCTTGTTGGACGTGTGGAGAACGATCCACCCCGAGGATAGTTAATACACATATCACTCGAGTGTCCATAACAGCCTCTCCAGAATTGATTACATGTTCATGCTGGAGGCCAAACAGGATCAAATAACGGATATCCAACACCTACCCCGCAGAGTATCAGACCACTCGCCACTGTACATGGCACTGAAGAACTGTAATCTTCATTCTCAGGGAATACTTACTAATAGAAAAAAGAACTTGGCACTGAAGCTGAAAATATGAAAATACATCTTTATTAAACTTAATAAGTGAGGCCACGTCACACAGAAGCCCTGGCAACTGAATGAGGTAGTCTGAGGAGTACAGAGGACAGAGGCCTTATATACGCTCAGGGTTACAAACCTCAGCATAAAAGTAAGGGGCAGTCCTTGTTTTTGCAAGCATGCAAAAATGCCTAACATGGACATGCAAGTTGAACAAACCCAACATTCTTCTTTAGACAAGCCGGACAAACCCATAATAAAAAGGACCACAACCCATATCGTAAATAGACCATAAAAGAAGAAACAGAAACAGATAGAAGTAGGATAAGGCATGTTTGTGTGCAGTAAAACTTTATGATGTCCTGTGCTCTGATCCTTAATCTTGATCAGCTAAAGGGCAGGAACTGGTTTAACAAGGTCAGCTTCAGGCAACAGGGTCAGTTCACTCAGGTCAAACAGGAGTCAGCATGAACTCGAGCTAAGGTGTACATGTCCTTAAAAGACTAGTTCAGCCACAATCATCAGCCTATGTGAGGGCAACCACAAAATGGCTGCCATACACAAAATGGAACCCACGGGTTCAGAATTCACAAAACCTCAAACCCTCCTTTTGCCCTTACATAGGCAATCACTCAGTCTGTATCTGAATCGATGTCAATATGATCCGTTATTCCCTTCACTAAGGCATTATTACTCGAGTTATCTTTCATGGAACGCACGGGATAGACTTCGTTGGCATAAATAAATATCGTCTGATATGCCCATACAGACCCATTGTAACTAAATGAAGGAACCAAATAGGGAATACCTCTATCTGTAGTATGTGGCATAAGACCACACAACCAACAATTAGTGGTGTTCATTACTAACTGGTGTTGATACAGAAGCTGTACAAAGGAATTATTAGTAAACTCTGACCTCCTAACCAGTTCATGTTCAGGTAAAGTATGGAAAGAATGCAAAGAAGTAGTAGTAGGAAGAGACATAGGTTGGGAGGTGGGTACAGATATCAATTGGGTAGCAAAAACAATCCGACCCACAAAAGACAACGTCATGCTAAAAATACTAGAAAACATGTTATTAAGAACATATGGACAACAGGAGAAAGTAATGACCACTATTACAAATAAAATTATCATTTTTCACAACTCTAAGCAGAAAGCAAATCCTAAAATTATCTAGTAACATTTTTTATGGCTTCTATGCATTTCAGTAACTTATTATATGTTCAGGTGAAACAGTGGTGATCCTCATCAATGCTCTGAGGTGAAAAGGGATACTCTTCCACAGGGAATGGACTTTATCCTGCTTTTACTAAACAGAATACTACTTTAAAACAATGCTAGCAAAACAGCAAAAATCAGTCTCCTAACACCCATTTTATGCAATCGCACAGGATATACTCAGAGTCCGTCCAAGCCTCTCCGGCAGGCTTCTATTGTTCATCAAATCCTCTTCTGTTGTTTTCTTCCGCATGGGTCTCTTCATTCAGGCCTTTCATGAAAATGATCCTTCTCAGTATCCTCCTGGCAATCACTCGCAGCTTATTTTGTAGTGTGTTTATCTAGGTACTGAATCGATATTCCTATTCTTTGCCCTTTTCCGGTTCTAAATCAATAATATCCCTACAATGGCATAGAAACCCTTTTCATAATTCAGTCATAGCGCATGCTGTCACATTAAGCAAGCCTACTCCTCCAGCCCCCTAGAAAGCACACCGAGTTCTTAAACAAATCCAAGCCTCCAGCAACCTGGGAAATCCCCGCTGCTTTGTTTTGATTTCGTCCGAGAACTCCTGTAAAGCACTGTAAGAACGACCAGTTCTTAGTGACATCTTTATTGACGTCTTATGTCCAGCCTTACGTCAAACCCGGCACCTTTCAGGTATAAATATACCAACGTTGCCTTAAGCAAACACACGTTGGTAATCCTGGAGCAGAGCAGCTATCTACTTCAGAAGAGCACAGCTCATGCGAGAGCCCACGGACGCTGCCCCTCCCTTTTGACGCACAGAGAAAGATGCTGTCTTTTCTCTTGCCGAGAAATCCAGCCTCCGGCGTTTCCAGCTTACCCTTGCGGGTGACTGGGATACCGAGTCCTGAGAGAGAGATACCAGCCCTCCTGCCTTCTAATACCCAGGTACTGAACTGACTAAACCCTTACAGAGAATTCTTGAGTCAGATTCTTGGCAAAACAAACTTAACTTAAACTGCTACTTACTTACTCCTTCCCACGAATTAGGCTCAGGTCAGGTACACCGGGGTAGGCGTAGTTAGAAGCACCAGTTGAGTACCATTAGTCAATGTATATATGTATGTATCTATTTTATCCATTTTAAAGTATCATATGGCTAAGAAACCATATCAATGCTTTTACAGTATTATTTCATAATCCTGCTTTTACTGTATGCACTTTACTTAACTATAAGTATTGCAATTGAAGAAATTAATTTCTCTTGTATGAGGATAGAGACTGCTCAATAAATAACACCTTTTATTGAAAACGCCCGTCTCTCTTTTTCTCTGCAATCTGGTGAAACTAAGTACGCACCTTTGACTGAGTGAAATAGCTGTCTTTTGTTTTCACACGACTCTAGAGATATACTCTTAATCAGGGAGAGCAAAGTTGTCATGTTTTATGGTTGTCAGAAACTAAATCCCTTCTTGTCTATCCAGGGAGGTTAAACTCCTCCTCGCTTATTCGAGAAAGTTTCTAGTGAACTCTGAGCTAGCTGGCAAAAAACTTAAGACTAATATAGTCAGTAGAGACCTAGTTAACCTCAGTCCTACGTCTACACTACTGAAGATATTATTCCAATGTGCAGAGCCTATTGGGACTATAGGAACTACACTACATGGCGCCCAACGTTTGGTAAGGCGATAAATCTAACGCAAGACGTTAGAGTAACTCAGTCGTGCTTTTTCACACAGACCCTTTCTCCCGTAAATACTCCAAAGACGTCTGGAGTGGGTCAAAGGTTAAAATCCGCCGAAACTTAGTAGGAAGAGATTTCTATGTATAGTTTTTGGTTTATTCAACGTTGAAGGATACAGTGTTCCAAAATATTGTGCACCTAATCTTTGTTTCCTTGAAAACCTGATCTGCAACAAAAAACTTCCTGTCAGAAAAATGTCAGACGGTGAAGAAGAAAGGGAGACAGCTAGAATAGCAGCTCAACTCCTAGCGGATGACACAAGTCTCCTGCAGACCGACCCGGATGCAATACTCATCCCGGTCAACATAAGAAAAACTATAACTATTAAACTTATAGAAAATGGACTAACATCGAGAAGTGGTACAGTCATATTCGTAATTGAGGCACATGAATATCGGCAGACAGAGGTATTCTATTCATGGATAAACTTTCCAGCAGCAAACGCTGTCACACGTGAGTTCCACTATTACAAAATAGAGGAACCACCGGATGATTACACTCCTTTCGAGGAGGTGGAAATCCCATTAAAATACCAAGAGCACCTGCTCTGGTTTACAGGCGCCCTAAAACATAATAATCACATCACC
The DNA here is from genome assembly GCF_964261635.1 of Lissotriton helveticus. Lineage (NCBI taxonomy): Eukaryota > Metazoa > Chordata > Amphibia > Caudata > Salamandridae > Lissotriton > Lissotriton helveticus. The sequence continues at coordinate 194,957,886 of NC_136067.1, forward strand.
AGGCTCGGTCCACTAGGTAGACCAGGAGCAACTTGGCCGATTCTAGCCAGCTACACACCACATCCAGACATTGAGAAAATGTCAATACCAGAACTTTTAGCACAGCTAAAACAACTGATTAAAATACATAGACAATTAGTCCAATATGTAATGCGGACTTCAACAGTCCAACCAGCTATTAACATTCCACAGCTGACCCCTCATCAGGGGAACACAAACAAAATTACACCACAGAACATACAATCATGGCTGGGTAAAGTACCCGCAAAACGGGAACAAATTCCATTCTGGTTAGCACAAAAATCACTCAAATAGAGGCAGTATTTCCGGATACTACCCCTACTGAGAAACACAGAATTCTGACTATCTGTCTTCCAATGGGGATTGCACCACATGTAGAGGACTGTGACACTTGGGGCACAGTTTTTGCTTCCATTTACACAAAAACACATGGTGTTCAATCCATGGCGGTAATACCAGATGTGCTAAGACAGATTCAAAACGAATACGGTCAAGAACCTGCTTTAACTCTGGGTATGAAATTACTGAAAGACTTCAAGCTGGTCTCGGCTATATTATTAGCCAACATAAAAAGGGAAGCAGCATCTGTGGCAATTCGCCAGAAATTGAAAGAAACAGATATAGCAGAACAGCCATTTGAACTTGCCAGAATCATAGAAAAATCCTATGAAGAACTAGGAAGAGATAGTTTGGGTGGGAAACCAGTAAAACCCCAACTAACTAAAAATCCTGAAAAGATATTTATTAAAAATAATCTAAACACTCCAAAAAAGAGCTGGGATGGAAACAAACAATCCACTCCCAAAGAAAAAAGATTCCAGTCCAGAGGAAAGTCTCCTCGGGGGAGAGAAAGATCTCCGGACCAAGGACACAAGTCTCCCCACAGGGAGCCCTCTGAGAAAAGATACAACCTTAGAAATAGGGATAATTTGAAGAAACCTGATAGATATCAAGACATTGATACACGTCCCTCTCGATCTTTTCAGACTTCCTCGCAGAAATCGGAAAGAAGAGGACGGTCAGAAGACAGGGAAGAGCACGTCAAGTCCAAAGACAAGGAACCTGCTCATCAAAGTAAAAAATTACAATTTCCAAAAAAGAAGGTAGCCAGTATTAAAATAATCAAACATGCCGAGGATCCTGAGGACACAACTGAAAAACAGAGAGTGGGCTCAGACAATGCTAGACAGCGCAGCAGAAGTGAGCATAGCTCGCAAGATCCTGATGAATCATCTGGAGACAGTGGACACGAATGAATACATTCAGGTAGAAACTGCAGACACCAGAGTTAGCAAACCTCATAAAATATACGAAATAACATTACGTATAGAGAGTGATAAGACTAGGAAAATAAGGGGTCTATTTTGGGATAACCTCTCCAAAGGCTATGACATCCTTTTAGCTGAAAAAGACTGGGAGTGCCCTCATGGGGAAGAAATGACATTCCAATTCATAAAAAATATACACTTGCAAGAAAGTGGGCAGTAGCCCAAGCTCTTGCATTATATAAAAACCATGTTGGATGGGATGAGGACCCTCCTCCTCACAAAATCCAGTTAAAATGTCAACCAACTGCACAGAGGCAGTACCCAATTAAGCAAGAAGCTAAAAAACAAGTCAGGGAGATCTTAGATCAACTTGAATACCAGGGGGTGATTGAAACTTGCACCTCACAAATGAACAATCCTTTGTTTCCTGTCTCCAAGCCAGATGATTCATATCGTCTAGTTTTTGGACTACAGACATCTAAACTCATGTTGCAAAACTTTTGCAGTACAAAACTCACATAGTGCAGCACTAATGAATACCATCGTGCACAAAAAATACAAAACAACATTAGACATCTCTAATGGATTCTTTTGTCAAAACATAGCACCTGAAAGCAGGTATTTGACCGCTTTCTCAGTAATGGCCTCGCAGAAAAATTCTGTCGACTCCCACAGGGGTTCAAGAACAGCCCAGGATTATTCTCAGCAAGAGTAACAGAGTTACTACAACTGTATGATGATGAGGCATTATCTTATGTCGATGACATATATCTAACAGATGATGACTTGGATACTCACTTGAAAAGAGTGAACACCATAATACTTGGGTTCGCAGCAGGGGGTTACAAATTCAACTTTAAAAAGTCACGAATTGCCCATCTAACTGTCCTGTTTTTAGGATATGAATTATCAAGTGAAGGCAAAAGCTGGCAGACAATTTCTTAGAGAAATGTGCTGTAATCCAAGCACCAAGAACGCTGACAAACTTACAATCAATTCTAGGTTTCCTGAATTTTGGAAGAACTTACATTCTAAATTATGCAGAGAGGGTTAAACCTCTCTATGAACTAATAAAACCAGATTTTAAAACAATCAATTGGACTCAAAAACACACAGAAATTTTGAGATCATTGCAAACAGACATGTTAGCTAAAACAAAATTGCAAACACGCGATAACACACGCAACCTTGTGATCCGGGTCATCCCAGGAAGATGCGGATTCACATACCTAACCTCTAATGAGGGAGAAAAGGTACCAATAACATACAAATCACATTTGTACACAGAAGCTGAAAAAACATTCAGTATTAAGGAAAACATTGTACATGCGGTTCAAACAGCTGTAGCAAAAGAAAGAGACCAAGCCGAAGGCAGTCGGATTACTGTTATAACAGCAGAATCAGCCTTTGAGGCATTAACAACCCCATGTAATTTACCTACCGTGGCATTAAATCCAAAATGGATACAATGGGAAAATTCTCTTGCTACAGACAAAGTGAAATACTATTTTGGACCAAACATGAAAAAATTAAAATATCTAGAATATGAAAGAGAATATCCTCTGCCAATCGACATTCGGCCCATACAACAGTACGCATGTGTAATATATACAGACGGATATGCACAACCCTCAGTTTGGGAAAAACAAGCTTATAACACCACATGCGAGATTGTTAAATACGTGTGGCGCGGAGGTAAATTGAGACCTCTGGTAACAAAATCACACTCTGTAGAAAACAATTCAGATAAACAAACTGAAGTAATGGCGTTAAAAATGGCACTAGATAATGCCGATCGCGAATTCCCGACACTAATAGTGTGCTATTCATATTACTGCGTCAAATCATACAATAACGACTTGCAGAAAGGGGTTCAAAACAGTTACAAAGATGACACAGGTGCCACAATAAAGCAAAAATCGCTTTGGGAACAAGTAGTTCTTTTACAGAAAGAACTACCAAGGACTCACGTGATACATTCATTGAGTCATGAACGTGATGGCGTTCACGTTTCAGGGAATTCATTGGCTGAGACAGCCACAGCGGAAGCAACTAAGCCAGCTTCCGTAGCTACAAAAAAGCGTTCAGGAAAATACGTAGACGGGGAAACGATGCTGGTGGTAAAAACGTCATCAAAAGGCGACTGTGCAGCGCTACCCGTCAACTATCCTCTCAATTATACATATGTAATCGATGCAAACTCCGTTCCTTTTGCTCAAATCCCTGGAGTGGGGGATAGAGTAATTCCAAACACGAACAGGAGAAACGTATTAATAGCAGACGCACATATGGGTGAGGGCCTAAGACACCTTAAGATTAAGGAATCTCTGAAAGAATTACAATCAATATACTGGTGGCCAGGAATGAGCCTGCAAAACTACAAATTTGCATTTTACTGTCAAAACTGCACCAGAGATCGCAGTGGCGAACCACCGGGAGTATTACCAATGCCCTTCTTTTAAAAATCATAAGAATATCAATACAAAAAACCCAGAGAAAATGCGTTCCATTAATATTATTAAAAAGACTAGTTTCACTTAAAATGTAGACCCCAGCTCTCGGCTGATGTCTGAACTGTTATAAAAGATTTGCGAGTCTATAGCGGCATAAACGCAATTGGCATGCTACACTCTGACCAGGGTCCTGCTTTTAGCTCTCGAGCTTATAAGGAGGCCATGACCAGCATGGGCATTGCATTGCGGTAATCTTATCACTTCCTTCCTGAGGGAAATGGGATAGTGGAAAGAAAAAACCGAGACATAAAGCAATCTATATCGGCAAAGGTATTAGGTTCGGGGGTTGGGTGGGTCAAACATTTAATAAGTGTCCAACGTAGTCTTAACAATCTGCCAAGAAATTCTCTAAAAGGTTTCAGTCCGTACGAACTATTGTTCGGGACTAGAATGCATATCCAGGATCTCGATAGTCAGACTTCAGTGGTAGAAGGAAAATGCTTTGATATCAAAGATCGTTTGGCTATTTTACAGGACTTAAATGAAACAAGAAAAGACCTGAGCAACATAAAGTTGAAACAACAGCCAACAGCCACTGAAGAGAAACCACCTGTCCCAGCAAGGCTTGTCTGGATTCCAAAGATTGGGGATCTGGTCAGAGAGAAAATCGCGGTGAAGAAGGAATTTGGGCCTTCTTACAGAAAAGCAGTACCTGTCTTAGCTGTCAACGGAACAAGATCAGTTGTACTACCGCCCCTTGCTGGTAAAAAGGAGAACCGAGTTGTATCAATCGACCTGGTTAAACCACAATCATGTGGCCAATAATAAGTAGTAGGCCAAGTGGACTCCCAAGAAATAGCAGAACACCAAAGTTTGCTACAAATCAAGAGGTTCAAACTGAGAGACTAATCACACTTGATAAACCTACAGTGAATCAACAAGGACTATGCAACAAAGCCATGGAACTTATGCCTCTTGAAACCCAAGTTACAACAATTCATCAAGAAACACCTGTCTACAACGATGTAGCCACAGACTATGCTAATGAAACAAAGAAAAATCCAGAAGCAATTCCAATAATTGACAGAACTGCATCAGGCTACTTCATCAATTTCGATGACTTTTCTGAGGATCCGAGCAAACCTGAGGAACAGCCAACAACAACAAAAACTTTTAAAGACAAAACTAAAGAACTCTTTCATCAACTACAAGAACCTATCTGATTTCCCCATGGATTGAATTTTGGGTGGTGTTAGGTGTACTTTTCCTCCTGCTTTGGCTCATCATGGTGCTATGCTTGGGACACTTCATTGAGGGAAAATATGTTAAAATGGACACAGCAAGCCAGAAAATCAACCTGGTCCTAAAGCCACACAAGTCTTCACACATCGAGAAAAGAGAACTTTCTTCAATAAACTTCACAGCCAATCCCATACCCGGTGAGGTAGCATGGGAAAAAACAGATTACGATATATATGGCCCGGTCGAGCTCTTGAAGTATCCTCATCAATTTAAGGTTTCATTAAGTGACTTTGTAAAACCGAGTACATTCTCTGATGAATGGGATTTTGAAAGTATTAATTATATGATTTCAGACTTAGTTATGTCAGCAAAATTTACAGAACATGATTATTTACAAGGTTCATCGAATTATGATCAGATGTACTGCTACAACCACTATGCTAACCATTATTTGCATAAATCTGCTCAACCAAGAAATGTTTTAAATTATAATCAATGGGAACATTGTGCAACTCCACCAAAAGGTAGTTCAAAAACATTTTTTTGAGAAATTCCCATACTTCTCGGGGTTTAACACAAGTGAAGTAGAAACGTTTTATTTCAAACTGTTAAATAAGACAGGAATGAAAACAATGCTGACAAATACAAAATTAATCTATTCAGAAACATTTTTTGAAAAAATGAATACATTTGGTTTTGATTTTTGGAAAAATAACATTGAAACAAAAACGATCTGGGGAACCAGAGATTGGCAAGTCCAAGGTATAGAATCATTATTCAGAGCCTGCATGATCCCAGAACAAATTATATTTTTGAATGACACAATTCAACAAACAACCTGTCTTGGCCTAGCCAAAATTAAAGACTTAAACAAACCGTCTATTCCAAAACCAACTCCTGACAGTAATAGCACTACAGAGGTTGAGCTAGGCGTATCCCATATTTTAAACCAAAATAGAACACATCCTGATTGGAAAAAATGGTTGATCTGGCCCACAGACACAAATAACTGTCAAGATAGATTCCTGAACAAAATACAGGGGTTCTAATTGACCAGGCCAGACCCTAGATACTCCCAGAGACAACATCCAGGGATAGTAACAACATACAGTGTAGGGAAACTCTGCCTTGAATGGCTACAGACATCCACACTGGCAGAAATTAAGCAACACTTAACTTTACTTAAAGAAGGTGCTGACTTGCGTGATTTCATTATGGGACCACACAAACAGCGTCAAAAACGTTTCATAGCGGCCTCTATATATGCAGCTTATAACGAAGCTTGGAAAGAAACTCAAATTGAAACAGCAGAGACCAGTACTCCCGTTGAGTCACCTGAAACCTCAAATCAGGTTTCAACGGTTGTATTTACCATTAAGGAGATCACTGCTGGGATAGAGGGTTTGACTAAAAATAAAGCCCCTGGCCCTGACGGAATCCCCCCCGATCTTTTCCTGAGCTGCATAGAACTCTGGGCCCCCTTAATGACCAGGGTCATAAACACTGCCACCACCTGCGGCCTGCCACCGTCCTGGTCTAAAGCCATAATTGTGCCAATTTTTAAGAAGGGTAATAGGGACGACTCCAAGTGTTACCGTCCTATCTCCCTGATTGACGTATCGGCTAAACTCCTGGGTAGGGCGATCCTCAATAGACTGTCCGAGTGGACCGAAGAAAACAACATCTTCTCGGACACTCAATACGGATTTAGGACAGGGAGGTCCACCAGTGATCAATGCCTGAATCTTTATATGCTGACTGCCAAATATACTATGGCCAGCGATGAACCCATCTATATGGGATTCATGGATTTGGCAGCGGCATTTGACCACGTCAACAGGGAGACACTTTGGGACATGATGTCATCTATGGGGATAGAGGGTGGCTTAATTAACATACTAAGAGAACTTCATAGTGACACCTCGGCCAGGGTCCGATTTAACAGGGAGGGGGGGCTGACCGATTCCTTTCCCTGTATGAGCGGAGTTAGGCAAGGCTGTATTCTCGCCCCTTTTTTGTTCTCCCTTTATATAAATAATCTGGAGCAGTTTCTGTTAGATTTAAAGGCTGATTGCCCAAGGGTGGGGTCGCGTCATATTCCCGTACTGCTCTACGCAGATGACGCGGTCCTGCTTGCTCGCACACCAAGGAGCTTACAAATCCTGATTGATGGATTTGTTAAGTTCATGGGCGCCCTAGATCTCTCCGTCAACCTGGGCAAATCCTATGTGCTCCTGGCTGGTAAAAAACCCTCCACCAAATTCACTTATACAATTGGAAGTCACACAGTAGAAGAGGTTAAAACGTTTCCTTACCTGGCGTAACTTTTGATGGTGCCTTACAGTTTAATTCCCTGGTTGAGGAGCGTTGCAGTAAAATGATCGCTTCTAATGGGGCTATAGCAAGTTTTGGTAGGAGGTTAGGTAGATGGAGTCCAGAACAGGTGATGAACCTGTACAGCTCCATATCTTGCTCCAAAGTAATTTACGGGGCTGAAGTTTGGGGCTTTGTTAACACCACAAGAATCCAACGGGAGGCAAACAAATACCTAAAAACCATCCTGAGGGTACCCCCGAGTACTGCGGGCTTTATAGCACATAGGGAATTAGGGAGGGCGCACCTAGTTGATTTTGTAAAACTCAGGCCAATTGTGGCCTGGTTAAAGATCTGGGTTAACCCTGATGCGTCTCTAAGCAGAGAAATCTTAAAGGACTGTTTGGAGAGGGAAAAATGTATGCGTATACCATGGCTCAATTATGTGAAGAATACCCTAGAGGAACTAGGTTATGGAAATCTCTTTACTAACCCTGCAACAATTGTAGCCCAGCACAAGATACAAGTAAAGAAAGTTTTTTTAGAACTGAAAAGTCAACGTAGAGCTGAGGCTGAAGGGCTTAAAAAGACAGTGAGGGCCCATAACCTGGTCAAGAGCATTGAGGGAATGGAGCCATATTTGTATCTTATGCATAATGCACAGGACAGATTTCTGATGTGCCGTTTTAGACTTAACCTACTCCCATTTATATTGGCATCACCAGCAGGGTTTTCAACATCAATTGAACAGAAGGGATCCTGCGGCTGCGACAACAGGTCTCCGCAGGATTCCCTTCACCTAGTTTTACTCTGCCCTTTTTTTATAATGCCTAGGCGCAGATTTCTAGTAAAAGTTCTAAAACAAGCTAAATTGGAACACGCTAGCGAAGCACTAGTCTTTTTACAAAAAGCGTCGGACCCTTTTACACTGTGTTGTATTATGAATTTTATCAAAGTGGCGATCCGTTTAAGGGTAACTAGGGGGGATGAATGAGGTGTTCTTGATTTCTTTTCTGGTAATGTGCTGCACTTTTCTCTTTGTTTTGTGTTCCATGTTAACAGTAATATTTTAGCAACAGGATCTTGAAAACTTTTAATGATTTTTTATCCATGTAAATATGTTTGTGCTTTTATGGTGATTTTTAATCATCGAATAAAGATTCCTTGAATTGAAAAATTGAAACTGCTGAGAAAATACGGGAAATTGACCATATTAATTTGGAAAAATCACTTTCTGTTGTGGACAATGGGTTAATGACTCTGTCTTCCAGAATATATTCACTGGACAGTATTGTATCATCTGCAATCGATATAATAGAGCAGGACTTACTAATGTTACAACATGGACAGTCCCAATTGCGTTCTATTGTACAGCTTGGCTGGACGTTACAAAATCTGCGTTCAGGCTACGTGCCTTGGCGTTTAATCAACACAACGTCACTGTTCTCTATCTTTAACCTTACTGATATACAAATCAGCTTGGCACAAAAAGGAGCAGAATAATATACAATTCTGAGCATTGAAAAACTTGAGAGATTACCATTGACAATGTCAGAACAACCTGTCATTGAATGGATAATACACGGAATAATAACTATTCCGATAACAACTTTCCAATTTCGATACTGCCAAAAGTATATACAGGCAGGCCAGTATGAAAGGTTGGGTAAAGGATACATTAAGTCATCATGGAAATTACCTTACACACACACACACATGTTATAGTGAAAAAGGACAGAATGTATTTCTTAGTGGTGATAATTGTGAAAAATCACTAAGTGGTATACTTCTGTGTCAGGGTATAAATCTACATGGGGCCTGTGAGGGGACTTCAAATAACCTTTCATGTCACCAGCTTGGCACACCTGCAACTCGAATAGAGCCATTCTTTAGACGGCTTTCGAACGGGAGCTACATTCTAATAGTGGACCACAGATGTTGTGGCTTGGTGCCAGGAAAAGCTTATCTAGTAAGCGTTTCTTCCATGGTCACTTGCTGTATGCAAGTACTGTATCCGAACGACACTCCAGACAGGGAGGGAAAAATTAGGCCCAGTTTGAAAATCTCTTCTATTCGAATTGATACTTTAAGCAGAATGAAGTCTGTTCTTCTACAGACGCCTGTGCCCTTGACGTCATCAAAAGAAACGTATGATCTCCAGGTTGCAAGGACAACGACAGAGATACATGCACTATTATCAACAAATTGCCCCTTACATTTCGCAGAAATGCTAAACCAAATCTTAAACATTTCAGATACGAATGGTATCGCGAGTGAATTTAAGACAATTTTTTCGGGACTGTTGACACCTTTCAAAGCAGTCCTGGGCATCTTTCCTAATTTTGTCCATTCAATTTTTGGTGGCCTTCCACTCCTGTTGGGACTCGTAGCAGGCATTTTATTTTTGATACTCCTGCTTCGTTATGGCAAGCCATGTCACAGACAAGACTCCAGCAACGATGGAAGAAACGATCCTAGCTATACGCTATCCGGACCGCATAACTAAAGTCCTTGGATTAGCCCGGCTAAGAGATCTGAATATGACCTGGTTTCTTTCATTCAGACCCATCTGGCAGAATTGTATCTTACCTGTGTTAAGATGTATGCTGTGTGGAGAAGAATGCTTGTTGGACGTTTGTCTTACACTACAATCAGAAGTACCATTGGATACAGATACTTTGCTAAGTCCTGTAACGGCTCATGCATCGTGTTGTCCCCAGTGGTTACCCATCCTGATGACGGCATTTGTTGAGACTTCACCACTGCGATTAAAGGGTAGTGAAGTGCAAGATGAGAGCAGCATCAACCAGGTACGACCTTCTGTGAGCACTGCTGATCCTGTCATCGATGATAGCAATCATTCTCACGACTGCACAGTTGCGGAATTTTCCAACTTGGTCGAACTTTCACCTGAAGCGGTAAACTGCTTTTTTGAAAGTCTGTCTGTAATGATGTTCTCCCCTGAACAGAAAGAATAAGTTTTAAGCAAACGAGCACTCAGCGTTCCCTGAACTCTGAATTTGGCCTTCAGCTTTGAAAAACAAAAGCTTCTGAAAATATTTGGAACTGTTTTGACTTCTTCCCCTGAAAAACGAAATTATTTTTTCCCCGATTCCAAAATATTTACCTTTTTTTTTTTGGCACTCATCCTCTGCTTAACGTACAACTATTCTTAGAGAACAGAGCTTCTATTTTTAGGAACTCTAGAGACAATATATTACCTCAGCCTCTAGCATATTTACAAATAACTGTATTTATATGGTGATGAAATGGTCTCGCACTTTTCTTTTCTGTATTAAGAGCCATTTCATGTGTAATTTTCGCAAAATCATTCCGCTGATATATATGCATCCTATTTTATGAATGATTACTCTGCTTGAAATACTGTACCTATACTAATTTTTTCGTGTATTTCGCATATGCCATTTCAGATGCAAATTAATGTATTTTGGGGTGGATCGGTATACACATGCACCGTTAGATATGTTTACTATTGCTTAGTTTAGTAATTATGGACATGATTGCGTGGAGTGGGTATAGTGTGTTTATCTAGGTACCTGAATCGATATTCCTATTCTTTGCCCTTGTCCGGTTATAAATCAATAATATCCCTACAACATCATAGAAACCCTTTTCATAATTCAGTCATAGCGCATGCTGTCACATTAAGCAAGCCTACTCCTCCAGCCCCCTAGAAAGCACACCGAGTTCTTAAACAAATCCAAGCCTCCAGCAACCTGGGAAATCCCCGCTGCTTTGTTTTGATTTCGTCCGAGAACTCCTGTAAAGCACTGTAAGAACGACCAGTTCTTAGTGACATCTTTATTGACGTCTTATGTCCAGCCTTACGTCAAACCCGGCACCTTTCAGGTATAAATATACCAACGTTGCCTTAAGCAAACACACGGTGGTAATCCTGGAGCAGAGCAGCTATCTACTTCCGAAGAGCCCAGCTGATGCGAGAGCCCACGGACGCTGCCCCTCCCTTTTGACGCGCTGAGAAAGACGCTGTCTTTTCTCTTGCCGAGAAATCCAGCCTCCGGCGTTTCCAGCTTACCCTTGTGGGTGACTGGGATACCTAGTCCTGAGAGAGAGATACCAGCCCTCCTGCCTTCTAATACCCAGGTACTGAACTGACTAAACCCTTACAGAGAATTCTTGAGTCAGATTCTTGGCAAAACAAACTTAACTTAAACTGCTACTTACTTACTTCTGCCCACGTATTAGGCTCAGGTCAGCTACACCGGGGTAGGCGTAGTTAGAAGCACCAGTTGAGTACGATTAGTCAATGTATATATGTATGTATCTATTTTATCCATTTTAAAGTATCATATGGCTAAGAAACCATATCAATGCTTTTACAGTATTATTTCATAATCCTGCTTTTACTGTATGCACTTTACTTAACTATAAGTATTGCAATTGTAGCAATTAATTTCTCTTGTATGAGGAAAGAGACTGCTCAATAAATAACACCTTTTATTGAAAACGCCCGTCTCTCTTTTTCTCTGCAATCTGGTGAAACTAAGTACGCACCTTTGACTGAGTGAAATAGCTGTCTTTTGTTTTCACACGACTCTAGAGATATACTCTTAATCAGAGGGAGCAAAGTTGTCATGTTTTATGGTTGTCAGAAACTAAATCCCTTCTTGTCTATCCAGGGAGGTTAAACTCCTCCTCGCTTATTCGAGAAAGTTTCTAGTGAACTCTGAGCTAGCTGGCAAAAAACTTAATTCTAATATAGTCAGTAGAGACCTAGTTAACCTCAGTCCTACGTCTACACTACTGAAGATATTATTCCAATGCGCAGAGCCTATTGGGACTATAGGAACTACACTACAATTTGAAAGTCTCAATGTCTCAAGGCAGTGCACCAATATCTCTCCTCTGCGGCAGGCACTACAGATAGTGCGCTCTCCATTGATCATGGGCACAGATCATCTCATGCAGATCCAAGTACTATTAATCAGGAAAGAGCAACAGGCTTTCATACTCAGCAACACTTTCAGACTCCAACACTCGCTTTTCAGTGTCAGAGGATGCTCGGGCTGCTCTTTCATTTAATCATAGGTACCACAATGTAGTGCCTTTTGCCGGTCTTGGATCCTCCGGTGCACTGCCTTTCCGTTGGAGCAACGAAAAGGGGTGTGTGGCCAAAACTCAGGCCAGGGGGCTCAATGGACTGCCTACTGTCAGAGGTTACCAGCACATGACAGGTGAGAAAACTGAAACAACAGAAATCCTTCTCTTTTGCTCTTTTGCACTGAAACTGATTCTGTGATGTCCAATGTCGTCTGATGGAGCAAGTATGATTCTTTGGAGAAACCATGGATGGCACGCTGGTGATCGCTGTCCAGCCTTGCTGCTTTTCTGGGTGCTGGGACTGTCACTGATGGGAATTAGCTTTTCATCAAAGGTCCGCAGGTTATTATGACTTAATCCCGCAGAACCTAGTGATGTAGGAAATGGGACACATTTATTAGTTACCTTCAATTTAGTACAAAAAACCAGTTTGTCTTTAACAAGAGGATTGCAAGCAGGGGGTCTTCAATCTGTGAGGGAGTGGCCATACGCCATGAGACAATTCTGGTCTAGAACACACTGTCATTCTCAAAAGTAATACAAAGACAAAGGCACTAGGCAAAACAGTGCCTCTAGCCTCTTCAATTCATTTCCATGTGAGAGCATATCCTCTACCATCTAAAGGTAGATAACTATATGAGAATTTTATCTAAATGGATGTCCTCACACGTAGTGACATCGTCTAATGGGGTAAACACATTTTTTCTCTCAATGATAAAGTCTAGGGGCCCCATTAGGATGTCGGGCGGATCCGCCCGACATCCTTCCCTGCATTCCCCCCGGCCATATTACGATGGCGGAGGGGACCGCAGCGGTGGGAAACACCGCCCGCCTGTTTTCCGCCCCGGTCGCCTGGCGGCCGGGGCGGATAAGTGATAACATGGTCTGATAGACACCGCCAGCCATATTAGAATAGGCATCTGACAATGCCTTTCCGTGGCGGCAATGCCGCCACGGAAAGGCAGGCGGACTTCACTCTGGGGGCCCCCTGCGGGCCCCCAGAGTGCAGCACAGTAGGGGGGTGCACACAGGGGGGTACCTATGGTACCCCCCTGCATTTGCATAATGAAAGCGGCAGGCACCGCGCGGTGCCTGCCGCTTTCGTCATGCAAATGCTGCAAAGCATTTTCAGCATTGTGGCGGGCGGTGCAGAGTGCACCGCCCGCCACAATGATGGGAATACAGGATGCGCCCGCCACTGTGGCGGGCGGATCCTAATGCTGCCAACGGGACCCCCGCCCTCATGGCGGCCGGTCCCTAGTACCGTGCCCGCCCGCCATCCTAATGGGGCCCTAGGTGTTTTCTTGGGTGATAGTCAACCATGTGACACAACACCAAAAGGGGGGGGGTGATACACAAAAATCAAAATAGTTCATGAATTTAACTCTACCGCTGGCCTCTACACCATATACGGTAATCTCAGCTAATGTTCCAGTTCCTTTTTCAGGGAAAACAAATTAAACCTTGTTTCCTTTATGGTACAAGGCCATACACTATTCAGGAAGCAGAACAAAACTGACTAATGTAATATAAAAATTAGGTCACCATGCACAAAAGTCACAGATCTATAATTTATCCTTATGTCCAATTCAGGATACATAAATTTAGGGCTGCCTGTTCCTTACAGGAAAGGGGGCAGCAATGTGACCAACTGTAGGTGAAACCTTGTTTCCTGTATCTCTCTTTTATTTTACTTCAATACTATATAGCCAAAATAGACATGCACTGGTGAAGTGCTCGCTCACAGGATGAAAAAAAAAATCATATCTGTGAAATTTAGCGCAAATTCACCCAACTGTTGTACAGCGATATACATCGTCATGTAGAACCCTTCACAACACAGGTGAACTTGTAATAGTATCTAAAGCAACAACATAAAACAAAAACATGCAAAAAAAACGCACAAAACACACATGTCAAGCCATCAGATATACTTGCTGTATATCAAGCACAAAAAGCATAGACAAAACAATAGCATATATAAATGAGCGGTGACGTATAACACTGTGTCAGGTTTAAAATCCTTACCCTCCTTTTTGACAGTAGATCACCAATTAGTGTATATCTGCTGTCAAATACAACTTTCAGACACACAGAACCAGCAAGAACAATTCATGATAGAACAAAATACACAAACATGAAAAACGCATGGACATTCTTTTCCAAAGGAGTTGCCCAAAAACACATCTCATTTCAACCAACCAAACTCACGTGTCTTGTCAGCCTTAAAATCACCCAGAGCAATCCATGGATGATCTGTGAGCAGAAGCAAAAAAAAAAAATACACAACACACAAAAGAGAAAACATTTCTCATAACAAACAAATATTCTGTATAACTTGTAATCAGAAGCCCAAAAATGATACGAATTAACAGACACAAAAATAAATTTCCATTACTTACCTGTTACCATCTTGTCAGTCAGCTTGCAACATTAAACTAAAACTAAAATTCTTTCGCTGACACTCCATGTTAGCTTTGTGCCACAATTTCCACTGTGAGAAAAAATAATTCTTAATTGGCAAATTGTTCTCACTTAGGCATGTAGCCTTCAAAATTTTAGTAAAGGGCTTCATCTTATTTTTTGTGTTAAACTTAATGCAATAGCTCATTTTCTGTCACATAAAAGCAACTGTTCTTATGGAGAAACCAGAAAACCCTCCCTTTAGAGGCCTGTTTAACAAGGTCATTCTGCATTTCACAGAGACAAGGCCCTAATTTAAAAGGTCACAAATGTCAACATGACAGCCTCCTTCCATTGTTTACAGGGAAACTAAAGATAACACCTCAGCGCGACTTGAGCAAGCCTCTGCAGCTCTACTAGCCCCCACCCTCTGCTCATTCTGAGGCTGACAAAGGCAAAAGGCCTTCCTAATTCCTCCTAACCTGCAATAATTCACTCTATTTTGAAAAATAATGTCTCCTTTTAAGGCGCTGAAAAATTATCTCTGTTTCCAGATTATTAAACAACATTTACTGTGAATAATTCACAGAACCTAATAACACACATACCAGTTTTAGAACAAGTGCTTGTTGCAATGGTACTTATTTCATCAACCTTAAATGAATCTGACTGGGCCATTTAAAAGCAAACCCCAAATGAGGAGAGCCTGCAAATTTGTATTATACCTAAATGTATGCATTCACTGAAGCCTAAAAGCACTTTAAAGCTATTATAAATGGCAAAAATACCCAATTTCGACTTTGATATTTGGGGCACTTAAAAATAAATATCCTATAAGTATATTACATATTAATCATCCTCAGAATGTTCTTTACACATTAAAGATATTAGACATTAGACATATCTCATGCAAATCCTTAGAAAAATGAGTTTTTTACGCCGGCGCTAAGTGAGATGTCATATGCTAATGTCCTCATTATGCAGTGCAACACAACTCAAATTACATTATAATGCTAGGAGGTCACAGTATGAGCATTAGGCTTCATGAATAGTAAAAAACGAATTTTATAGCACTTATTTTTAATAATTATTTTTGATAATTTAATAATTATTTTTAATAAACCCAATCATTTTTGATAATACCACATATAAAAGCAAGCTGCATCCCTTGCCTATCATTTTTAGACGCATTCATTTATAAGCCTAAGCACAGAAGCCTAACTTAAAACATAAAAAAATTTGGCGCCACATTTTTCTTTCTAAAAAGGACAATTTTTATTTAGCAGCAGAGCCCAGAATATGCGTACAAAAATGCTTAAAGAGAGGAAACCCTTAATTGAAATGTCTTCCTGTAATACAAAATAATGAAGAAATGCTATAAGTTGGTTTTTCTACAAAAACACACCATTCCTTTTTGGGGACCTTTTTATTCCTAGTGAATGTGAATTTTAATTTTATTTTTTTAAGCATTTAGACATTTTGCTTAATAGACTGAAAACATACAAAACCACAAACACACATTTGAGCTCATTTCAGACATAAACAGAAAGGGGTGAAACACTCAGGACACACAATACGGCGCGCTTTAGCCATGCATTACATAAATAGCGCCATCGCTATGTACTTACCGAAGTTGCACTAATGGGAAAACCACAAAGACATTTAAACACACATTTAACCCACAAATCAATACTCAGAACAAAAATAAAGGACAGCCCACAGACTGTACTTAAACCAAACTATTTGCAAATACTAGTTGTAAGTCATATTTACAAGAAACGCTTCTCAATAGTGTTCCAAAAGACTGCAAAAACAGACTGCTGCATATCCAAGAAGCCAAAACACACTCAATTCACTAGCTTTGGCTGGCAGAACACCAAAAAATCACTCTGCATATCTTCATTTATAAAATTGCGCAGAACAAAGGATCCTTGTTTTGTATTATGTCATATTTTAATTCCCTGGGGATTACAGAATCACCAAGGAAGAAATATGTTTGTATACTTAAACCTATTTAAGTATTCCTTCTAGGAGAGCCGGCTAATTAATTTCACATCACACTATGGTACCTACCAAATAAAGCTACATATTCTTCTTATGTGAGCTTTTAAACAGGCATGCCAAAAATATTGCAAAATATACAATATTATAATCAATGTAGTGCTTTATGTACCTTTCGTACGTGCACCGTTCAACTAAACCAAATAGAGGAAATTCTCCTCATTACCTGTTCTACACAAATTGCAATTCGCATATACAAACCTATACAAATCCAAAGTTGGCCAACACAAATTCCAAAGTTCCAAAGTTACAGTCCTAAATTTGCTAAGACCAGGCATCTTTTAGCTCACTAATGTAGCTTCAAACTTCAAGGGGTTATCAAAAACGATATACTCGCAAATATACGAGCCCCTCGACTTTGGTAATTGCAATAACCAAATCAAAACCAAGAAACCAACCCCTCGGCTTTGGTAATTGCAATAACCAAATCAAAACCAAGAAACCAAACAAAGTCGTGGGAGCGACCCACTTGTACTTCTTATTCTTACTAATCAAAAGGTTATCCAAATTCTAACTGTCAAGTTCTACATGACCTAACGGTCTTTTTTAGAATACTCACGCCAAAAAGGTTCTCAGTCAGGAGTGACATCATGTGGAGGATCAAAGTCAGGAAGATCAGAAATATACTGGGCTGCAGAAACAAAGGATCTCCAGAATTCCTGTGCACAGAGTACCTCCTTAGTAGAATCCTGTTCTGTCCTCCTCAGTAGATTTCAGTCCTCTGACAAGATCACTCCCACAGATAGTCACTTCTCTGATGAAGCCCACGTTGGCTGCGCCATTTGAAGAACTGTAATCTTCATTCTCAGGGAATACTTACTAATAGAAAAAAGAACTTGGCACAGAAGCTGAAAATATGAAAATACATCTTTATTAAACTTAATAAGTGAGGCCATGTCACACAGAAGCCGTAGCAACTGAATGAGGTAGTCTGAGGAGTACAGAGGACAGAGGCCTTATACATGCTCAGGGTTACAAAACTCAGCATAAAAGTAAGGGGCAGTTCTTGCTTTTGCAAGCATGCAAAAATGCCTAACATGGACATGCAAGTTGAACAAACCCAACATTCTTCTTTAGACAAGCCGGACAAACCCATAATAAAAAGGACCACAACCCATATTGTAAATAGACCATAAAAGAAGAAACAGAAACAGATAGAAGTAGGATAAGGCATGTTTGTGTGCAGTAAAACTTTATGATGTCCTGTGCTCTGATCCTTAATCTTGATCAGCTAAAGGGCAGGAACTGGTTTAACAAGGTCAGCTTCAGGCAACAGGGTCAGTTCACTCAGGTCAAACAGGAGTCAGCATGAACTCAAGCTAAGGTGTACATTCCTTAAAAGACTAGTTCAGCCACAATCATCGGCCTATGTGAGGGCAACCACACAATGGCTGCCATACACAAAATGGAACCCACGGGTTCAGAATTCACAGACCCTCAGCACTCTCCTCTTATAATGTAGTGCGTCAAAGAGTATTCCCCATACACCCAGGATATCTCCAAAGCCATACGATAAGAAAGAAACTACGTACGACCAAAAAACACTACTTCACCGAAAATGCACATTCTGGTGCCGATTCCAATCCTGGAAAAAAAACGTCCGTACGATTTGTATCCAGAGCCCTCTCCATAAGAATAGTGCCCGTCCATCCGAGTCGCGTAGTACGATCCGTATTTCGTGAATCCGTCCGAATCGTCCCGATCTGTAGGTATTGCAAGGCTGAAACGGTGAACCGTACGGCTCGTACACATGCCGTACGACCCGATGAGTACGATCCGGACCGGGGTATGAGGACGCGATTCGTACTGTCCATGTCAGATAAGGGCGATTCATATGGAAAAGCACACAATCACATACACACCGTACGGTGCGCACACCCCATGATCACAGGGGTACGCACCGTACCCCAGCGATCATGGGGTGTACACACCGTACCCCTCAATCGCAGGGTGTACGCACCGTCCATCCAGCGAACATGGGGTAGGTGCGTACACCCCATGATCGCGGGGGGGGCATTCTGTACCTGTTTTGAGGTGAACTCTGTTTCTCCGGACGTTTTCGGATCCCGTAGAAAAAGTGTTGTATGGTGCGTACCCCACACAAATCGTACTTGTCGGGTCAGAAAAAGCAGCCACGAACCGTACGGATGTCGCGTACAGCGGGTTCCGAGGGAGATTCGTATGGGGATTTGATTCGTACGGTCTCTGTCCAGCTCCAGGTACGAATGGTACTTCGTCGTACATACGGGGACATTGCAGGATACGATTCGTATGGGAAAAACGCTCTGTACTGCTTTTCGGAGCGGCTTTTCCCGAGTCGGAATCGACCCATCTGTGTCCTCCCCAATAACACTCTGGGAAGCATATAAGACAGTGCTGCGAGGACAGGCGATTTCACTGATAACCAGGCACAAAAAATCACAGAAACGACAGCTGGAAAGTCTTGAACAGGGAGTGGCTGACCCCGAGGCAAACCACACACTAGACCCAACTCCCGACACCTCACATGCACTGAGCGTGGTGCAGCAGGAATATAAAGCCTATGCGTGGGAGGCGACGAAAGCAAAACTCAGGACTAAAAGACACACGATCTATGAAGCAGGTAATAAGGCAGGCAAGCTCCTTGCCTGGGTAGCCAAAAAAGACCGTACCAGTAGGTGGATAGCTCAGCTCCATCTGGAGACTGGAGTGATGACAGGGGACCCGCAGCAAATAGTGGTCTCCCTTGCCTCTTATTATATGGAGGTGAACACGCCAACAGCCACTAACACAGTAGAGGATAACTTTGCCTACCTAAGGGATATTCACATGCCCTCATTGCCAGATGAGGCTGTCTTGGCGCTTGAGGCTGAGCAGACCGGGGACGAATTAACCACTGCTATTGCGGCACTCCAGCCTGGGAAAGTATTGGGCCCAAATGGTATACCGCTGGAACTCTATAAAAAAATGGGAACACACCTCACGCCCCACCTGGTCAATATGTACAAGACCAGCCTTGATGTAGGAGAGCTCCCCGAGGACCAGCGGATAGCGACCATAGTCAGATTCATTAGGCAGGAAAGTCGCCCCATGACAGTGCTTCCTACAGACCAATTTCCCTCATAAATGCTGTGGCAAAAATTCTGACCAAAACCCTGGTGCTGTGCCTCCAGCCATACCTCGCTACATTAATTCATCCTGATCAATCGGGCTTCATACCCCACTGTAACACGGCCCTGAATCTTTGCAGGCTTCCGGGGATCATAGAGCGCAGTCCTACAATTGCCGAGGATGCAGTCATCCTCTCATTGAACGCCCGCATGATGTTTGACATTGGTGGAATGGTCCTTCCTTCTTGCGGTACTCCAACACATGGGATTTAGCCCCAAGTGTTGTGCCTGGGTGCATCTTCTATACACCAAGCCCATGGTGCATGTTGCGGCGAACGGTCGCACCCCCCAGAATTTCCCCCTCGGTAAAGGTACAAGACAGGGGTGTCTACTCTCCCCTCTCTTGTTTGCAATTGTACTGGAACCACTTGCGGTGTGGATCCGTTAAGACCCAGTCATCAGGGGACTTATGTGGATGATGGGATGGAAGGACCGCATATCACTATATGATGATGACATCTTACTATATATAACTAACAAAAGCGACTGGGCTGTTCCTCAGGAAACAAGAAGAAGAGGGGGAGAGATAGGACGGTCACGAGGGGGGTAGGAATAGTGCTCACGGGAGGACTAACCTGGGTATCCAATTTGTTGGATTTAAAGGCCTCACACACCCTTGCGAGTGTCATGCTTCATCATCGGCAGTGCTCCTCGTTGGACAGGCGGTGCAATGTCCAACGGGCTCACCTCAAAGAGGGGCTCTTTGGCGGAGATCTTTTATCCAACTGCCTATGGGTGAAGTGTGGGTGAGGGGCCAGGAGAAGGAGGATAGTGTGAGTGAGGTTAAAATGTTGCAAAAGGTACCGGAGATGAATTTATTCTGGTGGTCCCTTACCACAAGTAAAAACAAGAGAAGGCTTCTGTAATCGCAGGAAATTTAGGATTCCACGTCGCGATACAGGCCTATAGTGAATTATGTATGGTCAACTTGTTTCTCGCCTAGGCACAATGGCTGCGATTCTTCAGGACCTATTTTTAACTACTATCACAAAAAACATGACCTAATAAAGTATCTGTTTGTTATATAATCTGTTGTACTACCTGCATGGCACTCCTCTTGCCTAAGGGTCAAGGTGCACAGGTGTCAACAGTACCCGGTAGATCAGACATCAGGGAAGAACCATAGGGGTTTAAGGTTCAGACTGCCTAAGTCAGCGCCCGTTCTGCCTACCCATATCCACCGGGTCCAGACTGTGGCTGGACCTTCCATTCTCACTTTTCCGCAAATGGTAATCTGAGCCCTTGTATCTGACTTTGATCCGATACCTCCCCTCCCTTTGGATATATATCTTACTATATATGACATCTCCCGCCCGATCGCTAAATTGCCTCCTAGACATCGGTGTGGCCTACGGCAGAGACTCTGGCTACACCATTAATTGGTCAAAATCGTTGCTTTACATCCTTCGGGGCCCCCGAAACTACAGCGGAACTGTGAGATACAGATAGCGAAAAGGGGTTTTAAATACCTTGGCATTTGCATCACCCCCAGGTGGTACACTTCATAGAGAAAAATCTCATGAAACCATTGGCCCGCTTCCACCCGGATGTGAAGTACTGGCGTTCTCTCCCTCTGAACTTACTGGGCGGAGCAGCGCTCTTCAAAATGAAAGCATTGCCCAGATTCTTGTATGTCCTACAAAATACCCCCTTCCACATTTCCACTTCCTTTTTTTGCTCGGATAAATGCTGAAGTAGCCAAACTCCTTTGGGACGGCGGAACTGCCCGCATAACTATGACAAAAATAGTCAAGGGGTGGTATGATGGCGGAATTGCTCTCCAGCACATGCAGACATGTTATTGGGCATCGCAACTCACTGCAATAAACCAGTGGCTGCACATGCCTCAGGAGGAGCCTGCATTCCATATGGATCGCCATCTCCTAGGCGCATAAGGGATAATGGGAGTGTTGTACAATACTACAAAGAAATCACACTACACGGGCCCTACGGCTAACACATTACAAATCTGGCATGAGGCACAGAGGGCGATGGGGTGGGAAGGAAAGATCACACAGGCGACACCGCTGTGGGACCTTCGGCAATTAGGGAGATTGAAGAACACCAAGGGATTCCAACAGTGGGATCTCATTGGAATCTTCAAGGTGGGGGCCTGTGGCAGAAGTGGGGGGTTGTACCATTCACTCAGTTGCAAGACACATATAAGCTCGCACACACCTAAACATATAGATATGCCCAAGTAACTCATGCATTATGAGCAGCGATCCCCGCGGGCACACAGTTACCTGAGTCCTCCCCATTAGAGGACAGATTACTCACGGACCACCTCCAAACAAAGACCGTCTCATTGACTTTTCGCAAAGTAATAAACAACCAGCAAGATCCTACAGTAGCCCTAAAAAGGAAATGGGAGGCAGAACTGGGTGATCTAGATGAGGAGGACTGGCAGACAGCCCTGATGTCCCCGAGAGAGGTGGCAATTCCCTCCACCCTCAGATTACTCCAACTTAAAATCCTACACTGCATCTAATACAGAAGGATCCTGCTGCACAGGATAGGTAAGGTGAACACTCCACTCTGCCTCCGACAATGCTGAGGGTACTTTTTGGCATACACTTTGGGACTGTCCACGGGTCGCTTCCTACTGGAACTCTGTTTTACGCACCGTGTCCCAAGTCACTAACGTGGTTATCCCGCTTGCACCAAAATGCTGCCTTCTCAACATCTGGGAGCCTACAGACCTGAATCACACAGACCAGGACTGGGTAACACTAGGGATGACATTAGCTAAAGCGCAACATAGCACAGCAGTGGGTTTCCGATCAGTCCCCGACGCCTCAGCAATGGTGTCAAGACATGGACCGCACAATGGTGGCAGAGAAATCTGTCTACAGCCACAGAGGCTGCCCTAAGAAGTGGACACATATTTGGGGCAAGTGGAATCACTATCGGGGCGACGTTTGTGAACCTCCCCACCGGAGCAGGTATCGGACGATAGCGACTAACCTACAAAGATGGAAGAGGCAAGCCCTGCCGCATTGCACCACACCCATGGGGCACGTTTGGGTTGACGGAGTTGGGGTTCAAGTATATGAAACTAAACCTTGTCTAAATGGACCTGGTTTATTAATAACGTATGCCACTGCTTATCCATTATTGATTTGCGAATCTGTTGATGTGTATCAATATTCAATACATTCTTTCAACAAAAAAAAAGATAGTCATGCCCATCCATTTGCTACATGGAAATTGTACAGTAACAGACAAGACAGTGGATCAAATTGCTCCTGCAGTAGGCTCCAAAAGGCCCTTCACCTCCCTCCCACTCAGGAGTCAAGGATATGCAACAGGAAACATCAAGAACCACAAGGCGATGTGGTCAAAAGTGATAATAAGGCTTCTGTAGAGAAAGTAAAGAGTAGAGGCATATTAATATACTCTAAACAATGCAACAACAATATGAGAACATAAAAGTGGTACTCAGTTGATCCGTCGGCTATTGTTCATCAGTGGTCGTCCATACAGAGTCGTTACCAGGTGGTGGAAATGGCTTCAGTGGGTAGAGAAATGTTTCTCTTTGAGAATCATTTTTCAGTTCATCCACAGTGTGTATCCCCCTGTCCCATTCCAGTTGCTTTCTGGAGGATTGCTCTTGACCTTAGTTGGGGCAATCCTATGGTGGGTTGGAATGGCAAGGTAGCCAAATTGCAGGCAATAGTGATAATGTTGTATATCCATAAGGGGTCTTCTAGGATCCCCAGAAAGTGTGATAGTTCTTCTGGATATATTTTGGATTTACAGTTAAAAGCTATCCACATTGTTGCTCGGTCGAAGAGGCCAGGTTTAAAGTTACACTTGTAAAGTTGGGGCAGAAGTGAGTTAAATACCTTCCTCTTAACATTAGTGTGCAAGGAGTAGTCCATAGTAATGCAAACTGTATGTCCATCCAGATTGTGGGGGCTATGTTTGCGGGCTGCTGATAGAATCTGCTTAATTTTTCTGTGTTGCAGGAGGCATGGATGAGGACGGGTCTACTGGGACTTCCTGATTTCTGGTGATCCTCTGAAATGTCTGCCCTGGAGAGAAATTAAGGTCAGTGAGGTGAGGAAGGAGGTCCAATTAGAACCAGTTAACATCATCCTTCTCCAGTTGTCACTTATAATCGAATAGTGTTACTCTTGGTACATTCTTCAAGTTCAGTCATTTTCCAGCGCAAGTACCAAAGTTCTATCCCCCATTGGGCCGTCTGTTCTATATGCAATTCAACCATTTTGATGTAGTTTTCTAGACCCCCCATTCTGTTTTTGAAGGTCCCCAGGTCCCCAGGTCACTTCTGCTGCCATGCTCCCCTTCGAAGCATCCATGGAGCAAAATCTGGAGCCCATTGATTTCCTTCTGTATGGCCTCAAGGGCAGCCTCAGAAGGGGAAGTGGTAGATTATGTCGGGTCTGGTGGCTCAGTGGACTAATGTATCCACTGCAGGGGCCTCTGTTTAACCTCATGGTCACAGGTTCAAATCCTGGTGGGTCCGCTCAGCCTTTGATCCATGTGCGGGCGATAAAATGAGTACCATTGAGTTGGGTAACAAGAAACATCTGTTATTCAGCGCCAAGAAACCTGCGGGTGAATGTGCGCTTTACAAATACACGTGTTATGTTATATTGACTTGGGATTCCCCGCAACTTCTCTGAAAAGCAATAGATGGGAGGACTCACCAGAGGCCATGGCCCCAGCTGCCAAGAGCACAACAACAAGGATAAGGCCAATCACTCAGGAGTACCAGGTGCGCTTTTCCAGCATAAGAAGTCAGTGTCTCACTCAAAGTATAAAGGGGGCCGCAGGGTATAGAAGGAAGTTGCAGAAAGTCACTGCATAGTGCCCACAATGCCAGGTAGTGGAGGGGATGTCACAGTGACAGTGGGGCACAGGTGATCGGGACGCTGAAAGGACGAGCAGGAGCAATGAGGACATGCACCCAGCAAAAGTCCAGGTCAGATGTAGGAGCAACAAATAGCAAACTTTGCTGAAGAATGGCTAAATCCCCTTCCGCTTCTTGGTCATTCTGCTCCTTCTGTTTTATTTTTCTCCTCACCTACAGAATATATAACTTTTACCACATTCAAACCACCACACTTCTAGGCCACACACCAACTATCAATAAGGGGCATCTCGCCTATTATAAGTACAAGTGGCCCAGAATATTTGTGTTGCACTGAATTCAATTGTGTTTTCAAAATTAAAGCATATTCATAAAGGAAGTGTCATCCTTTTCAGTTGGAGGCTTCGTTAATCAGCACGGGTGCCCATTATCCACATCCATGTTGGCAGATCTGCCTGCAGTGGATCAGACCTTGGATAGAAAAGTTTGCTTCTGAGGACAATGCACTTGTTCCATGCTTTCGTTTAGACTAATTGCCTCCTCATTCTTGAGGTGGGTGTACTATTATTCCTGTGATATTGGTGCCTGCCTAAAGCTTTTACTGCAACCCATCTGACTAGGTTAGGAGTACTTTGAAAAAAGGTATATCGTTTGAAGGTGCAAGTGATAATGGCATCTCCAGTATGGCACAATTTCTTTAATTCCTCCATTTGAAATAGTTGGCTGGATTGATTTCCTTTGGTACTTGTCGCTATACATGTGCACTCTTTCCGCCTCCAGCCTACGATCAAAGGAGACAGGTTAACGCAGATTTCTTCACCTGAAAAGCCATGCAAAGATGTGCACAGCAGCACAAAGTCTAGGAAGTGGATTTACTTTCAGGTGCGAAAGGTTTGTTGTGCTGAGAGAGTGCACATTTCTTGATGAAAGTTGCACTTTGCTTTGTTTTGAACCGCTTTGCATGAAGGATTGTTACAGGTGGTACTTAGGTGTTGCAGTGTGAGCCTCCCTGGTTTTTGATCCAACGTCTAATATAAGACTGTCAGGACGGGGCTTTGCATCAAAGAATAACATCTTACTGAAGCGTGTGCAAAGCTGGAGACATGCTTTTTTCTCCAATATTTCACACACTGCATGTGTGCTGTATGGTATAGCACACATCCAACGTGTAAAATGAAATGGAAATTGTCAAGACATGGAATTGTATAAAGGAAGGGTATACTTTTTGTGTGCAACCTATGTTAGGCATCATGAACACACCTTGGCACCAGGTACAATGGTCTGTGTTTGGTGGAAGGCTGACTTTTTGTGTGCCAGCACAGAGGAAGATGTGGAAAATGACAAAATGTATATGTACATAAGCGGCGTTCATTTGTGTTCACCCTCGCCACTGTTGAAGGTAAAGAAAGTCACGAAACAGTGGCCCCGCCATCTTGTTCCCTTTTAGGCTCCATCACGAACATAGATAGTAGCCATCTTTGTGTCATGACCTCCCTGCCCATTGCCGATAGCCATCATCTCTCTCTCTCTCTCTCTCTCTCTCCAGCCCCGCAAGCACCCCGCGCCCCGACAGCCCCCGGTCTCTCCTGTTCGGGCCATAAACGCACCGCTAAACACGACCTTGTCACCACTCTGGACCCCTGCCCCCTCGCTCTTTCATCCTACTCAGAGAACGGGCCCTTTTGGTAACCTCTACCTCCCTGCCCGGTTGCCCGGCCTGATCCCAGGCCATCACCTAGCCCAACAGATGCAGTTTATTGCTTCCTACAGTAGGACCTCGCCTCACATCAGAGGAACGGTGATTAATCAGGGCCTTCACACCCCTAGATCTGACCGACACCCCCGCATCCCTCCCAGGAACACCCTTCCTCTCTTCTGATGGCCCCCCCCCGGCTACACCTGGCCTCTCGACCCAGTCCCACATCATAAAACTAGGTCTCGTGGATGTACCCCTCCGGCCCCGCATAACGAAACATGATCTTATCGCCTGCCCAACCTTAGATCTGACCACCCCCTCCTGCCCTCGTGCCCTGTTGGAATGTCCGGCTGCAGATTACAATCACATGTCACATTTGGGAGGGGAAAACAACATCAGAGCGGTCAGTATGGGAATGGGCCTGGAGCTGGGGTCCCAAACATGCCCTTTTTTGTACTTCAAAGTGTCTTTATTGCAATAAGGAATGTTTGTACATCATAAACCTGTGTATAAAAGACGGAGCCGTAGAGAAACTTGTTAGAGCACCTCTAGAAGATACCCTGTTGTCTGATTTGACGTGTTCTGTTCCGTCGGAAATAAACTCCTGTTTCCTGCCTTCCAGTCTCCAGCGCCTGCCAAACCTAGAAAAGGGGTAAACGACCTAATCTGCCTGAACCCTTTTTCATCAATTGGCGTCCCAAACATGGGGCCCATCAGCGACACGTGGATCCAGTGAGAGAGGTCCCAACGACAGAGTGAACGACTGCAACGATCGGGAAGAGCTCCTGCCCGATAGACCCTTGTCTGGCAGCCGATCATCCGAACTTCACCGGTTCCGAACAGACCTCTCTCGAGTGATCTACGGTCCTGACTGGGAACCATCAGGAGTGCCACAGCAATTACGGATAATAGAGGACGATCGGGCGCTGGAAACGGAAGACGAGAAACCGTCCATACGGTCCGGGTAAGGTCGTGGAAACACGACAAATTGCGAATTGATTGTTTGATTGTCATTGGAAAATACTAGTATTACGCATTTTGATTGTTTTGTCCTGAGAGATTCTCTGTCTACAAACGGGGAAGGATAGGAGTATTCTCCCTTTGCAGATAGTGAAGGGTGGGTAGCGCAGGCTTTTTCCCCCATTGTAACCCGTCGCGCCTACTTCCCTCTCCATTTGATTGATTGTTATCCAAGCATTTATTGTTTTGGAATTGGTTCTTTTTGGATCATTCTCTATTTGCAAACAAGCACAGGGCCGCCATACTCTGTTTAGTCTTTGCAGATAGTGAAGGATAGGTAACGCAGGCTTTTGCCCCCGTTGTAATCCGTCGTGCCTATTTTTATCCCCCACTGATTGATTGTTTGACCGGACCTTGATCGTTCGGAATTGGTTCTTGGAAAGGATCTTCTCTGCCTACAAACAGAGAGGAACAGGAAGATCTCTCTCTTTGCAGATAGCGAAGGGTAGGTAGCGCAGGCTTATGCCCCCGTTGTAACCCGTCGCGCCTATTTTATTCCTCATTTGATTGATTGATTGTTTGTCAGAACTTAACTGTTTGGAATTGGTTCTCTCTTTGGGTATTCCCTATTTGCGAATACTGTAGAATAGAAATATTCTACCTAGTCTCCGCAAAGTAGTGAAGGATAGGTAGTGCTGACTTTTGTCCCCGTTGTAACCCGTCATGCCTATCTCACCCCCATTGCTCAGTAGTTGATTCAGCCCGGACCATTTATTAGAGGTGGACCATCTGGCTCCACCGGAGGACACCCCTAATAAAAAGGACATATATAAAAAAAAAAATTTTAAAAAGCGGATTAGCCGCTGTATCGTGCTAGCAAATAAAAGAACATAAGAATCGTTAGGAAAAACAAAAGGAATCGAGTAAAATCAGTAGGCCACTGATGAGATCTCTTTTCAACCTCACTGAAATGGTAGCATTAGGAACAACCCCTCAGGAAATATGAAACTAGTGAGGAAAGCCGAACTCAACGCCATGATGACTGCGAGACAGCTCGGCTCCACAGACCACCCCGCCCAATTAACGGCAAACCCTAGGCAAATATTAGAAATAAACAATGCAATAGCAAAGTAACAGTTTAAAACGTTTTTATTTGAACAAAAATACATTAAACAACTATTTACACGGCAAACGGCTGCAACAACAAACCCACAATGCATTTCGCCGTCTGCTTGACACGGTTCCTGTCTCTCCTTCCCCAAAGTAGCAATGTCGGGCTACTTTGGGCTACTTTCTAGTAGGTTTTTGGGCGTCAGAAAGTCTACAAAAGCCGTCGGCGGCGGCCTGGGGTGGAGAACCATTATGCGAATAGTCCGGAGGCGACACCACGCGCCAAGGCCTGTCCCCGGGATGAACCAAGGGACCCGTTCCTGGGGCCGTGGCAAAGAGCGGCCGGCCGCCGAAGGCATGGGCCCGACCCGGAATGAACTGGTCCTCCCATTCCCTTCTTCTCCCGGCGCCTTGCAGGCCACGGGGGGGGGATGTCTTGCATATGCCTCAGACCCCCCCCCCTCTTCTTCATCGCCTGGTCCGGCCATAACAAATGTCAGCGAGACGCCGTGGGGTGCACTGGGAGGGAGAGGCGGCGCGGACAAGCCTCTCCCGCCTCCCCAGGTGGAGGCCCCTCAGCTGCACCCCCAACGCTCCACGCACCCGGCAAAGGGTTCGTCCACTCTTGCGGTGCAGTGTCGCTCCACACACCCGGCAAAGGGTTCATCCACTCTTGCAGTATAGGGACGCTCCACACACCCAGCAGGGTCTCGTCCACTGTGGCGGTGCTACGACGCCTCACCGAACAGGCCGGAGTCCGTCTGCTCATTTGACCCAGTGACTGCCGGTAGCTGCAGAACTCCTAAAAATGGCGGTCGACCTTGCAGGAACGAACCTGGCGTGCAAGGATGGCCTGGTCACTGGCCAGCTAGAAAAACGAGTCCTCCGTTCAGAAACGTTCTGCTCAGCTTTGAAGATTCTACGAGAGTTGCGGAGGGCCCTCGACCTCCGCGGGCCCCGACCGCCCCCCGATGGGAAATGACTGCCATGATTGCCCGCAGAACGACCAAGACGAAGCCACGGGACGTCGACGCCCTCATGCTGGCACCAGCCTCAGTTTTGAATGACCCAAGATACTGCAGACTACCGATTTGATCAGTTCCGGTGGAACATCAGTATGACCCGGTAGGAAAGATTGTTGCCCCTCCCTTTTCTTTGATTGATGGTTCATGTCACCGGTCCCTTCTGTTGCCCCTTAACGCAACTTCTGGACTGCCGAAAAGAAGTTCTGGTCCAACCACGAGTTGGTAGAGACAGTTTGACTATACTTGGACCCGCCTGACCACACCCAAAATGGCGCCGGTACAAACGAAACTCGCAATTCCCCGTTGTGTTTCCGGATGCTCAGACTTGATATCGTGAGATATGTATGCAGTTTTGAAGCACATGGCGGGAGGGGGTGAGTATTGCTTGAACATTCGAACAATGAATTTGATATTAAGTTCCGACGCATCATTGATTACAGTATTATTGAAAGTTCGAATCTTTTTGACACTGATGGTACTTACCCACAATGAATTTTCGATATGATTTTATTGCACTTATCGTACCTTGATGAAATAAAACAACCACCGACTCAGTTATGTTTTCCGCAGATAAATATGCCCTCATGTACAGTTCCAGTCTGCTCCGTGGCTGGCCCACGTGGTTGTAGGCCTGCATTTGTACGTCAACATTTTTTTAAAATAAAGATTTTGTGACAACAAATACAGTCGTAGCTTTTGGATTGGTAAATTTTGAATACATAGCCCTTGTTTCCGATCTACGTAAAATATAGGCGAAATAAAGCAAGTCGATTACTGAAAGGTTAAAAAGCAAAGTACCTAGAAATATTGAAAATGTGAACGATCCAAGTTGTTACGTGTGTTTTTTTACTTTTGTGCAACCTAAGGCAATCGATAAAGGTCCCGATGTTCTGTTTTACTTTGTATGCCACATATCTCAGGGAAATTGTTTCAGATGCCCCTAAACCAGACCCGGTACCACTGTAGACCAACCGACTCCTCGAAGAAGAACACGAGTTCACCCACTTTACCCTGATTGCCCTTTTGTTTCGACCCCCCCCACACAAGATCCGCAATACCACACGTGGGCGATCTATGCAATGTGCAGTCCATAAATGATTATGCCTCCCGCACCACCAGTCCCTCGGGGCTTAAAACGCCGAGATGGAAGGGACTGCACCCCGCGGAGATAGGTCGAAATACGTAGTAAGTAAAAAGCCTTTTGGGTTTATGCACGCGAATGTGTCTTTAAACGCTGCCCCCACCCCTTCTTCTTCCCCTTCTTTCTGCAGGTCGCATCAGAACATCGACTAAAGTGTGGAGAAGACCTAAGCAACGCGGATTTGGGTGATATGAATGCATGTGTGTATGACCGAATGTGTGTAACTCGACTGGATATACGTTGCACGCGTTGACCTGATAAGAGAGATGTTTTTGCACGACTTGAGTGATGATTGGACGGCCGATGGAATGGGGAAAAAGGGGGTCTGAACATAGCACCTATACACGATGAACAGACATAGATATAACGCACCCTTACTTAGAAACGACCATCTCTCTAATAATGCAACCAAGAATGACGTGCACCTACGAGTAGATTCTTATGCCATGAAACTCGAAGTTGCCCATTGTTCCCCCAACTAACACCCTCCGTTGCCTCAGCCTGGATACCCGTCCGCTAAAAATGATTCAAAGATCCCACCGTAAGTACTAGCCCGACCAGGATAGTTCCCGAACAATTGACGAAAGTGTAAGTATTTGCAACAGAGACGAACAGCAAAAGACAGCCAGGCGAATTAAATAGGAAACTAAGGATGCGCAGCATGCAGGAGGAAATGTCTTTGGCCAAGTACTGTTCTATGTTTTGTCTTGAATTCTGTATGTAAATGCATGTACCCCCCCCCCTCGCCTGAATTCATGTGTACGTAGTATATGGATTTACGTTGTCCCTCAGTCTGTGTTTCTTTATAATATGACCCCTACTGTTTTGTGTTTTGTGCGCACCAAAATGGCCTATTTTTGTACACGTTTCTCTCTCTCTCGTCCTTTCCCTCCATGTTGTACGTGTACCGAATAGTTCATTTAAAATGCGAACTACCCCTGCTCCCTCTTCCTCTGTGTGGTAATGTTGTGCCCCGCCGGCACGAGCCTAATTGGTTTTTCGAACGCAAAGGTGATCGACAAATTGCCAGAAACTAAAACAATTGTAATTTGCCATGTTACTACCTCTCCTTTTCTGTAAAAATGATAGAACTCGAATTGGCTATAAAGGAAAGGACAGGTAAGACGACTGATGTCCCCCTAATCTGGCCCTTTTTATAGGAGGACTATACGTCAGTGGCCTTCTGCTCTCAGCTCGTTAGAAACACAATCTCCTAGGCCCAGATTGCCCCAAACGTCCCCGTTCCTCCCGCTTGACCCCAGCTCCGTAAACTCAAGGTATAACTGATGACCCTGCTTAACTGTTGCTCCCCGAGAAAAGAGTGTTTAGCCTCTACCCCTCTCTCATGATGATAAAAGACTGCCAGGGCTAGGGTCAGAAAGCCACATGCGACATGAATGAACGCCAAATAGACCTAGTTCAAACTCAGTAGACACGCCTGTATACATACTCCACAGTGATAACTTCTGACCGTGACCGATGAAACGTACCCCCAGCTACCTAGATCTGGGACGGAATTGAAATGTATAAATGCCTTCTCTTGCCAGTTCGCTAAAACCTGTTTTGTACCCATTCAAGGATACACAGCCACCGGAGGAGAGGGGGTGGACGTGACGCACAGCCTGGCCACAGATCGTGAGGCACGTGTGACCTCGACCTAAGATGGAGCCGCAGAGCAACGGGACGCGGGACGATGCACCACTCTCAAACGCAGAAAACGAAGGAATGGAGGGCTGCCTTGAAGCCCTCTGCTTGTTTACCCACGCGTGCCAGAAGTCCCCGCCCCTTTGAGCCCGATTGATGGACCTGCCTGCGCATCACCCTTTTGCTCCCCTGGTTCGTCTCAAAGATCCGGTCCCACTCCGCCCTCTCCTCTCCCGATTATCCGACAAAACCCCTTC
Organism: Lissotriton helveticus; assembly: GCF_964261635.1. NCBI lineage: Eukaryota > Metazoa > Chordata > Amphibia > Caudata > Salamandridae > Lissotriton > Lissotriton helveticus. The sequence goes on from NC_136067.1 coordinate 194,990,551, forward strand.
TATCCTTTCCACGTGGATTTTGACTCCGAGACAGAAATGCAGGTGCCCAGCATAAGGCACCCTTAAGAGAGATTAGCTAGGAAACAGGACTGTGGCCTAACGGCAAAGGACAGATCACACCCTGCGACGTGTAAAGAAGGACCCGAGCTGGACCTATAGCTCCACCGCCGGTGCTCAACCGCGCCAACGGAAGAAAACGAACTACCAGAACCTACCAGTGATGACTCGCTACTAACAAGACACTGTGGCGAAGACCCCCCCCCCTTTTTCGGAACTTTCTACACCCCTTGACTAATTGCTTGTATTGGACTAAATTCCTCCCTCAACCACTTTTGCCTGTAAAATGTTTCATCGGTCACTTTTAAGTACGACAAATGTAAATTTATATGTATTCCACCTCGTATGTTGCATCAACTACACACGGTTATATGTAAGTCTACCAATATTGACAAACGCTATTTCATTGACTACACACGACTATATGTATGATAAACACGGAAATGATCTATCTTATGTAAAAAGCGGCGACTGTGGAAAATGACAAAATGTATATGTACATAAGCGGCGTTCATTTGTGTTCACCCTCGCCACTGTTGAAGGTAAAGAAAGTCACGAAACAGTGGCCCCGCCATCTTGTTCCCTTTTAGGCTCCATCACGAACATAGATAGTAGCCATCTTTGTGTCATGACCTCCCTGCCCATTGCCGATAGCCATCATCTCTCTCTCTCTCTCTCTCTCTCTCTCTCCAGCCCCGCAAGCACCCCGCGCCCCGACACCCCCCGGTCTCTCCTGTTCGGGCCATAAACGCACCGCTAAACACGACCTTGTCACCACTCTGGACCCCTGCCCCCTCGCTCTTTCATCCTACTCATAGAACGGGCCCTTTTGGTAACCTCTTCCTCCCTGCCCGGTTGCCCGGCCTGATCCCAGGCCATCACCTAGCCCAACAGATGCAGTTTATTGCTTCCTACAGTAGGACCTCGCCTCACATCAGAGGAACGGTGATTAATCAGGGACTTCACACCCCTAGATATGACCGACACCCCCGCATCCCTCCCAGGAACACCCTTCCTCTCTTCTGATGCCCCCCCCGGCTACACCTGGCCTCTCGACCCAGTCCCACATCATAAAACTAGGTCTCGTGGATGTACCCCTCCGGCCCCGCATAACGAAACATGATCTTATCGCCTGCCCAACCTTAGATCTGACCACCCCCTCCTGCCCTCGTGCCCTGTTGGAATGTCCGGCTGCAGATTACAATCACATGTCACATTTGGGAGGGGAAAACAACATTAGAGCGGTCAGTATGGGAATGGGCCTGGAGCTGGGGTCCCAAACATGCCCTTTTTTGTACTTCAAAGTGTCTTTATTGCAATAAGGAATGTTTGTACATCATAAACCTGTGTATAAAAGACGGAGTCGTAGAGAAACTTGTTAGAGCACCTCGAGAAGATACCCTGTTGTCTGATTTGATGTGTTCTGTTCCGTCGGAAATAAACTCCTGTTTCCTGCCTTCCAGTCTCCAGTGCCTGCCTCTTTATTTGGGTAATCGTGAGTTGGGTGAAAGCGGCTAACGCCGGGCAAACCTAGAAAAGGGGTAAACGACCTGATCTGCCTGAACCCTTTTTCATCAAAGAGAGCAGAATTTATCAAACCTGCCTGTAGCTCTCTAGTTTCTCTACCTGTGGACATGGAATCTGAGAGGACAGGATGACAGGTCTTCAGATGAGGGACTACTGTAGGGAAATTGCTTTATGCATGCAGCAGTATGATGCCAGTCAGTCAGTCAAGTATGCTTTATTCGAGGTAAAAAAACTCATAGAAGCAAAACACCTTTAAAACCTTACATTCATGACAATGGTATTAAAAACATATTTACAGTCACAAAGAAATGTAAAAAATAAAGCTGCAAGACTTCCATTTAAAATTCAATATAGAACTACAAAATTCATACAAAGATCCAACACCAATGTGTAATCAGATTCTCAATAGATGATTGGAAGGGCAGGAGAAGGACTACATTTCTCTATGCATCCTATTATTGTGCCACAAAAGTTCTTCTAATTGCCCATGCCCAGCCTAGGTACTTTGCAACAGCCACAGCAATAGTGGGAGAAGAACTAGTGCGTATCATTCTAAGGGCCACAACACTATCCCTTGTGCCAAGCTGTTTACACATGGCCCTCAACCAGACATGTCGGGGTAAACAGTAGGCCGCACATACAAACAGTAGATGGGCAATGGTCTCTATGAAGCCTTTACAAGATGGACAAAAGTGAGAGTTACCCTCAGCCCACCTCCCAGTTAGCGATCTAATAGGAATGGACACCACCCTGAGCTGGAAGTATAATTTCCTTTCCTGGGGCTTGGTTATAATATCCCAGTAAAGCTCAAGGGAAGGGCAAGATTTCCATTCAAGGTACTGGCCCTCCAACGTAGAAGGGTCAGCATCATTAAAAATTCCTATGATTTACTGGTTCCCAATACTTTGCTTTTATAATTTCCTTAGCCGGAAACTGCACCTCCTCTGGTTTCTCCCAAAGCTCATTCAAACCCAAAGACCCCAAGGATCTGCGCAGATCCCCTAACCAGCCTATCTTATGAAATTTGTCCCGGTTAATAACATCCAGGAAGCCCCTAGCGTAGTGAGCGAGCTCAGGAGTGACCCAGATGCGACGCCAATATAGAATGGGTCGCAACCTGGCCACATCAGATATTGCTTTTCTGCCCAACTCGCAACGTAGCGGCTTCAAGGGTGTACTTTTAGGGAGCGCAGTAAGGTTTCGGAGAAACTTATTTTCTGTGAGTGTTAGTGGTGCCAGGTTGTCATAGACCCACAGCTCAGCGCAATATTGCGCAGAGCCAACTGCTTTGGCTTCATATACTTGGAGTGCTGGCTTAATAGGTCTAGTCAATGATTTGTTATGCTCAGCACTTATGACACCTGTGTTTTGGCGGAATTTGAGGGCCGCCATTTCCATATGTTTCTTCCACTTAGCACCCTTATCAATATGGACTCCCAGGTAGACAAAGTCTGATACTATTTTCAAAGTCATGAGCTTTGTTTTTGCCACATTTACTTCGAGGCCACGATCCCTGGAAAAGTCCTCAAACATGTTCAGGGCATGCTGAAGGCCACTGGGGGTTTTAGATACTATCAATATGTCGTCTGCAAAAAGTAATATTGGGGTTTTCAAACCATCCAAAACTGGAGCATCAATAGACGCAGACAACATGCGCTTCACTACACCATTGATGTATAGGGAAAAAAGTGTTGGCGCCATGGCACAGCCTTGACATACCCCTCTTTCCACTGGGAACTCATCAGTTACCTGGCCATCCCTACCCCACTGAATCTTTGCATGGTTGGCCTCATGTAATCTCATGACCAGGGATAGGATCTCAGATGGCATACGCATCTCACTTAGGACTTTCCATAGCAATGAGCGGGGGACTAAATCGAAATCTGCACGCAGATCGATGAAAGCTGAGTACAGACTTCCATTCCCCAACTGCACTATTTTCCAATGTAGCAAAGTGAACCTAAAGATCTGGTCTATTGTGCTGGTCAGTTTGCGAAATCCGGCTTGATAGGGTGATAGTACATTAGATTCTTCTACCCAGTTCATGATCTTTGTTAGGGTCATTTTTCCTACAACCTTCTGGACCGTATCTATTAGGCTGATGGGCCTATAATTCCCCGGTATAGTTTTATCTCCCTTTTTGAATACGGGTATTATTACCGCCCCCAGCCACGATTTTGGCACTGGTGCCCCTAGAGCTACCACATTCGCCAAGTATAAGATATACTTCCCCCAGCAGTCTTTATCGTGGAGGAAGACATCAGCCGGCACCCCGTCTGGTCCTGGAGCTTTACCCCGCGCCACTGAATCTAGGGCCATTGCTACGTCGGTTCTTACAAAAGGCGGTGATTTAGAAACTGTGGTTACCACAGAATCTCCCGAGATGTCCTCCAGACGGCATTTGTATTGGGGCCCAAAGTAGTCCAACCAGCTACTCTGTGAGACATAGTTTGAGGGTGGTTCGGAATGCCACCTTTCCCCCACTTGACTATATTCCAGAATAATCTGGAATTTTTGGTTGAGCTGGCGGCCTTGAGATCTAACTAATGCTGCTCATCCCAGTCCTTCTTAGCCTGGTGGACACTAGACTTATACACCCGTCTCGCATCCCTCACAGCAGCTGGGACCTTGCTCTTAATAGCCGTCCCCAATGAACTTCTTGCTGCCCTGCACTGTGCGTTATACCACCCTGTTTGATGTGGGGGAGTTTTCTTGCCAGGTTGCACCCGTACTACCCTATAAAAGTGACCTTTTATGAGGCCAAAAAATGCACAATGGAGGTTAGTGATCTCATCCATTTCTGTACCTCCCTCCATTCCCATCTTCAACATAGCTTCCATGGCTACAGTGGTGGACTCCAGTTCCTTGTTGATGCTTTCCAAGGCCTCTTGGTTCACCACTACTTTGGGCCACTTGACTCTTCTCATGTCGTTCGTTGGAACGATCTCTGTTATCCTCTCTTCTGTGTCGTTTAGACCCTCCACCTCCCCACCCCATAATTTGTGGGTTATACATAAGGGATTATGGTCGCTCTCCTGCCTACAGACCACCCTCATATCAATCATTGCCAAGTTGCAGATAACATAATCAATCCGACTTTGCCATCGACCATTGTCAAATGTGTTAACCCCTTGTCCATCACTAACGGACCTTCCATTCAGGGCTCTTACCCCCCTTTCCATGCATAAAGCATTCATCTGAATTATTTTAGCAGACCATCTACTCACGGGATTTAAACCCAGCTTGGGGATCCCCCACTCTATATCTGCCTCCTCTCCGGGATGCCAGTCTTCAATAGAGAGAGGCTCAAAGGTCATATTCATGTCCCCAGCAATTAACATATTGTTAGCACTTGGTTGGGCTTCAATCAGCTGGTCCAGTACTACTAGAACTGGAGATTTCCCCCCATTTGAACCTCTTCTGTACAAGTTATAAATGTCTAATGGTTCCCCCTTGGTCAGATTTAATCTTATATGCTGGATGTCATTATTGCCTGTGGGGAGTTCTACTATTTTTTCAAATAGTGCCTGTCAAGCCCAAATCATCAATCCCCCTTTTGGTCTGCCCTTAGGACCCTTCACAGCAGGAACAAAAAAATTGAGAATACCCAAGAGAAACAGGGGCTCACTGGCCCATTTCTCTTGGAAAATGCAAACATCATAGCCATTTATGAACGATACCCATTCTGGTGAATGCATTCTGGGACCTAATCCTGTGATGTTCCAAGAGACTATACTACCTACCCTGCCACTGGGATTATACCCTGGTGTTAAGATAGTTAATGGAGGGTTCGCTTGGTCACCTATACTCAGGGAAACGCTACCTGCTGTGATCTCATTGATAGTTATTCTGTGTTCCCTCCCACCTCCTGGGCTATCTAAACCAATCACTGTCTTAGAGTAGGAACCTACCAGACCCAAATGTTCACTTCCTTTGATCCCATTACGTGTTTCCAGGGGATTATCGGTTTTAGGAGAATGTGTGGGGGATTCCAGGATGGTAGGACTCGGCTGCCCATTAGACACAAGGTCATCAGGAGAGTTTCCAGTATCAGTGATATCCGGAGCTGCATCTGATACAGCTGCAGAAAGCACCGCCCAGTCGCTTGCTCCCTTGCTTACATCTTGATACAGTCAATCCACTTCTTTGAGACAACTATACCTATTGGGATGCAAATAGTTGCTCTGCATTGGGATATCCTGCCGTGTGGATCTATACCTAGTACCATCAATGGCAAATCCCACCCTTGTCCAACCGTCATTGCTCCTAGGATGCAAATTATAGTTTCTAGGCGGATAAAAAAAGGACAGTGGTAGCAGTTGGATAGTAGTATTTCCCAAACTGCCCAGCCAATTGCTAATGTGAGGAGCAATCTTTGAATCTCTAAAAGTTACCAGGATACAATCACCCTAAATCTCCTTTTTTATATGTCCCACCCAAGGAACCCTCCTGACCATTAGTATTTCCCCTCTCAAGTTAGGCGGCAAAGGCCTGTGGATATTTAACCAGCTAACCACCTTGTTTCGTAGGGAGTCAAAGGGTTCTGGTACAGAACTAGAAAGTTCCGGTACTCCGGCCAAAATTACTGTATAGTCAGCCGCCTCTGGAGGAAGGAACTATATGTAACCGATTTAAGGTGGGGACATTCTGGGCAGGACGTTCGGCGATCTTCGTTTGCATTTTCTCATGTCTTGGTGGGATTATTGTCACAGGTAACTTTGATTTCCGCACTAAAGGCACTGGCGGAACTTGCCTTGGAAGGGGGATGGGGGCTGAGGTGGATGGGCTAACTACAGATACCGTTGACGTAGGTAATGTAGTAGGTCCTGTTGTTGGGCAAGTGGCCAAATTAGAGAGGGAGGAACTTCCCACATCGGTTTTTGTTGTACCGAGGCTATTACCCAAGGATCTCACTTGTTCCTTCATACCACCAGTGGCATTTTCAATTGCTTGCAATCTGATGTCAATGCAATCTAGTCGTACAAGAATGGGTGCTAAAAGCTTCTGCAAGGCATTGGCAATAAGTGATATAGACTGATCCCCCCTCCACAAGACGCCTCGCCAAAAATGAATGGACCAGCCACCCCTGGCAAAGGCAATTGGCAAGGCTGTATTGGCTGCATTGGAGTCACAGTTTCATTAATACTCGTAAGAGAAGGGTGTTCCATTATATCAGGGTTAATATCAACAGTGCTAGAGGCATGGACCAATTTCGCCCTTTTAGCCGCCTTGGATTGTCTAGATCTTTTCCTTTTAGGAATAGCACCTTCTCGAAGGCCCTGTACATAGGATCGATTTGGTTCACTCCCCTCACTGTGGATCATGGCTGAATCAGACAATGGAGGTGTCGTGGCTTCAAGTGCAGGCTGGGGGAAGTCACGTTGGGAAATAGAAGAAGACCTTAACTGTTGTAAAACAGACTCAATTGTTTGACATATACTATCCAAAAGGGATAGATGGGAGTCGTCCAGTAACTCCGGAGATTTGTGGTTTACGGATAATGCTGTAGGGTGGCAGGAGCTTTCAATACCATCAGCTACCTGTCTTTCTAAGGCCAACAGTTCGTCATTTACTGCAGTTTTAGCTTTGATAAGAAAGCTGTCCAATGTACCTGTAGCCATGATGGACGTAGCCGTAGCCTTACTCCTTGTCTCCCTTGATGACATGGTACGGTAATCCTGATGTGTCTGGTTCCCGGCGAGACGGAACACTCAGATGGTAAGTGTGCTGTTCCTGCGTAGAAGGGCCAAGAGGGGTGGCCCGGCCCGGTCCGGTCTCACCCGGGCTCAAACGCGCTCCCGCGACGCGGGTGTGGAGCCTGGATTAAATGCGCCGCCTGGCGCTCTGCTGCGGGATGTCACTTCTGGTCCTGGGGCAAGGGCAGCTGGGAAGGGTAGTTCGTGAGTCCTCTCGCTCTCCCCTGCTCAGCGGCTGCTGTTGGGCTGCAGCGGCGAAGGGAGAGCGGAACACCAGCACTGGTCCTAGCCCGGGCAAGCAGTAACGCCTGGATTAAACAAGTAAGGCCAAATTGGTGAGCCCCCCTGGGTCTGTTTCCCTACCCCTTATGTGGCCAGCTCCCTGGCTCCCAGCTGTAACTTTAGATTCTTCATTCCTTCGTGTGCTTATACGGGGTGCAAGGCTGCTGGCCTACAGTTCTGAGGGGTTTTATTACCCCAGGCGTGATTACAGTTTATATGCCCACATAACTGCTTAGCAACTGTAGCATGTCTGCTACCTGTCTGCTACCCCCTCCCCCCCTGCTGCCCGAACCGATATGCTGGGCTCGTTAGCTCAGGTGATGCAGGCGGTTCCAGGCAGGCACTGGGGCTCCGGAGACTCTTAGGGGCTAGGGGGGGTTTGCTTGTCGCAGGCTTCTCACGGCTACTCCCGAGTTTCTCCCGAATTTTCCGCTTTACTGCAGCTGTTTCGCTGCTGTACTTGGTCTCCAAAATGCTCCGCGCTGGTAGCTCTGTGATCTGCTACAGTATGATGCTATTGACGTCTGTTACATGTTACATATTGTCTCCTATATATTGATTACAAAACTATTGTCACATTCTTTGTAGATTTTATTGTTATTAACCATGATGGAGTCCTATTTTTGTAAACAATATTTACGACACAATATCGATGTTAGATGATATTCGGAACCTGATATTGAAGTCCTGTACCTTCTAGAGGGTCGCCTCCTAGGTAGGGCTTAGTTTGTGCCAGTGATTGCCAGTGGTTGGCATTAGTAGCCACTTTTAGGACATCAAGGCATATTTTATTTCCATGATCAGACTTTGATTCAGAGCAAATGAACAAAAGGCATAGAAAGGAGAAAAATAGGAAAACAGTAATAAAGGTGGAAAGCAAGGATGTGAATCTACAAGACTTAGATAAGCAGACAGGAAGGGTAGGTTGATGATAGAGCAGCATTGGTATTAGGCAACAACAATATTTCGCTGCAACAAGAGCAGACACTTATCTATAGCTTTACGCATTATTTTAATCATCTTTCATGGAATTGTTAGTCTTGTTGTATAAATTGGAGTGTACTTTTATGGTTTTATTTAGCAGAGGAAGGATTTATTGTTTAACTACGGTCCCCTGCATTAATTTTCTACAAACACACACTCCCAATTCTTTGGTACTAGGATTAGCTCTGTCAAGTGCTTGGCTCTGTGGATTTTTAGTCCTCTTCCTCTTTAATTATTTATCTCAATTAAACCACTTGCAAGCCAACGGTATATCACTGTTCAGTAATAGCCCGAGTACCTATCAATAACCCTCACTACACTGAGTCAAAGATGCTGTTATCACATTCCAGATGCCCCCTTTCCCAATACCTACCAATAATATGTTTTACTCTGACTCAAAGATAGTCTTGTCTTATCCTTAATGCCCATTTCCCAATGCAAACCAAACATCCGGATTACTCAAAACAAAATATGTTGTTGACACTTTCCTGATATCCTCTTTCTCAAGCAGGTCATTTGGCCTCTCTTGATACGCCAAAAGGAGACATTCTGAAGAAAATAATTGCTAAGAATGAAAAAAATATATTTGGGGGGCAGTGCTTTTCTTGTTTATTTTTGCTGGTTTTTAGCAGGGGTAGCAACATGCCTACTTTGGGTGAAAGGATGCACCTTTGTGCTACAAGGTCTATGATAAGGGAACTTTAAACTGAAAACAATAAAGATTTCTAGTGAGTTATGGGAACCGTCCATGAAATTCACCCTGAAATTTGTGTGAGGATTGCTAGAACCTAAAAAACTCTTTAGAACCATTTTTTTCACGTGCCCAGGAGAGGGCAACTCAACTTTGACCAGTGTTTCAGTCCATGTTTGTGACTACTTCCCCTTCAGCGAACAATCGGAATGCACTGACATCACTTGGAATATGTTGAGGATGAAGGAAGCATTTTCTTCTACTTCAGTAGTATATAATTCTTATCACACCCCATATTTGCATTGATTTTATTTTTCCTAAAGCAGTTGATTATCTATCTGTAGCTAGTTATGGGATATTGATCAAACTAGCAAATTTCCACATGCACACTAGTAAAACAAGGAATATAATGCATCTTTTGAGACTTTGGGAGTCATTGCCCGCCATAAACCACCGTCTGCACTGAAATTACACCCCCCACACATTACCATGGCGAGGGGGGGACACCACCATCCATATTAGCATATCTGCAGGGACATGCCTTTCCGTGGCAGCAACGCTGCCACAGAAAGTTAGGCGGGTCATGCAATTGGAGGCCCGTAGCGGGCCCCCAGGAATTCTTAGGGGTGGGGGGGTGCACATGGGTGGCACCTTGCGGTGCCTACCATGTTGTACATGGAACTGCACGACATCCTTCTTGGCATTGCGGCGGGTGGTGCTCTCCGCAATGTCAGTGTGGCGGGCGCATCATAGTGTCGCCAACGGGACCCCCGCACCAATGGTGGGTGGTCCCATTCCACGAAAGGATGGTGGGCAGACAAAGTCCGCCCCCCATCCTAATGACTCCCTTTGTATATCAGAGGCACCATGCTTATATTATTACACAAAGAAAAAACAAGGCAGAAATGCCACTTTCCAAATGCACATCTACCCACTTCATTCATTGGGAAGTAGTTTCTCCAAAATGTGGTATGTTCTCCAAGCATAAAGCCACCTCTTCCTTTAGGAGACCAAATCACTCTCTTGGGAAAAGCAAGTCCCCTTGCACTAATGCCGAGGCACCTAGAAAGTAGTCCAACTCTGTACAATAGGCTTAAGTCACCAGAAAATGAGAAAGGAAGTCCATAAGGTGATCTCTGTTTCCCTCCGTATATCCTTTATTTCATATCAGATAAAATTTCCATAACATCCAAAACAGTATAACACCTGTAGCGGTCAGTTTCAATAGTATCTGCTCCCGCTACCTCCATGTTACTGGCCAGGCCATGATAAGCCTGTGGCGATGACCAGTCCGATCGTATACAAGCACAATATCAGCCTGATATGGTGTTATACCTTTACGACGGGTGTGATCCTTTTCTATTGAACGAATCTTGAATGACAAATCTCTCTGCTGGTCTGTTTAGCCTTGAGAAAGTCCTTTCGGACGAAACACGAGTAGGCTGCCTGTTTCAGAAGTTATGGAAATTCTGGACTACTTTCTAGGTGCCTAGGCATTTGTGCAGAGCACCATGCTTATATGTCAGCATGGAATTATAACATTAAACTCAATATTTTGCATTGCTGCTTCATGGTGTAAGATCCAAGCCAAAGTTCTGGGCTAACACTCTAGCAGAGTTCATGTTTCTGTGAGGAAGGACAATGGCATCCTTGGGGTTCCACAAGTCCAATATGTCTATGACCTTTATGTGTTTTTTATGTCTGTCATTTGCACATTTCGTACTCAAGATTTTGTTAGCCCTTTGCCTATGCACCCGCGCCGTATTACCAATGAGAGCTCTAAGGCAAAGAAGCCCTCAGGAGGCGCACTGACAGTGTGGTGCACTGTCAGCGCCCCTCCTGAGATAGACTATCTGCAGGGGGTAAATGAGGTCTTATGGACCACCCAAACATCCCCTTGCAGGCGGGGGCAATCAAAGACTGAACCGGCCTGCAAGGGGAACTCTAGTCCCCTTTAATAATCGAGATGCGTTTCCGCCTGCAAAATGAAACACATAGTGGCTTTAAAGCAGCTGCTCTATATTTCATAAGAATGTGCTGCCCCTAGTACATCATGAGTTCATGACCGCCCTGGGGGCAGCACATTCCCCAAAATGTAGCACAACTTACTTCATTGCACCGGGAACACCTTTTTAAAATTTGCTGCATGTGTAGTGTGGCCCCTGGAGTACTCCTGCTGTACTGCCACACAGATGTTCAGGTTAATTTTTTTCATCATATGAAACTGTTTTTTTAAAATTTGTGGTGCCTATTTGCCTTTGCAATTCTTACAGTTGTATTTTTACATTTTTAAACGGTATTGGCAGAGGTGACTGATCACGTAGGACAAAAGGGCTCCTTTTATTTACAAACTTTGCAGCGAGGCTGTACTGCACCCCACCCATTTCCAAACTTGTCACAGGTTGGGGGTGGGACAAGTAAACCTCCATTGCCCCACCTCATCTTGGAGAAGTTGGGAAATTTGTGACATGCACAGGAGCCTGGTACAATGAGATATTTTGCATGGTGCAAAGACAAAATATCAAGTTTTTTATTTCGACCTACATCAATATCGAGTTTTAAATATCGTAGGGACAGAATATCGACATCAAGAATATCGGTGACCAGAATATCGACCTGAAGGTAAGAAATATTGTTTTTGTTAATATCGAAGTTAGTAATATCGATAGCAAAAATATTGATGTTAATAATATAGATGTTTATGTTATTGTTGTGTATTTTAGTATGTATTTTATATGTATGTGTTCCACATGCTTTGTTATGTTTTGTATTTATTTTTGAATATATGTATTATTTGTTTAGAAATTAGTAATTTTTTTAAGTACATTTTTGCCTTTTTCCACTTTAGCTTGTTGTGGGTTTATAGGGGAATAGAGCGGGAAGTAATTTTATTATAGTAAAATAATTCATAATTTTTTGAAATTATTAATTATTGTTAATTGAATTTTGCATTTTAGTTCTGTAGCGGGTGGTGGGTTTATAGGGGAATAGGGTGGGAATTAATTTAATTGTAATTAAGTAATTATTAAATGTTGTATATTGGTATTTATAATTAATTTGTTTTTAATATATTATTATTTGGTAATTAATTTGTAATTAATCCTTATTAATTGATTAATTGATAATTATATTAATTGTATTCATTTTTTATTGGAGCTGGTTGTGAGTTTATAGGGGAATAAGATGGGATGTAAATTACTTATAATAAATTAATTAATACTTTGTATTTTTTGGTATTGATAACTAGTTTATTGTTTAAAAATTATTAAATGGTAATGAATTTGTATTCATTATTTAATTGATACACATATTAATTGTGGGGGAATTAATTATGGGGGAATAGGGTGAGAAGTAATTTATTATAATTAAGTCATTATTTATTCATATTTATTGATAATTAATTTCTTAATTGATAAATATTTGGTAATGATTTTTATTAATTCATATTTATTGGTATTGATCATTAATTATTCATTGGTAATTAATTTGTATTAATTGATTGATAATTATTTTAATTGTGTTATATTTCATGTGGAGTGGGTTGTGTGTTTATTGGGGAGTAGGGTGGAAAGTAATTTAATGTTATTAAAGTAATTATTAATTTTAATTTATTGGTATTTATAACTAATTTATTGTGAATTTATTAATAAATCATTATGTAATTTAAAACATCATTTAATTTATAAGTATGTTATTTCTAAACCCTACGCTATCCAACACTTTCCCAACTTTTGCACTCTCTAGAGTGGGAATAGGAATATTTACCCCTACACTATCCAACACTTTACCTACTGTTGCCCTCTCTGGAGTTGGAATAGCAATTATAACCCCTATGCTATTCAACACTTTCCCTACTGTTGCACTCTTTGGAGTAGGAATAATATTTTTTACCCCTAAGCTATCCAACACTTTCCCTACTGTTGCACTTGAGTTGGAATAGTAATTTTTACCCATATTCTATGCAACATTTTCCCTATTGTTGCACTCACTGGAGTGGGGATAGTAATTTTAACCCTTTTGCTATCCAATACTTTCCCTACTATTGCATTCTCTGGAGTAGGAATAGTAATATTTACCTCTACGCTATCCAACACTTTCCCTACTGTTGCACTCTCTGGAGTGGGAATAGTAATTTTTATCCCTACGCTATCCTACACTCTCCCTACTGTTGCACTCTGGAGTTGGAATATCAATCAACCAATCAATCATGCATTTATAAAGCGCACTACATACCTGTGATGGTCTCAAGGCGCTGGGGGGATAGAGGGGGGCTGCTACTGATCGAAGAGCCAGGTCTTGAAAAGTCTTCTGAAGGCCAGCAGGTCCTCGATCTGTCATAGGCTGGCAGGGAGATCGTTCCAGGTCTTGGCGGCGACGAAGGAGAAGGATCTGCCGCCGGCAGTGGTTTTCCGGATACGTGGCACTGTGGCGAGGGCGAGGGTGGCAGAGCGGAGGTTGCGGTTGGGGGTGTGGAAGCTGAGTTGGTTGTTGAGGTATGATGGTCCGGTGTTGTGTAGCGCTTTGTGTGCGAGGATGAGGAGTTTGAAGGTGATCTTCTTGTTGACGGGGAGCCAGTGCAGGCCTCTCAGGTGGGGTGGGATGTGGCTGCGCCGGGGGACGTCGAGGATCAGTCGTGCTGAGGCGTTCTGGATTCGTTGTAGTCGTCTCAGGAGCTTGGCTGTTGTTCTTGAGTAGAGGGCGTTTCCGTAGTCGAGTCTGTTGGTGATGGGGGCCTGGGTGACGGTTTTTCTCGTGTCGCTAGGGATCCACTTGAAAATCCTGCAGAGCATTCGGAGGGTGTTGAAGCAGGGCACGGAGACGGCGTTGACTTGTTTGGTCATGGATAGGGAGGAGTCGAGGATGAAGCCCAGGTTGCGTGCTGGGTCGGTGGTTACGGGGGTGTGCCTAGCGACGTGGGCCACTAGGAGTCGTCCCAGGCTGATGGGGTGGGTCCGAGGATGAGGACCTCCGTTTTGCCTGAATTCAGCTTCAGTCTGCTGTCCTTCATCCAGTCGACGACGGCCTTCATTCCTCTGTGGAGGTTGGCTTTGGCGGTGTTGGGGTCTTCGGTGAGGGATATGATCAGCTGGGTGTCGTCGGCGTAGCAGATGATGTTGAGGCTGTGTTGTCGTGCGACGTGGGCGAGTGGAGCCATGTAGATATTGAACAGCGTCGGGCTGAGGGAGGATCCCTGTGGGACGCCGCAGATGATCTCGGTGGTTCTTGAGCGGAAGGGGGAGGCGGAGGCTCTGGGTTCTGCCGGAGAGGAAGGATGTGGTCCAGGCCAGGGCCTTCTTTTGAATTCCGACGTCAAGGAGGCGCGCTGATAGGGTGCGGTGGCAGAACGTGTCGAAGGCAGCTGATAGGTCCAGGAGGATGAGGGTGGCTGATTCTCCTTTGTCCATCAGGATCCCGGAGGCGGTAATGAGGGCGATCTCGGTGCTGTGGTTGCTGCGGAAGCCTGACTGGGATGGGTCCAGGACATTGTTGTCTTCGGGGTAAGGGGTCAGCTGTTTGTTGACAATCTTCTCTGTCACTTTTGCAGGGAGATAGGCTGGAAGTTCTTGAGGTCCTTGGGGTCCGCCTTGGGTTTCTTCAGAAGGGCGTTGATCTCGGCGTGCTTCCAGCTTTCTGGGAAGGTTGCTGTCTTGAAGGAGCTGTTGATTGTTTTCCGGAGGTGGGGTGCGATGGTTGTGCTGGCTTTGTTGAAGGCAGGGGTCGCATATGGATCCGGAGTGGATGGAGTTCATGGTTTTGATGGTGTCTTCGTCGCTGACGTGAAACCAGGCGGTCAGCCGGCATGTGCGGGTGGTGATCGCAGGGATGGTGGAATCGGTGCTGGGTGTGGGGGTGTCGGAGTTGAAGCTGTCGTGGATGTCGGCGATCTTGCGGTGGAAGAAAGTGGCCAGGGAGTCGCACAGGTCTTGTGATGGTGGGATGTCGTTGGTATTGGAGCTGGGGTTGGAGAGTTCATTCACGATGCTGAAGAGCTCTGTGGTGTTGTGTGCGTTGTTGTCTAACCGGTCCTTGAAGGCGGTCCTCTTGGCGGTCCTGATGAGTTGGTGGTGTCTGCGGGTGGCGCTTTTGTGGGCTGTGTGGCTGTCTGGTGTTCGGTCGTGGAGCCATTTCTTCTCCAGCTTCTGACAGGTGCTCTTGGAGGTCCGGAGGTCCGGAGGTCTTCGGTGAACCAGGTGGCTTTCATGTTGGTGTGGTTAGTAGTCGAGGTCTTGAGAGGGGCGAGGGTGTTGGCGCAGTCGTTGATCCATTGTTTGAGGTTGGTCGCGGCGGTGTCTGGGTCGGTGGGGTCGGCAGGTGGTCTCAGGGCGAGGGTGGTAGTCAGTTGGTCCTTGGTGACCTTGCCGCAGCAGCGGCATGGTAGCAGTTGGGTGCGGTGGTGTGTGGTGGGTTTCTTGAAAGTGAAGTGGACGCATCTGTGGTTGGTCCAGTGTGGTTCAGTGGTGTGGTTAAAGGAGACGTGGGGGCTTGTGGAGAAGATGGGGTCCAGGGTGTGTCCAGCGGTGTGGGTGGGTGTCGTTATGAGTTGTTTGAGTCCGAGGAATAGTACATTTTGTACACTTTCGCTATCCAACACTTTGCCTACTGGTGCACTCTGTGGCGTGTGAATAGTAATTTTTTTCTCTCAGCTATCCAATATTTTTCTGTATTGTTTTAGTTAATGCTGTGCATGATTTATTTTAAAAACATTAAAAATACTGTTGTTTTGTAATTTGTTATATATATTATTTAGATTTGTATTTATATTATTTTTGAATAGGTCTTTAGGTATTTATGATCTATAAAATGTTTTTAACAATTTATAAGTTATTAAAATAATTATTTATGAATATTATTAAGTAACTATATATTATATATTATATTTATATGTTTAATTTAATTTAACATCATAAGTATTAGTTATTTCTAAACATTTTTTATATTTTTATCTGTTTCTTTTAATTATATGTATTATTTGCTTCATTTTACATTATTTTTTTATTATTAAAATAAATGATATTTTTTACAACGAACAGCAACAGTATACGGCACTTGCCCCTTTATTTTACAGCCTGTTACACCTTTCCAATCATTGGGTTGGGTAGTACAATTTGCCATTTTTCTTTTCACCTGGGTTGTGTTCCCACTTGAAAGTGATAAAAATATTTGTTTAAGTTTTACAATCTGTAAATAATCGGGATATAGTGGTTTAAATACCAGTAGGGCTGACTGAGCCTTTTGTCCTTACACACTCGATAACACCGGTGCATTCAAATGTCCAGTACGATTTATGTTTGTATTTTACTTATGCCATTTCTAAGTGTGTGCAATGCTTTGGAGAGTAGTTTGTCTCGTCAGTGCACTCAGGGCTGCCACAGTGGCCTCCGACTGTCATCATTGGGTTGATGCAGGGGGGTGCTGAGAGCTGGAGACTACATGCTGAGAGGTAGGTGCATGTGTAGGCATGTCAATGTGTGATTTTGAACGAGTGTGAGTTAGTGTAGTCTTGTGTGTGTAAGCGGCTTCTAGTAATGCTCCATGTATATTATTGTTTTATGACTGTGGAGGTGTAGACGAACAGGCAGGGGAATTGAAACAATCCTATCTGAGGTCGAACCTTATGCATCAAACTAGTTTCAAGAGTGCCCAAAGGTGCATTATGCAAAGCAGAGGGACCACTGTAATAAATTAAAAGAAAACCAGCAAGTTGGGAATTGGGTAATTTGTATTTGTGAAGATAAGCATAAGACACACCCTTAAATGTGATAACTGCTAATGGGGGCCTGGGAAACTTCGTGGCATATTACCAACAACTAGCGATATTTATCACTAAATGGGCTTAGCGTGTTTTTTTTTATGGCCAAGCATCGCCGGATATTATCGCAGAGATAACGTGCTATTAGCAACGTTTATCTCTAAAGCGATAAAATATCCGGCGATAGCGGCGAAATGCGTGAATATCGCTGAGAATACAGCGATTTTCACGCATTAACACCAATAGGGTCTTAGCCATAATATCCACCTCCCATTGGATATTATGGCTAAGAACTGGTCTGAGCAGGCGTTAGCTTTTGGGGATATTCGCGGTTAGCGCGAATAGTTCCATCGCTACGCCTGCGTTGATAATAGGCGATAGCGATATTAGCAACTGTTTTCAGTCGCTAACAGGTTGGGTACGCCCACTTTGCATGTCATTAGCGATAAATATCGCTGACATGCAAAGCGGGCCCCAAACCGCTTGCTATCGCCTAAAAGCTGTCGCTACCTGCTCTTAACGACAGCTTGCTAATTGGGCGATAGAATTATCGCCGCTTTGCTGCCAAAAACAGCCGCTAAAGCGGCGATAATCTCTCATCGCCCACCTTGATAATATGCCCTCAATTCTTAAGAGAAGACATAGTAATTAGAAGTGCACAGGTGCAAACCCGGGGAAGTACAACACTGTGATTTGAGACGTTGTGATGCATGATCATAACTTATTTGTTTTTATTAAGAATTGGTCTTGCCTCATGTACACATTGATGTCATCTGTATATAGGGGCACACATGCATTTTTGCTTTTTATGGATCAGCATGCTTACATTTAGAGACAGCTTTGAAATTCGCCTTACGGATGCAATGGCAGCTCCAGACTGTAGAGATCACAGTTGTTGTAAATTCCTCCCTATACTGTTGGGTTTTAGTTAGAGTATGGAAGCAAGCAGAAGTAGTTACACAGCTGCAAGAATTCATGCTCTTACTTTGTGGGAATATAGTCAACAAAGAGCACCATTGGCCATGAGCACCTCTCAGGGCGTGGCATGTGTATGCCCACGCAGAGGAGTCGGACCCCTTTTCTCCCACAAATTCAGGGAGGTTTAACCATACGAAATATAATAGACAATCCCCTCTTCACCGCATCCAGTTTATACAGGGTGAAATATAAAAAGCAAAACTCATAATTCCAATATCTACATTAACAAAAGTACAGCACGTGTTCGGATTTATTGGGCCCCTCGCAGTGAGGAGCTAATAGGCACATACATCAAAGGAAATTGCATTCGCAAATGGTGCGAATCGCAAAATTCGGCCGTTTGCGAATGCAATTTTCTTTTTTGGGATGCATTAACATTTTTTTATTTTTCGCAATTTAAGAAATCGCAAAAATTGCGATTTCCTAAATTGCAATTGCATTTAAGGAATCTCAAATTGAGATTCCTTAAATGCAATGCAGCAAACTCTAAAAATGTGCAAATTCGCCAATAAGGGGAGCAAATTACCATGAAGTTGACCTTCATGGTAATTTGCAAAAACTATGAAAAATGCACTAAAGTGCATTTTTCAAAGTTCAATTTTACTCCCACACATGCCCTTGGGGCATGTGAGTGTGCAAAATGTACCTCTAAGCAGATTTCAGGGGTGCAACAGGGTGTCCTGTGGACACCCCTGCACCGTTGAAATTGCATTCTTAATTTGCGAATTTCAAATGGTGAATTGCAAATTAAGAATGTCTTTCCATTCATTCCTATGGGCCTCTAGGCCCATAGGAATGGATGGGGAGGTATTCCTTAATTGCGATTCTCAATTAGAGAATCGCAATTAAAGAATTTTAAGAAATCGCTAATTTTATAGCGATTTCTTGATGCATTGTAGTTTGCAATTCCTTAATTGCGATTCCTTATTTTTCGCAATTAAGCAATTGCAAAATTCAATATTGATGCATGAGGCTGCAAGTGTCAATTGATTGCATACAATTTTGGACAACAACACATAAAGAAATCCTTCTGGAAAATTGAAACTTGGTACTACCTTTAAATGCCTCTGAGTTTACCACCGAATAATTCAAATGTGTTTGATAGAAAATAAGTTACTTTAATCGTGCCGCAGGTCTTTGTATAAGAAGAAGAATTCTCTTGTAATTGTTTTTGATTACAGGTTTCATCTAGGTCAGAAATACGTCCTAAAGTACTCAGTTTGAAGTATGAATTCTCAAAGGCATGAAATATCTCTGGCCAGAAAATCACTATGAATCTGATGTTGCTCTCAAAAGTAGACTTTTTTACTATTAGTAGACTTTTTTACTAGTAGCTCTTAAAGCAAATGAGTAACTAAACAAGCATTTGCAAATACAACCTGTCTCGCCTTTGGGATCTTATATGTATTTAGCTATGCAGCTCATTAGCCTGGGTGCTGAAACATCTACTGTGCTATAACATGGAGAGAAACTAAGCACCAAACTGCGTGACACACCAGGTATGGTAAGGCATGGAGAAAAATAATGCCTTTCCACCGGAAATGGTATAGTTCAAAGCTCGGTTTTCAATATAAAATCAGGGCCGTCCGTGGTCATATCAGTGAAAATACAAGATTTAAAAAAATATATAATTGGCTACAGATGCTCTTGGAAGACAATTTCTATGGACTAGAATCAAGAGAATGCTAAAGTGAATCTTGAATTTTACTGACCTCTGCTGTTCGTTCTCTATCAAGAAAGTTAAATAGAGGCTGTTGCCAGAACAATAAAAAAAAAGAAAGTCCCTCAGCAGAAAGCAATTCTGGTATTCTACTGACCTCTACCGGTCGTTTTCTATCAAGACGGTTAAGTAGAGGCAGTTGAACAAGCAGAAAGCATTTCTGGTATTTGACTGACCTCTACTGGTCGTTTTCTATCGAGACAGTTAAATAGAGGCAGTTGAACACTTAGGGGTCCATTAGGATGGCGGACGGACTTCGTCAGCCCGCCACCCTAACGGAGATCGGGACCGCCATAAGGGCGGGGGTCCTGTTGTGGGTATTAGGATGTGCCCGCCACAGTGGCGGGCACATCCTATATGTTTTGCATTGTGGCGGGCGGTGCTCTCTGCACCACCCGCCACAATGCAGAACATATGTTGATGCATTTCAGGATGCAAAGCGGCAGGCACCGCGCGGTGCCTGCCGCTTTGCACATGTACATGTGGGGGGGTACCATAGGTACCCCCCCATGTCCCCCCGACAGTGGTGGCAACCTGGGGGCCCTGCAGGGGGCCCCGCAGCAATCGCTGCCTGCCTTTCCATGGCGGCATTGCCGCCGCGGAAAGGCCCCTACATTGTGGCATGGTAATATGGCTGGCGGTGTCCATTGGACACCGCCACCATATTAATCTATTACCGCCGCGGTCGCAAGGCGACCGCGGCGGTAAAGCGGCGGACGGTCTTTCTGTCCGTCGCTGTCCCCTCCGCCATCCTAATCTGGCGGAGGGGAAAACGAGAGTGCTTGTCGGGCGGATTGCCTCCGCCAGGGTGGCGGTGGCCACCGCCACCCTGGCGGAGGCAATCCGCCCGACATACTAATGGACCCCTTACTGCTTAACACATAGTATAATCTAAGGCAAACATTTTATTTTACCAATCCTCCTTTTAATTCACTATCGCATATGGGAGCACCTTCAAATATGTGATCTCAGAATAATAACTGTACGAAAGCCATTGTTGATGAGTTAATAGACCATAATGTTGCTCTATCGATAAGAATCTAAGAAGACAGGTATCACACAACAACTTTCTTGCCTTTTAGTTCACTAACGGCACTGTTGCCATGGAGAGGGCAGGGTAGGAATGGTTCTAAGTTCATATTTAAAATCTATCACTTTTAATAAATACTGCTCTGTGCAGTGCTTGGTGAGGTAGTAAATCAAGGCTTCCACATAAAATCATATTTTATGTGATGTTGTTTGTATGATTTACATGGCATACATTTTCAAGGCTGAGCTCATGCATTGGCTGTAAGAGTCAAGTTATACTTTTGGCTGGATTCTGCCTTGGCTTGCCCTAATAATTTGTTGACTTGACCACTTCTACCTGCAACCCATAATACGTCAACCGTGAAGTGGTCATCATGCTATACATCGAAACACTTCACACATAGGCTCAAAGCAAAAGCAACATTCTTTCTAGCACACACCCACACAGTGTTGGAAGCTACAAGTGTGGACAAGTGCTTCGGCATACCTGATAGGGTTAGTAATAGTTACACAGAAACTAATATACAATACAACTTTTTCTCACCTGTCATTTCAGCCATATGTTCCTGCGGGATATCCATTACATTGTACCAGGCTTCGATCTGCTGGGCCACTAGAGGATTAGTTGGGGCCACAAATACGATCTTGCCAGATGGAAACCACCTGTAGAAGTTGTACAGGACCACAGCTGCGATGAAGGTTTTGCCCAGGCCAGTGGGTAGACAAACCAGGGTGTTCTGCAGTAGGGTGCTGTGGATGATGTTGAACTGATAGTCTCTGATCGGCACATTGGTAGGGTAAATCCAGACATTCACGATCACCTGATCAAACCCTGGCAGGGTCTCGGAGCCTGCCTGTGAGGGCCCCTCCCCAGAGCACACTTCAGCCTGTTATTCTGAAGCCTGGTAACTGGTGGGGGCCAGGATCTTCTCCGCCTCAATAACCGCAACCAGAAGAAGGCCATCATTGTCCTCCTCTTCCCCTACTCTGAAGGACAGTGAGGCAGAAAGCTGAGGGCCTGCAAAGCAGTGCCCCCCTTTACCGGTGACTGGCTCACTATGCCTGCCCCTTACCGACTGGGGGCGAGACCCCGAAGTCTGGAAAAGGGTCATTTGGTGTTTTCAAGCACCAGGTACCATTCGCCTCCTGCCCCAAGAGGCTGCATAGGTCCAGGCCATCTGATGAGATGGCAGTTATCAACCGGCTCAAAAGGACCACTGTGCCTTAGGGACTATGGCTCACATTCTCCGTCTCATAATGACTCTGCAGTCTGACCTGTCAGTATGATGCTAACTCTGATACCTATGATACTAGCTACACCGTCCTTTGGAATGTCACAACTTCAGAACACACTTGAATGAGGCGCTTCTTTTGTGATGCTTAGAAGAAGTAAAAACGGAAGTGTGATCACGGCTCTTGTAGTCCTTCATTAAAGTGGTGTAAGACGAGGAAACTCAATCCTTCACACTAGGTTTAATGGGCCACCATCTTGGAATGGCTTTCTTTTCAGATCATTTTATAATCAGAGAAGTCTGGCAGCTTCCATAGTACCTAAAGCAGGTTTGTTATTCATACAGTTTACTTTTGGCGTAAAAGCCATCTTATTATACGGAGGCAGAAGTCGATTTGTTGCGAGGCCGGGTTCTTGCCAGTGTTTTGTAATTCCTAACCAGAATCTGTTGTGACATTTGATATATTTTTTTAGACATTTTATGTTTTTTTAAAAGTGATATTACTGTGATAATGTCTGCTCTATCCTTCAGTCGGACTATCTATCCAGGGGTTTAAGTTGGATGAAACAAGCATTTGCAATGCAATAGGACTCGCATTTACGCGAGACCTATTGTATTGCAAACAGGAGTGTGGGCAGGCGGGGTGTCAAGGGAGTGAGAAGGCACGAACAACAGGAGTGCGGGGGGTCGAGAAGGCACGGACTGTGGGAGGGGGAGAAGGCACAAGAAGAAAATAGTGCTCACAATCTAAATGAAACATACTGTGCAACACTTGAAGTAGAGGTGCCAGCAGCCACGGAAGGCTACAAATGATGACATGGCCATAATAAGGAGGGACTAACAAGCCTCATAATCAATCAGACGGCAGCATTTACGAAAGACAATGACACGAGCCAATTAAAAACATGGTGGGAGAGTGGGTGGAGCTTCCACTTCATACTCCATTACTAAATGCCTCACAAAGCGAGCAGCGCTTGCACGCTGCCGCTATAAGCTCCAACTAAAAAGAAAATGATGAAATGATGAAAATAAGAGAAACGTAATGAGAAAGGGACAAATAGAAAGGGTGGGCATCATGAGAGAAAGGAAAGAAAGAAAAAGTAAGGGTGAGAAAAAAAAGATGGGTATATAGAGTAAAGCCAGACCAGAAGGAAAGCAACATGAAATGAAATAAAGGAGAAAAAGTAATAGGAAGGATGGAAATGTGAAAGTAAGGGCAGAGGGAATGGTGAAATGATAGCTAGAAGAGTGAAAGGATCATTAGTTTAAAGGATGAATGAATAGAAGAATGATGAAGGGGTAGATGGATTGGTTAAAGAATTGGTTAAGGAATGGATTGGTAAAGAAATTGCTAGGTGGATGAAAGAATATAATGATTGGTGGTTGCATGAAAGGATGGCTACTTATATGAATGGATGAAAAGGTTGATGGATTCATAGATTCATGGATAGGGTGAAGGTATTTACAGATAAATGAAAGATTTACTTGTTAGAATGTTGAAATGAATGGAAGTAGGATAAAAGAGTGAAGAGAACATTTCTAGGGAGGGTCAGGTTTGCTTGTCTTGAGTGCTTGGTGTGAGATTAGATGTATGGTTCGAGTTTTGGTTTTTTCTGGTTACTCCCTCAAAGGGAAGTATTAATCTTAAAGGCTCTATTTTAGAATTTGAGTCATACACAAATCAATTTCACATAGCCAAAATCAATTGGTCTGTAAATCGAAGTGCAAAGCTCAGTTAAGGTACAGAATCAAATAAGAACTCAGTAAAGCTCTAAGCATCAAAATGCAATGTAGAGAATGAGGGAGCAACGCTGCATGGATTTGCTTCCTAAGATAAGTGGGAAAGGATCTCCTGTTACATCAAGAAAACACACACTTTTATAGCACTCTGTACCATAGCTGCCAAGTTTTCAGTTTGCTTATGTGTGATATTTCCATGGTTTCAGTGTACTCAGCAGTGACATTCTACAGCCAAATTTGTGACACTTTTGAGTTGTTTTTCATGACACAGACAGACACATGATATATGTGCTCAGGCTCGGTATCTGGGTCTTTAATATGAATCATTCGCCAGTGTGGTGCCAGAGTTCATGTGATTATATTATGTGACTATGAAGAGCACTGCTCATTCCTCCTACACAAATTTCTGTCAGAATTACAGAGTGAATAAAACATCCCCCATTGTTAAACAATGGTCTCTTTAGTTCTGCACAGATGAAAATCGTGGTACGTGCCATGACAAAGGTTGAAAGTGCTGTACAAATACCAGTAATATAAAGTGATTTCAAACAATGTGAAATACAGTCTTCATAGCTTCCAACTGTCATGCTTCCATCCGTGATGTGCTATTTCAATCCAGGGCCCTCATTTATGAAAAGTGACGCATCCTTGCGCAGGCGCAGGGATGCGCCACAATTCCTTACGTCGCACTGCGTCAGAAGTTTGCGACGCGAATGCGTCACATTAATGGAACGGCGCATCATGTCGCAAGTGATGCCGTAAGCCGGAAAAAAGACACGCAGATGCTGGCGTCCTGACGTACCGGAAAGTCACGCAAGTGCGGGAAAAGTGCCGTAAGTCGCAATCGCGGAACTGACATAAGCTTACGCATCGCTGCGTCACATTTACGTTGCGTCACAATCTGCAAACCGCCAAAAAGACATGCATCCATCACCCAATTCACCCGCAAATGGAAAAAATTGTTACCATGGAGCCTGAAGGACACAGCAGCAGCCAAGGGGACCTTCCACATGGCAGCCAGGATGTCCAGCCACATGGCACCCAGGAAGGGCAGCCTGAAACACATGGAGAAACCCATGTCAAGAGGAAGAGGAAAATTAATTTCAGCGCTGAGGAGAACACCATCCTCATAAATGAGGTCACAGACCACCAGCACCAGCTCTTTGCCAGTTCCAAGTTGCCACTATCAAAAAAAGAGGCAATTTGGCTGTCCATATTGGCAAAGGTCAACTGTGTGGCCCAATCTAAGAGGACAGTCATTGACCTGAAGAAACGCTGGAACGACATAAAGCGCCGGACAAAAGAGAAAATGGCAAAAAACCGCAAAGAGGCAGCGGCGACAGGAGGAGGCAGCCCATCAGTACAGGAAGAGCTGGATGACCTTGAGGAGCGGGTTGCGGCGGTCATCCCAGAGGAGTTGGTGGTTGGCGTCCCAGGACAGGACAGTGCAGAGCATGAGGAACCGCAAGACACACAGGGTAAGTCCCTACAAGGGTAAATGTGCAAAGAAGGTAATGTTGTGCAGTCCATAAAGTAAGGTAGCCGCCTCAATTACAGACGTGTAGTGGAAAGAGTAGTCATGCAATGTCATGAACTGTGATGGGTCTACAAAAAGTATTGTACCAGGGAGTTCAAGTTCAAGTGCGGCCATTTATATAGCGCACTACTCACCCGGAGGGTCTCAAGGCGCTAGAGGGAGGTGTTCATTATTTGTCGAATTTCCAGGTTTTCAGTTCTAATCTGAAGGGGATGTGGGTCTGAGTAAGGCGGAGGTGGGTGGGGAGTGAGTTCCAGGTCTAGGCGGGCAGGAAGGAGAATGTTTTAGCCCCCATGGTGGTTTTTTGGATGCGCAGGACTGCGGCGAGGGCTTGATTGGATGATCTTAGTTGGCGTGTGGGTTTGTAGAAGGACAGTCGAGTGTTGAGGCATTTGGGTCCTATATTATAAAGGGCCTTGTGTGCGTGGGTGAGAAGGCGGAAAGTAATTATTGTGATGACGGGGAGCCAGTGGAGGTCACTTAGGTGTCTGGTGATGTGATCTTGGTGCGGGATGTCTAATATGAGTCTAGCAGACGCGTTTCGGCTGCGCAGGAGTTTTTTCTGTAACATTGTGGAATGCATTACCTTGCAGTCTGCATGAACCACAGCTGCTTGAAAAATACATCAGAGATAACCGAAGTCTGTGTCCTTGGACCAACTCTTCCAGCATGTAAAAACACCTGTTGGATCTCCCACTCTGATAAGAAGGGGCTGCGGCTACCGCTCAAAGAGACAGGTCATGATGAGTCTTCTGAATGGGAGAGTAGGTCCTGGGTCTACCGTAGGTGGGCCGGGAGGGTGTGCAAGCTCTTGGCGGCGAAGTAGGACAAGGATCTGCTGCTGGAGGTTGGTCATAGGATGCGGTGGACAGTGGTGAGGGGGAGGCTGGTGGAGTGGGCCTGGCGTGTGGGTGTGTACAAGCTGAGTCTGCTGTACAGGTAGCCTGCTCCGGGCCACTGGAGTGTATTGTGCGTCTGGGTCTGGAGCCTGAAGCTAATCTACTTGCTGATGGGGAACCAGTGTAGGTCTCACATTTGGGGGAAGATGTTGCTGCGGTGTGGGACGTTGACAATCAATGAGCCGTAAGTGTATTGGATGCGTTGCTGTACTTGTAGGTGTTTGTCTTGGAATCCTCAGTACAGTGTGTAGCGGTAGTCCAGTCCGCTGCTGCTCAGCGCCTGCGTCACACTAATGTCAGTCTGGGGTGGGGATCCACTTGTAGATCCAGTCCCTCGTCGAGGTTTGTTGAGGGGGTGTGTGGGTCCCTGGTGATGGAGAGGATGAGCTGGGTGTTGTTGGTGTAGGAGATGATGTAGAGGCTGTGATGGCGGCCCACGTGTACGAGGGGGACATGTACATGTTGAACAGTGTTGTGCTGAGGGATGACCCCTGGGGTACGCCGCAGATGATGTTGATGGCGTCCCATTTGATGGATGGGTTATGGACACTCTGGACGCTCTGTGTGCTGCGGGAGAGAAAGGACGTTCTTCAGTGGAGGGCCTTCAATTGGAATCATGATTCTCGGAGGTGTGTCTTCAGAGTGTGATGGCATACTGTGTCAAAGGCGGTTGACCGGTCCATGAGGAAGAGGGCTGCTGACTTGGTGCTGGCTAGTTGGTGCATGATGTTGTCTGTGCCGGACATGTGGACTGTCTTGCTGCTGTATGTACGTATGAATCTGGACTGGGACGGGTGAAACATGTAGGGGTCTTCCAGCCGGCGCCACAATAGCATGTACTTCATTACCTAGATGAACTTCGTTGGGAACGTGAGCAGGGAGATGGGCGGTGAGTCCCCGAGGGCCTTGGGGTGTGACTTGTGCGTCTTGAGGAGGGCATTGCTTGTGGCGTGCCTCCATATTTCATGGAATGTTGCTGCATTGAAGAAGATTTAGATGAACTTGTGTAGTTGGTGTATGATTGCTTCCTCTGCCTTTTACAATAAGTGGTGTGGTGATGGTACTGGTGGTGATCCAGAGTGCACAGAGTTCATGACCTTGTGTGTTGCGTCCTTGTCGACGTAGTACCAGGATGTGCTGCGTTTGGGGCTGGTGGTCCTCGCTGGGGAGGTGGAGTCTGGCAAAGTTGGTGTGGATGTGGTGGTGAAGCTGTCGTTGATGGCACTAAACGTGCGCTGTGAGAAGATGGACAGTGAGTCCCACACTTCTTGTGAGGGTGGGATGTTGACAACATTTGCGCATGGGTTTCTCTGCTCAATAATGATGCAGAAGACATCATTGCTGTTGTGTGCATTGGTATCCAGAAAGGTTTTGAAGGAGGAGCTCTTTGCCAATCTGTTGAGGTGGGGATGTATACACGTGGCGTCCTTGTGGACTGTGTGGTTGTGCAGTGTGTGTCCATGGAGCCATGTTCACTCCATCTTCCGGCATGTGCGTTGGTAGGTCTGGAGGTAGTCGGTGAACCGGGTGGCTCTGCTGCAGGCGTGGCAGTTGGAGGGCAACGTGAGTGGGGCAAAGGTGTTGGTGCCGTCCTACATACACTGTCATAGTGTTTTGGGCACTGGCGACTGGGTTGGTGGGGTTGTAGTTCGGGCCCTGGCTGAGGGGTGTGACCAGCTGGTCTACGTTTACTTTTACCCAGCATTGGTGAGGCAGCAGTTCTCTGCAGTGGTGTGTGGTTGATTAATAGAAGGTCAAATTGATGCTGCGGTGGTCGGTCGAGTGCAGGTCAGTGGTGTGGTTGGAGGTGACGTGGGTGCCTGTTGAGAAGACGGGGTCCAGCTTGTGGCTGGCGGCGTGGGTTTGGTCCTGAGTAGTCTGCAGCCGGGTCTGGTGAGGTCGTTGATCAGTATGGTGGAGTTGTCGTCGTTGTTGTCCTTGAGGTGTAAGGTCAGTTCCCACAGGATGATGTGGTGCGTGGAGGGGAGTGTGTGGGTGCTGGGGAGGTCATTGATGGAGCAGCAAAACTGAGCACAGGGTTGGTGTGCTGTACACGAGGGTCCTCTGAAGGTGGTGTTGGGTGTCGGTGTGGATGTGTATGTGCAGGTGGTTGGCGGTGTTGATGGTGTTGTCTGCATGGGTTCCGACCTTGAGGGGGGACTTGTGGTCGATGGTGACCCATACACCAAATCAGTCAGTGCAATCCCTGCGTCTCAACTTGTAGCTGTCTGGGATGTCTATGGGGATGTTGGTTGCAGAGGACTAGTCCCACCAGGTCAAGTTTAATGATCACACATCTGGGGCGGAGGTGTCAAGCACATCCCAGAGCCACATGGGCTGTGTTCGTGTGGAGTGGGTGTTGTGGAGAATGCATCAGAGGTGGTTAGGTCCACTTTATGGGGGTTTGGTGGTTCACTTGCATGTGAAGCTGCATGTGCGGCAGGAGAAGGGTCCCGTGTGTATGTTATTGTGGTGGGCTGGAAGCAACTGTTGTGTTGGATGGCATTGAGTGCATGGAGGGTACCGGCGTAGTACTTGAGTCTGGTGTACTGGCGTTAGTGGCCACAAGGGGTCCTGCCGCTGGGCATGGTCGAGGCGCAGATGGCTGCAGACTGGCTTGCTTAAGGTGTGTGTCTGGTGCGCAAGTAGCACAGTCGAGCACAGTTTGGGACATATGGGGATGTGGGAGGGAGGAGCAGCTGGTAGGCGGGAGCAGCAAGTGTGCATGGGGTGGTGGAACAGTGGCACAGAAACCAAAATGGTGTGCAAACAGTGTGTAAAATAGTTGTAATGAGGCCACTAATGGGACACTAATATGGTGGAACTGCACACCTGCCAGTGTGTACTCAGCAGCGACAGCAGGGGCACACAGGGGGAGCTGGGTGTAGGTTGAGCAACATACCAGGAGCAATCTGTATTATCAAAATGTAACGTAATTAGCATGAAGACACAGGAAATGGTCCACACACAAACAACACAGCTGTGATGGCTATGACATGTGGGATGATGGGAGATGGTAAGAAATCCATGTCCCCAATCCTCAGTAATTGTGGCCTGATACCTGTTGCACACATATAAAGTGCACAAAGCCACTTGGACTTGCTACTGTGCTGGAATGAGTCCCCAATATACACCAACAAAACAGACATCAGGACATGCACTCAAGTTGAATGTTGCAAGTGTGCAAGCACTGTCTGGCCATGTGCCATGTTTTAGACAAACATTTTGAATCCATCAAATGAATCATGCCATGTCATTTTAGGTAGTTAATCAAAAGGAGACTAGCTCGAATAGACAAAGTTAACCAAAAGTTAGTTTATAATTTTTAGTTCAAGGACTCAAGTATGTTTTGTCACGGGTTAGTGGCACCTGGTAGGTGTGCTCATGAAGCCCTCACCCACCAACCTAGTTGGTGGCATGCTTCATCATCGGGCCCACCCAGTGACACCTAGCGTGTCCCGGTTGTGCTTCGACGCCTGATTACAGCGGAGCAGGTATGTCGCTGAGTGTGCGGTGAAGAGTGTAATGAAAAGTGGATTAAAATGACTTGGGGGGGATCCCAGTGCCCGCAGGCAAATTAGACTTTAATACCTGGGTCACCGTCAGCGGACGAACCGGTTCTGCGAAGGAGGCACTACAGGTCCAAAGCAGGCTCTGGCCAGCAATTCTGGTCAACCCTTGCCACTTCTCAGCCATGAAGTAGCACAATTTCAAAACTAGCGTGTTTTGAGAAGGGAATCCCCCTCTCACACATAGGAAAACACTTTAGGGCGTGTATACACATAGTCTGAAGTACACACCCACTAGTTTTAATCACATACACGTATTTTTACCCCTCCTGAAGAAAGCCAGCATACTCATAAGGCACTGGCTGAAACATGTTGACACACCCCAGGATGTGGGAGGTCGTAACTCGCCTCTAACATCCAACAGCCTTATTTTAACCGCTGACGGTGACCCAGGTATTAAAGTCTAATTTGCCTTCGGGCACTTGGTTCCCCCCCAAGCTGTTTTAATCCACTTCTCATAACACTCTTCACCGCACACTCAGCGACATACCTGCTCCGCTGTAATCAGGCGTCGAAGCACACCCGGGACACGCTAGGTGTCACTGGGTGGGCCCGATGATGAAGCATGCCACCAACTAGGTTGGTGGGTGAGGGCTTCATGAGCACACCTACCAGGTGCCACTAACCCGTGACAAAACATACTTGAGTCCTTAAACTAAAAATTAAAAACTAACTTTTGGTTAACTTTGTCTATTCGAGCTAGTCTCCTTTTGATTAACTACATATAAACCCGGGGATATGGACTAGCTATCTGGTCCTCTCTCTCTCTTGATACACGAAGAATGTCATTTTAGGTAACATGAGTGATGATGTGTAGCTTTAACTTTGACATGTTGACACACATCAAACTCTAAAAAGGTAGATGACTGAGAATTGTGCATCTGTACACCATATGTCAGACATAATCATAAACATACATCTATTTTTTATTTCAGAGCATGGTACACATCCTCATGAGCAGGAAGCTATGTTTGAATCAGATGATGACGCCGTGGAAAGTGTACCAAGTGTGGACACAGACGTCATCCAGGACCTCTTACTATCAATACAAACTCCCTCTCCCCGCACCAGAAGGCAAACCAGCACAGTGGGATCTCCGCTTGCCCAACCTGGAAGCACTCCAACGCCACCTCCCACAACATCTCTGCCTCACCACTCGCCAAACACGCTGAATTCCTTTGAACAACGTGTCGTGGATGTACAGGGGCAGTTGGCACAGGAGGTGCATAAAGGCATTGAGAGCATGGCAGGCACCCTAGAGGGAGTGCTCCGTTGCCTAACATCCAATAGTGGCAATGCGGAAACTGGTAGCACCAATGATGCACCACCACGTACTTTGTTTCACGCCATGAATGAGATATCAGAGGTCATGCAGCAGAGGCACAGACAAATGCCTAACACAAGTGGCAGTCTTGAAGTGGCCAACACGCTGAGGGAAATTCAGGACACCCTTAAAGATATGAATGCTAAACAGGATGCCTACCTGACCAAATTGGCTAACTACCAACGTGATGTAACAGCTGTGCTTGAAAATCAACAACTCATGCTCAGTGCATTCATGCGGTACCTGATGGGCATCGAACATGATGCTGGTACAATCCCATCTACATCAGCAGCCCCTGATGTGTCTATTCCTCCCGTGTCAACTTCACCACGGATTACACCTTCAGCTGTGACAACAAACACATCTGATGAAGAAGAGTCTGAAGAATGTCCAGTCCTCCGCAGAACCATGCGTTAGCATTACATATTGTACATGGACAATACATATACACTGGCTGGTGCACATAAAACTAACATTGTACCACAGTAATGATGAACAACAAATTACTGCTAGCCAATGGATGTACAATGATTTATCTGTGGTCTCCCTCCATGAGGTGAACATATGACTTTGACACTCCGTTCTCACACAATAAAAACACTACTCACTCATGCATGTCTCAAATGTCATGTTGATGTATGGACTGTGCATGTACAAACTCAACCCTACTGTATGTGTCCCTTGATCATTATAGTCCTCTCATACCTTGCTAATTGCTAAGTTGTGTCACTTACATCAATGTGCACCCACAACATGCAAAGTCCAACTGGCAAAGTTCATGAAGTGAGTAGTAACGTGTGTACAACAGCATAGCAAATGTGCAACATTACGAATGATGACTTAAGTTCTAATGAGTAACACTACAAGTTTGTACAAGGAGGGGGTGACGGGGAACATCAGATATGCTTGCACGCTAACATGATTGTGGGTCAGTCCAAGGTGTATGTATGTGATGATGAAATATCTGACATACCACATGTATGTATGAAAGCAAAACATCAGCAGGTGGCTGGCATCAAAGGCAAATCCTAAGGTAAGATGAGTAGCACACAATTTAATTAACTTAAGCATGGGAATAGGGACATGCTTCACACCAGTGATTGAAACAACATCATTCAACACTCACATGGTGTCTCATGTATGAATTCCTACAAATAATTCAGTGCTGCTGCAAAGACTGTGGCCCTCATGCCTCATTGCCTTTGATACACACTTGGTACAGTCTCCTACCACTAGATCATCAAAGTGAATGTCAACCTAGATGAACATAAGCAAGGCATACCACACTACACCTTAGCCCAAGTAAGCCACACTACACACCATCCTCTGGTGTCCACATGGCTACATGTTTCACATCACAAACACCGTGATGGACATACTTTAAGAAGCACACACACACCCCTGCCCACAGCACATCTTCAACAGGGCTGCATCCCCCACAGCACACAAACAGTGACAGTACATGGCCTCCACCATTGGAACATGCACCTCCACAGTAATAGCAAATGCTGAGAGCTACATGACATTAGCAGATACACCCCTGATGACCAAACAGATGTCAAAACCCACAGGCACATCTTTCCACACACATATGCAGTCTAAATCATTAACCAGAGGGTCATCATGCACCCAGTGATGTTCATAGGAACATAGAACATCCCCAATCCTCCGCCATGACAAACAACAGCATCAAGAGGTCCCTCCTACATGCCACAACAACATCCACACAATCCTCAAAGTAGGTCACACTGCCACTCCATATACACAATACATTGCATCATTGCAAGAAACAATGTTCCACAACACACTAGCAGTTACACTCCACTATGGCATGAGGCAAGGTAAAACACCACACTGGAATTTCTCCACCCTTGCAGACCGGAGCAGATGATTCAGCCCAATACATTTCACAGCACAACACACAGAGTACTGATGCTGAGTTCCTCAGGGACTGTCCCTCAGTAACTTTGTCTGCTATGTCTACATGGCTCCGCTTGCTGAGGGCATCAGTGAACATGGACTCTGCATAGTACCCTACGCCTAATACACCCAGCTCTGCCTCTCACTCACCAAGGTACCCAACATTACAGGACACGACTAACCACAATGGATGCGAGATGTGGCAACAAGTATGTGCCTCAGCTGGACACATCTCCATTTGTTGTCAAAAAAATTCATCTTAATCCCAAGAACCACTACCACATGGTACTATACCTGGGGGTACCCTGGGCTGGATAAACAGTTCTGCACTCATATGTGCCACACAAACTATACATTGTACAGAACACATCCCTCACGCCGTCAGTACGGATTATAGTAGTATCCTCACCATACTTCTTCACCCTCTGCTAACTCTGCAAGTGCATCACAATTATTGCCAACTGATGCATTGATTGGATCTGCCACACACCCATCATCATCAGCCTGTGCAATGTGAAAGGCCTCAATAACATTATCTAAAATACCCTCAGTACAAAAAAGATGAAAGTCCAGACAACCGTAGGTAGACATTCCCTGTGGCTCACATGATAATACCGCTTCCGCCTGCACATACAGGAGCTCTACTGCATCCACACCCATACAGATATACTGACACTCAAGGAGCTCACACACACCTACACAGTCAGCCAGAACCCTGGGCCAGCAAACCTCTACCAATGAATCTGCTTCTAGGCCCACAAGACATACGTCTGCAATACAGACCTATCCATGGTGACATTTCCCTGCATCTACATATCCAGGCTGTAAACCAGCTTTCTTTTCCACTTGCAGGAAAGACGTGGGTCATACTGGCCCTCAGCATTGGGAAACACTGCAAACATTGAGGTACAGTCTCAATACCAGGTGGCCCAATAAATGACGGCCCTTGTGCCATCTGACCCTCACTTGTTGTGACGTTGTGTGATGCCTAACCCTGCCTAACAGTCATCATCCATCACCAAGGCACATAGTCATGGGATAATGCTGCATGCAGCTAATCCAACCCTTGCACGCATTGATCTGCGGTACAGGCACGTGCAATGGGTGTTGCTGGGTGCCTTCCCAGCAACATCCATTGCCTTTTGACACTGCCACTGATGTAATAGGAACATGAAATGTGAGGCACTGTCCAGAAATTACACAGACCCAGTGCAGGCGTGAAGAAGGCTCAATGTTGACAAATATGATGAATTCTCCTTGTCTCCCCTTTTTCTCACAATGCAGTAGACATAGTAAGAGGAAGAGGCCGTTGTGATGATTGATTAACTGAGAGGTGTCCGTTCCTGTACAAGTCTGATGTTCACAGCAAGGCAGACACACTTGCCCCATTGTGCAAAGGTGACTGTGTTAGCGATGAACAGGACATTGTGCAACAGTGCTGGTGAGAACAACAGGACTGCGCAGTAACTAGCAGATACGGCACGGTCCTGCACTTCATCCTGCAAAAGGGTAGCACTACAGGAAGGCCTGCTGTGCTCCACTACGGAAAAACGTCATGACAGAGGTCCCAGAATCTTTACACATGATTGTTGATCACATGGGCTCACCTGAGACACATTACCTAAAGTCCCTCAAGGGTGAGTATTGGCCTGTATGAATTTGTGATAGGGTAATGAACATTTGGCTTACAATAGCTAACATGTAACGGTAATCTCAGCTATGAGATCATTGTTGACATTCCTTGGCCAGCAAGGGTAAGGCTCATCCAGAGCTGATTTCTGTACTTCATATGCCTACAAGTACAACTTATTGTAATTGAAACAGATATTTTATTAACAACAATTGTTCAGACTATTTAAATGTTATGCTAAACTACACTACACTATTCAAAAATGTTTATAAAATCCTACACTAATCTAATCTAATGCACTAACATCTACACTTATCTTGTCTAACTGTTCCTATACCTACCTCACACATACTCCACAACACACAGATGACCCCCCACCCCCTATTCAACAATCACACATCAGGCATACATACACTTAATCTAAACACATACTAATTAACCTACCTAACTAAACAATGATATATTTTTTTATAGTATTTTTTTATACATATAAAAATACATTTAACATACACTATACATCAACCCCCACCCACTCCTAATAACTTAACACTTATCCTAACACTATTCCTAAGTACTACAACTATCCTAAATACTATCTAACTATGTAAAAAATGTAAACAATAACAAGGTCCGTAACTTGACATGTGAAATTCCATGTCATGGACAACGACCACAGTTGTTAACTATGTGTTCATTCCTGCTCGTCCATTTGTTCAATGTTGGCCTTCATGTCGGCAACCATGGACAGCAGGGTGGCCAGCTGCAGTTGCATGCCCGCAACCTTCAATGTCAGTTCCTTTTGGCCTTTTTCAAACATTTCCATTTGCCCCTCAATCTTGTTAATTTTGGCCATCAGGAGCACACCGTCGATCTCAGGGGGAGCTGCTGCATGCCCTGTTGCTGAACGTCCAAGTTGCCCTACTGCACCTCCACCTGGACTCGTTGGAAGGGCCTCTGCTGTGGAGGATGGCGATTTTTTAGCAGTGGTTGTCACTAGGGTCATATCTGAGGGATGTCCAGAAGTGGGTTGAGTAGCAGATCCAGAACCAAGACCAGCTGGGGGTGCAACCAAACCTGATGTTGAGGGTGCTGATGTCTGCATGCCTGATGGTCCACTCCCTGTAGGAGATTCAGTGTCCATCTGTGGATGTTGATCTTCACATGATCCTGTTGGTGGTCCGGAGTGCATGTGTGAGGTTTTGGCCTTTTCCTTCCGGCTCCGCGTGTTGGATGGTGGAGTGGGAGTTGGTGATTTCCATGCTCCATCAGCACGTGAGTGCTCATGTCGGCGTCCCATCTGCCTGAATGAACGACCTACATTCCGTATGTGGCGGTATCTCTCTAGACGGATGCGATACTGCCTCTCCTCATCTTGTGACATGTTTTCTGTAATGGAGCAATGACATCCACATCAGTCTGCACTAACACATTTACACCTGCACACATGCACATTCATGCAATCTTCGGTAAATGTGTCAAGGGCCTATAGTTAACAGGGCATCAATTTAAAACCATGGTGGCATCATCATCGATGGTCATACACAGGGATGCTAAGTGATATAGCGTACTACCTAACATGATAAATAATCTACATGACATGTAAGGCCTCAATACATATGAGATGGTGCATTCCAAAGCATTTGTCCTGGCCATGAACCCAATGCTCGCCATTCACATATGCAGGCCCCTTCTCAAAATGATGCCTGTGCATCTGTGTGAAGGCAAGGTTTGTATAGGCTTTGTAATTGTGCTCTTCATACGCAGATACATAGCAAGGTATATGGGCCATCATCCCTGTATGCTGCACAAGCCTACACACATGTAAAATGCACAATGGTAACTAAACATGGCCAAATTAGGATTGTGTTTCAAGGAAAGACACAGGTGTGCATCAATGCATATTTAATACTGATGTCAATAGTCAAATCTGCCGGTAGCCCTTTTAGTTGCATAGGTAACTGCATTATTATAGTGCTAATTGATGATGGACTTGCAGCACTGTTGCATCCCTCTAACAATAGCAAGTACTGACACACGTGGGGCACAAGGAAATCATACTTGTAGGAGGTATGTCTATGTTGTACTAGAATTAGCATGTGTCACGTAGCCATGGTCTACATACACTGACTGTCACGTACCCCAAGTCTCCTTGCTCAGCATGACACTCTTCGACATCTCCATGTGCACACTTGCCACCATTGCATGCACACACCACCACAACATACACACCTATGCCAATGACACCCATCCGGTACGGTCCCTCACCCATGACCCAGCCCCAAACAAAAACTACCTCCATGAAGGAAAGATAGACGTTGCAGAATGGAAAAAGGTCAGTCAGCGGATACTGTAGACACACAATACAGAGGTTTTCATTCTTGGCAAATCAACATCCGCCAGGGACAACGCCTATTGGTCCACAACAATGGTCACTGCAAGAACACCCACGGAGCATACACCCCACTTGGGATACTTCCAGGTCTACTCACTCACAACTAACAAACAAGTGGACGTCATGTCATCCTTATGATTCTACACCCTGCACATGGTCCGATAGATATTCTGGTGGATCACCACCGGAACGTGTGAGACGGTCACCAAGGCCCTCATCAACAGCCAATTGTACAACGGGAAGCCCCTATACACAGGAACCACTGCCAGACTTCACTTACAATTACTACCCATAGTAAATGCATCGGCACAACTCATCCTCGACGGCCCTCACCACAGCTGCAATTCTACAGGCCATATTGACCAACACTGGGTCACCTTCAACACAAGGATCACGTTATGTCTCCTCACCCACACACACACACAGACACATGACATGGGCCCAGAATGACTCCTCAACCGCCTCTCGTTCTCACATCCTACCCGCCAACTCCGCTCCACCAGCCTCCCACTGGCCACCATCCCAAGGATTGACTCATCCACCACTGGACGTAGATCTTCCTCATACCTGGCCACCAAGACATGAAAGTCCCTTGGCGCACAACTACGACTGACCAGGAACATCTTACCTTCATTTAAGAACTTAAGAGCTGCCCATTTCCTCAGTAGCAGCACCCCCCCTCCCTTCAGTGCCTTCAGACCCTCACACCTGAGTATGGTGCTCTATGGAGGTATAGATGTATAGTTTGATTGTGGTCTAATTTTATGTGATAGATACTTACAGCAGCACAAGATTTGTTACTGTGTCCCTTGCACACTGTAACACCTCATACATGTGACCCTTATCATTGAGTAAATGGATTTCCACATGGTGCCATTGAGTCCTTCACACTTCCATGCACATGTGATGTGTAAACATGCTGCATGCAAGAATGATGATTTTGGCACTGTCTGCATAGTTGGCATGCATGAGGAGACATTTTAAGCATACAGACAAACATAGTAAGGATTGCACACTCACCAATGGCCTTAGGATCCTTGAAGGACTCCACCTCACCCCTTGTGTATGGTGGTGGACCACCTACAAGGGAAAGACAATAGAGCAGATTCTCAGCGTATGTTGCATATTTCAACACAGTACAGAGATTACATGAGAGTCAGTGGTATCTTCAACATTGGCTTACGATGCATCCCATGAGGCAACCTGATTCATACAACAGTCTCTGGCTAAGTGCTTCACATGTGAAGCACACTCTTACACTGCATGTATGACACACATGTGATCCCTTGTTTGTGGTGTCACATTGAGATGGCATTTGCCAAATACTTGCACACTTGTCCCATATCGATAATATGTTAGCATTGTGTAGATGTATGTGATTGTGTTTTCATGGGGGACTTCATTTATAATGCAGCACACCATGGTGAACAAACGGCACAGATGCGCGATGCATCTGTGTGGGAAATGTGGGCCATTGCTGAAGTTGCGTCGCAAGCGCAACGCAGCTCCAGCAAGGCTCGGGGATGCACCATCTGCACAATGCTGCGTCAATACCTACGCCTACTTCAAGCAGGCGCAGGGTTTTACGCAGCATTGCCCAGAAAGTGACTGAGTGAAATTTCATAGATATCACTCAGCCACTTTCATGAGGGGTTCCTGCGCAGGAAGGCCCCCCCCCCCTGCGCAGGAACGCCTTCTTATGGCGCAGTGCTTTACAAAGTTGTGAATAGGGCGCTTTATTTGCGCGGCAGTTGGTCAAATAAAGTGACGCAATTGCGGTGCAAAGAGGCACAAAAATGCCTCATAAATCTGGCTTTATGTATGTTGCATTTTTGTGTAGCAAATAATGTTTGATATTTAGCAAATGAACACCAACCAGTAGTTGATGGTAAGGTGCTTATTTGTCTAAACATGCACAATTTAGCTTTTTGGAAGGTGGCAGGTGATGCACACACATGGCCATAGGGCATGTATGTGCACCATATGCACACACATATACATTTGAGAGCTGCAGCAGTGTGTCTTTGAGACACCCCTGCACCCTTGTAATAATTCACTTATGTCGATTAGCAAATAGCTGATTTGCAATAAGTGTATTAATGTAAAAATTTTCCTATGGCCCTCCTGGGCTATGGCAATGCATATGGAATTATCCCTTAATTGCTAAGGCTAAACATGCTAAGTTGCACATACGAAAGATTAATGGATTCCTAAAATAATAGTGATTTTTCTTAATACATACCATTTGTCAAATCATAAATATGGATTCCTTGCGAAACTCAAGTTTAGATTACCAAAAGGGTTTGTTGATAGATATGGCCCTATATCTGATGTCACAGCATTGCAAGGGGATCATCAGTGACACCCCTGTAGTTTCACAATTGAATAGCTTAACCTTACAATACAGCTGTAAATACATTAAATAAATGTAATTTGACTTACCAATTGTTCCCTCGACCTCGATTCCAAGGTGGTCCAGGAGATCCTGCTCACGGTTGATGACATCAGCCCACCGATGCTTGTACTGTCGGAGGGTCCGGTCCACTCCAAATATTCGCAACATCTGGTACCGGACCCTCTCCCACCTCTGCTTCCTTTCTTGTGTTGGGTAACCCAGCAGTACCCTGCCTCCACTCCCAATCATGTTTGGGAGGAAGTGGACAATCAGCCACAGTAGCCCCCGATACTCCTGCTCAGTGAGGTTCCTAGACCTGGGTGACATTGTGACAAAGCACAAGCCACGCTGTGTGAATGCTACAAAAAAAATAGTGGCTTTCACAGGAATACCCCTAATAGTTAAAATCCACTAAACAGAACACTATTCCCCCTATTACTCACTTTGAAAACCCCTTAAAACAACACAAATCCCCCTATTAATGAATAATAAAACCCCTAAACAGACAGACACCCCTTTACACACAACACACAGGTAGACAATACTGAACACTACAGAGACAATTTGGACACAGTTAGCAAGACACACACTGTAAAACAACTGCAGGACAGGACAAAACTCTCAAGCACTTTGCAAACACACTCCTACACCTCTCTGAGACTACAAAGGAGTGAAAGAGAAAGCGAAAGTATTGTATAACTTCCTGTTTTTGGGCTGGGCAGGCTGGTTACATCATTTCCTGTTGCGATGCGACTCGTTTCCGTCGATGCGTCATTATTGGCATGCGAATAAAACGTAATTATGTCGCATCGTTGACTTGAAGCATGGTACAGTTAAAATATTTCCCCTTACGGTGCGAGCAGTTCTGGTGGAAGCGTCATTATTGTCATGCGACACAACCTTTATTATGTCGCATCATTGATTAGATGCAT
Source organism: Lissotriton helveticus (assembly GCF_964261635.1). Classification (NCBI taxonomy): domain Eukaryota; kingdom Metazoa; phylum Chordata; class Amphibia; order Caudata; family Salamandridae; genus Lissotriton; species Lissotriton helveticus. The sequence goes on from NC_136067.1 coordinate 195,030,835, forward strand.
GGCTGACAGATGACATATGACCCTTACGGTGCGAGCAGTTCTGGTGGAAGCGTTTTTATTGTCATGCGACACCACCTTTATTATGTCGCATCATTGATTAGATGCATGGCTGACTGATGACATATGACCCTTACGGTGCGAGCAGTTCTGGTGGAAGCGTCATTATTGTCATGCGACTCCACCTTTATTATGTCGCATCATTGATTAGATGCATGGCTGACTGATGACATATTTTCCCCTCAAGGTGCGAGCAGTTCTGGTGGAAGCGTCATTATTGTCATGCGACACCACCTTTATTATGTCGCATCATTGATTAGATACATGGCTGACTGATGACATATTTTCCCCTCAAGGTGCGAGCAGTTCTGGTGGAAGCGTCATTATTGTCATGCGACACCACCTTTATTATGTCGCATCATTGATTAGATGCATGGCTGACTGATGACATATTTTCCCCTCAAGGTGCGAGCAGTTCTGGTGGAAGCGTCATTATTGTCATGCGACACCACCTTTATTATGTCGCATCATTGATTAGATGCATGGCTGACAGATGACATATGACCCTTACGGTGCGAGCAGTTCTGGTGGAAGCGTTTTTATTGTCATGCGACACAACCTTTATTATGTCGCATCATTGATTAGATGCATGGCTGACTGATGACATATGACCCTTACAGTGCGAGCAGTTCTGGTGGAAGCGTCATTATTGTCATGCGACACCACCTTTATTATGTCGCATCATTGATTAGATGCACGGCTGACTGATGACATATTTTCCCCTCAAGGTGCGAGCAGTTCTGGTGGAAGCGTCATTATTGTCATGCGACACAACCTTTATTATGTCGCATCATTGATTAGATGCATGGCTGACAGATGACATATGACCCTTACGGTGCGAGCAGTTCTGGTGGAAGCGTTTTTATTGTCATGCGACACCACCTTTATTATGTCGCATCATTGATTAGATGCATGGCTGACTGATGACATATGACCCTTACGGTGCGAGCAGTTCTGGTGGAAGCGTCATTATTGTCATGCGACTCCACCTTTATTATGTCGCATCATTGATTAGATGCATGGCTGACTGATGACATATTTTCCCCTCAAGGTGCGAGCAGTTCTGGTGGAAGCGTCATTATTGTCATGCGACACCACCTTTATTATGTCGCATCATTGATTAGATGCATGGCTGACTGATGACATATTTTCCCCTCAAGGTGCGAGCAGTTCTGGTGGAAGCGTCATTATTGTCATGCGACACCACCTTTATTATGTCGCATCATTGATTAGATGCATGGCTGACTGATGACATATTTTCCCCTCAAGGTGCGAGCAGTTCTGGTGGAAGCGTCATTATTGTCATGCGACACCACCTTTATTATGTCGCATCATTGATTAGATGCATGGCTGACAGATGACATATGACCCTTATGGTGCGAGCAGTTCTGGTGGAAGCGTTTTTATTGTCATGCGACACAACCTTTATTATGTCGCATCATTGATTAGATGCATGGCTGACTGATGACATATGACCCTTACAGTGCGAGCAGTTCTGGTGGAAGCGTCATTATTGTCATGCGACACCACCTTTATTATGTCGCATCATTGATTAGATGCATGGCTGACTGATGACATATTTTACTCCCAAGGTGCGACCAGTGTTAGTAGATGTGACTTTATTGGCATGCGTCACAATCTTCATTATTGGCACATTGCAGTTATTATCTGACAATGTAGTTGCATATCTTAAGTGGTGTATGTTTTGACGCTGGCCAAAATATGCGTGTTTACGCTTAGCGTGAAAGTGTCTGAACAGGAACACAAAATGTTTGTGTGTAAATGTTTTATGTTTCTAAATTCGGCTGAGTCAGACTATGACATGTGCTGACCAAAGTCACTTTTGGTCCTTGTGTAATGTGACTTTTGTGCGTGGAGTCCGGAATGCATGGGTCAGATAGTGACGTACGCAGACCCAACGTCACAGTTGTGTGTAGAGTCATGAATGCATGGATGAGATTGTGAAGTATGATACACCTACTTCATTTATATGCCTGCCACATTAGTTCTATAATGCAAACCTTTGTGAGCACTGAGGTGTACTTTTTCATGGATGGTCATATTTAGCCTCACATCCACTGTGTGACATATTAATGAATGTAATGTTTGTCCTATTATTGAATTACCGCCAACATGACTTAGCAACATACAAGAAATGTTTCTTATTTTTACCTGCTGTGTGATTTCATAATGTGGACTCATCTTCACCTGTGGTTTTATCATTTTCTGCACCACTAAATGGGGATGCCCCATCTCGCTGCTCCCATTTCCAGCAAAAGTCATCGAGAAGACCGTCAACAAGCAACTGGCCGCCTTCCTCAAGATGAACGGATCCCTCGATCTCTCGCAGTCTGGCCCAACCACAGCACCAAGAGGGCCCTGATCGCAGCCACCGATGACATCCCAGCCCTGCTAGACAGTGGAGAAACAACGGCCCTCATCCTCCTAGACCTCTCCGTGGCCTGTCTGCCACCGTACCCTAGCGCAGCGCCTCAGCAACGTTGGACTCCAGGAGAAGGCACTGGAATGGATCACCTCGTTCCTCGCCCGAAGGACACAGAGAGTCCGCCTCCCCCCGTTCAGATCAGTAGCCACCACAGTCATCTGCGGCGTTCCTCAATGCTCCTCGCTCAGCCCAACCCTCTTCAACGTCTACATGAACCCCCTCGCTGCCATCGCACGCCAACACAACCTCTAGATCATCTCCTACACCGACGACACACAGCTTATCCTCTCCCTTACCAACGACCCCGCCACCGCCAGAGCCAACCTACACGAAGGGATGACAGACGTAGCCATGTGGATGAAGAACAGCCGCCTGAAATTGAACTTGGACAAGACAGAAGTCCTCATCCTGGGATCCTCACCCTCCGCCTGGGACGACTCGTGGTGGCCCCCCGCCCTGGCCAGCGCACCCAAAACGACAGACCACGCACGCAACCTGCCCTTCATCCTGGACTCCTCCCTCTCCATGACCAGACAAGTCAACGCTATCTCCTCGTCGTGCTTCAACATCCTGCGCGTGCTACGTGTGATCTTCCAGTGGATCCCCACCCAGACCAGAATGACTGTTACCCAGGCCCTCGTCACCAGCCGACTGGACTATAGCAACTCCCTCTACGCAGGTAGCACTGCCAGACTCCACTACACACTCCAGCGGATTCAGAACGCCTCAGCACGACTCATCTTGGACATTCCCCATCGCTGCCACATCTCCGGAAACCTGAGAGATCTGCACTGGTTCCCGGTCAAGAAGAGATTCACCTTCCGTCTCCTCACCCACGCACACAAAGCCCGACACAACCAAGGCCCAGGATACCTCAACATCCGCATCAAAATCTACGCTCACACACGCCAGCTTCAATCGCCCGGCCACGCCCTCGCCAGCGTCCCCCGCATCCGAAGAGCCGCCACAGGAGGAAGGTCCTTCTCCTACCTGTCCACCAAGACTTGGAACTCCCTCTGACCCACCTCCGCCTGACCCAGGACCACCTTGTCTCAGGAAGTGGCTGAAGACCTGGCTGTTCGAGCAGTGGCGGAACCCCCCTCCCCTAGCGCCTTTCGACACTCCGGGTGAGTACTGCGCTATATAATAGCTTTGATTGATTGATTGATTGTGTACTCCACATATGAGATTGTCATGCAACTTGCAGTGTAAATTTTAGAAAAATAATCATACACAAGGGAGTAAAGGTTGTATGATGTATTTTTATTAGTCCTTACAAAAATCAAAATGCATGCTGAGGATGTTATTTTTCACATTGTTAAAAGAAATTATGCACTATGTCAGCACGTCTGCGGATGCCTGCTGCTGTGCTTTGGTTTACAGGAGCATGGCCGTCATCCTGGTCATCCTCCGGCATTTGTGGATTTAAATCAGGTCCCTCATCCCAGGGGACTTTTGTGAGCACACATATGTTGTGCAGTATTGCACAAGCCAAAATTAATTTGCACACTGTCTCTGGTGAATACAGCATACGACCACCAGACTTGTCCAGGCGCCGAAACCTGGCCTTGAGCAGACCAAATGTTCTTTCGACAATGTTCCTGGTCCTGCAATGTGCTTGGTTGTACGCTACTTCCTGTGGCGACTGTGGGTTTCCATAAGGTGTCATCACCCATGGCTGGATGCCATATCCCTGGTCAGCTGTAATGGAATAAATGAGAAGGTACAATGAAATGCTTGTAATGGTTCTGGTCGAGTACAGGCAATATGTTGTGTGTAATATTTCTTTTGACACTGTCCATTGGGCATGGGTGTTGCAGAGAACACACCCAGTGACTCACATGCAAGACACCTTTGGCACATAGTTATGCAGGGAAATGGACACAGATTTGGACGGACATGCATTGACTCCCTATATGCCTCTACATGACCTTGGCCCTCATTTTTGAAGGACTTGCGCCACTGGTGCATGACTTTTAAATTTTTTTAAAGTTAGGCACCAGCAGCGCATGACCTTAATTAATTATGCCCCTTCTATTGATGTATATGTATATGCTAGTGCAACATTATTCCATCCATGTCCTCATTGAAGCAATATTAACAGTATGGTAGCATGGATGGTGCATTGTATCATACTCTTTTGCTTACCTACAAGTAGGCCATTGCCATACTGGCCATTCTTGAAGCGGTCATTTATGATGCAGTTCCGGAATATGAAGGCATCATGTACACTGCCAGGGTATTTTGCCAGCACATTGGTAAATAGTCCACGGTGATCCACAATGGCCTGTACATTGATTGAATATGTATGTTTGCGATTTATGTACAAATGTGCTGTTGCTGCCGGAGGTACTAATTGCACATGTGTACAGTCAATGGCACCCAGCACATGGGGTAAGCCTGCTATGTCATAGAATCCTTGCTTGATCTCCATCTGCTGTTGTGGATTGTTGGGGAAACAGAGGTAGCGGGGTGTCAGTTGGATGATGGCATCCAGGACAGTTGGTAGGAATGATGAGAAAGCTGGCTGGGATATTCCTGCCACTTTGGCAACTGTTGTCTGGAAGGAGCCCGACGCTAGCATATGCAACACAGCCAGGAGCTTTGCCTGTGGTGGTATGTTGGTAGGCCTGTTGGTTCCTACCTCTAGCCTTGGTCCAATGAGTCGCAGTAGATGTAGTATGGTCTGCTTCTTGAGGCGAAATAGACTTATGACCTCCTCATTCCTGAGGCCTCTCAGGACACTCCTTTGACGGAATAACCGCTCCTTTCTGCGGCGTTGCCTGGGGGGGGGGGGATTTGTGGGGCGGGGAGTTGTGGTTGGATTCCTTGTGCTAGTCGTCTCCGTCTGGCAGCTACTCGCAGCATTACCACCTCCATGGTGTGGGGATTGTTGCAGCAATGTCCACTGTGGCCTCTCCTCTTGCTATGTGCCGATGCGTCATTTCCTGCGCGTCCGTTTTGCAGGCGCACCAATTCTGACGTAACCGCAACGATGCGCATTTTCCGCAACAGATGCGACAAAAGTGGATAGAGTCATTAATATGGATGCGTCACTTTTGCGCATGTTTCTCCGTCGTAACGCCCACCATGCATACATTAATACTTACGTGTCGCAGGGCATTTCCACGCAGTGGATATCCGTGCGCAGTGGGCCGAAAGTGGCGCATCGTCGGAGATGCGCCACCTCATAAATATGGCGCATGCGTTGCGCCGACGATGCGCCATTATTTTTGAGGCACCGGCGGCGCAAGCTCTTCATAAATGAGGGCCCAGGGCCCTCATTTATGAAAAGTGACGCATCCTTGCGCAGGCGCAGGGATGCGCCACAATTCCTTACGTCGCACTGCGTCAGAAGTTTGCGACGCGAATGCGTCACATTAATGGAACAGCGCATCATGTCGCAAGTGATGCCGTAAGCCGGAAAAAAGACACGCAGACGCTGGCGTCCTGACGTACCGGAAAGTCACGCAAGTGCGGGAAAAGTGCCGTAAGTCGCAATCGCGGAACTGACGTAAGCTTACGCATCGCTGCGTCACATTTACGTTGCGTCACAATCTGCAAACCGCCAAAAAGACACGCATCCATCACCCAATTCACCCGCAAATGGAAACAATTGTTACCATGGAGCCTGAAGGACACAGCAGCAGCCAAGGGGACCTTCCACATGGCAGCCAGGATGTCCAGCCACATGGCACCCAGGAAGCGCAGCCTGAAACACATGGAGAAACCCATGTCAAGAGGAAGAGGAAAATTAATTTCAGCGCTGAGGAGAACACCATCCTCATAAATGAGGTCACAGACCACCAGCACCAGCTCTTTGCCAGTTCCAAGTTGCCACTATCAAAAAAAGAGGCAATTTGGCTGTCCATATTGGCAAAGGTCAACTGTGTGGCCCAATCTAAGAGGACAGTCATTGACCTGAAGAAACGCTGGAACGACATAAAGCGCCGGACAAAAGAGAAAATGGCAAAAAAACGCAAAGAGGCAGCGGCGACAGGAGGAGGCAGCCCATCAGTACAGGAAGAGCTGGATGACCTTGAGGAGCGGGTTGCGGCGGTCATCCCAGAGGAGTTGGTGGTTGGCGTCCCAGGACAGGACAGTGCAGAGCATGAGGAACCGCAAGACACACAGGGTAAGTCCCTACAAGGGTAAATGTGCAAAGAAGGTAATGTTGTGCAGTCCATAAAGTAAGGTAGCCGCCTCAATTACAGACGTGTAGTGGAAAGAGTAGTCATGCAATGTCATGAACTGTGAAGGGTCTACAAAAAGTATTGTACCAGGGAGTTCAAGTTCAAGTGCGGCCATTTATATAGCGCACTACTCACCCGGAGGGTCTCAAGGCGCTAGAGGGAGGGGTTCATTATTTGTCGAATATCCAGGTTTTCAGTTCTAATCTGAAGGGGATGTGGGTCTGAGTAAGGCGGAGGTGGGTGGGGAGTGAGTTCCAGGTCGAGGCGGGCAGGAAGGAGAATGTTTTAGCCCCCATGGTGGTTTTTTGGATGCGCAGGACTGCGGCGAGGGCTTGATTGGATGATCTTAGTTGGCGTGTGGGTTTGTAGAAGGACAGTCGAGTGTTGAGGCATTTGGGTCCTATATTATAAAGGGCCTTGTGTGCGTGGGTGAGAAGGCGGAAAGTAATTATTGTGATGACGGGGAGCCAGTGGAGGTCACTTAGGTGTCTGGTGATGTGATCTTGGTGCGGGATGTCTAATATGAGTCTAGCAGACGCGTTTCGGCTGCGCAGGAGTTTTTTCTGTAACATTGTGGAATGCATTACCTTGCAGTCTGCATGAACCACAGCTGCTTGAAAAATACATCAGAGATAACCGAAGTCTGTGTCCTTGGACCAACTCTTCCAGCATGTAAAAACACCTGTTGGATCTCCCACTCTGATGGGAAGGGGCTGCGGCTACCGCTCAAAGAGACAGGTCATGATGAGTCTTCTGAATGGGAGAGTAGGTCCTGGGTCTGCCGTAGGTGGGCCGGGAGGGTGTGCAAGCTCTTGGCGGCGAAGTAGGACAAGGATCTGCTGCTGGAGGTTGGTCATAGGATGCGGTGGACAGTGGTGAGGGGGAGGCTGGTGGAGTGGGCCTGGCGTGTGGGTGTGTACAAGCTGAGTCTGCTGTACAGGTAGCCTGCTCCGGGCCACTGGAGTGTATTGTGCGTCTGGGTCTGGAGCCTGAAGCTAATCTACTTGCTGATGGGGAACCAGTGTAGGTCTCACATTTGGGGGAAGATGTTGCTGCGGTGTGGGACGTTGACAATCAATGAGCCGTAAGTATATTGGATGCGTTGCTGTACTTGTAGGTGTTTGTCTTGGAATCCTCAGTACAGTGCGTAGCGGTAGTCCAGTCCGCTGCTGCTCAGCGCCTGCGTCACACTAATGTCAGTCTGGGGTGGGGATCCACTTGTAGATCCAGTCCCTCGTCGAGGTTTGTTGAGGGGGTGTGTGGGTCCCTGGTGATGGAGAGGATGAGCTGGGTGTTGTTGGTGTAGGAGATGATGTAGAGGCTGTGATGGCGGCCCACGTGTACGAGGGGGACATGTACATGTTGAACAGTGTTGTGCTGAGGGATGACCCCTGGGGTACGCCGCAGATGATGTTGATGGCGTCCCATTTGATGGATGGGTTATGGACACTCTGGACGCTCTGTGTGCTGCGGGAGAGAAAGGACGTTCTTCAGTGTAGGGCCTTCAATTGGAATCATGATTCTCGGAGGTGTGTCTTCAGAGTGTGATGGCATACTGTGTCAAAGGCGGTTGACCGGTCCATGAGGAAGAGGGCTGCTGACTTGGTGCTGGCTAGTTGGTGCATGATGTTGTCTGTGCCGGACATGTGGACTGTCTTGCTGCTGTATGTACGTATGAATCTGGACTGGGACGGGTGAAACATGTAGGGGTCTTCCAGCCGGCGCCACAATAGCATGTACTTCATTACCTAGATGAACTTCGTTGGGAACGTGAGCAGGGAGATGGGCGGTGAGTCCCCGAGGGCCTTGGGGTGTGACTTGTGCGTCTTGAGGAGGGCATTGCTTGTGGCGTGCCTCCATATTTCATGGAATGTTGCTGCATTGAAGAAGATGTAGATGAACTTGTGTAGTTGGTGTATGATTGCTTCCTCTGCCTTTTACAATAAGTGGTGTGGTGATGGTACTGGTGGTGATCCAGAGTGCACGGAGTTCATGACCTTGTGTGTTGCGTCCTTGTCGACGTAGTACCAGGATGTGCTGCGTTTGGGGCTGGTGGTCCTCGCTGGGGAGGTGGAGTCTGGCAAAGTTGGTGTGGATGTGGTGGTGAAGCTGTCGTCGATGGCACTAAACGTGCGCTGTGAGAAGATGGACAGTGAGTCCCACACTTCTTGTGAGGGTGGGATGTTGACAACATTTGCGCATGGGTTTCTCTGCTCAATAACGATGCAGAAGACATCATTGCTGTTGTGTGCATTGGTATCCAGAAAGGTTTTGAAGGAGGAGCTCTTTGCCAATCTGTTGAGGTGGGGATGTATACACGTGGCGTCCTTGTGGACTGTGTGGTTGTGCAGTGTGTGTCCATGGAGCCATGTTCACTCCATCTTCCGGCATGTGCGTTGGTAGGTCTGGAGGTAGTCGGTGAACCGGGTGGCTCTGCTGCAGGCGTGGCAGTTGGAGGGCAACGTGAGTGGGGCAAAGGTGTTGGTGCCGTCCTACATACACTGTCATAGTGTTTTGGGCACTGGCGACTGGGTTGGTGGGGTTGTAGTTCGGGCCCTGGCTGAGGGGTGTGACCAGCTGGTCTACGTTTACTTTTACCCAGCATTGGTGAGGCAGCAGTTCTCTGCAGTGGTGTGTGGTTGATTAATAGAAGGTCAAATTGATGCTGCGGTGGTCGGTCGAGTGCAGGTCAGTGGTGTGGTTAGAGGTGACGTGGGTGCCTGTTGAGAAGACGGGGTCCAGCTTGTGGCTGGCGGCGTGGGTTTGGTCCTGAGTAGTCTGCAGCCGGGTCTGGTGAGGTCGTTGATCAGTATGGTGGAGTTGTCGTCGTTGTTGTCCTTGAGGTGTAAGGTCAGTTCCCACAGGATGATGTGGTGCGTGGAGGGGAGTGTGTGGGTGCTGGGGAGGTCATTGATGGAGCAGCAAAACTGAGCACAGGGTTGGTGTGCTGTACACGAGGGTCCTCTGAAGGTGGTGTTGGGTGTCGGTGTGGATGTGTATGTGCAGGTGGTTGGCGGTGTTGATGGTGTTGTCTGCATGGGTGCCGACCTTGAGGGGGGACTTGTGGTCGATGGTGACCCATACACCAAATCAGTCAGTGCAATCCCTGCATTTCAACTTGTAGCTGTCTGGGATGTCTATGGGGATGTTGGTTGCAGAGGACTAGTCCCACCAGGTCAAGTTTAATGATCACACATCTGGGGCGGAGATGTCAAGCACATCCCAGAGCCACATGGGCTGTGTTCGTGTGGAGTGGGTGTTGTGGAGAATGCATCAGAGGTGGTTGGGTCCACTTCATGGGGGTTTTGTGGTTCACTTGCATGTGAAGCTGCATGTGCGGCAGGAGAAGGGTCCCGTGTGTATGTTATTGTGGTGGGCTGGAAGCAACTGTTGTGTTGGATGGCATTGAGTGCATGGAGGGTACCGGCGTAGTACTTGAGTCTGGTGTACTGGCGTTAGTGGCCACAAGGGGTCCTGCCGCTGGGCATGGTCGAGGCGCAGATGGCTGCAGACTGGCTTGCTTAAGGTGTGTGTCTGGTGCGCAAGTAGCACAGTCGAGCACAGTTTGGGACATATGGGGATGTGGGAGGGAGGAGCAGCTGGTAGGCGGGAGCAGCAAGTGTGCATGGGGTGGTGGAACAGTGGCACAGAAACCAAAATGGTGTGCAAACAGTGTGTAAAATAGTTGTAATGAGGCCACTAATGGGACACTGATATGGTGGAACTGCACACCTGCCAGTGTGTACTCAGCAGCGGCAGCAGGGGCACACAGGGGGAGCTGGGTGTAGGTTGAGCAACATACCAGGAGCAATCTGTATTATCAAAATGTAACGTAATTAGCATGAAGACACAGGAAATGGTCCACACACAAACAACACAGCTGTGATGGCTATGACATGTGGGATGATGGGAGATGGTAAGAAATCCATGTCCCCAATCCTCAGTAATTGTGGCCTGATACCTGTTGCACACATATAAAGTGCATAAAGCCACTTGGACTTGCTACTGTGCTGGAATGAGTCCCCAATATACACCAACAAAACAGACATCAGGACATGCACTCAAGTTGAATGTTGCAAGTGTGCAAGCACTGTCTGGCCATGTGCCATGTTTTAGACAAACATTTTGAATCCATCAAATGAATCATGCCATGTCATTTTAGGTAGTTAATCAAAAGGAGACTAGCTCGAATAGACAAAGTTAACCAAAAGTTAGTTTATAATTTTTAGTTCAAGGACTCAAGTATGTTTTGTCACGGGTTAGTGGCACCTGGTAGGTGTGCTCATGAAGCCCTCACCCACCAACCTAGTTGGTGGCATGCTTCATCATCGGGCCCACCCAGTGACACCTAGCGTGTCCCGGTTGTGCTTCGACGCCTGATTACAGCGGAGCAGGTATGTCGCTGAGTGTGCGGTGAAGAGTGTAATGAAAAGTGGATTAAAATGACTTGGGGGGGATCCCAGTGCCCGCAGGCAAATTAGACTTTAATACCTGGGTCACCGTCAGCGGACGAACCGGTTCTGCGAAGGAGGCACTACAGGTCCAAAGCAGGCTCTGGCCAGCAATTCGGGTCAACCCTTGCCACTTCTCAGCCATGAAGTAGCACAATTTCAAAACTAGCGTGTTTTGAGAAGGGAATCCCCCTCTCACACATAGGAAAACACTTTAGGGCGTGTATACACATAGTCTGAAGTACACACCCACTAGTTTTAATCACATACACGTATTTTTACCCCTCCTGAAGAAAGCCAGCATACTCATAAGGCACTGGCTGAAACATGTTGACACACCCCAGGATGTGGGAGGTCGTAACTCGCCTCTAACATCCAGCAGCCTTATTTTAACCGCTGACGGTGACCCAGGTATTAAAGTCTAATTTGCCTTCGGGCACTTGGATCCCCCCCAAGCCGTTTGAATCCACTTCTCATAACACTCTTCACCGCACAATCAGCGACATACCTGCTCCGCTGTAATCAGGCGTCGAAGCACACCCGGGACACGCTAGGTGTCACTGGGTGGGCCCGATGATGAAGCATGCCACCAACTAGGTTGGTGGGTGAGGGCTTCATGAGCACACCTACCAGGTGCCACTAACCCGTGACAAAACATACTTGAGTCCTTAAACTAAAAATTAAAAACTAACTTTTGGTTAACTTTGTCTATTCGAGCTAGTCTCCTTTTGATTAACTACATATAAACCCGGGGATATGGACTAGCTATCTGGTCCTCTCTCTCTCTTGATACACGAAGAATGTCATTTTAGGTAACATGAGTGATGATGTGTAGCTTTAACTTTGACATGTTGACACACATCAAACTCAAAAAAGGTAGATGACTGAGAATTGTGCATCTGTACACCATATGTCAGACATAATCATAAACATACATCTATTTTTTATTTCAGAGCATGGTACACATCCTCATGAGCAGGAAGCTATGTTTGAATCAGATGATGACGCCGTGGAAAGTGTACCAAGTGTGGACACAGACGTCATCCAGGACCTCTTACTATCAATACAAACTCCCTCTCCCCGCACCAGAAGGCAAACCAGCACAGTGGGATCTCCGCTTGCCCAACCTGGAAGCACTCCAACGCCACCTCCCACAACATCTCTGCCTCACCACTCGCCAAACACGCTGAATTCCTTTGAACAACGTGTTGTGGATGTACAGGGGCAGTTGGCACAGGAGGTGCATAAAGGCATTGAGAGCATGGCAGGCACCCTAGAGGGAGTGCTCCGTTGCCTAACATCCAATAGTGGCAATGCGGAAACTGGTAGCACCAATGATGCACCACCACGTACTTTGTTTCACGCCATGAATGAGATATCAGAGGTCATGCAGCAGAGGCACAGACAAATGCCTAACACAAGTGGCAGTCTTGAAGTGGCCAACACGCTGAGGGAAATTCAGGACACCCTTAAAGATATGAATGCTAAACAGGATGCCTACCTGACCAAATTGGCTAACTACCAACGTGATGTTACAGCTGTGCTTGAAAATCAACAACTCATGCTCAGTGCATTCATGCGGTACCTGATGGGCATCGAACATGATGCTGGTACAATCCCATCTACATCAGCAGCCCCTGATGTGTCTATTCCTCCCGTGTCAACTTCACCACGGATTACACCTTCAGCTGTGACAACAAACACATCTGATGAAGAAGAGTCTGAAGAATGTCCAGTCCTCCGCAGAACCATGCGTTAGCATTACATATTGTACATGGACAATACATATACACTGGCTGGTGCACATAAAACTGACATTGTACCACAGTAATGATGAACAACAAATTACTGCTAGCCAATGGATGTACAATGATTTATCTGTGGTCTCCCTCCATGAGGTGAACATATGATTTTGACACTCCGTTCTCACACAATAAAAACACTACTCACTCATGCATGTCTCAAATGTCATGTTGATGTATGGACTGTGCATGTACAAACTCAACCCTACTGTATGTGTCCCTTGATCATTATAGTCCTCTCATACCTTGCTAATTGCTAAGTTGTGTCACTTACATCAATGTGCACCCACAACATGCAAAGTCCAACTGGCAAAGTTCATGAAGTGAGTAGTAACGTGTGTACAACAGCATAGCAAATGTGCAACATTACGAATGATGACTTAAGTTCTAATGAGTAACACTACAAGTTTGTACAAGGAGGGGGTGACGGGGAACATCAGATATGCTTGCACGCTAACATGATTGTGGGTCAGTCCAAGGTGTATGTATGTGATGATGAAATATCTGACATACCACATGTATGTATGAAAGCAAAACATCAGCAGGTGGCTGGCATCAAAGGCAAATCCTAAGGTAAGATGAGTAGCACACAATTTAATTAACTTAAGCATGGGAATAGGGACATGCTTCACACCAGTGATTGAAACAACATCATTCAACACTCACATGGTGTCTCATGTATGAATTCCTACAAATAATTCAGTGCTGCTGCAAAGACTGTGGCCCTCATGCCTCATTGCCTTTGATACACACTTGGTACAGTCTCCTACCACTAGATCATCAAAGTGAATGTCAACCTAGATGAACATAAGCAAGGCATACCACACTACACCTTAGCCCAAGTAAGCCACACTACACACCATCCTCTGGTGTCCACATGGCTACATGTTTCACATCACAAACACCGTGATGGACATACTTTAAGAAGCACACACACACCCCTGCCCACAGCACATCTTCAACAGGGCTGCATCCCCCACAGCACACAAACAGTGACAGTACATGGCCTCCACCATTGGAACATGCACCTCCACAGTAATAGCAAATGCTGAGAGCTACATGACATTAGCAGATACACCCCTGATGACCAAACAGATGTCAAAACCCACAGGCACATCTTTCCACACACATATGCAGTCTAAATCATTAACCAGAGGGTCATCATGCACCCAGTGATGTTCATAGGAACATAGAACATCCCCAATCCTCCGCCATGACAAACAACAGCATCAAGAGGTCCCTCCTACATGCCACAACAACATCCACACAATCCTCAAAGTAGGTCACACTGCCACTCCATATACACAATACATTGCATCATTGCAAGAAACAATGTTCCACAACACACTAGCAGTTACACTCCACTATGGCATGAGGCAAGGTAAAACACCACACTGGAATTTCTCCACCCTTGCAGACCGGAGCAGATGATTCAGCCCAATACATTTCACAGCACAACACACAGAGTACTGATGCTGAGTTCCTCAGGGACTGTCCCTCAGTAACTTTGTCTGCTATGTCTACATGGCTCCGCTTGCTGAGGGCATCAGTGAACATGGACTCTGCATAGTACCCTACGCCTAATACACCCAGCTCTGCCTCTCACTCACCAAGGTACCCAACATTACAGGACACGACTAACCACAATGGATGCGAGATGTGCCAACAAGTATGTGCCTCAGCTGGACACATCTCCATTTGTTGTCAAAAAAATTCATCTTAATCCCAAGAACCACTACCACATGGTACTATACCTGGGGGTACCCTGGGCTGGATAAACAGTTCTGCACTCATATGTGCCACACAAACTATACATTGTACAGAACACATCCCTCACGCCGTCAGTACGGATTATAGTAGTATCCTCACCATACTTCTTCACCCTCTGCTAACTCTGCAAGTGCATCACAATTATTGCCAACTGATGCATTGATTGGATCTGCCACACACCCATCATCATCAGCCTGTGCAATGTGAAAGGCCTCAATAACATTATCTAAAATACCCTCAGTACAAAAAAGATGAATGTCCAGACAACCGTAGGTAGACATTCCCTGTGGCTCACATGATAATACCGCTTCCGCCTGCACATACAGGAGCTCTACTGCATCCACACCCATACAGATATACTGACACTCAAGGAGCTCACACACACCTACACAGTCAGCCAGAACCCTGGGCCAGCAAACCTCTACCAATGAATCTGCTTCTAGGCCCACAAGACATACGTCTGCAATACAGACCTATCCATGGTGACATTTCCCTGCATCTACATATCCAGGCTGTAAACCAGCTTTCTTTTCCACTTGCAGGAAAGACGTGGGTCATACTGGCCCTCAGCATTGGGAAACACTGCAAACATTGAGGTACAGTCTCAATACCAGGTGGCCCAATAAATGACGGCCCTTGTGCCATCTGACCCTCACTTGTTGTGACGTTGTGTGATGCCTAACCCTGCCTAACAGTCATCATCCATCACCAAGGCACATAGTCATGGGATAATGCTGCATGCAGCTAATCCAACCCTTGCACGCATTGATCTGCGGTACAGGCACGTGCAATGGGTGTTGCTGGGTGCCTTCCCAGCAACATCCATTGCCTTTTGACACTGCCACTGATGTAATAGGAACATGAAATGTGAGGCACTGTCCAGAAATTACACAGACCCAGTGCAGGCGTGAAGAAGACTCAATGTTGACAAATATGATGAATTCTCCTTGTCTCCCCTTTTTCTCACAATGCAGTAGACATAGTAAGAGGAAGAGGCCGTTGTGATGATTGATTAACTGAGAGGTGTCCGTTCCTGTACAAGTCTGATGTTCACAGCAAGGCAGACACACTTGCCCCATTGTGCAAAGGTGACTGCGCTAGCGATGAACAGGACATTGTGCAACAGTGCTGGTGAGAACAACAGGACTGCGCAGTAACTAGCAGATACGGCACGGTCCTGCACTTCATCCTGCAAAAGGGTAGCACTACAGGAAGGCCTGCTGTGCTCCACTACGGAAAAACGTCATGACAGAGGTCCCAGAATCTTTACACATGATTGTTGATCACATGGGCTCACCTGAGACACATTACCTAAAGTCCCTCAAGGGTGAGTATTGGCCTGTATGAATTTGTGATAGGGTAATGAACATTTGGCTTACAATAGCTAACATGTAACGGTAATCTCAGCTATGAGATCATTGTTGACATTCCTTGGCCAGCAAGGGTAAGGCTCATCCAGAGCTGATTTCTGTACTTCACATGCCTACAAGTACAACTTATTGTAATTGAAACAGATATTTTATTAACAACAATTGTTCAGACTATTTAAATGTTATGCTAAACTACACTACACTATTCAAAAATGTTTATAAAATCCTACACTAATCTAATCTAATGCACTAACATCTACACTTATCTTGTCTAACTGTTCCTATACCTACCTCACACATACTCCACAACACACAGATGACCCCCCACCCCCTATTCAACAATCACACATCAGGCATACACACACTTAATCTAAACACATACTAATTAACCTACCTAACTAAACAATGATATATTTTTTTATAGTATTTTTTTATACATATAAAAATACATTTAACATACACTATACATCAACCCCCACCCACTCCTAATAACTTAACACTTATCCTAACACTATTCCTAAGTACTACAACTATCCTAAATACTATCTAACTATGTAAAAAATGTAAACAATAACAAGGTCCGTAACTTGACATGTGAAATTCCATGTCATGGACAACGACCACAGTTGTTAACTATGTGTTCATTCCTGCTCGTCCATTTGTTCAATGTTGGCCTTCATGTCGGCAACCATGGACAGCAGGGTGGCCAGCTGCAGTTGCATGCCCGCAACCTTCAATGTCAGTTCCTTTTGGCCTTTTTCAAACATTTCCATTTGCCCCTCAATCTTGTTAATTTTGGCCATCAGGAGCACACCGTCGATCTCAGGGGGAGCTGCTGCATGCCCTGTTGCTGTACGTCCAAGTTGCCCTACTGCACCTCCACCTGGACTCGTTGGAAGGGCCTCTGCTGTGGAGGATGGCGATTTTTTAGCAGTGGTTGTCACTAGGGTCATATCTGAGGGATGTCCAGAAGTGGGTTGAGTAGCAGATCCAGAACCAAGACCAGCTGGGGGTGCAACCAAACCTGATGTTGAGGGTGCTGATGTCTGCATGCCTGATGGTCCACTCCCTGTAGGAGATTCAGTGTCCATCTGTGGATGTTGATCTTCACATGATCCTGTTGGTGGTCCGGAGTGCATGTGTGAGGTTTTGGCCTTTTCCTTCCGGCTCCGCGTGTTGGATGGTGGAGTGGGAGTTGGTGATTTCCATGCTCCATCAGCACGTGAGTGCTCATGTCGGCGTCCCATCTGCCTGAATGAACGACCTACATTCCGTATGTGGCAGTATCTCTCTAGACGGATGCGATACTGCCTCTCCTCATCTTGTGACATGTTTTCTGTAATGGAGCAATGACATCCACATCAGTCTGCACTAACACATTTACACCTGTACACATGCACATTCATGCAATCTTCGGTAAATGTGTCAAGGGCCTATAGTTAACAGGGCATCAATTTAAAACCATGGTGGCATCATCATTGATGGTCATACACAGGGATGCTAAGTGATATAGCGTACTACCTTACATGATAAATAATCTACATGACATGTAAGGCCTCAATACATATGAGATGGTGCATTCCAAAGCATTTGTCCTGGCCATGAACCCAATGCTCGCCATTCACATATGCAGGCCCCTTCTCAAAATGATGCCTGTGCATCTGTGTGCAGGCAAGGTTTGTATAGGCTTTGTAATTGTGCTCTTCATACGCAGATACATAGCAAGGTATATGGGCCATCATCCCTGTATGCTGCACAAGCCTACACACATGTAAAATGCACAATGGTAACTAAACATGGCCAAATTAGGATTGTGTTTCAAGGAAAGACACAGGTGTGCATCAATGCATATTTAATACTGATGTCAATAGTCAAATCTGCCGGTAGCCCTTTTAGTTGCATAGGTAACTGCATTATTATAGTGCTAATTGATGATGGACTTGCAGCACTGTTGCATCCCTCTAACAATAGCAAGTACTGACACACGTGGGGCACAAGGAAATCATACTTGTAGGAGGTATGTCTATGTTGTACTAGAATTAGCATGTGTCACGTAGCCATGGTCTACATACACTGACTGTCACGTACCCCAAGTCTCCTTGCTCAGCATGACACTCTTCGACATCTCCATGTGCACACTTGCCACCATTGCATGCACACACCACCACAACATACACACCTATGCCAATGACACCCATCCGGTACGGTCCCTCACCCATGACCCAGCCCCAAACAAAAACTACCTCCATGAAGGAAAGATAGACGCTGCAGAATGGAAAAAGGTCAGTCAGCGGATACTGTAGACACACAATACAGAGGTTTTCATTCTTGGCAAATCAACATCCGCCAGGGACAACGCCTATTGGTCCACAACAATGGTCACTGCAAGAACACCCACGGAGCATACACCCCACTTGGGATACTTCCAGGTCTACTCACTCACAACTAACAAACAAGTGGACGTCATGTCATCCTTATGATTCTACACCCTGCACATGGTCCGATAGATATTCTGGTGGATCACCACCGGAACGTGTGAGACGGTCACCAAGGCCCTCATCAACAGCCAATTGTACAACGGGAAGCCCCTATACACAGGAACCACTGCCAGACTTCACTTACAATTACTACCCATAGTAAATGCATCGGCACAACTCATCCTCGACGGCCCTCACCACAGCTGCAATTCTACAGGCCATATTGACCAACACTGGGTCACCTTCAACACAAGGATCACGTTATGCCTCCTCACCCACACACACACACAGACACATGACATGGGCCCAGAATGACTCCTCAACCGCCTCTCGTTCTCACATCCTACCCGCCAACTCCGCTCCACCAGCCTCCCACTGGCCACCATCCCAAGGATTGACTCATCCACCACTGGACGTAGATCTTCCTCATACCTGGCCACCAAGACATGAAAGTCCCTTGGCGCACAACTACGACTGACCAGGAACATCTTACCTTCATTTAAGAACTTAAGAGCTGCCCATTTCCTCAGTAGCAGCACCCCCCCTCCCTTCAGTGCCTTCAGACCCTCACACCTGAGTATGGTGCTCTATGGAGGTATAGATGTATAGTTTGATTGTGGTCTAATTTTATGTGATAGATACTTACAGCAGCACAAGATTTGTTACTGTGTCCCTTGCACACTGTAACACCTCATACATGTGACCCTTATCATTGAGTAAATGGATTTCCACATGGTGCCATTGAGTCCTTCACACTTCCATGCACATGTGATGTGTAAACATGCTGCATGCAAGAATGATGATTTTGCCACTGTCTGCATAGTTGGCATGCATGAGGAGACATTTTAAGCATACAGACAAACATAGTAAGGATTGCACACTCACCAATGGCCTTAGGATCCTTGAAGGACTCCACCTCACCCCTTGTGTATGGTGGTGGACCACCTACAAGGGAAAGACAATAGAGCAGATTCTCAGCGTATGTTGCATATTTCAACACAGTACAGAGATTACATGAGAGTCAGTGGTATCTTCAACATTGGCTTACGATGCATCCCATGAGGCAACCTGATTCATACAACAGTCTCTGGCTAAGTGCTTCACATGTGAAGCACACTCTTACACTGCATGTATGACACACATGTGATCCCTTGTTTGTGGTGTCACATTGAGATGGCATTTGCCAAATACTTGCACACTTGTCCCATATCGATAATATGTTAGCATTGTGTAGATGTATGTGATTGTGTTTTCATGGGGGACTTCATTTATAATGCAGCACACCATGGTGAACAAACGGCACAGATGCGCGAGGCATCTGTGTGGGAAATGTGGGCCATTGCTGGAGTTGCGTCGCAAGCGCAACGCAGCTCCAGCAAGGCTCGGGGATGCACCATCTGCACAATGCTGCGTCAATACCTACGCCTGCTTCAATCAGGCGCAGGGTTTTACGCAGCATTGCCCAGAAAGTGACTGAGTGAAATTTCATAGATATCACTCAGCCACTTTCATGAGGGGTTCCTGCGCAGGAAGCCCCCCCCCCCCTGCGCAGGAACGCCTTCTTATGGGGCAGTGCTTTACAAAGTTGTGAATAGGGCGCTTTATTTGCGCGGCAGTTGGGCAAATAAAGTGACGCAATTGCGGTGCAAAGAGGCACAAAAATGCCTCATAAATCTGGCTTTATGTATGTTGCATTTTTGTGTAGCAAATAATGTTTGATATTTAGCAAATTAACACCAACCAGTAGTTGATGGTAAGGTGCTTATTTGTCTAAACATGCACAATTTAGCTTTTTGGAAGGTGGCAGGTGATGCACACACATGGCCATAGGGCATGTATGTGCACCATATGCACACACATATACATTTGAGAGCTGCAGCAGTGTGTCTTTGAGACACCCCTGCACCCTTGTAATAATTCACTTATGTCGATTAGCAAATAGCTGATTTGCAATAATTGTATTAATGTAAACATTTTACTATGGCCCTCCTGGGCTATGGCAATGCATATTGAATTATCCCTTAATTGCTAAGGCTAAACATGCTAAGTTGCACATACGAAAGATTAATGGATTCCTAAAATAATAGTGATTTTTCTTAATACATACCATTTGTCAAATCATAAATATGGATTCCTTGCGAAACTCAAGTTTAGATTACCAAAAGGGTTTGTTGATAGATATGGCCCTATATCTGATGTCACAGCGTTGCAATGGGATCATCAGTGACACCCCTGTAGTTTCACAATTGAATAGCTTAACCTTACAATACAGCTGTAAATACATTAAATAAATGTAATTTGACTTACCAATTGTTCCCTCGACCTCGATTCCAAGGTGGTCCAGGAGATCCTGCTCACGGTTGATGACATCAGCCCACCGATGCTTGTACTGTCGGAGGGTCCGGTCCACTCCAAATATTCGCAACATCTGGTACCGGACCCTCTCCCACCTCTGCTTCCTTTCTTGTGTTGGGTAACCCAGCAGTACCCTGCCTCCACTCCCAATCATGTTTGGGAGGTAGTGGACAATCAGCCACAGTAGCCCCCCATACTCCTGCTCAGTGAGGTTCCTAGACCTGGGTGACATTGTGACAAAGCACAAGCCACGCTGTGTGAATGCTACAAAAAAATAGTGGCTTTCACAGGAATACCCCTAATAGTTAAAATCCACTAAACAGAACACTATTCCCCCTATTACTCACTTTGAAAACCCCTTAAAACAACACAAATCCCCCTATTAATGAATAATAAAACCCCTAAACAGACAGACACCCCTTTACACACAACACACAGGTAGACAATACTGAACACTACAGAGACAATTTGGACACAGTTAGCAAGACACACACTGTAAAACAACTGCAGGACAGGACAAAACTCTCAAGCACTTTGCAAACACACTCCTACACCTCTCTGAGACTACAAAGGAGTGAAAGAGAAAGCGAAAGTATTGTATAACTTCCTGTTTTTGGGCAGGGCAGGCTGGTTACATCATTTCCTGTTGCGATGCGACTCGTTTCCGTCGATGCGTCATTATTGGCATGCGAATAAAACGTAATTATGTCGCATCGTTGACTTGAAGCATGGTACAGTTAAAATATTTCCCCTTACGGTGCGAGCAGTTCTGGTGGAAGCGTCATTATTGTCATGCGACACAACCTTTATTATGTCGCATCATTGATTAGATGCATGGCTGACAGATGACATATGACCCTTACGGTGCGAGCAGTTCTGGTGGAAGCGTTTTTATTGTCATGCGACACCACCTTTATTATGTCGCATCATTGATTAGATGCATGGCTGACTGATGACATATGACCCTTACAGTGCGAGCAGTTCTGGTGGAAGCGTCATTATTGTCATGCGACTCCACCTTTATTATGTCGCATCATTGATTAGATGCATGGCTGACTGATGACATATTTTCCCCTCAAGGTGCGAGCAGTTCTGGTGGAAGCGTCATTATTGTCATGCGACACCACCTTTATTATGTCGCATCATTGATTAGATGCATGGCTGACTGATGACATATTTTCCCCTCAAGGTGCGAGCAGTTCTGGTGGAAGCATCATTATTGTCATGCGACACCACCTTTATTATGTCGCATCATTGATTAGATGCATGGCTGACTGATGACATATTTTCCCCTCAAGGTGCGAGCAGTTCTGGTGGAAGCGTCATTATTGTCATGCGACACCACCTTTATTATGTCGCATCATTGATTAGATGCATGGCTGACAGATGACATATGACCCTTACGGTGCGAGCAGTTCTGGTGGAAGCGTTTTTATTGTCATGCGACACAACCTTTATTATGTCGCATCATTGATTAGATGCATGGCTGACTGATGACATATGACCCTTACAGTGCGAGCAGTTCTGGTGGAAGCGTCATTATTGTCATGCGACACCACCTTTATTATGTCGCATCATTGATTAGATGCATGGCTGACTGATGACATATTTTCCCCTCAAGGTGCGAGCAGTTCTGGTGGAAGCGTCATTATTGTCATGCGACACAACCTTTATTATGTCGCATCATTGATTAGATGCATGGCTGACAGATGACATATGACCCTTACGGTGCGAGCAGTTCTGGTGGAAGCGTTTTTATTGTCATGCGACACCACCTTTATTATGTCGCATCATTGATTAGATGCATGGCTGACTGATGACATATGACCCTTACGGTGCGAGCAGTTCTGGTGGAAGCGTCATTATTGTCATGCGACTCCACCTTTATTATGTCGCATCATTGATTAGATGCATGGCTGACTGATGACATATTTTCCCCTCAAGGTGCGAGCAGTTCTGGTGGAAGCGTCATTATTGTCATGCGACACCACCTTTATTATGTCGCATCATTGATTAGATGCATGGCTGACTGATGACATATTTTCCCCTCAAGGTGCGAGCAGTTCTGGTGGAAGCGTCATTATTGTCATGCGACACCACCTTTATTATGTCGCATCATTGATTAGATGCATGGCTGACTGATGACATATTTTCCCCTCAAGGTGCGAGCAGTTCTGGTGGAAGCGTCATTATTGTCATGCGACACCACCTTTATTATGTCGCATCATTGATTAGATGCATGGCTGACAGATGACATATGACCCTTACGGTGCGAGCAGTTCTGGTGGAAGCGTTTTTATTGTCATGCGACACAACCTTTATTATGTCGCATCATTGATTAGATGCATGGCTGACTGATGACATATGACCCTTACAGTGCGAGCAGTTCTGGTGGAAGCGTCATTATTGTCATGCGACACCACCTTTATTATGTCGCATCATTGATTAGATGCATGGCTGACTGATGACATATTTTACTCCCAAGGTGCGACCAGTGTTAGTAGATGTGACTTTATTGGCATGCGTCACAATCTTCATTATTGGCACATTGCAGTTATTATCTGACAATGTAGTTGCATATCATAAGTGGTGTATGTTTTGACGCTGGCCAAAATATGCGTGTTTACGCTTAGCGTGAAAGTGTCTGAACAGGAACACAAAATGTTTGTGTGTAAATGTTTTATGTTTCTAAATTCGGCTGAGTCAGACTATGACATGTGCTGACCAAAGTCACTTTTGGTCCTTGTGTAATGTGACTTTTGTGCGTGGAGTCCGGAATGCATGGGTCAGATAGTGACGTACGCAGACCCAACGTCACAGTTGTGTGTAGAGTCATGAATGCATGGATGAGATTGTGAAGTATGATACACCTACTTCATTTATATGCCTGCCACATTAGTTCTATAATGCAAACCTTTGTGAGCACTGAGGTGTACTTTTTCATGGATGGTCATATTTAGCCTCACATCCACTGTGTGACATATTAATGAATGTAATGTTTGTCCTATTATTGAATTACCGCCAACATGACTTAGCAACATACAAGAAATGTTTCTTATTTTTACCTGCTGTGTGATTTCATAATGTGGACTCATCTTCACCTGTGGTTTTATCATTTTCTGCACCACTAAATGGGGATGCCCCATCTCGCTGCTCCCATTTCCAGCAAAAGTCATCGAGAAGACCGTCAACAAGCAACTGGCCGCCTTCCTCAAGATGAACGGATCCCTCGACCTCTCGCAGTCTGGCCCAACCACAGCACCAAGAGGGCCCTGATCGCAGCCACCGATGACATCCCAGCCCTGCTAGACAGTGGAGAAACAACGGCCCTCATCCTCCTAGACCTCTCCGTGGCCTGTCTGCCACCGTACCCTAGCGCAGCGCCTCAGCAACGTTGGACTCCAGGAGAAGGCACTGGAATGGATCACCTCGTTCCTCACCCGAAGGACACAGAGAGTCCGCCTCCCCCCGTTCAGATCAGTAGCCACCACAGTCATCTGCGGCGTTCCTCAATGCTCCTCGCTCAGCCCAACCCTCTTCAACGTCTACATGAACCCCCTCGCTGCCATCGCACGCCAACACAACCTCTAGATCATCTCCTACACCGACGACACACAGCTTATCCTCTCCCTTACCAACGACCCCGCCACCGCCAGAGCCAACCTACACGAAGGGATGACAGACGTAGCCATGTGGATGAAGAACAGCCGCCTGAAATTGAACTTGGACAAGACAGAAGTCCTCATCCTGGGATCCTCACCCTCCGCCTGGGACGACTCGTGGTGGCCCCCCACCCTGGCCAGCGCACCCAAAACGACAGACCACGCACGCAACCTGCCCTTCATCCTGGACTCCTCCCTCTCCATGACCAGACAAGTCAACGCTATCTCCTCGTCGTGCTTCAACATCCTGCGCGTGCTACGTGTGATCTTCCAGTGGATCCCCACCCAGACCAGAATGACTGTTACCCAGGCCCTCGTCACCAGCCGACTGGACTATAGCAACTCCCTCTACGCAGGTAGCACTGCCAGACTCCACTACACACTCCAGCGGATTCAGAACGCCTCAGCACGACTCATCTTGGACATTCCCCATCGCTGCCACATCTCCGGAAACCTGAGAGATCTGCACTGGCTCCCGGTCAAGAAGAGATTCACCTTCCGTCTCCTCACCCACGCACACAAAGCCCGACACAACCAAGGCCCAGGATACCTCAACATCCGCCTCAAAATCTACGCTCACACACGCCAGCTTCAATCGACCGGCCACGCCCTCGCCAGCGTCCCCCGCATCCGAAGAGCCCCCACAGGAGGAAGGTCCTTCTCCTACCTGTCCACCAAGACTTGGAACTCCCTCTGACCCACCTCCGCCTGACCCAGGACCACCTTGTCTCAGGAAGTGGCTGAAGACCTGGCTGTTCGAGCAGTGGCGGAACCCCCCTCCCCTAGCGCCTTGCGACACTCCGGTTGAGTAGTGCGCTATATAATAGCTTTGATTGATTGATTGATTGTGTACTCCACATATGAGATTGTCATGCAACTTGCAGTGTAAATTTTAGAAAAATAATCATACACAAGGGAGTAAAGGTTGTATGATGTATTTTTATTAGTCCTTACAAAAATCAAAATGCATGCTGAGGATGTTATTTTTCACATTGTTAAAAGAAATTATGCACTATGTCAGCACGTCTGCAGATGCCTGCTGCTGTGCTTTGGTTTACAGGAGCATGGCCGTCATCCTGGTCATCCTCCGGCATTTGTGGATTTAAATCAGGTCCCTCATCCCAGGGGACTTTTGTGAGCACACATATGTTGTGCAGTATTGCACAAGCCAAAATTAATTTGCACACTGTCTCTGGTGAATACAGCATACGACCACCAGACTTGTCCAGGCGCCGAAACCTGGCCTTGAGCAGACCAAATGTTCTTTCGACAATGTTCCTGGTCCTGCAATGTGCTTGGTTGTACGCTACTTCCTGTGGCGACTGTGGGTTTCCATAAGGTGTCATCACCCATGGCTGGATGCCATATCCCTGGTCAGCTGTAATGGAATAAATGAGAAGGTACAATGAAATGCTTGTAATGGTTCTGGTCGAGTACAGGCAATATGTTGTGTGTAATATTTCTTTTGACACTGTCCATTGGGCATGGGTGTTGCAGAGAACACACCCAGTGACTCACATGCAAGACACCTTTGGCACATAGTTATGCAGGGAAATGGACACAGATTTGGACGGACATGCATTGACTCCCTATATGCCTCTACATGACCTTGGCCCTCATTTTTGAAGGACTTGCGCCACTGGTGCATGACTTTAATTTTTTTTTAAAGTTAGGCACCAGCAGCGCATGACCTTAATTAATTATGCCCCTTCTATTGATGTATATGTATATGCTAGTGCAACATTATTCCATCCATGTCCTCATTGAAGCAATATTAACAGTATGGTAGCATGGATGGTGCATTGTATCATACTCTTTTGCTTACCTACAAGTAGGCCATTGCCATACTGGCCATTCTTGAAGCGGTCATTTATGATGCAGTTCCGGAATATGAAGGCATCATGTACACTGCCAGGGTATTTTGCCAGCACATTGGTAAATAGTCCACGGTGATCCACAATGGCCTGTACATTGATTGAATATGTATGTTTGCGATTTATGTACAAATGTGCTGTTGCTGCCGGAGGTACTAATTGCACATGTGTACAGTCAATGGCACCCAGCACATGGGGTAAGCCTGCTATGTCATAGAATCCTTGCTTGATCTCCATCTGCTGTTGTGGATTGTTGGGGAAACAGAGGTAGCGGGGTGTCAGTTGGATGATGGCATCCAGGACAGTTGGTAGGAATGATGAGAAAGCTGGCTGGGATATTCCTGCCACTTTGGCAACTGTTGTCTGGAAGGAGCCCGACGCTAGCATATGCAACACAGCCAGGAGCTTTGCCTGTGGCGGTATGTTGGTAGGCCTGTTGGTTCCTACCTCTAGCCTTGGTCCAATGAGTCGCAGTAGATGTAGTATGGTCTGCTTCTTGAGGCGAAATAGACTTATGACCTCCTCATTCCTGAGGCCTCTCAGGACACTCCTTTGACGGAATAACCGCTCCTTTCTGCGGCGTTGCCTGGGGGGGGGGGGGATTTGTGGGGCGGGGGGTTGTGGTTGGATTCCTTGTGCTAGTTGTCTCCGTCTGGCAGCTACTCGCAGCATTACCACCTCCATGGTGTGGGGATTGTTGCAGCAATGTCCACTGTGGCCTCTCCTCTTGCTGTGTGCCGAT
This sequence comes from Lissotriton helveticus, assembly GCF_964261635.1. Taxonomy (NCBI): domain Eukaryota; kingdom Metazoa; phylum Chordata; class Amphibia; order Caudata; family Salamandridae; genus Lissotriton; species Lissotriton helveticus. Next base: position 195,058,034 of record NC_136067.1, read on the forward strand.
GCGTCATTTCCTGCGCGTCCGTTTTGCAGGCGCACCAATTCTGACGTAACCGCAACGATGCGCATTTTCCGCAACAGATGCGACAAAAGTGGATAGAGTCATTAATATGGATGCGTCACTTTTGCGCATGTTTCTCCGTCGTAACGCCCACCATGCATACATTAATACTTACGTGTCGCAGGGCATTTCCACGCAGTGGATATCCGTGCGCAGTGGGCCGAAAGTGGCGCATCGTCGGAGATGCGCCACCTCATAAATATGGCGCATGCGTTGCGCCGACGATGCGCCATTATTTTTGACGCACCGGCGGCGCAAGCTCTTCATAAATGAGGGCCCTCTGGTTTTTATTTGAATTCTGAGACTTGTAGTCCTGTTTTATAATGGAGTAAGCAAGACTACAAGTCCCAGAATTCAAATAAAAAAACCAGCCTTGAGCACCCATCACACATGGACCAGAAAAATAACTTGGCATGCTCAATCTATGTTGCTGACTTGCCCTCTGCTGATTTAGGTTTGATTTAAGGGTCATAGTGCTTGAAACTGTGTTTTTTTGTTTTATGTAGCGCAAGCTCAGTGTTGGAGCCCTTTGCATGAGCACCACTGGTTTATCTTTACCTTATCATTATCTTACAGAGGCCACATTTAATTTTTACCCACAGCAAGATTAGGGGCCCCGTGCATCAAACCAAAAACCAGTTGCAAACGGGCAGATTCGCAGAATCTGCCCCTTTGCGGCCGGTATTTTTGCATTTGGTCAGGGCCGGCTCTAGGCTCACAGAGGCCCTGAGCAGGGAGTGTAGGTAGGGGGCCCGAGGCCACCAAATCCCTGCCAGGGGCCGCCACGCAAATATGTATCTAAGGATATATATTGGCGTGGCGGCCCCTGGGGTTTGGCGGCCCTGTGCAGGTGCACAGCTTGCACATGCCTTAGGCCGGCCCTGATTTGGGATGCATCAACCCAAATGCAAAAAACACAACTTAAATTGCGATTTCTTAAATTGCACTTTCATTTAAGGAATGGCAAATTGCGAGTCCGTGAATGCAATGCATTAAGCAAAAAATTATTGTGATTTCGCTATTAGGAATCGCAAATTACCCTCAAACAAAAGTTGATGGTATTTTGCAATTCCATTTTTCAAAGTCACATTTCACACACACACATGCCCTTGGGGCTAGCTGTGCCCAACATATGGAAATAGAGGAATTTCAGGGGTGCAACAGGGTATCCTTTTTGAACCCTTGAACCCTTGAAATTGCATGCGCAATTTGAGAGTACCTATGGAGTACTGTCAAATTATGCATGCATTTCCCATTGATTCCTATGGGCCGCTTGGCACATAGGAATGAATGGGAATCAATTCCTTAATTGCAACTCGCAATTTGCGACTCGCAGTTAAGGAATTTTAAGGAACCACATTTTTTTGTGCGAATCCTACATGCATTGCATTTTGTGATTTCTAAAGAGCGAATTGATAAAATTCGCTATTTAGAAATCTCAAAATGCGGGCTTAATGCATGTGCCCCTAAGTGATTTGCCCAGAATCACAGAATGTGGAGGCGACTCCGACACTAGAATTCTAACAATTGCTACTGACAGGAACTGTGCTTTGGACAGAGTGAGAAAGAAATTAGGTTATCTAAAGAGTGTGTGCATTAGACAAATTTACATTAGGTGTATGGGGGCTTTGGAGGCACCCGTCACAAATCATACTTTGCTAAGGTGCTAATAAAAGGGATGCAGAGGTTTTAAACAGACCTGCTCTGCTGCCCTATGTGCACCATTCATATTTAAGGAACTATTAGGCATTAGTAGCCTGTATGGATTAGGCTTGGATTACATTTATGTGACACCATAGTTGTGGCAATTCTTAGTCAGTTATCACTACAGATCGCTCACCTATGCCACTTTTTTCTTGTCAACTGTGCCAACTATCACTATGCTGGTGAACCTTTCATCGCTCTTGTGCTCTAAAGTCCAAGCGGCAATCCAAGGGCAATATAACCAGACCGGGAGATGCAGGGGATGTAAGCAGAGGGAGAGAGACAATTACAGGAGCTTCTGCAGACTGTGCCATGGACAAACAAAGATACACACAGCAAAGGACTGGAAGTTCCTTTCAGTAAAGTAAACAAGTAAGACAGTTTCCGCACAGCGCAATGATTTTCAACGCGATCCTTATTTCAGCTCCTTATCAAGCATGCCTCGTGGGCAGCCCTTGGGTGCAAATTGCATGACTAATGCATTTTAGTGCGGTGATAAATAAGGACACCAGCACAAAAATGCGTTAGACTAACGCCTGATGTGTGCTGCTTGGCAGGGCCGCTGGACAATGGATCTGATTTATTTACTACAGTTGTGCATGGTTCCCGTAGCCTAGACCAATCAACATTAAACAAAGAGAAACATTTGCAACTAAATACATTAACAAAACTACAACGTAGAGGTGTCACAGACACCACCTGCATATTGAAGAAAGAGGTTACATTGTGTGTGATAGATAGTTTTAAACTTGAATGTATATAATTTTATTCAGAGCAGCTTGTGAGGGTCACTGTCCTTTCCTGTCGAACACAAGCACATTTTATTATAGTGCGACATGAAAATACAAGTCTATTCATTTGGTATAATAAAACCTCATGGACAAAATGTAGTCTGAGGCCTAAATTCCCTAAGGTAGCCAGAGTTCAGGTTTCCACTTAAGCAAGTCTTCACTGCTGCATTTGATATGATACATTGTACAATACCCGGGCTAAAGCTTGCTGAATTGGGAAATGCTTACTTCCTCCTAAAGCTATCCAAATGCTACACTGAAAAACATGCGTTTGTGTCAAGGTCGGCGTTGATTACAGTCACTAAGAGGATCCCAACCATGCCCTACACAGGGGCGCAATACTAGTCCCTTTATTGCCCATTTTATACACTGTCTGGATTTGAATCGTCAGGGCTTAAAACATGTCCTACCAAAAATAGGCTATCAGCACGTCCCTTTCCAACTGTATGCGGATGGTATAATTATTTTAGATCAAATTCTGGTTGGACTACAAAGATCATTGGGGCATATTATCAAGAGCAGCGTTAAAAATGATCTCCGGTTTAGCGGCAGAAAACTGTGGTGTGAACATGGGCTTCTATTGGAATTCTCCAGGGCATAATATCAAGCCCATTATCGCTGCTTTAGTTATGTTGTAAGATGGACAGATCCTGCCCATTATATGTATTGCAGAAGACACAATGCTGCTCAGTGAATGAATCCTGGATGTTAGTGTGGTCATGCCATTGTCGACCACTGCCAAAACCTCCTCTAGGTTAATTCTGACAATTTCATGTAATCTCTTCACAGATTCCTGATGATATATTTTCCATACTTAGTTGTAAATAGTGTATAAGAAGAGTTTGCAACGTGGTTTTCGGGGACCTAGCAAAAAAAATCCCTTAGATCAATGTCATCTGAAAGTAATGATAAGTGTTGTTTTACCTGGGACAGTGTTGAGGTTCTCAGCCACTTAAGGCATAACTTCCCAATACTGTAGGATGTAACCATCCCAGGATGTTCTTGTTGTACATAGCTTTGGTCAGGTCTATGGATACTATACCCTTCAGTGGTACCCTTTATTCTTGATTGACACTTATTTGTGTCAAAAGGCCAAACCAACCATTACTTCCATCTGGGGTTTGATGAATTGTATGAACGCCCAGGTATAATGTCATCTAGCGTATCCTCATTATGTTGTGTACAATTTTGTCATCCCTCAAAGTGTGAAAGCAAGGGACTCCAAGATGTGTTCAAGTCCTTTATCTTGGCTAGCCCAAGACAGGTAGTCTGTTGCACTGTGTGGTTCAGGAAGATAATCTGCTGCGGTATTAGACATGCTATAAATAATGCCTCAGTTCGCTGAGCATGCCAATCCTTAGTCCTCCAGACAGATTTTGCATCTACAATGTCCCTCCTACAGTTGAAACCTTGTAAAGGCAGCTGGGAAAGAAAGTATATATGTTTCTTATTAGTGAGTATATTTTTCTTTGCAGATGTAGATGCAACCTTATGATAATATGAGGTAGGATCTGAACTGTTAAATTCTGAAAAATAAGAACATTTTTGTGCAAATGCTTGTGAACTACCTTTTGGTGGTGACAGGCAATGTTCCCATTTACGGTATGTAAAAACATTACTTGGGAAATTATGACCATAATGTAGGTAAGAATACCTGGTATCAAAATTAGATGTATTTTCATACAATTCTTTTTAGAGAACGCAGCAGATTGTTCTAAATCAGACATCATGCTATTCACAGTTTCAAAGTCCCAAATATCAGAGAATGTACTGGAAGTGATGATATAAGATGGTGATGGAGTGAGCAGTCGCACTGGTCTCGCTATGGGAGCTGAAAAATAGCAGTGTACCGGCTGGCATTTGCGTTGATTAAAACAGGGATGAAACAGGGATGAAATGACGAAATGATGGAAAAAATAACAGACAGCAGCAGCAGTGCCCCAGTACCCCTCACAGACCCACCGGTTCCGGCGATCTGAGTTTAGAGATCTGAGACATGAGACCCGAGATCTTCGATGCGATGCAGTTTTACCTTTGAGGCCATTGTGGATAAGGAGCCGCGGGAGTCACCTTCACAGCTCTGGGAACGGAGCAGAGGTTTTTTTTTGCGAGGGCAGCCCCGGCAGATAAGGAGCTGGAGGTGTCTACACGGAGCCACAGAGTCACGGAGTCAGCCACAGGATTCTGCACGGCATCATCACAGCTTTGAGAACGGAACAGAGCAGAGCAAAGGGGCCCCTGGCGGATAAGGAGCCGTTTGGAATCGCTACAGCTTTGAGCTCAGTTCAAAAGAGTGGCAAGACCGGGATAGCCCACCCGGCCTGGTAGAGTCGGGCTGAGGAACAAATATATAATATAACGGAGAAAACGAAAAGCAAGGGAATTGCCTTTCAGAGCGTTTTCAGAGCCCTGGGCCGGCGTCACGATAGTACAGGGCGCATCAACGCTACAGCCACTGCCACATCATGTGAGTAGATTTCACCCCCCAGATATAGCCTTCATAGCTGTATTTACCTTCAGTGGTGTTGCTGTTTGGCATGGGGGGGCACTCGAACTGCATTTGGCTTCTTGGTTTCTGCTTGTCTGCTTTTCTGTCTGCCTACCTGCTTCCAGCATGCTACATGATGCTACCTGCTGCTACCTGCTGCGGCCTGCCTGACTGACTAACTTGTGGGGCTTCATCAGAACACCTTCTCACTGGGAGTAAAAGAGGGAGATTGCCACGCCCCTGATTTTCAGGCCACAGGGAGTGTCAACCAATTTTTTATTCTTTCTCTTAAGGGATCTGGCGCCAGGGAGCGTCAACAAAATCTTTTTTTTTGTATAAAGGATTCTGCAGGCTTATGCCATATGCCACATGTCACTGCTGCTTGTACAAGACGGGAAGTGGAAGTCAAGTACCTTGGGAGCTCCTATTATTTATTATCTGAGTGCGGTACAGCCTATTCACTTTAGGAAGCCGGCGGGTGAGGATGAGCATAAGGAGAGTCTTCCTAGAAATCTGTATAAAGAGAAACAAAAACTTTGGCAAAGATTGCGGCAAAGGTTAAGGTAATCAGGTTGGAGGGCTAAAAGAAAAACAACCAATATTACAGTTAAACTTATTTTCAAGGCGCTCCAAGAAGGGGACAGTAATTTGGGGGTTTGCAACTCTAATGAGCCTGAACGTGAGAAATCTTCTGTAGAGTTAATATCATCAGAAGCCCAAATCCGAACCCAAGCACGAGTACAAGTGCGAACCCAGACGGCACAGAAAATTGCACAGAAAATTGAACAGAAAATGTCTCAAGAGCCTCAAGAGCCTTATGGGTTTCCGGGCAAGCCAGCGAGTAACCGAGAGAAACTTGATGTGCTTTCCGAAGCAAATGAAGCAGCAACAATAATCGCTAAAAATACATTAACAACATCAGCAACATCAGCAACTCTGGATTATGAGAGCGGCTTAAAAGAGACAATGTGTAGCCAACAAAAAAACAATAGCTCCATCAGAAGGCCAGAAACCAGAGGATTGAAGGCTCAGGAGGGAAAAAATGAAAAAGAAGGCAATGAAGATAAAGATAATGCTAATAGTAAATTAAAACATAAAAATATCACTGAGAAAATTAAAAGCAAAAGCAAAAATCCTACTAAAACTGCTGAAAAAGAGAAAGAGAAAGAAAGCGAGAGGGGTAAACATAGGAAGCAAGAACAGATAAACAAGCCTTACCTGGAAGACAAATCTGATGATCAAGTTGATGAGAAGGCAGAACTTATGGCAAAAAAGGCCAAGAGGTTACAAGCCATCAAAAATCTGAAGGCCGCAGCAAAATTAACAGGAATACCTGACGAAACCCAACCAAGGATTTCTAACATATTTGCTCCAGTTTCAAAGGATGCTCTGAACGAAGATATTAAAATCGACAATTGTAATAGCAATAATACTCCAAATGAGAAGCAATCTGATGCAATGCCAGCTGCGATCAAGAACTGCCTCAGAGTCGATTTAAATGTAAATGGAGCTAAAATATGTGCGTCAATAGAAAGGATCAATCAAGATTTGGATATGAATCATACTTCCGCTATTGGACAAACCACTGTTGTAGGGGAAATGCTACAAACAGAGAGTGAAGAAGTATCAGAGGAATCTAACTCCGAACTTTATGAAACTGGATTATCCATCTCTAGGGAAATGGTAGAGACAAACGCAATCAGTGAGGACGAAAAATCACCTAGGGCTAACATGGAATTGTCAGAGCAGGTATACCAGAGAGGTATAACAGACGAATCTGGCAGAGACACGATACCTAAAAAGAAAGTGGAAAAAAAGAAATCAAAACATAAGAGACTCCACAAACCAATGGATGATGAAACAACGGACCAGGGGAGCAATCCAGACAAAATAAAGAAAAAAATCTAGACATTTTTGGAAAAGTTTAACCCTTTCATCCATAGGATATACAGAACCAAAACACTCGAACAGTGAGGCAGGTGAAAGGGGCAGAGAAAGACTACATATTGATACAGGGAATCCAGGATCAGCTGTAGAACCGTCGCTGGGTGCGGTCTTGAAGAGCATCAAGGATTTTCATTCAGACGTCAAAATGGATAGTCAAAGGAATCACGATGCTATTCAAAAAATCCGAGGCGCTATCCAAAAGGTTAACAATACCTGTACTGAGATAATGGATAGAATGGCTTCGGTGGAAAATCGCACTGAAAACTTGGAAGCAGATGTTATTAAACTCCAAAGCAGAGACAAGACCCAAGCTGGTGTTATTGAAGATCTAATGACAAAGGTGGAGAATCTTGAGAATAGAGGTAGAAGAAATAACCTCCGCTTCTTGGGAATTCCAGAAGGTGCAGAGGGAAGCGATCCAAAGGGATATATTATCAACCTTTTAAAGACTGCCCTACCGGAACTTCAAACATGGGAACTGGAACGTGAAGTTCAAAGAGCTCATCGCTTTCCACTGACACTATCTAAGCGGTCTCAAAAAGGGAACCAGTACCCAAGAGCTGTTCTGTTCTGCTTTGGAAACTTTCTTTTACGTGAGGCGATCTATGACTTGGACAGACCGACGAGTAAAAAAGAATCTGAAGGAAACAAGTTTTTTGTTCGCCCGGATTTTGCCCACGCAACGGTGGCACGCCGCTGGAGGATGCGGCAACTCTTCTCCCCGTTTGAAAAGACTGGAGCAACTGTCTACTTTCTTAACCCAGCATGGTTAAGAGTAATCTATAAAGGAATATCTAAGAACTTTACAAGTGAGATCCAAGCGGAGGCTTACCTACATGAACTTTTGGAATCAAGAAAAATGGGGGAAGCATCTGGGGGAGCTGAAAAAACACAATAGGTCAAAAAATAAAATTAAGGCAAAACTGAAACTCAATGAGGAAACTTATAAAAAAAAATAAAAAAAAAATATATAAAATAAAAGAAAAACACAAATCAAAAAAAAAAGAGGAAGTGGCGGTCAATAGGATAAGTAGACTACTATGGAAAGAAGTATTTCTGTAGGGAGGTATAGCACTAGAGTCAGATCATTGGAAATTTCAGTCGGGGAAAAGGGGGGTAGGGGTTCGAGGGGAAAAAAGGGGGAAGGAAAAAAAAAATGCCAGCCGGTTTATTATGTATCTACAGTCTTTTTTTATTTTTTTTTCAGGCGACCTTGCGACGGTGATGCTCGGATCACTCGGTCGCCCACACCTGGGGGCCTCATGTCCCAGGATGCCTCAGGAAATGGCGGGGGTGGGGGGGCGGGCTCTTAGGGACAGAGGGGGGGGATATACAGGCGTGTCAATAGGGTAAAAGACATAGTTTGAACAATTAATATAGCAGGTCCAGAAGACAAGATAGATCCAATAGGCACTAATGGCTAAATTAAAAATGTTGTCTATTAATATATGTGGGCTGAATGATACAAACAAAAGGCAGAGAATTGCTCTAGGTTTTCAATCAATCGGTGCAGACATAGTCTGTCTGCAAGAAACTCATGTTGAGAGGTCGCAGGCACATCTGCTAAAAACACTAGGATATAGAGTCATTACTGCTACAACTCAGCCCAATAAAACTAAAGGGGTAGCTATTATGGCACGGGGTGGCGAGATACAGTTCGTAAAATCAGCTGCAGATAAATTTGGCCGATGGGCCATTACAGAATGCAAGTATGGAAAAGGGAATAAACTTACGATCTGCTCTATATATGGCTGTGTCACTGATAATCCAGAACTATTAAATTTTTTATCAAATGAATTAGTGCACTGGCCGGCGCCACTGATTGTTTGTGGAGCTATAAACTTAAATCTCCCATCGATGTGGTCCTCTGCTCCAAACCTTATCTATCATGGTAGAAAACCTAAAACATTTAATGTTCTTAACGATTTCTGTAGTACCCACGCGATCTCCGATTGTTGGGAGATGACATTTTTTTCACACCCTTATCTTACATTTTCCAGACTTGATTATTTTTTTGTGTCTAATTTCATATTACCTTTTTGTTCAGTTGCTCGCTTACCAAGGGTTTTTTCTGACCATAATCCATTAATTATTACTGTAGAAATGGGGGTTCACTTAAGTGCACGCAGTAATTGGACATTTGAAAGAGCTTTATTGACTAATGCCAAATACTGCAATATGATGGAAATGTGTATCCCAGACTTTTTAATTAATAACCTTGGGAGTGCTCCTTTAAAGAAAGAAAAAAAAAAGATGATATCATTCAAAACATTGTTGGAAATGGAGGTTCCTGTTGTCTACCGCAGCCACCAAATGCTGGAGGCTTGCATCCCCGACCCCTCGCAGGGCTAGGCTAAGTAAGAACACTGTCTGAGGTAGCCCTGCTCACCCCCTGAGTAGCTTTGCAGGCTGATCTCCAAGGCACAAGTGTTCAGTATGTGCAACCATGCTCACAGTAACCCTATGATGTCATCACAAATAGACTCCACACGAGTATTGATAAAAATTAGTGAAATCTTTATATAAGCAATTATACGCTACGACCACATAATACAAAATCAACATATAAGAGTGGGTAATATTCTTTCCAGTGGGTTGGTCGGTTCTAATCCCAACCACTGCTTCTTAACCAACAGTTAAGCTCACTTCTAACAGGTTCCCAAAAGGTTAGGCAAGTCGTATTGCTAGAATAACAAACGTTGCTAAAGGAAACAATACTGCAATGCATAATGATATTCTCTTACACTGTGCAACAGAGAAACAATGCCATACGTAGTGCCACAGTCATGTACTTACAAGTTAAGGAATAATGCAATGCGCATGACCATCAGTATGCCCTGTACCAGGAAGAGACAAAGCAATGTGTCACGCTATAATCCTGTACGGTGCAATAAAGAAATAATACAGTGTGCCACGTTATACTCAGATACTGTGCACTGATGAAATAGTGCAATGTGCCACGTCACAATCAGGTAATAAGCAAGGGAGAAATAATGTAGTGCGTAGCACACCAAGCATAAATTTCATCATTCATAAATAAGATCAGGCGAATATGGAAGTTCGATAGTTCGTTAGCAGCAATTATGCTAAGTGTAATACAACAGTTTTACATGCTCCGTTCACAGTGCCCCCGTTATGGATCAAATGATGACACAAAAAGTACTGCTTCCCACTCAGTTCCCAGTACTGCCCCATCCTGGATCAGCACAGTCCGGGATCCGAGCCGAAGCAACAGCTCGTGCAGCTGACTGAAGCGGGAGGCCGAGAGAGTGTCCCTCCCGGCCCACACCCCACCCAAGGTGTTGATCCACGTTACCTGGGGGGGCAAGATCCCACTCTCCTCCCCGATGTCAGCGTCTTGTGTCTTGATCCAGAACTCCGTCACGGGTTGCGGCAGACTCGGGCCGGCGGCTCAGTTCTTCTGTGGATTTCTGTCTGGGCCGCAGCTGATTGACTCCCAGGGCCCCTGTGACTTGGCCCTCACTCCGGCGGTCTCAGTCCACACCAAGACCCGCCCTCAGGACTGTGGAGATTTTACTTCAAATCAGTGCACACCCAAACCCGGCACTCCTCACCAGCAACTTCAGGTTGCACTTCGACATGCAAACCGCGCGTCCAAGACTCGCCTCTTCCGTGGTGCTCACAACGATCCAGCGCTCTTCAGCAATGCTCCGCATGCACCTCAACATGCACCCTGAGCGTTCAAGCCTCTCCTCTTCTCCTGGTGCACACAATGTCCAGGCGCTCTTCAACAACACCCTGGCTGCACCACGACACGCACTCTTGCGCATCTGAGTCTCACCTCTTCTTTTGGTGCACACCATATCCAGGCGCTGTTCTCTAATGCCCTGGCTGCACCATGACAAGCACTCTTGCACTTCAGAGACTCACTTCTTCTTCTGGTGCCTACGAGGCCCCGGTGCTCTTCACCAACACCCGGGCTGCACCACGACATGCACCCAGCGCATCTTAGACTCACTTCATCCGTTGGTGCACACAATGTCCAGGCACTCCTCAACAATGCCCTGGCTGCACCACATGCTCCCAGCATGTCAGAGTTTCGCTTGGAAGTCCAGGTGCCCAAGATCACAGGGCACAACTTGCGAAAGTCTTAGGCTACACAGAGCACACACACCCACAGCGTACAAATAGCTGATGTGACTAAGACCACAGTGATAAAATAGTATGAAATTAAATGTTTACGCCAAGGCTGGGAAACGCCGTTCAATTAACATACTCAGTTGAGTCATTTACTAGTCTAAAAAGTTCTAGTCTATAGCAGTGTTTTATGGTGTCACAGCCAAAGTAAACAAATAAATCAAATGAAGAAATGTTTTAGTGTAGAAGGAAGCTATGCGAATAACGGTCTTCCATGGACCTGACTAATGGCGTTTATTTTCTGCAAAAGTGTATGCATTTTGGTTAGCATGAGTGTTATTTTCATACTGCTTAGGATGGTTTTAATAATCTAAAGTAAAGCATGTTGATATTAGTAGTACATGAAATGCCCCCTCCTGTCTAGAATTGGTAACACACCCTAAATCACTTCTGGTTCAGGAAAGTTCCTTAAGCTCTGCAGTTTGTTTCCTTGTCCCACGTATATATCAGGATCACATATTTGAATTCCTGACCTGGTTCTGTACCACAACCTTGCCCCCCTTTTTTGTTGGTGACAGCCATCTATTGTTGTATGGAAGAGTGCTGTGAAATACAGATCCTTGCGTGCTTGAACACAACCCCCAATAACTGCCCCACTGTAATTTACTTCGACCATCCCAAGTTATTTTCCGCTTTGTAGGGGGTACTTTTCTGTACTCTGTACCCCTTCTTTTTATCGCACCTTCTTTAACTGGAAAAGATCCAACCTGAATAAATATACAAAAGTTGAATCCCAATTGGAAGTAAAAAAAAGTCAGAACAATAAAATCAATATTCAAAGAACTGTTCCTCGTGGTTTCCAAATTTTTTAATAGCTGGTCATTACAAAAAAATGGTAGTTAGTACATTGTAAAATGCAGAACATCTACACTAAAAGAAGGCCACAACGCTTTACGATGGCTACAGGGAAATGTTTCCCAGCAGGCGAGGTGAAAACGGCAAAGGAAGGGCAGAAGGCACTAGCATTTGCAATGCAATAGGACTCGCATTGACGCAAGACCTATCGCATTGCAAACAGCACTGCAGGCAGGTGGGAGGCAAGGGTGCGAGAAGGCACGAACAGCGGGAGAGGGAAGAGAAGGCACGGACAGCGGGAGGGGGCAGAGAAGTCACTGAAAGAAAAGAGTGCTCATGCAACACTCAAAGTAAATGGGCCAATAGCCATGGGATACAAATGATGGCATGGCATAAAAAGGCGGGAATAACAAGCCTCATTATCAATCAGAAGACAGAACTTACGAAGGACAAACACAGAAGCACAATATGGGCAGAGAGTAAGGGAAGCTTGTCCCCCATACTGGGCTACTGCATGCCTCGCAGAGCGAGCAGCGCATGTCCGCTGCTGCTATAGCTTAACCTAACAACAACTAAGACAGTAAGACTGAGGTCTGAAATTGGTAATTTTTGGCCAGATCACTACCGTCCTACACTCACAGTGTCTTCCAACTGAGAACAGATAATTCAAGAGTTCTGTTGTATGAAAGAATGCATTATTGCTTCCTGGTGGAGACATGCTAATGTGGTTCGATCCGATGCTTTTTCAGACTCATTTAAATATCACAGTTCTGATACTCTTTCAAATTGCTTCTAGCAACATTTGCGGCAACATGTAGTAACATTTCTGTTCTAATAGCAAATTTTTGCGATTCACTATTAGGAAATTCCAAACACCTATGTACTAATAAATGCAGAAATAAGGGTTTTACAAAAAACTCAGTAGACTGCAGCGCTCTTCCTCGTGTGTACGTCTTTAAGGTTATAACGATTGGTTGGATAGTGGTGCGTTAAGAGCGAGCGGAGAAGCCCCTAACCGCTCAAAGGTGAAATTCAGAGAATCCCACTGGACTGAAAAACAGCAATGCTCTCGCACACAACAAAGTAATGTTCATAAATGGTAATCAATAAATTGAAACACAACAACAATATCAGCCAAGGATAGATGCAGAATCTCGAAAGTGTATATCAAGGTAGGTTGTATTTGATACGTCAACAATCAGCCGACACGTGTTTCGTCGTATAGGTGTAGTCCACAACGACTCTTCAGGGCTTGTGGCGTTCCTGCACGTAAGCAGGTTAGATAAGATCGGACTTTGTATAAAATAAGATCACATTTACATCAAGGGTTGGTAAGTAGAGAGGTAAGGCAAGTGTGTATGCCTCCTAAAAGTTGTAGGCACTTCAAGTTGAAAGTGGTACTCGTGGGCTTGATACGTGTGTGTATGAAGCTGTCACCGGGAGGGGATCCACTAAATAATCGTATTCTTCATCATTCGGACCACTGTAGCCCACCGTTCGTGCGGTTATTGCGTGTAAGCGAGATCCCTCCTCCGAAATTTCCCGGTCGCCGTTTTCCAAAGAACGGACCTATGTACTAATATGTCTTTGACACATTTAGCAATTCCTAATGGGGTTGCAATTGACCTAACTCATTAATTTTAATGAGTTAGGTCGCAATTTGCGACTCATTTATAATTGCAAAAACTCAGGGATGGTGGCTCGCTGGGGGACAGCAGACCACCATGTCTGTGTTTGCTTTTAAATAAAGCAATGTGTTTTTTAAATGCATCCTTTTTTCCTTAAAGTCAAAAGGGATGCATTTGAAAAAGAAAAATGAAATGTTTCAGTTTCGTTTTTTAAAAGCAGGCAGTGGTCCGTAGGACCAGCCTGCTTTTAAAGAACGTTTTCGTATGCATTCACAAATGGGAAGTTGTCCTCTGGTGACCCCTTCCCATTTGTGAATGGGTTGCAGCTAAATTGAATTTGGTGGTAGAAAGGAAATGTTTTGCAACAGCATTTCGGTCACAAAACATTCATACATACAGCTGCGAGTCACTATCAGGTAGGGACGTCCTCAACATGCCCCTTGCTAGTAGTGTACAGCTAACACTTTTTGCGATTCGGTAATGTGTTACTGAATGGCAAAATAGGTTAGGTACATGGGAAAATGCATTTTTCTGGTCGCAAATAGCACGATTCTGCAAATCAAGTTGTTTGCGAACTGAAAAAACCTACGCGCATGAGACCCTTCAATCTTCAAATATCACAGAAATCACATATAGTTCTACATCTGAAAACAAGATTAGTGTGTGGACTTTCCACTAGTAGGAGATGAAGCTTTGCACATACAGGTGTTCAATTATTTTATCAGTATATTTGGTTATTAAATCAAAATGAAATTTAGAAACTAACTCATGTTGTTTTAATCCTTTGAGTTTCAATTTCACAGTCTGCAACTTGTCCTGCAACATTACTTTCAACACGCTTTTTTTGAGTTCGAGGAATACTTTTCTGGAAACTTTCAAGAAAACAATTCACATCCTTGGAGTTTGTAGTTTTGACTCAACATAATCGTAGTAATCTTAACAACAGTATTAAAACCTGCTCATTGTAAAAATGATTTTGTTAGGTAATTGATGTTAATAATCACTTATGACAGTTCTTTAATTCTTGTCAATCGGCTGTAATTGTGTATTTGACATTATTACATTGTTGCACATTAGCTAACAAAAGCACTGTGTTATTCGTAAACCATCCACAAGAGGGCGATAAAACATTACAAATAAATACCTTAAAATGCATTAAATTAACCCCTTAATTGCTGCCGTCGGCCAACGGTCGTCACGGCCACTACCTCCCCAGTGCTGCGCACGACCGTTGGACGTCCATTCAGCACTAGTTCCAATGGACAGCGCAGCACTGGGGAGGTTTATTTACAAGCTCTAAAGGGGTTAATTTCTTGACGCTAAAACTGGAATTACAGGGCATGTCACCAAGTACGACATCAAGTGGTTCAGCATTCGGCAATTGCAGACTGTCTGAGAGCTAAAAGTTGCCTCCCGGATCCTGAGACTATCAGGGATGCCTTATGTAACATAACGTCTCTCCCGCACTCACACTCACCCACAGATGCTGGTGCTGGATTAGGTACCCTTTTCTGTCTCACTTATATTTCATTTGGTCCTGGTAAATGGTGCCGTGCTTGGAGTTAAAATCAAATTGCACTTGTTGGATGGGGGTTTTGCTTTAAATAACGCGCTGCGCAATTATAAGTCAAACATTTTGTTTAGTGAATTATTTTGCACTGATCAGCAAGCAGTTAAAAAAGAAGCGTCGACCATTGAGAGACATACTATGAAATAGTTCTGAAACCCCTAAAGGACACAGTCGACTCCGTTTTCATGTAAGGGTAGTGGGCCTCATTTATGAAAAGTGACGCATCGCTGCGTCAAAACAGGGATGCGTCACTTCTCATTGCGCCACCAATGATGCGTCATATTTACAATATGACGCATCATTGCGCAAGGAGTTACAGATATGTTGGAATTTTTGACATATCTGCATGGTGAAAAAGTGACGCATTGCTGGAGTGAGTCACAAAAGTCTGCATTTTGTTAGGTAATTGATGTTAATAATCACTTATGACAGTTCTTTAATTCTTGTCAATCGGCTGTAATTGTGTATTTGACATTATTACATTGTTGCACATTAGCTAACAAAAGCACTGTGTTATTCGTAAACCATCCACAAGAGGGCGATAAAACATTACAAATAAATACCTTAAAATGCATTAAATTAATTTCTTGACGCTAAAACTGGAATTACAGGGCATGTCACCAAGTACGACATCAAGTGGTTCAGCATTCGGCAATTGCAGACTGTCTGAGAGCTAAAAGTTGCCTCCCGGATCCTGAGACTATCAGGGATGCCTTATGTAACATAACGTCTCTCCCGCACTCACACTCACCCACAGATGCTGGTGCTGGATTAGGTACCCTTTTCTGTCTCACTTGTATTTCATTTGGTCCTGGTAAATGGTGCCGTGCTTGGAGTTAAAATCAAATTGCACTTGTTGGATGGGGGTTTTGCTTTAAATAACGCGCTGCGCAATTATAAGTCAAACATTTTGTTTAGTGAATTATTTTGCACTGATCAGCAAGTAGTTAAAAAAGAAGCGTCGACCATTGAGAGACATACTATGAAATAGTTCTGAAACCCCTAAAGGACACAGTCGACTCCGTTTTCATGTAAGGGTAGTGGGCCTCATTTATGAAAAGTGACGCATCGCTGCGTCAAAACAGGGATGCGTCACTTCTCATTGCGCCACCAATGATGCGTCATATTTACAATATGACGCATCATTGCGCAAGGAGTTACAGATACGTTGGAATTTTTGACATATCTGCATGGTGAAAAAGTGACGCATTGCTGGAGTGAGTCACAAAAGTCTGCATTTTAAGACTGGAGGAGATTAGGAGCTTATCTGCCAGAACAATAGAATCTTGTAAAATATTTTCTCCCTGAGATAGTCTGGTGTTCCATTTAAGATTCTGTACTTCCAGGTCATCACTTTGTGATTCGATAAGACTTTGATATAAAGTGCCAATCCTTCCACGCCTCCTGACTGCCTCTAGCACATTACTTTTTTTGGCCAGGCTTTCTACATCCGCTTTTTTTTTAGTAAATAATCCTGGATCTGCAATTATTTAAAAAAGTCAGTTTTAGGGAGAGCATATTCGGATACCAACAAGGATTAGGCCCTAATACCGCAGTTATCAACGAAATCCCCCAAGGTAAAAATTCCCTTTCGTCTCCATCTAGCTATATTGATATCAGAAAAAATAGAAGGAAGTAGTGCTGAAGAAGAGGTAGGCATATAGAAATTAAGCTTGCTGATCTGTAAATACTTTTAGACCTAAAGCCATGCCTTATGAGCAGCATTATCCACCTGAATTGTTTTTTTTTTTTAACAGTAGCTAGGCTCCAGATTTTGAAAGAAGCTCCTCTCTGCTTTTGAGCCCAACAACATCTGAAAAATATTCAGGAACTCTTCTGCCTTAGACTCTCCTTACCCAACCAGTAAAATTCCCATTTTTTTAAGTAAGCATGCCCAATAATTAAATAGGAAATTAGGAACTGCCCACCCCCCTCGAGATTGTGGTAAGATCATATACTTCATTGATCGACGAGGTTTGCCTTGCGCCCACAAAAATCTGTTACAAATAGATTGAAGTTTCTGGAGTTGCTTCCCCGTGATAGATTGAAGTTTCTGGAGTTGCTTCCCCGTGAGTTGCAGAGGGATAGATCTAAAATAATACAGAATCTTTGATAAAATATCAATTTTTAAGACATTACATCTTCCCACCATTGACAAATGTAAGCTTTCTATTCTATCCAGGTTCCCTTTTATTTTGGATGATACCATCTTCTCCAAACATGCACTGATACGTACTACCAAATATGTTGCCTCCTCTGTAACCCTAGAATCACTAATGAATACTTGGTCTGTGCATGCTACTTGTGTGTTAGCTATGTTTAGTTGTAGCCAGATCTTTTCCCATATACGGTGGCTAGTTGTTCAATCTCTGTCAAGGTCTTAGCTGGGTCCGTGGTGACAACCGCAATAATGTCTGCGTAGCTAATATATTAACCAGTTCCAACCTAGGTCTCACCAGCTGCGTATTTAAGCAGTTTTCCAATAGATTCAGAAAGGGATTCATGTAGAAGGAAAATAATAAAGGGGAACAAGGATACCCTTGTCGGGTACCCCAGTATTGAAGCTAAATCAGATTTAAGCCGCAAAGTGCTTATTCTTGCTGCCAGAGATCTATGCATAGTTTTGACAGCTTGAATAATACCAGGCCCAAAGCCTTGCCACCACATAGTTGCCCATAGAAATTCCCAAGAGACACGGTCAAACGCCTTCTCTGCATCAAGTAGCACTACTCCGCAAGTTGCATTTTGCACATTAGCAGAATCCAGCATACTGACTACCGTGCTAATGTGATTGACCGTGCCTCTTCCTGGGATGAAGCCGTGCTGATGGACAGAGACTATGGGAGCTATCACTCGGGAAAGTCGTGTTGCCAACATTTTTGCCTATATTTTCTCATCACAATTTAAAAGTGAGATGGGTCTATATGACCCCAGAAGAGTGGATGGTTTATCTTTAAAAAAAAGATAATAATACTTGCTACATTCCATGACGCTGGGGCATCCCCTTTCTGTGTCACCTGAAACACCATGAGCACATCTGCTTGTATCTCAGATGGAAAGGTTTTTTATAAAATTCTAACGGGAGCTTGAAGGCCCAGCAGCGTTTCCTGTTGCTAAAGAGCCAACCGCCTCCACAATCTCTTCCAGGGTTACAGGTTTCTCCAAATATTTAAGATCATCTGAGCATAATATCTACACGTATGGCTCTTTATAGAAAGCTTCAGTTCTATCATGGCTCTTATGATCCTCTGTGTACAGCTCCTCATAGAAGGCTCTGAAGACCTCCATGATCTCTGCCTACGTTTCTATTATTTTTCCAGTTTTATCCTCAATTGCAGTAATTACGTCTTTTACCTCTTTACATCTGATTTTTTTTGCCAAGCATCTGCCAGTCAACTTCCCATACTTGTAACAGTCTCTTCTAAAAAGATGATATTTATTAGCATTATCCTTAACTCATTCCCCATTTATTCTAGCCTTGCAGCGAGCTACCTCAGTTTATGCCTGAGAGCTCTCTAAATTCCCTGCAGAGCATGTATTAAAGCATATTCAGATTGCTGGAGGTTATCATAGAGCCCCTGTATAAGCTGCCTCTGTTGCTTTTGAGCATACAATCGAAAAACTCAGGATTTTCCCCTTGAGTCCTGCATTTATAACATCCCACAAAAAGCCACATTTAGTAGAATTGCAATTTATGGAAAGGAATTGGTTTAACCAATGTTGTATGTAACGGATAAATTGTTCATTAAGCAGAAGCTTCCGATCAAAAGAAAAAGTCCCACGAGCTCATACCTTTCCTTGCATTTTAATAACAGCTGGTTGTGATCCAAGGTGATTCTAGGGGAGATCTGTATCTGTGCCTCTCCTAAAAGTGTTTTCATAAGACGCACTTCTCTGTTGTTATGCTGGAGCACTTCTCCTCTCTTGTTGTGCTGGAGCACTTCTGTGCTGGCACACTTCCCCTCTCTTGTTGCCCTGGAGCACTTCTCCTCTCATTGTGCTGGAACACTTCTCTCTTGTTGTGCTGGCACATTTCTCATCTCTTGTTGTGCTGGAGCACTTCTCCTCTCTGGTTGTGCTGGAGCACTTCTCTCTTGTTGTGCTGGCACATTTTTCCTCTCTTGTTGTGCTGGCATATTTCTCCTCTCTTGTTGTGCAGGAGCACTTCTCCTCTCTAGCTGTGCTGGAGCACTTCTCTCTTGTTGTGCTGGCACTTTACTCCTCTCTTGTTGCGCTGGAACACTTCTCTCTTGTTGTGTTGGCGTATTTCTCCTCTCTTGTTGTGCAGGAGCACTTCTCCTCTCTTGCTGTGCTGGAGCACGTCTCTCTTGTTGTGCTGGCACTCTTCTCCTCTCTTGTTGCGCTGGAGCACTTCACCTCTTTTGTTGTGCTGGAGCACTTCTCTCTTGTTGTGCTGGTGTATTTCTCCTCTCTTGTTGTGCAGGAACACTTCTCCTCTCTTGCTGTGCTGGAGCACTTCTCTCTTGTTGTGCTGGCACTCTTCTCCCCTCTTGTTGGGCTGGAGCACTTCACCTCTTTTACTGTGCTGGAGCACTTCACTCTTGTTGTGCTGGCATACCTCTCTCTTGTTGAGCTGGAGCACTTCTCCTCTCTTGTTGTGCTGGAACAATCATCTCTTGTTGTGCTGGGGCACTTCTCCTCTCTTGCTGTGCTGGAGTACTTCTCTCTTGTTGTGCAGGCACACTTCTTCCCTCTTGTGCTGGAGCACTTCTCCTCTCTTGCTGTGCTGGAGCACTTCTCTCTTGTTGTGCTGGCACACTTCTCTCTTGTTGCGCTAGTGCACGTCTCCTCTCTTGTTGCGCTGGCACACTTCAGGCAGCTTAGCGCCAACTCAACCCTTGCTGCATTATGGACAGAATTACAAGGAACCTCAAGGCTTTGTAAATATCACTTCAGCACTTCTGTTTCTTGCATTGACTTGTGTCACACAAGTACAAAGCAAGTGCTTCATAAACCTGGGCCATAGTGCGAATAACTATTCCCCAAAGTTGTGTACTGATATGACAAAGCTCTCTGAGGCCACCTTAAGGTCAAATATAGCACTTTACAAAACTCCAAATAAAATAACATTTGAATCACTAATGCGGTGCAAAATATGTTTTCTGCACTGATGGTGGAAAACTTGATGAAAATTATACTGCCAACTGTGCAATCCTTGTAATCAGGGAGTAAGAATGCAAAAACTTCACCAGCACAGATGATGTCTGTGCAAACCAGGCCCTGTTGAAGTGAATAATGCTGCTAAGAACTACTACTACTCGCAAAATATTAGTTGCAGTTTAATATTCATGAGGGCAGTGGTTACATGCTACTCTGATTTGGTAAGCAGACCACAGTCTGTGATTGCCTTTCAGTAAAGTAAATTATTTTTTATTTTTAATGTAGCACCTGTTTTTGTTGGAGGAAATTAAACAGAAAAGCTTACTTTTTTTAAAAGCGTCTTTTAACAATTGGCAGTGGTACCTTGGACCCAGAAAAATGTTTTTACACCTTCCATTTTGCGAATGGGTTACCAATTCAACTTGAGGGGTCAGAAATTTTTCAATGATTTTTGCCTACTTTTTTTTGTCTTAAACACCTACAATATGCCCCTTCCAAATAGCAAATCCTTACCAATTTCGAAACCCATTTTGGTTTTGGAAAAAAATATACTGTTACCTAAAACTGGTTTAATACATTGTAAAACGTATTTGTGTGGTTGCAAACTTTGAATCGGAGACTTTGAGATCACAAAAAGGGTTTGAATTTCTGGCCATCGACGTACTAGTACTGCTACCTTTAAATCTGCCAGTGAATACTTCAATCACAGTATCTATATAAATCCCTCAGATCAGACCAGATTTCATTAACTTGTCCCTGCGCTTCCTCGGGTATTCCTCAGGGGCCAGCCGAAACGCTCTTAAAAGAGCACCGTTCAGTGTGTGGGTTACGAGTAAGATACTGATGGTCTAATGTGGGGATCCTGCCAATCAACACAACTGTTTTTTTCGTGGTCTATTTTCTGCAGGGCACAATTGTATACAAGACAGCTAATCAATTACCCATCTCTAATGTATGAGGTTCTCCTACCTTAACTTGAGTCATCTAGCCACTGGCCACGCTGCTACTGCCAACAGACCATACTGTGGTTCAAGGTCAAGCTGTTTCATCATTTCAGTACAAGGGATTCTCTTTCGCTCGATTACAGGTCAAGATACTTCTCCTCAGGTGCCAGGAATAGTTTGAATGTTTATAAAATGTCCTTTCCTATCAGTGCTTAACCTCTGGCTCTCTGATCTTTATATTCTTTTGATTTTAGGTATTTCCCATTACATTTCATATATTCATGTATTCACGTATATATGTTTCAATTACAAAAGAATAGGACTTAGTACTGAATATTATTTGTTTCATTATATGTTGATACTTCATCTTGCACAAATGTGCAAATTAATATTTGTTTCAGAATTATCTGATAGCTCAGTTTTGCAAACGTTTATTGTTTGACGTTTTTCATAATTGTTTTCTCGCAAATCAAACAATGTTTTGTGTTGTTTAATATTTTCTTCAAGTGCTTCAGTAATCATTCATACATGTAATTCAAATGATCAATAAACCATCATGGAAGCATAAGAAGGTGAAAGTGCATTAAGGCTCATGTACGGATAGCTGATCCTAGCAACATTCAACAAGCCATAAGGAGTATTTAAGCTGCATATAGACAAAGGTTATGAAGAGAGGAATCTTCATTTCCACGAAGCAGAGAGAAAAGAGGTCGTGCAAACAATAGCTGTAAACACATTTTACTTTTCATTGGCCAAAGGCAAGCATATCAGGTTTGCTAGATGAGCCTTATCAGCTTGTCGGAGTACACTATAGATGTTGAACTCAGAGAGAGACAGACATCAGATGTCTTAATAGGGAACTGTAACTCTGTTTTGTGGGTACTGTATGTGTGTCTATGGCAAGACCCCCCTAGAAACTCGTAAGGCTCCTTTTGGTGCTGTGATTAGCTTAATGAGATACAGGGTGGAGGGGTTGGAGAAAAGGATAAATATAAAAAAATATTATAATGTTGGAATTGTACCTAATAATCTGTTTGCTAGGTGCTGTCACCACTATTCGCGTTGTTTTTACGGTAACAACTATACACTTTGTCCGCACAAGGTTACAGTTTTGCTTTTAATAAATTCCATAAAACTATGGGGCATGTTAACAAGGAATAGCGATATTTATCGCAAAACGCGCTTAGCGCATTTTTTTTACCACTGCCTATTGCTGGATATGTTAGCGGAAAAAACATGCTATTAGCAACGTTTTTCTCCATTGTGCTAAAATATCCAGCGATAGCGGCGAAATGCGTGAATATCGCTGAGAATACAGCGATATTCATGCATTAGCGATGAAATGCTCTTAGCCATGTTATCCACCTCCCATTGGATAACATGGCTAAGAACTGGTCTGTATACAAATGAAGATTTTGGATCCTACATCTGACCAGCCCGGATCTCAACAATTGATAAAACAGAAAAAACGGCTGATCAGGATAATTTCAATGAAAAATCTGGACCCACGCAGCCAATG
Organism: Lissotriton helveticus; assembly: GCF_964261635.1. Classification (NCBI taxonomy): domain Eukaryota; kingdom Metazoa; phylum Chordata; class Amphibia; order Caudata; family Salamandridae; genus Lissotriton; species Lissotriton helveticus. The sequence goes on from NC_136067.1 coordinate 195,080,756, forward strand.
TGTACTGCGTAGCCGAAAGTTTTATATTACAAAAGCATTTATTTTCACTTGCAATCGAATTTCGTTAATTGCTCAACAGATGACATCAAAGCAAAACTCTGTCAAGACAGGATGTTCAACGATGTTCAACAAAACAGAATCTGTTTCGTTGAACATCCGTCCTCCTGCTTCTACAATTGCATGCAGGTAGGAGACGCACCCTCTCCCCTAAAAAACTCACATGTACATATTTACTTTGTTAACCGTGAGGCCAGGGTTGATTACATTATGCTTTCTTTCTCCCTTTCTCCATGCCGTCACATGTAGCCTACACAACAAGAAAAAAGTATGTGAGCCGCCCCAGCAACTGAGTGCGCTCCGCTTTGCGGGCACTGTGATTTAAGACACTCACTCTACTGATCACAGGTACGATATTGATCCAATCTCCCACAACATGCTTGCTGTGTTTGTGGTTGCAGGCCGGTTTGAGAATTCACTGGTTTTCATTGCCTCCGTTTATTCTTTCAGAATATCACTTTGATGTGCAGTCGACCTACACTCCTGCAGCCCTTGTGCTCGTTGCGCAGGTAAATTGATGTCACTTCTATGGGCAGAGACAGAGAGGGCTCTTTTAGTGTGACTATATATGTTTGACACCATCCCCAATTCTTTTTTCAGAGAAGCTCCCACCCAGTCCCTGTCCTGAGGAGAACCTACAATATCTACAGTTCGAAACGCCTTGACACCCAGCCTGTGGCAAGAAAGAAGGGTGCAGCTAGGGATTAATTAATATCACCGTTGTGGGCCCTTGCTGTTAATCCTAAAAACATTCTATCACAGGTGTTGTGAGACAGGCAGGCAACTTTATTCCATCCCATCTCCGCCTGTCCACTGGATTCTAGTCTAAGGACTGGTTCTTTCTAATGTGTAAATATTGGTTTGTGTAAAGGACATTCTATGTCGCAATTGGTTTGAAATGTCATTTTGTGTATCAAGTCTTTTTTTGGTGTCGAGAAATCTTGAGAAACCTTGAGTGTCTACCTTAAATGTTTGTATATTTTTATATATTGCACACACAATTGTATGTTTTTGAACTGACTGTCTTGACAGAGTTTTGCTTTGATGTCATCTTTTGAGCAATTAACGAAATTCGATTGCAAATGAAAATAAATGCTTTTGTAATATAAAACTTTCGGCTACGCAGTACACATTGGCTGCGTGGGTCCAGATTTTTCATTGAAATTATCCTGATCAGCCATTTTTTCTGTTTTATCAATTGTTAAGAATTGGTCTGGGCAGGTGTTAGTATTTGGAGATATTCACGCTTAGCGCGAATATTTCCATCACTATGTCTGCCTTGCTAACAGGCGATAGCGACGTTAGCGACTGCTTTCAGTCACTAACTGGTTGGGTACGCCCACTTTGCATGTCAGTAGCGATAAACATCGCTGACATGCAAAGCGGGCCTCAAACCGCTCGCTATCGCCTAAAAGCTGTCGCTAACATCAGTTAGCGACAGCTTGCTAATAGGGCGATAAAATTATCGCCGCTTAGCGGCTGAAAACAGCCGCTAAATCGGCGATAATTGCCTATCGTCCCCCATGGTAATATGCCCCTATGTTCTTAGTGCATATCCTTGAGTGTGTCTATACATGGTGAAAGGAGGTTGGAGCCTACTCACAATAACTACTCATGTGAGGTAAAGGGTATGAAATCACCATATCTTCTTTTTTGATATGCCGCCTTTTATTTAAAACACGGGGCGCCCCTGCCACCAGTACGTCAGTCCTTAGTTACCATTGGCTCCTCTCCAATATCTTCAATGCCAGGGCTCATGTGATTCCAAAAGAATTGCAGCACAATTCCAGTGCATGATTCAACATAGGAAGATGGTCTCTGTTTCAACTAAGTAGTAGCTAGCATCTAGCCTGTGGGATAGGGGGGACAATTTCCCAATAATAATAAGCCCTGCAAAGCCATACTAGTTGGATTCTATGACTATTTCTAGTGCACAATTGCTGCTAGCTCTGCATGGCCTCAGAGGTGCAGCCAACGCTATACTCAGTGGACAGCACAGTTTCCAGGAATGGTCATGTTTAGAATAGTTGGCCATAATCAATAAGATAAAATAAATGAAAGACTGACATAAATCAGGAAGAAGACAATACAATAGGTACATGGGCAGAGTGTATTATTTTGAAACATAATGCAATGTACATAGGCATGTATATGTGCAATAGATGTGTGTACGTGTGCATAAATGTGTTTGGAATGTTTTGGCAGGACTGATGCAGATCTGTGTTGGAATGCATGAACAGTTATTCATATGTTATTTTTGTAATTTTAAGTTCATCAAATTTAAAAACAATGTGGTATTTTTATGATGAAAAGTTGAATTAAATTAATTCTACGTTTGATCAAATAAATCTTATCTAAACATGTATGTTTTAAAATTGATTTTATAAACCAAAATGACACCAATCCTCTTAAATTCTACGGGCCCTATTCACAAAGGCAATATAAGACAGAAGTCTAACTTTACGACTTTTGGTAACCACAGAGGGCATTTACGAGTCGTTTTTTTTGCAGCAGTCGCCTTGGCCTGTTACTCTCCACACCAGGGGGGTACTCTATGGCTCGGGCCATATGAATTGTAATCTATGGGCCAGAATGACACTTTTACAAAAAAGGAACATTTGTAACGGTTGATAAATGGTAGAGGAGCTCATGGACATCAATTTCGGCAGGTAAAAAGGGTGTGGCTGGACACTACATCATATTCCAGAAACGTGTACTCCTTTGCATCATGGTAGATGCAGTCCACAATTTGAACTACAGTCAACACTAAGGGCCTAATTACGACCCTATGGCAGAGTGGTGGTGTAGCGTTGCAATCTGCTGTGCCACCGGTCCACCATATGTCACCGCTGCCTGCCCGGTAACTACTTTTCAGTGGTCTGGTGGTTTTGCAGCGTGGTGGTACCCTCCTGCGGTGCCCTCTGAAAGGCAACAGTGCCTTATAAAAAGGGACAGCAATGGGAATGACTCATAAGGTTACTGCTCAATATGGACTCGTAAATCCATGTCTTGCAGGAAACTTTGTGCATGCACACAGGGGAACACATGTTTTGCCCCCCTGTGTGCATACACAAATGTCGGTGTCACAGGGGGGGCTAGGCTTTTCATGGCTGTGGAACTGCCATAACAAGCCTGGTTGAGAGGAAACTCGTAATATGTTTGGCATATTGCTACCTCTGACTGTCATTTCTTTGCCAGGGAATCTGTGGACCGCCAGACTTGTAATCTGACCATAAGGGCATTGCGCTCCCCTTCGTGCTGATTGCTGTGTTGACATTACAGTCAACACAGAGGGGAGCGCAAATTGTGGACTGCATGTGCTTCAGTGCAGGGAGGACTCCCAGCCAATATTTTACAAATGTTTTATTTACTGAGTTGTTGTAAAGCACTCCTAGGTAGCGATGGGGCCTGAGCTTCATGTAGTTTTTAAGAGTTAGCCAGCCATGAATAGCCTACCTAGAACGAATTTATCCTCCAAGAGTTACAGGGTTTTAGCGCTGCACTTTGTTATGTTTTAAACCCCCTACTTGCTAAGTGGTAGTTCCCAGGCTGAGGAAATGCCCAAATGAGTTATGGCTGAATTTAGATAGACTCTTGCTGGTGATCGGTCCCTGCATTGTCCTCCCATTCTGATTTGAAGTTGCTGCGCCAGTTCACAAAGACTGCCTGCTGGGGCAGGGATTACTTGAAAAGACCAAATTGCAATCTGATCTGGGAAGGGGATGCGTATGTTGATAGTTTGAAGATGTTCCTGTAAATCTTCAAATAATATTTTATGAAAAAAATGCTTTCTTGCCCTTTCAAGGCCTCTCTCCCATAAATCAGAGTGGTAGAGATGTTTGCTTGGGCAACTTGAAGAAATGGTGTTAGAGTTGGGCCCTTTATTTTTCTATTTTGGGGCCCCAGACCTGCTGTAAGACCATTGCCTTTCCTTTTGATATCATCCAGATGGTTACAGAACCTTTCCATTGGAATTGAAAAATACCCCAGGTATTTGTGCTCATTGATTGTCTCAAGCTTCTCTGGGCCTAGATACCAGGTTTTGTTTTTCAATCCTTTTTTTAGTTATGGTTAGGGTTTGGGTTTTTTTCTTGTTAACTATCATCCTGGTGCTTTCAGAATAAGCTAAAGTTGCATTCAGGAGCAGTTGTAAGCCCACCTTCATTCTGCTGATTAGCACATACTCTTCTGCTTAAAGTAAGTTGTAAAATAGGATTCTACCCAGTTTTGTGGAGTGGCTATTGATCTTGTTCAGCTCTGAAGAAAGGTCAAAAAGGAACAAATTAAAAAGGATAGGCACAAGCATGCTGCCCTGCTTTACACCGTGCATTGTTTTTATGGCTCTCGACCCATGTGTTCTCGGGATCATCTGTATCGTCCTCAACAGGCCCAATGGGATGTTCCATTTGGCTAGTTTGTGTCATAGTTTCTTCTGGTCCACCCTGTCAAAAGCAGGTATGTAATCTATAAATCCCGGATGAATTGGATGTAATTGCAAAGTCCATCAGAAGGGGGGAGTTATGATGCTGGTGGTTGTTCCAGTACTTTTTGTAAAGCCCTTTTGGTTCAGTGGACTTATAGTATTATCACAAGCTCTAGACAGGAGTTTTTCCTATGAAATCCCAGTAAAATATTTGGCCTTATTATCAATCAAGGCAACCAAGCGGTAGTTTACTGCATTACTCTTGTACCCACCTTTGTGTATTGGTGTCATTACATAGCCATTCCATGAGGCGCCGGGACTGATTAACATTTTACTACCGCAAGACTCTACGGGGCCATGGGTTGAGTTTTGGAGGACATTAGCAGTGAGGTTGTTACTGTCCCTTTAAGCTGGTTGCCTGTAGGTAGATCTTTGACCGCACGGGTGCTATTTCGGAGGTCCTGAGCATAGAGATTGTGCATCTTGTTACTCCACTTGGGCTGATTGTAGAAAGGCAGGTCTTTTCCTGTATGGGTTATACTTCCTTTGTTAAAGTGCTCTGTAGGTTCTGGGATGTTTGAGACCGTCACTTTGGTAAAGATCTATTAATATAATTCACTGTCCGCCAAAAGGAGATTGCTTTCTTCCTCTTGATGTCCCACAACAGTTCGCCTAGAAGGTGTTGTTTTGATTCCTTGCCTGTTACAATTTTAATCTTTTTTAAGTATTTCTTTGAGTTCCTAATTTCTAGCAGCACCGCTGGGTGCCTTCGGTCTCTCCCCAGTACCCTCAAAATTTATTTTCAGATTTTTGATTGCTTAATAAGTGTATTTTCCTCCCAATAAATAGGCTGGGTAACATTATATTATGGTGACCTGCTTTTGGAGTTTTAGCGACTTTGCATGTCGTCCTGCAAATTGACAGGTGAAGTCTTCCTGGTTGCTCATCGGGGTATGCCCTTTCATCTTACCTTCTTGTAATATATACTTGGAGAGGGCTTGCAGGGAGGATGATGCACGTTTTATCCTCTTATTGTCAATTGTGTAAATTGAAAGTGCTTGGTCAGCCGAGCTCTCATGATCTCTTACTCTGAATGTAAATTTGATCTCCTGCGGGCGGTGATCATTGTCAGTCCTCTGTCCCATCACAAACATGCACATATTTCAGTAAAGACGTGTTCACAAAGGTGTAATCAGTAAATAAGACCCCTGGATCTGTGTACTCCAGCATTCAAAGTAATGGCATATGATAATTGAAATCCAAGAACCACATTTTTACTTAGTGATTTTTCCATTTTTTGCCTTTTTCTGTCTTGTTTTGGGGTTCTGGTTTTGAAAATAAATGTGTTTTATTTGTAAATGTATACATTTTGTAGAGGAATGTGAATGTTTTTTTTACCTGCCAGTTTTGCAAAGTTCCAAATGGTGTTCTTTGTAAAGTTTATAGTTACTTAGTTTATCTTGGCCATTGCCCAGGCAGAGATTTGCCCTGAATATCAAGACCATTTTCTCCACATAGCAACACCACTTTCACTCAAAGTATCCCAGGCTGGCAGGGAAATGTGTGTTGAATTAATGTTGGCAAGTTTATCCTTTGCTGAGCATAATAAATTCCCAATATCAGTTGAAGTGGGTGAGTACCTCAAATAATAGCCACAATCCTTTTCAGGGGGAAACCTTAAAGTAACTAAATGAATCTGAGCTCCACTACCTGGTAGCTATAGCGCAGCGCAAACAGACTTAACATAGAAGCAATGTATAGAGTGTTTATGCATACTCAAACAGTGACAAAGACAAACCACAACACCATCACACCACCAAAACAATTTAGTAAAAACGAGTACATTATTATAAATAAAATGTCAACAAAACAACAAAAATTCTATTGAAAAGGAAGCATGATATATGAATCTTCAAGGTTTGAATGGGAAAATAGTGTCAAAAAGTGCCAAGCAACAACTGTGGTCATCTGGTTGCTTTTGCCTGGTACTCTCCAATGGTACTGTTGAAATGTATTGAGATTGGACTGCAAAATTCATAATGAATTCTTATCTTGAAGTTGAAGGGTTGGTTTGTCTGCCCAGTGTGTTGAGGATTATGTATAACCACAGTATGACTAATGTTTGTTCCGCACAGGACACTAGCATTCTGGTTTGATTTAGGTACACACATCACACAGCATTTGCACATTAACAGTGTGATTTGTTTCATGGATGCTGCAGTCTTGCTCCTTTCTAAGTGAGGTGACCAGGTGTACATAAGTGCAGTCAATTGGCCCTGGGATTCCTGCTGTAGCATATGTGCTTGTTTTGCTGACATTGACTGTGTGGGTGTCCAGGGGGGGCTACATACGCTGCCCACTCATTCTCTGCAAAGCATCCATCACTTCAGAGTATTTGGTTAAAGGTTGGCTGAGAAATACCATACACCAATCTTACTGCCTGCTGTGTGGTACCTTTTCCACTGGATTCTAGCAGTGGATCCCTATGTTAGGATTCAGGGTATACGTAATGATGAACATACGTTTTGTATGGTGCCCATATCGAGCTAGCTCTAAAACTGACTCATATTACAGGCTGCAGCCTACTGTGTCAATTCTGCTCTCCTACACTGCTGTGCCATTTGACATCAATGATTGGTGGCCTTGTTTGCATCCTTGTTTTGCATGGTTTATTGTAGCAGGACATCAATCTGTCATAGCATGATATGGTGGCCTAGAAGTGCTGAATCTATAGTGGTATACTGCAGAATGGAAGTGTGATCTGCTGCTTCTCTTGCCAATGGCTCTTTATGTAGGGCTGGCCCTGTGTGAAGGTGTGTGTGTGACTTTATTTTGTCTGAGCTCAAACAATGCATGGACTGCATTGTTTTGCATTATTAAGTTGGTTGTAGACGATTAGTATTGTTTTACAGATTTTATTTTATTTCTTACACCTTCTGTATTTTTTACCACCTGCTTTTGAGTGGAGGTATTTAAGGTGGTATTTTCCACTGATTTTCAATGACCTCTCATACTTGCAATTGGGTGCTATTTATCACAAGTATTATTTTTCACATGAGGTAAATATCATATGCAGTAAATAGCAAATGCAATAAATAGTGCACATGGACCACGGACGTGGCATTTAGCACATATGAGAAATACTACATGCAGTTGTTAAGTTGTGATCTACTGAGTCTGTAAATTCATGCACCATTTACCCCAGCATAGCCCTTATTCTGAGTTTGTGAAAATGAAGGTGTTATTTATAACACCTAATAAATGGCAGTATCATGGGGTTTCTTATTTATTGGGTGCAACCAAAACACCTATCATGAGTTTTTGGAGAACAATTTGGATTAGTGCTTACCACACCAAAATCCACATGGTTCGGTAAATACTGTACACGTTTACCCTGTACCCTGTAAAACTCTGTGGTTCTGAAAAATACGGATCCGTAATAGTCCCGGACTCGAGAATAAAAACTTCGTCAAAATAGGACGAATTTGGTATCAAAAGACCGGAAATGACGAGTACATCAAGCACATGTATTTTCAGTATATTCGAGTGACAATTGCACCTCGAAATCGTCATTTACCTTCTGAACCCTTAGTTGCATGTTGCCCTCTACATAGGCCTTAATCCAGTCGAATTTGATTCCACAAGGACACGTACTCCTTAATCGACTTCTTCCTGACCCCAGTACAAGTTAGAACCATTGCCCCAGGCCGAGCTCGTTAGGTCAGTTCCCTCCCAGTGGCCAAGCAAGATAGTATCTAGGCCCAACCAGCCATAAAACCATTTCAGCACGCACACCTGCCATATCTCGCTCACATCTTTCTCCACTCCTTTTCCTCACTTATTTTATGATGGGGAGGTGACCATTTTTATTAGGGGTCCAGCGATATCTGATGAAATGTTGGGCCTTGCCGGATGATTTGTTATGGGCATCACGACGTGAAATATGTACATGTCATCATGACTCTGCTTTCTTTTGTAATCAGTAACCATAAATGAAATACCGCACACCTAAGGAATGTTTCGCCAAAGGGTGAATATTAGGTATAAGAAGAGAAGCCTGACTTCATGAAAGTGTGCAGTCTCCTGAATATACTTGTATCGTACTTCTAGGACCCTGTCACCTTGGTTGCAGCCAATAAACTAATCTTTGACTTCACCTAGAAGACTCTGAAGTTTCTGTGGGTCTGACTCAGGAGAACCCAAGGTCTTTGGTGTGTTGATCCCCTGGCACCGCTGGGTTACCGGTTCGATACCGGTCCCTAAAAACCCAGTACCTCATTTGGCGCCCAGCGTTGGGGCGATTCCAGTGGTACCAATCAGCCTGAAGATCGTGAGGAGCTTCGTGTGAAAATTCCGGAGGAGGGCCCACCACCTCATCGACCCCTGCATGTCGACGTGGTCCGAAGGTCTTTACTACGAGGTTCCCCGCTTCCCGACGGCTACAAGGACTGCTGCCCTGGCTATCGCCCTGATGTTGGACCCTTGACATTTTCGGTAGAGCGAAACGCTGAGACGAGTCTTCTGGTGAAGCCATCGATAATTTTCAGTTAAGTATAAGTGGAGCGTCTCCTAGTCCTTAGTTGGACTTACTTTTGTGATATCTTAGAGATACATAAAGGTTTTTATTGGTTCTTGCAAGTACCATAACCGAAGGACTCGTGTTTTCACGAGCAATATCGTAATCGATAACTCCTTTGAAGTTTTGGAACTAGACTAGAGAGAAAGGATGCCTAGTCTTAGACTCGGGAATTTGTTTTGTCTTGGTAATAATAATAGGGACTCCCGATTGGAGGACTCATGTCCGGTTCCTCCAGTTGGAACTCCGACTTACGAGCTATACGTTAAACATGGGGTAGGCCCCATCGTTTACAACGAGGTATGGATTAAATACACTAGGAAAGACGGTGTTTTAAAATGGCCCCAATATGGTAGCTTTGATTCTGAAATCTTAGACAACCTTGAAGTTAAACTCTTCAAAAAGAAAGCCCGGCCGGCGATGTTTGACTCTTTCCGCATATGGCGCAAAGAAGCCAAGCAAAAAGACATTAAATTAGCTAAGAAAAATAAGAGAGAAGAAGGACTTTCAGTAATGCAAGCTGCCGTGCAGTTTAAAGATAATGAGGAAGAGCAGATAAATGAACAATTGCACAGGCAACGTAAAATGGGAATAGATAAGTGCTATCCAGTTTTTCCGTCTCTTCAGCAAGGGACAGCAAAAGAGCGTGAAAAAGACCAATTAATGTCGCAATTGTTAACTTCGCCACCGCCCTATGCGCAGAATGCTACAGCACCCCCGCAACCTTTAGTTGCGCAATCTGCGCCTCTGGCTTTTCCACAGCGCCCACCAGCTGTTCTTCAGCTGGCTCCTACTTCTTCGGTGCAGCCTCCTCCAGGCCCACCGACCACTTCTGTTGCTCCTGTGTTTTCTACGATCTTGCCTACTATACTTTCTACGAATGCCCCTTCTATGATTTTGCCTAGTACCACATCTATTAGTCCTCATACCTCTTCTGCCATCTCTGCATCCGCTTTACCTCACCCCGTTCTTTCATCTATTTGTTCTTCCGTTTCACCTTCCCTTCGGCAGAAAATGACCAGTACTGTTACTAATCTTCTTTTTCCACTTTTCGGGTCGCCTGCTACGACCCCTAACATAGGAAGAAGACAGTTGCGAAGTCAACTGCCCGATTATCAAGAGAGAGATTCCCTGAATAATTTAGCTCGGAAATGGGTCATGGACACTGCAAAATATGATTTACAGTCTGTCATGGAAGTTTTCCATCAATGGGAAACAGCGACACAGAGATATGTGTTCGAACAGATGTGTGTTTTTCTTTGCGAAGATTTAGAAGACAATGATCAGGATTGCCTCCCACAAGAGATGTGTCGTATAAGGTTTAAGTTTAGTCTGGGTATGATTGTAGGTCCCGATGTGGAAAAAGCAGTTGAAATGCTATTATCACATCGAAGTAAGGGAAGTAGTTCTGGGTCACCATCAGAATCTAGTGCATCTAGTAGGAAAAAGGCACGACAATACCCTATGAGAGAAGTTCCCCCACAGTGGAGAGAGGGTGACGCGACAGCTGTCCCACCTGTCCTGCCCCACTTTCACCGTGTATGGGTACATGTCCCATGGAAGCGAGCTGAAGTTTTAGCACTCAAACAAACACTACCAGATCCGCGTAAAAATCCTGCAGGGTACTATAAAGAATTATCGCAAACTGCTGGGTCATGTATTATGAATTTAGCCGATATCGATATGTTATTCGGGAACGTTGTTCCACAGCCTTTATGGGGAAAAATTCATCATGAAGATCATGACCAGGAATTAGGTGACACGTGGGCTAATATTACTGTTGCAGATGCACGACAAGTTGGTGGTGCAAAGCCTGAGCCCCTGATAGCGGAACTACCTGGTAGGATAGTAGATTACATGAAGACAATAATGCCTGCGATACGTGTAAATTGGGATAAGTTATCTGCATGCAAGCAAAAGAAAGAAGAAACTGTGTCAGATTTCTTCACCAGATTTGAAAAACATTCATTGACCACAGCGGTCAAGATATGACCACAGAAGGTGGTCAGAGATTGTTCGTCGATAAATTTGTGCACAATCTGCTTCCAGACTTGTGTAGAAAATTGAAGGATTCAGAAAGCTCTTGGGCAGTCTCATCTTCAGCCCAGATATTAGCTACCGCAGAGTACTACGAGAATAGAGACAAGGATGAGAAAGATAAAGTAGAAAAGAAAACTAGAGAACTCAAAACGAAGGTTTTGCTACAGCAAGCCTATCCTCCACGTGGTGGTGGTAATAGAAATAATAATGGTCCGAATCACTACCGGAACACTTTTCAGCAGCCTCAGAGAAACTTGCAGAGATTCGATTACAATCAAAACCGCATAGGTCCCAATCAGTGTTTATACTGCAAACAAGAAGGTCATTACAAATATGACTGTCCTGCCCTGCCGCAACGTACAAATGAGTTTTCTGGTGTACGAGGTCGTGGTAGTCAGCAAGCGCCCAGAGGTAGAGGGCGTGGAAACACCCCTCAGGACGCACGTCCCCTTCCACCACAAAACTCTATGAACAGGTTTGACCAGCAAAATAACGTATCTGACAGGACAGCACAATACTACGTCGATGAGTATTACCCAGAAAATGAGCAGTGGGAGAATAACGATTGCTAGGACAGCCTTAGACGAAGAGAGGGAGTTGTTTCAGTTCCAGTAGATCAGAATGGACCTTACGTTGAGGTGATTACATCGGGTGTGTCAGAACATTTTCTGTTGGATACTGGTGCTACAAAGAGTTCTATTATGCACTCCAAACTCCCTGGCGCACCTTTGTCTGGCGAAATGAACGTTTCCGTAGGTTTTTCTGGCGCCCCGGTTAGAAATCCGACTTCTGACCCTTTATCTCTTTCTGTTGGTCCTTGTGAATTCGAAGCACCCCTTATTTTGACAACAGGTTGTGGTGAAAATTTGCTAGGATTAGATTTGCTAAAAAGATTGTATGCGACTTTGTACTGTTCTCCCTCAGGAGTACAACTTACTTTAGGTAAGAAAGTGGTTTCTCCCATGTATTTGTCGAGAAATACGCTTCCAGCAGAATTGGCACTTCTTCCAGATATTCTTTGGGCTACTGGTCCGAATGATGTAGGTCTTTTAGAAATTCCACCGTATGTTGTAACATTGAAACCGAATGTCAAAATGCCACGAATTCCCCAATACAGAATATCCAATGAGGGCGAAAAAGCTTTGCTAGCGATTGTTTACGAGTTAATTGAGAAAGACGTAATTGAAGAAACACGAGGCAATGTTTGCAATAGTCCTGTTCTGCCTGTGTTAAAACGAACTGACCCTTCTCAGCCACCTGTGTATAGATTTGTGATTGATCTTAGGGAAGTAAATAAGATAGTGGTGCCACAATTCCCAGTTGTCCCCGACATTACAACATTATTGACTATGATTCCAGCATCTGCATCCTGGTTTTCGGTGATTGACCTGAAGAATGCTTTCTTCAGTATCCCGATTGCTGAGGAAAGCAGGGATATTTTTTCCTTTAGTTTAGGTGGTCGCAGCTTCCGCTTTAAACGCGCTCCTCAAGGCTACTGTGAAAGCCCCTCAATATACAGTCAAGCTCTGAAAAGTCAGCTCGACGCAATGGTTTTGCCCAAAGGTTCCACTCTCGTACAGTACGTGGACGATTTGCTCATAGCCGCGGATACTGAGAAAATATGTAAAATGGCCACATTGGCACTACTGCGTCATCTATGTGATCTACATCACAAGGTGTCACTTTCCAAGCTCCAATATTGCCGACAAGAAGTGACCTACTTAGGTCATCTCTTATCGAAGGAGGGAAGGAAACTGACCCCAGAAAGAATTCAGGCAATAGCAAAATTAAATGTGCCAAGAACGCAGAGAGAAGTACACGCTTTCTTGGGCATTACATCGTACTGCAGACAATGGATCCCAAATTTTTCGTTATTAGCCAAACCCTTATTGGCACTAACGTGTACAAATACACCCAATCCCATTCCTTGGTCCGATGAGTGTCAGAAAAGTTTTCTCGAATTACGCACAGCATTATGTTCGGCCCCTGTGTTAGGTAACCCCAACTACAATAAACCTTTCACATTATATGCCCACGAGAAGGAGGGTTGTGCATTGTCTGTGCTGACTCAGTTATACGGAGATAGACAACGGCCATGCGCCTATTTTTCGTCAACTTTGGATCCGGTAGCACGAGCATTGCCAAGTTGTCTAAGGGCCACAGCAGCAGCAGCTGTTTCTATTCGACAGTCTGCAGGCCTAGTAATGAATAATACACTAATTGTGATGGTCCCGCATGCAGTAGATACATTGTTAAATAGGACCAAGACACAGCACTTAACTAGTGCTCGACTGTCCAGTTATGAATTGACACTACTAGCAAGCCATGTGCACATCAAAAGGTGCAGTACCCTGAACATAGCCACCTTGTTACCAATTGCTGAGGAATCGGATGCTTCAGAACAGCACGATTGCTTCCTCAGAACGGAGGAAGAGATGAAAGGGAGAGTTGATCTATTCGATACTCCTCTCACTGAATGTGATGGTACATTATGGGTGGATGGTTCATGCTTTAAACTCCCAAATGGTAACGTGACTACAGCGTATGCTGTCACAACTCTGCACACAATCGTTGAAACTGCGCGAATACCACATGGTTCGGCTCAAGCCGCCGAACTCGTGGCGTTAACGAGAGCATGTGTGTTATCAAAAGGAATGAAAGTGACTGTCTATACCGACAGTCAGTATGCTTTTGGAGTGGCTCACAGTTTTGGACGACTGTGGAGAGAACGTGGGTTCCTGACTTCGCATGGAGCTAAGATTCAGCATGGCCAGTTGGTGAATGAGCTTCTTGAATCACTGACGTTGCCCCTGAAAGTAGCAGTTGTAAAATGTAGTGCACACAAGAAAGTGATCGATGATGTTGGTCGTGGAAATGCATTTGCTGATGAAACTGCTAAAGAAACGGCAAAGAATGTGATGAGCCGAATGTATGTTGCGAGCCCAGAAAGATGGACTGGTGATGTTGGAATATGTGAAGACACGATAGAAAGTGTGAAGTCCATCCAAGCTGAGGCCACGGAGAAAGAGTTAAGCATGTGGAGAGAAAGCACAGGGAGAATGGATGCAAATGGTTGTTGGATTGAATCGACAGAGCAACAAAGATGGTTGTTACCCGATGCATATGTGCCTGCAGTGGTTACAATGGCTCATGGGATGGCCCATATCAGCGCGAAAGGGATTTGCGACTTGTTGGCCCCAGTGTGGAAGAATTCAGGGATTCCCAAGTATGCAGAGAATGTCGTCAAGAATTGCATGATATGTCTGAAGCACAATCCTGGTAGGGGAACCCCAACTCCAGCTGGTCATTTTGCACCTCCTACGTATCCGTTCGAGGTTTTGCAGCTAGATTTCATACACATGGAGAGGTGCAACAACTTAAAATATGTGCTCGTGGTTGTTTGCGCCTTCTCAAGGTGGGTAGAAGCCTATCCCCTAAGGGACAATACTGCCTTGTCCACAGCGAAAGCCCTTGTGAAAGAGTTCTTCCCCAGGTTCGGAATGCCTAGAATGGTCTGGTCGGACAACGGAAGTGAATTTGTGGGTTGTGTGATGAAACGAGTGTGTGAAGGGCTAGGCATTAGTCAGAAGTTCCACGCTGCAAATCACCCCCAATCAGCTGGATTAGTGGAATGTTACAATGGCACGCTTAAACTTAAATTGGCCAAAATCCAAGCGAGCACGGGTCTTAAATGGCCCGACGCTCTACCCTTAGCACTCCTGTCCACCAGAATGACTGTGCATTCGCGAATGAAACTCAGCCCCTATGAAATAGTCTTTGGTCGGCCAGCCAACATATGGGGAGTGCCTAGGCCCACGAAGTTTAGCGAACTGCAACACCCCATTTTGCTCGACTATCTGTATGAATTGACGGCTAAATTGCGTGTTTTATATCAACAGGTCCACAACACCTTGCCTCCGGTTTCCGAGACACCGGGTCACTCCATTGACCCTGGCTCCTGGGTTCTGGTCAAGAATTTCCAGAGGACAAGAAACGACCAGCCCAGATGGACCGGACCTCACCTCGTCCTCCTGTCTACAAGGTCGACTGTTAAAGTGGAGGGGAAGGCCAATTGGGTCCACGGGATCCACTGTAAGAGAATACCTTTCCCTCTGCCACATGGCCAATGGGTCCGGACAGGAGGCACTGACTCAAAGCGCACAACTGATGAACGCGTAAAAGAAGCTAAACGCGATTGTGACAGTAAGGACATTTTTCAAGAAACTACGCCGCCATCAGAACAATTGAACTCTGTGGAACCTGAGCTACTATTTCCGGACCAGACAGCACCCGGGAAAAGACGCTATAATTTACGACCGAGAAAAACAGACTAAAAGTAAAAGTGATTTATTTTTTGATCCGAGAGAAAAACCTGTGGACTAATAAAATAATAAGTTTTTCCTTCCAAAATGCTATTTTTGAAAATGCAGATTCTCCCATCTAGGTAACTTGCTTATTTTTGTTTTTTTTGAACCGCCATCCGGGTTCCGCTGCTAGGGTCGCGGTTGATTAAAGACTTTTGGGTGCAGCTGACAACAATAGGTTTCTGGTTCCAGTTGGTCGAAGGGAGCCACCCTAGACTGACGGAAGCATCCTTTAGCAGAAACAACCTACCGCCGCGGGCAGCACCTTAGAGAGGATGGAGTTTCCTGATGTGGAGAGAACTGCCAGACAAATGAACTTTAAGCAGAGACTTTTGAAAACAATGAGAAAGAAAATTTTTATAATGATGTGTATTTTTATGATATTTAGCGTAATGGTGTTTTTGATAAGCTATGTTTTATTCTCTTCTCATGTGACATTCACGCCTACTACATCACCCATACCTCCCCCTACTGTTTCCTCTCATTCTTTCCACTCTTTGCCTGACCACGAATCAAATAGGAGATTAGAGTTCATTAATAACTCCTTCGTTCAGCTATTACACCAACACCAACTTGTAATGAACACAACCAACTGTTGGGTGTGTGGTCTCATGCCCCACACCACGGATAGAGGTATCCCCTATTTGGTCCTGCCATTTAGTCACAATGGGTCAGTATGGGCATATAGGACAATGTTCATATATGCACGAGAAATCCAACCCCTACGTTCTGTGAAAGACAACCTCAAGACTAGCGCCCTAGTGAAGGGTATAGTTGACATGATCAAGGAAGTGACTTCTTACGAAGATACCCCAGACGATGAGATACTTGCATATGTAGGTTGGAATGTGACCGGATATGGCACTACACTAAGTGAGAAACAGCAAGCCAAGAGATCGTCCCCTATCTGGATCGTACCCCATCAAGGTCACCTGTGTCTGCAAGGTATTGGTAGGAATCCCAGAGCTCAGCTAGGGAAGAGTGTCTGCGCAGAAACGTGTGTTTTTGGATCTCAGACTTCCCCTGCCTTTTTAGCCGCAAAGGGTACTTATTTCATCTGCCACGATAGAGCCTATACATGGTTGCCCCCTGACTTCTCGGGCTCATGTTTTGTTTCATTCCTGTTACCTCCCACCTACACAGCAGCGGCGGATTACCATCGGACAAGGGTAGTTAGAGGTGTTTTGAGTAAAGAAGACACTGCGGGTCAAGAATTTGGTGACTTTGCAATGGGTGTTCTGCCGTTCTGGGGAGCCATGGTTAACAGCAGAAACATAAGGCAATTGACAAGGGTAGTTGAATCCACCGTGATTGAAACTGCTGGTGCCCTTAGTAACCTGACTGCTGAGCTCCAGTCGGATCGACTGATGACCCTTCAGAACCGGGTCGCTTTGGATGTAATACTTGCGGACCGGGGTGGGGTATGCAAATTGATCCAGTCCAGTTGTTGCATTTTCATTCCAGATAATGCTCCAACAGTGTACGGGGCCATCTCCAAACTACATAAGATTTCCGAATCTATCCATGTGGACAAAGGAGATTGGTCATTAATGGGATGGTTCTGGGGGCTGATATCTGCCTGGGGATGGAAAATTCTGATGGTCATTGGGATGGTCTTAGCCATTCTTTTCCTGTTCTGTCTATGCATACAGTGTGCTCCTGCAATATGCGGCCTCTGTGCTACATCATGTGTAAGGAAGCCTGTGTCAAGACACGAACTCAGCACTAGAATGATGTTGCAGCAACACCTCAATGACTTTAGGAATATAGATCTGGACTCAGATTAACATGAGGATAGATTAATTGCCTATGTAAGGGCAAAAGGAGGGTCTGTGGTTCTGAAAAATACGGATCCGTAATAGTCCCGGACTCGAGAATAAAAACTTCGTCAAAATAGGACGAATTTGGTATCAAAAGACCGGAAATGACGAGTACATCAAGCACATGTATTTTCAGTATATTCGAGTGACAATTGCACCTCGAAATCGTCATTTACCTTCTGAACCCTTAGTTGCATGTTGCCCTCTACATAGGCCTTAATCCAGTCGAATTTGATTCCACAAGGACACGTACTCCTTAATCGACTTCTTCCTGACCCCAGTACAAGTTAGAACCATTGCCCCAGGCCGAGCTCGTTAGGTCAGTTCCCTCCCAGTGGCCAAGCAAGATAGTATCTAGGCCCAACCAGCCATAAAACCATTTCAGCACGCACACCTGCCATATCTCGCTCACATCTTTCTCCACTCCTTTTCCTCACTTATTTTATGATGGGGAGGTGACCATTTTTATTAGGGGTCCAGCGATATCTGATGAAATGTTGGGCCTTGCCGGATGATTTGTTATGGGCATCACGACGTGAAATATGTACATGTCATCATGACTCTGCTTTCTTTTGTAATCAGTAACCATAAATGAAATACCGCACACCTAAGGAATGTTTCGCCAAAGGGTGAATATTAGGTATAAGAAGAGAAGCCTGACTTCATGAAAGTGTGCAGTCTCCTGAATATACTTGTATCGTACTTCTAGGACCCTGTCACCTTGGTTGCAGCCAATAAACTAATCTTTGACTTCACCTAGAAGACTCTGAAGTTTCTGTGGGTCTGACTCAGGAGAACCCGAGGTCTTTGGTGTGTTGATCCCCTGGCACCGCTGGGTTACCGGTTCGGTACCGGTCCCTAAAAACCCAGTACCTCAACTCCAGCAGGATTGACCTGTCGAAATTTAATGAAGGCTGAGTTATGTAGCACACCTGGTAATTACCAGATGCAACAAATGCCACACAACTCAAAATTTTGATTCTTGCATAATCAGGGATTTACGCAGGGGTAAGACAACTTTTAATCAGGGTCCATGTGCTAATCACCAGTACACGTAACTCTTAATCAGGGCCCTAAACCTACTGATATCCAACTTGTGCTGTAGTTTACTTTTTCTACTGCACTTAGGGGCATATTATCAAGGGGGTTTATCTCCGCTTTTTTGGCTTTAAAAGCCAAGAAAGCGGAGATAAAATTATCTCCCTATTACATAGCTGTCGCTAACACCAGTTAGCGACAGCTAGTAGGAGATAGCGACCATCTTGGGCCCCACTTTGCATGTCAGTGATATTTATCACTAATGACATGCAAAGTGGATGTGTCAAGATGTTAGCGACTGGAAACAGTTGCTAACATCGCTATCTCCTATTACCAACTTATGGAGATATTCGCGCTAAGCACGAATATCTCCAAAAGCTAACACCTGCCCTGAGCAGTTCTTAGCCATGTTATACAATGGGAGGTGGATAACATGGCTAAGAGCATTAGCTCGGTAATGCATCAATATCGCTGACTTTTCAGCGATATTCATGCATTGCGGCCGATTTTTATCGCATTTGCGATAAACCTTGGTAATACCAAGGTTTATTTGCGATACAAATCGCCGCAGCTCAGCTGTAAATTTTTGTCTCTAACCAAGCAATAGCGATAATTATCGCTATTGCTTGGTAATATGCCCCTTAGATCGTTTTTGTTTACCGTATATCATATTCAGAGCCATTTTGTTAAATTAAAATATATTTTGGAGCTAACCTGATACAAATATTTTGATTTTCACGCAGTTGTGCACAAAACAAAGTTTTTCAAGCATTGCAAAGTATCCAATTTTTTTATAGAACTTTTAGAAGGCCATAATAACCTATGTAACATTACACACACATACATATTTGTTTACAGTGCAAGCTCTTTTCACATATTAAATCCGTGTAATGTGTCAAATTAATTAGTATGTACAGGGATGTATATGTTACCTTTAACATGCATAACGCATCTTTACAGTTCTTTAAACCATTATGAGTGCTCATGAAATTAATGGGATCAGCTCCTATATATCAGGATTATCTGGAATTCACGCACAGTTGGACTTTTGTAAAAACGAGCAAATCCTGGAACAGAATCGTGCAGGGGACAGAGGTCTAACCGCTACAAACAGTGGCACATTGTAAATGCGACATTAGGAAGGGCATACAATGGTCCGCTGGACTATCATCTTCACCACCTGCCCAGGCAGAGTATAAGCTGCAAAACTGTGATAGCTTCCACGTTGAGAGTGTTTGACACCTGCGATTTTCAGCCATTTACCTTTTAGTGTAGAGAGAAATCCCTATGGAATTGCTCTAGTTCCACAGGGATTCTCTTTGGAGCCCCCAACTCCAGCTTCTGGGGAAGAGTAGCCTGCGGCTTTTTTTAAAAAAATTGACTGATAATCAGCGAGCCGTTTGGGCACTTTTACTTTCACTGTGTTAGGTGCACTGGAGCACTGTTCAGCTCCTACCAATTTTCCCTTTCGCAATGACAGCTCCCTAGTCGACTTGTACTCTGTGACTGTCATAGTAGGGAGTCCCTGGAGCAGGGATCCACCCGCTAAACACCAGTGAGTGTTTAAGGTGAGTGTAGCGGCCATCCAGCATAAGCAATTGCTCCCCCACCTGACAAGGTACAATAGAGTCTTTCTGCACACAGGTGGGTATTTCTGGGGGTTTTATCCCCCCCCCCCTCTGCCCAAACCAAGAATGCAGAACACCCACTAGATCCCAGACCTGTTATCATAAAAAAACAATAATGTGGGAGAGGCCTATTCTGGCATCGGGCCATAACTATATATTTTTTAATATAAAAGAATGGATGGGGGCCAACCCACCCGACCATCAGGCTGCTGTCCTAACCTCTAAAACCCCAACAGTTTGGGGATTTACTAATAATCGTCCCTCCCCTTGGGGACATGGTGCTTTTTATTCCCAGGAAAATATGTCTTTGTTTAAAAAGAAAACTGTGGTTGGGGCTGGCCCATCCTGGCATCTTGCTGTAATCTCCATTCCTAAAGTCACAGCAGTCAGTCAGTCAAAAGTCTTTCTTCCTCACATGAGGGGACATTTGTTGGATGTACCTCCAATCTGCCTTCACTGGGAGAATGGTGAGGGCAGAATGCCCTCTAGTTTTGAAAAGAAGAGTGGGTTGGGGGTAGGTTCCGTCCTGCATCAGCTCCTAAAACCACAACAGTCTTTCTGCTACACATATAAGATTAGGGGAGTTACCCCAATCTGCTCTGCTCTGTTGGTCAGAAACCCCACTACATAACAGGGATAGATTTTTTTATTTAAGAATGGATTGGCGACCGGTCTGTCCTGGCATCTGACCATACTCCCAGCCCTAATCAGTGTTTCATTTTCTGTGGGGTAGATTGGAGAATTTGTATGTAATCTTCTCTCCCGTCATAGAAAGCCAATAAGATACCAAGGATAGATTGTGTTTTTTTTTTTAAAAACAAAAGGGTTGGGAGCCGGCCTATCCTGGTAGGAGCCGTACCTGCTCCCTGAGATTACATTGGGGTAATGTAACCCAAATATGCCCTCCTGGAGGTGAGGGGCAAAAATGCACTGGACAGGAGGTTGCATTACAGAAAGTGACCTGTGAATGCACCAGGCATTTGTACCTGCTTCATGCATGCTCTACGCACTTGTAGAAGAGGCTGTAGATGATGTGTGTCCCCTTTTACTATATGGGTGACTCTGGCACACATCTGGCACCAGCACGATCATGAGAGTTCCTACAAATCTATATAGGATCTACACATTTTAGACAACATAAACTAAGCGATTCTTGTCCAGACTGATTCCAGACACCCCCAAAGGACATCTTAGTCTGTAGACCAGCGAGCACACAGTGCCACTATAACCCGGCAACCTTACCAAGGAGCTAATAGTTAATAGTTTCTGGCAACTATCCAACATGACAACCCTGACCCCTCAGGGATCGTGGAAGCAGTACAGTATTTTTCGTTCAGTCACTCATTCTCACTTTGGGGCCCATTAGGATCTCGGGAGGATCGCCACCGCCCGCATGGCGGTGGCGATCCGCCCGAGATCCGTCCCTGCCTGAGATCCGCCCCGCCCGCTACCCTTTTCCCCCGCCATATTACCATGGCAGGGGAGACCACGGCGGATGGAAAAACCATCCGACGCTTTTCCTGAGTTTAATATGGTGGCGGTGTCTGTTAGACACGGCCAGCCAAATTACTATGGGGGCGGAAACATGCCATTCCGTGGTGGCATTGCCGCCATGGAAAGGCATGCGGCAATTGCTTGTGGGGGCCCGTTATGGGCCTACAGGGACTCAGGGGGATGGGTGGTGCACTTGGGGGGTACCTATGGTACCAGTTCCATGTACAACATGGCAGGCACCGTGCGGTTCCTGCCATGTTGTGCATGTAAGTGCACGACATGCCTTCCTGGCATTGTGGCGGACGGTGCGGAGTGCACCGCCCACCACAATATCAGGAATGCAGGATGCGCCCGCCAGTGTGGTGGGCGCTTCCTAATGTCGTACAGGCCTCAGCCTGGCCCTCTAGTGCAAGGGGTTCGCCCTTCTGCGCACAAAGTCCTCAGACCCAAAGGAAAAAGTTGGCACGGAAACTGGAATTGCAAAACATAGAATTTATTAAACTTCATGAAGTGGTGCTAAAGTTCAACCAGTACCCTTCGGCACTGCGAGAAGTAGCACAAAGGGCTACTGGACACATGGTTTATTTATACCCACACAGGGGCTCAAATGAAGGCGGTACAAAGCACAAAAGCACATTTTATGACCATACAAGGTAATATCGAGAAGCACAATCGATCAGTGGGAGGAGTTTAACAATCTTAGGGTCTCGGCTAACACATTCCAATCCAGGGCTAATCATTAGCAGATGTGGACCCTAACGGTCAGCAGCGAGGCACAGAGATGCTATTATTAGCCTGTTGCCGGGCAGATTCAACGGCCATGAGCAGAAAGGTAGGACAACGCACATGGTTGGCACGAGGCATCATGTGGCAGACAAAAATGGCTGCTGCAAATCCAAAATGGATGCTCCAGCATGTCAAGATAACGGCTAAATATCGGATGTCTTTTGCTAACGCTCAACTTAATCGCTGCCAAACTACAACAGACGACCCTTTTAGCATTAGCTAAAGACATGTGCTCTTCTCGGGTATCTGTGCATTCATCTTGTATGTCTATGCACATTATATTTGTCACCTCCTTATCCAACGATTGTTGCGCTTTTACGGCATTTCGTTTGGATGGTATACAAGCATTTATACACATAGAACATAGCATTGGACCACAATGTATACACATACAACAGGTAAAAATTAATGCAACCGCAATACACAAGATAGTCAGCAGTTTCCAACCCCAAGCAGTAATCAGAGCCCAAAACCATCCAGCAAATGTCCAGGTACCGTTTTTCTCGTGAATATCAGAAGCTATCTTATGCAGTTTGAGAATTGCTTCATATACAGAAGGCGAATTATCAGGGATGAAAACACAACAACTACTTCCGATAATTTTACAGGCTCCTCCTCTATCTGCTAGCATAACATCCAAAACCATACGGTTCTGCAAAGTTACATTTCTAGCGACTTGTAGTTCCTCTGTAACATTGCCTAGTGCTACTGCTGTTTCATTGGTGACGGCTTCTACAACTCTAGTTAATCGTCGTATTTTCCTACTGTTTAATGCAGCTCCTACAAATGAGAACAGGCCTAAATTGAAGTCAACATATTGCTGTAGACTAGTGTCTGTCTGATCCACGTCATCAACTCGGATTGTTTGCTTATAACGATTCATGGAAACATTTCGAAACAGTTTAAAATCTCGGTGATAGGAAGCAGGTGCAAGAAAAACAGGGGGTAAAAAAAAGATACATAACAAATTCCAGACCACCCTATTGGTAATCTATGATATCATTGACTTCCGCATACTAGATATGTGTCATGTGAAGCTAGAAAAGTACTATCATTTATTCCATCCATATTTAATACAACAACACAATCGCTATTTCCTACTGGAATTCGGCCAATACTTTGTACACAGAGGTTAGCTCTGGTTCGTGTTACAGTAATTACAGATTCATTGCTCGTAGTAGAGTCTCTTGTATGAGTGAAAACATAAGGCGTAGAAGCATTGTCCGGTCGATATTCTTCCCATTCCCATATAGTTCCATTCGCTTGAGGATAACCATGTTCATCTTGATAACACTCTTTGTTCAAACGGAAGGGAAGTCCACCTACTGTAGGTTTTCTGTTCGAAAAGAGAAGAGTGTACCAGGCTCTACAAGAACCATTATGCGAAAAAGGAAGTGGAATAAACCTTTTTTCTGATGAGCTGGAAGCATACCACAAATCCAGCAGTTTGTGGTATTTGTGGCATCATGAGTATGGTGGAGCATCTGAACAAAAGTGTTATTTATAAAAGATTCTCTATGCTTATGCTCATGATAGGGAAGAGAAAAATGCTGATGCTCTCCCGGAATTGGAGTAGTAGGAACCACAAAGAATTCCCGAGCAGGACTCACCCTCTCAACACACCAGGTGATCACTGCTATAACTGTTAAAACAACAAAAACACTTAATAATCCTAGGATCTTCTTCTTAGTAGCATTCATAGTCACAAAGCTAAATCTTCAAAACTAAAAATTAGGAAAAACGAAAATAATCCATGAGCTCTTTACCCTGGGCAGACGTTGTTTTTTTCGCCACAGATCAAGACAGGTGTCACTACACTACGCAGGGATGATCCCCCTCCCTTGTCATATTGGCTCTCCGTTTCCACTACCCAGAGCGGTTGCTCAACCAGTCTCGCAACAAAAAAAACTCTCAAATTACTTTCTTGCTCTAAAATTATATCGCGCTGCTCCGGGAGTTGTCTGGTCCGGGAAGATCTCCGCAGATCTGTCAGATGATACAGCAGGCCCTTTCTCCGTAGTCAAGATCTCTCGATGATCGGTCAGCACAGCAGGTTCCACTAAGGACGGCAGGACCTTCCGGCAGTGGGTACTATGGACCCAGTTCTTCTTGTTGGTCACTCTGACCGCAGTTCTCGTAGCGAGGAGTACCTGCTCTGGTCCACGCCACCTTGGTTCCAAGCTGCTTGACCTCTCGAAGACCTTCAACATAACATAATCCCCGGGACGGAGTTCATGGCCTTCACCATGGGATTTATCTGGGAGCGCTTCTCAAACCTGTTGATGAATAGAAACCAAGCTATCAGTTAATTGTGCCAAATAGTCATTCATTAAAACACAAGGTACATCATACACAGAACTTGGTTTCAGAACTCCCCAAATATTCATTGGGCGTCCAAACACCACCTCGTACGGGGTAAGACCCGTCCTAGAATGTGGTACTGATCTAATGGACAATAATGCCAATGGCAGCGCAACTGGCCAAGTTAGATTCGTGGAGGCTTGAATTTTCGCGAGTTTAAGCTTGAGAGTACCATTATACCTCTCCACCAATCCTGCAGATTGTGGATGGAACACAGCATGGAACTTCTGCTTAATTCCTAAGCCTTTCAGGACGTACTTGATAACGTCCCCGACAAAATGTGGTCCGTTATCGTTCCATAAAAGTCTGCAGACACCAAATCTCGGAAAAAACTCCTTCAGTAACACCTTAGCAGTAGTAATAGCCGTATTATCCTTCGTAGGGTATGCCTCAATCCATTTACTGAAGGCACAGACCACCACTAGGACATACTTCAAATTATTACACCGCTCAAGCTGAATGTAGTCCATTTGCAGGACTTCAAAAGGTGCAGTTGGTGTGACAAACCCTCCAGACGGAACTCGTGTCCCCTTTCCAGGATTATATTGCAGACAAATTAAGCAGGACTGTACTACTCTCTTAGCTGTGTTAGCAATCTCTGGATGGGGGGACAAGCTAGGAGGACCTTACCTGCCAGCACGCCTGCACGCAGCGCCAGTCCCTGGGTGGGGAACGCTGTAGGTCTCGCCGCCATCACTCCATCAGCGCGGCTGGAGACTACAGCTCCCAGCGGGCTCAGCGCGCACTTCCGGTTTCCCGCTGTCTTCGCGCCCGGAGGCGCTATAAAGTCCAGGCACTCCCTCGGTGGAGCGGGGGACAAGCTAGGAGGACCTTACCTGCCAGCACGCCTGCACGCAGCGCCAGTCCCTGGGTGGGGAACGCTGTAGGTCTCGCCGCCATCACTCCATCAGCGCGGCTGGAGACTACAGCTCCCAGCGGGCTCAGCGCGCACTTCCGGTTTCCCGCTGTCTTCGCGCCCGGAGGCGCTATAAAGTCCAGGCACTCCCTCGGTGGAGCGGGGGACAAGCTAGGAGGACCTTACCTGCCAGCACGCCTGCACGCAGCGCCAGTCCCTGGGTGGGGAATGCTGTAGGTCTCGCCGCCATCACTCCATCAGCGCGGCTGGAGACTACAGCTCCCAGCGGGCTCAGCGCGCACTTCCGGTTTCCCGCTGTCTTCGCGCCCGGAGGCGCTATAAAGTCCAGGCACTCCCTCCGCGTCGCGGGACGCGCGCGGGCAGCGCCGGGCGGAGCCCGGGCAGAGGGCGGGCCGTCTGTGGCCGTCCGGGGCAGGAGGAGGCAGGGCAGGGCCACCCCATTTCCATCTACCGTACCGGTTTCAACTTGTGGTGCCGCATCTCAGCATGTCAACTCGCTCCGGTAAGGCCTTGAGGGGTTGCGGGGAGAGTGCCCCCGGGGGTGCTATGTTCGGCTCTATGGACAAATTCCTGACAAGGGTGGCGGCTGTCATCGACAATGAACTTGCCATATCTGAACGGCGCCTTTCTCTTGACTTTCCTCCTGCTAAAAACCCATCTCCAGCAATAGTGTTGTCCCCTCTAAATCCTACTTCCCCTGCACCCTTGCTTGGGGATCTACCTGGGGATTCCTTTATTGCACCATCAATGGGTGGTATAGAAGGGTTAGAAAGCTCACTGACCGGTAACCACGGTACTAGTCCTTGTGCCGTGCTTATAGATCCATGCAATGAGCTCTCCTTAGCAGGCTCACCTGGCATTCAGTCCCAACACTGCCCTGAGGTTCCTGCTCCCGTCCCACAAGCTTCGACTAAAAAGCGACCTAACCAGGAGCCTATCAAAAGGAAGGGGAAAAGGGCAATTTACACTCAAAAGGGCTGCTCATCCAAGATTACTAACCATCCCAGGTACCCGCCCCTGAGGGGTCCTTCCCCCCTGAGCGTCGCAGGACCTGTATCCTCAGGGACACCTATTTGCGCTCCAGCTGTTATTGATACAGTACCACCTTCCTTGTTGGCCCCACCAACGCCTGACCAGGCCAACGTGGGTCACTCCATGGAGGCGATTGAGAAGCTGGTCAAGTCTCTTGTGTTGCCACTTATAGACCAGGTCAAGAGGTTGGGGGACAGGCTTGACTGCTTTGAGCAGGTTACTAGGGACAATTTTTTTGCCCTAAAGACCCTTCTCAAGCACCAGCCAAAGCCCAGTGAGGATAGGACAGATAGGTTAGATAAGTCCAATAGGATAGAGGTTCCAGTGAGACCCCCCCTGGGAGATCAGCTGATGCAGCCACCCAAGCATCCAGCTCCTGGGAATACTATCTTGGCTGCTCCTAAGGTTGGTCCTAGACAGATAAAGCCGAAGGCTCCCACTCATGCTGCTCACGTGCATGCTACCCCTCCCCCAGTAGCAATAACCCCGGTGGCTACCCAGGACCTAAGGCAACACCAGAAGGGAGGGACGGGCCCTACTTCGCAACCTGGGGCTGTTATATCTGATGCAACTGGCGGTGTTGCATCAACTTCTAAGGTTGCATCTATTCCCGTCCCACCTACAAATCGTCCCCCTTTAGGTCCTCCTCAGAACAGTAGACGAAAGTGCCCCCCAGTTAACCTCCCCCCTGAGTGCCACCCGTATGTTGTCATCCTTACGAAAGTCCCTCCTATTGGGAGTACCCAGCGGGAAAACCATCAGGCACTCAAGAATAAGGTCATCCACTGGCTGAAAGCCAACAGGCCCCTGCCTGCGGGAGTGGATGGAATTATTCTTGGTGTACGCAGGGTGGGATGGATTGGACACGGGAAAAAATCGCTCGAAGGGGATTGCGTGGTGGTAAACTTCCAAGATGCTAGGGTTGCCCATCTAATATGCTCTCAAGGTCAACCCACGGTTGGATCGGGTATCGACATAGTTGATTTGACATTTTTTTACCCACGGTCTATTATGACCACCCCCACCATCCACCTTGGACAACCCACCTATATTAGCAGCCCTGGGGGCCAATTTTCTGTGGAGAACACTGCCCACGGCCTTTCGACCCCGGGAGTTCTTTCCCAGCAGCTATGCCTAGCTCCAGTGATACCAAATTGGGGACCTTGGAGCTGTTGACTCAGTTATGATCCGGGGGAGGACGCTGTGGCCCCAGGCTTTGTCGCTGAGTCAACACCACACCCCAAATCCAATGGCTCCTCCTCCCCACCGCAGACTCAGGCTACGGCCGAGTCTGTAGCGGGGAAGGGGGAGACTGGGGCATCCTATAATTTTCTGGCTGGTCCCCCTGATGTGG
This sequence comes from Lissotriton helveticus, assembly GCF_964261635.1. Taxonomy (NCBI): domain Eukaryota; kingdom Metazoa; phylum Chordata; class Amphibia; order Caudata; family Salamandridae; genus Lissotriton; species Lissotriton helveticus. The sequence continues at coordinate 195,108,606 of NC_136067.1, forward strand.
GTTCTGTGGTCTTATCACCCCCTGTCGAGGATTGTAGCATTGCAGCTGTAACGGACCCCCAGATTAGGGTTTTCAGCTGGAATGTGGCGGGCCTCGAGAGGAAGCTGGCGTTGCCGGACTGGAGCGAGCGTGTGGAGCAATACTCCATATGCCTGTTCCAGGAAACCTGGAGTCGGGTGCCCCTACACAAGGCGGGCTATTCCACCCACTTTTTGCCGGCAGTAGAAAGTGCAACTGGCAGGGGCCGCCCCTCTGGTGGCCTGTTAATCTGGGTAGCCACCGAACTCAACTGTAGGGTGGAGGAGAGGGACACTAATTGCCCTGACCTCCTAAATATTTTGCTTAGAAATTCCCAGGGCAGAGTCATTCTAAATATTTTTAACATCTATGCCCGTGGCACTAAGGGGGGAAGAGAATCCCCAGTTATAGCTTGCCTGGAAGCGCAACTCCGCTCATCTCCACACAGGTCTTGTACCTTGTTGGCAGGTGATCTGAACTGCACTTTCGAGCCCCTGGACCTGGACATCCTAGCAGATCAAGAGGAACTTGATAATGGGTGGGGGATTCCGCCCCTCGAGCTTAGTCCTGTTAAAAAGTGGACAGAAGTGGCCCTCCAGATTAACTCACTAGTTATGGAGTTTGGTCTTAGAGCTGCCAATGGCAGGACCAGGTCCGACAAAGTAGGGGCGCACACCTACAACAGGCCAGGACACACGTCACGGATTGATTATTTCCTCCTTGACATACACCTGTGGAGCCTGGTGGAGGACATGGTAGTTTTACCTTCTGTGGAGAGTGACCACAATCTCCTGTCCCTCACCCTGTCCCACAGGTGTGTCAATAGCACCGTGAGTAGTTCTCCTTGTAACCCCGCTCCGGACCTGTCAGTGGTCACGAACTGTGGACGAAGGCTAAAGTGGGCGAAGCTAGCTCTTTCGGAGGAGAAAACCTCTGCGATTAGGCAGCTTCTGGTCTCAGCCCTAGCCAATCTTGACTGCCAAGAGGAAGGGCTGATGGAGGTGGCACCCAGGTTTTGTGTCATAATTCAGGCCATTGGCGACCTCTTTGTAGTTCCAGCTCACCCGAGCGGAAGGAAACCAAGCCTACGATCGGGTCAGGGCTGGTACAACCAGAAGTGTAGGGAGGCGAAATCACTTCTTATCGAGGCAGTCAAGTCCAAATTACCGTCTAGGACTAGGGAGGCCAGGAGACACTATGCACTCTGCCAGAAAAATGCAAGGATGGAGTGGGAGGTTAATTTCTGGCAGGACCTCCTGGCTGCCAGTCGTGGGAAAGATGCCAAAGGTTTTTGGGACATGGTGGGCAAAAGGAATCGTCCTGACGATTCCCGGAGGACTTGTGCCATTAACGCCCAGACTTGGTTCTCCCATTTCCAAAATCTTTATTCTGCTGTTGAAGGCCCACTTAATGATCCCTTTAAAATCCCACCCTTTACTCTAGCTCGTGACCTGGAACTGTTTTCCCCCCTGGATGTAACAAAGCAGATCAAAACCTTGGTCCCTTTGAAAGCAGCTGGCCCGGATGGCCTACCGGGGGACATCCTCCGTGCTTACCCGGAAGAATGGGGGGTACTAATCTCTGCACTCCTCAATGCAATCATGGGGGGAGGGCCTGTGCCTGACTCCTGGAGAGGTGCGGAGGTGGTCCCCATTTTTAAAAAGGGCAGTCGGGACTTACCCGGGAACTATAGGCCTATAAGCCTAATAGACTCCAGCCAGAAATTGGCCGGGAAAACCATCTTGGGGAGAATCACTCAATGGGTGGACGACAATCACATTCTGTCCGACATGCAGGCTGGGTTCCGTTCGGGTACAGGAACTATTGAACAGGCCTTTAGGCTTTTGTTGTTACACTGGAAGGTGGTGGTGCTGGGCAAAGGCAGTCTTTACTTGGCCTTTATTGACCTTAAGACTGCCTTTGACCTGGTACCAAGGGAGGAACTTTGGAGGGTGCTTCATGGTTTAGGGATGCCCCCGTACCTATTGAACCTCCTTATTAACCTGCACATCAACACCTATGCCCAGGTTAGATGGGGGCTGAATGGGGAAAAGACCGATAAGATCAGGGTCGAGAGGGGAGTAAGACAGGGCTGTGTCTTGGCCCCTACCTTATTCTCCCTCTATATTAACGGGGTGGTAGATCATCTACTGGGCGAACCATCAGACGCTCCCAGCCTGGGTGGAGTAAAAATTCCAACTCTGTTGTTCGCCGACGACACCCTCCTCATCTCCAAAACCCCCCAAGGTCTACAGACATTGCTGAACCGCTTCCAGGACTTCTGTACCACTAAAGGCCTCGTCATTAACATAGACAAGACCAAGTACCTAGTCATGCATCCACCTCGCAAACTTGGCCGCCCTCCAATTCTGAACTCTATACCCCTAGAAAGAGTGGCGGAATTTGATTATCTGGGGATCCGACTGAATGATGCAATGAGCTGGACTGCCCACATTGATAAAATGACTCTGGCCCACAAAAGGGTGGGGGGCGCCCTTCTTAAGGAGTACAATAACTCCACAAAACATTGTGTTGCTCCTATACTTGAGATCTACAAAGCTCGTGCGGTCCCAGCTTCACTCTATGGATCGGAACTGTGGGGCTTGGGCAAAGTCGACTCATTGAGTAAGGCCGAAAACAAATTTATCAAGGATCTTCTTGCCATTCCATCGAGCAGCCCGACCATCCCAGTGCTCATGGACACTGGCTGTAAAGCCATAAGGGACCAGGCTCGGCTTCGTCCCCTTCTGCTCTGGGCACGCTTGTGGAGGGTCCCGGAGCTACAATCCTATGCCAATGGGCTGGCAGAAGTGATGCATGCTGATGGTTGGAGTAGCATCAAATGGCTGAAGGACATAAAACATCTTTTAGGGGAACTTGGTTTGGACTCTTGCTGGCATAGTCACTCCGCTCCTCCAAAGAAGATTCTAAAAAAACTTTTCTGGGAGTGGGTTAGTGTGAAGCGCTCTAGAAGCCAGCAGCACTGCAAAACCACCGCAGCTTTCCTGCTGTTCAAAGACGCTGTCTTGTATGAGCCATATATGGATATTATATCAGTTGCTATGGATAGGTCCTTGTACATTAAATTTCGGCTAGGAACCTTGCCCTTGGCCGACCTCTGTTCAAGGTGGAATAAAGCCCAGCCCACATCACGCTTTTGTGCCTTATGCCAGGACAAACCAGAGACGGTGCCACACTTCCTTTTCGAATGCCCGGACTATGGTCGCCCCAGATCACGTTGGCTTGGTCCCATTTGCAGAGAACTGGGGACTCGTCAGTACTCTGTTGCCCTTCGGATTCTTTTAACTAATACAGCCCCTCCTATTGTTTGTGCTGTTGCTAAATTTTTAAAATGGGCTTGGTTGATTAGACTTAGAAGACTGACCATAACAATTTAATTCTTTTTTATCTAATTTATGCTGACATAACGTGTTTTAATTTTCATTCCATTTGTACAGTCTTACTTATTTCGACATGCTGTTTTTATCTTTTTGTACTGCTTTTATGATATGTGCATATCGAAATAAAGCATCAATCAATCAATCAATCAATCTCTGGATGCTCCCAAACTTGAGTAAGCATTTTCGTTATTGCAAGAGCTCCAACATGTGCTACCCCATGCGCCATCTGAACCATGGGTTGCACGAAAGCTATAGGCAGCTTCCATCGATCCATCTGCTTATTTCTCCAACAACCCTCATCATCTAACTCTCCTTCTTTGGACCACTGTTCACGCTCTTTGTCGGAAGCTGTCTTCTGTTTCTCTCGCACTTCCTGCCTAGCATCGTGCCATCTTTTAGCTTGTGACTTCACTACATACATAGAAGTCGTATTCCTCTGCATGGCAGTCTCATGTGCTATTCGGTCTACAAAAGCATTTCCCTGTCCGATTTTGTCTGTGACTTTCTTATGCAAACTGCACTTTACTATGGCAATTTTCTTCGGCAGCGTCAATGCAGTTAAGAGATTTTGCACTAAATCTCCATGCATTATCTGCACTCTATGAGATGTAAGAAAGCCTCTTTCCTTCCAGAGTAGGCCAAAATCATGCGCTACTCCAAAAGCATAGCGGCTATCTGTGTAAATGTTTACGCACAAACCAGCACTGAGTTCACATGCTCGCGTCAGTGCTATCAATTCAGCTGCTTGTGCCGATTTCTGTGGTATGCGAGCTGTCTCCACTACTGTCTCAAGCGTGGTAATTGCATATGCGGCTGAGGTCGTACCATCTGGCAATTTCAAACAGGACCCATCAACCCACAATTCTCCATCTACATCTGGAAGGGGCGTATCCTGTAAATCAATACGACCCTTTGTCTGTTCTTCAATCAGAAAAATACAATCATGCGTTTCTTGTGACTGGGACTGAGTCACCAGATATGGCAACAATGTGGCTGGGTTCAGAGTTGCACATCTCTTCAATGTAATATGAGGGGCTAGTAATGTCAGTTCATATCCTGTAAGACGAGCGCTAGTCAAGTGCTGCGTCTTTGTCTGATTCAAAAGGGCATCAACAGCATGCGGCACTAGCACCATCAGTTTGTGTGACAACACTATCCCTTCACTCTGTCGAATGGACACCGCTGTTGCTGCAACTGAACGAAAACATCCAGGTAATGCTCTAGCAACAGGGTCAAGAACTGCAGAAAAGTATGCACACGGGCGTTGCTTATCGCTGTGTAACTGAACCAACACTGACAATACACAACCATCTTTTTCGTGCACGTAAAGTGTGAAAATCTTTGTGTAATCCGGTGTACCTAACACTGGTGCTGAACAAAGGGCCTGTCGAAAAGCACTTTCACATTCATCTGTCCATGGAAGAGGTACTGGGGTATCTTTCGTCAAAAGTGCTAACAGGGGCTTAACAATGTGTGAAAATACCAAAATCCACTGTCTACAAACAAAGTAAGACCTAAAAATGCACGTACTGCTTTCTGTGTGGTAGGAACTGGCGTGTCTAAAATTGCTTGTATGCGATCTGATGTCAATGCACGTCCCTCCTTAGACAAAAGGTGACCTAAGTAGGTTACCTTTGGTCTACAGTATTGCAGCTTTTTTCGAGAGACTTTGTGATGGTGTGTAGCAAGGAAAGAAAGCAAAGATAAAGTACATTGTTCACACTGCTCTGGAGTGTCGGCCGCCAACAAGATGTCATCGACATATTGTATGAGAGCCACACCGTCGAGCAGTACAAAAGAATCAAGCTCCATCTTCAATGCTTGGCTGTAAATACTCGGACTTTCAGTATAGCCCTGAGGAACTCTACAAAATCTATACGATCGATTATTCAAAGTGAAACCGAGCAAATATCGGCTATCAGGATGAATAGGGATCGAAAAGAATGCATTCTTCAAGTCAATGACAGTAAATGTCGTAGCAGTTGGGGGAACTAAAGTAAGAAGTGTCGTGAAGTCAGAAACCACAGGGTATTGCGGTACAACTATCTTATTAACCTCTCTCAAATCAATTATGAATCTGTAAACTCGTGTGTCAGTGTCTCTCTTCAAAATCGGAAGAATCGGGCTATTGCAAACATTGTATGGGACTTCCTCAACAACCCCAACCCGTATCAGATCATGTACAATTCGTATGAGTGCTTCTTCACCCTCCTGTGAAATGCGATATTGTGGCAAACGAGGCAACACAGCTCCCTCCTTGACACTAATCCGGATCGGAGGAATGGTCATCCGACCCACATCAGTTCCTGAGGTAGCCCATAAAGATTTAGGAAGTGAAGCCAATGCAGTGTCCTCTGAATCAAGCAAATGCGGTCAAGTTCAGTGTAATTTTCATTCAGAATAACTCGCACCCCTTCAGGAAAACATCGTATAGTTGCTCTGAAATGCTTTAACATATCAAGGCCTAAAATGTTGTCTGGAGTATTAGGGGAAAGCAAAAATGGACAAGGAGCATTAAATGTATCAACATAAAACGGAAGTGGCTGGGACAATGGGCTAAGGGAAGGTGTTCCATCGAAACCTATCGAAGTAATAGTTGTGCCAGACAGGGGAGTCCTTGGAACCAATTGTTTAGACAAAGCGCTACGTGTAGCTCCTGTATCGACCAGAAAGTGATCAGTAGAGCCCAAAACATGTGCTGTAACATAGAGACCCATCTGATCTACTGGAACTTCAACTGATTCCTTACCCCATCCTACGCAATCCTATGCATGAGCAGAATCGTACAAATCAGGCTGGACATAATCAGAGATTTGACATTGATTACGCCTATCGAATGTGTTCTGTCTCTGCTGTGGGCGTGCATTCGTGTCAAATCGAGCATGATCATTCATGGTACCTCGAGACCCCAAGAAACCGAACCACTTCTCCCTTGACCCCGCCCCCTAACATCCTGCTGAAAACGTAACATTGGGCAATTACGTGCCCAATGGCCAATGTGTTTACAATACGCACATTGATTCGACGACACATCAAAACGACTATAGGGAGTATTAGGAGGCGGTCGGCCACCTCTATCATAGTTTCTATCAGGGCCCCTATCATAACCTCTAGAAGGCGGACCATACACTTGGGCCAACATAACTTTTGTTTTTAACTCTTTCGATTTCTTGTCCTCAGTCCCCTTCGCCTCCGCCTCCTGGCGCTCATAATACTGAGCCATCGTTAAAACAGAGGCTGGAGAGGACGTAGTCCAAGAACTTTTGCTAGCTTTTAAGCGGCTTGCTATGCCGGGTAACAAATTCGAAACATATTTATCGACAAACAAATGTCTGCCAGTATCGTCAGTAAGGGACTGACCGCTAAAATCATGAAAAGCTTCCTCAAAACGAGTAAAGAAATCAGAAACCGATTCATCTGTTTTTTGTTTACAGGACGCTAAAACAGTCCAATCAATCTTTTTAGGGGGGATAATCGTTTTAAGTTTAGTCAGAATAGCGGCAGGAAGATCTAATATTAGCTGATGCGGTTTTTGGGCGGGCTCTCTATCCGCATCCGTGCGCTCTATCTCCTTCCACTCGGCACCAAGAGCCACGCGATCATCAGTTTTACGAACGGTCCTCCACATATCTGGGGGCAAAATGAGACCGAAAAACAAATCTATATCACATAAGGTCATAACACAAGAATTTAAAGCACCTTCGACTTCTTCGTAAAAGGCGGCTGGGTTTTTACGTGGGTCAGGTAACGCATTTTTAAGTGCCATTACATCTGCTCTATTCCAGGGAGTGTATACCCAATTATAAATAAAATATCCCTTAGCATCGACAGAAGTTTTATCATCGTTATCCCCTGCTCCTTTAGGAGGAACATACAATGGCGCGGCTTCCCGCATAGGTTTCATGACAACTGGTAATCTCTTATCTGTCACGAAGATAGGACGCTGCGGCTCTCCGGGCGGATTAGTCTGTGGAATGCCATCCGCAGCCTTTTTCTGCTCCCTCAGATATCGCGCCTCGTCCCGTATCTTAACCAGTCGCCTAATCGTATCTTCCACCTGGGAAAAAACAAAAAGACCATCACGTAACTGTTTATGATCAGTTGAAACATCAGTAGATTCTAATGTTGGGGAACATTTTCGATACATTTCTACAACTTCATCTGCAAATGCCGAAGTAAAATATATCTGTTCCCTTTCAGACCAATCCTTTATACTAGCAAGAAGATCGGAAGCATAATCAGTGCTACGTAATGCTTTACGAGCGGCTTGTCTGATTTGAGCCGAGCGTTCAGCTGGCAACATAGATCGGGTGTCCCGCGTTTTCTGTTGTCCCGAGTCGGAATCCTCATCATCCCCGGACGGAGCAGACGGGACGGCATACGGAGGTGGAGGTCGATCTAATAACAAAAAATCATCTTGTGGTTTATTAAGGACAGGATAGAGAGGCTGAAGGACAGGATATTGGCCAGATATCTGTAACCTACGTTCTTTCTCCTCTCGCTCCTGTAGTTCTTTTGCTTCTTTCTTTCTTAATTCCAGCGCTTTCTCATACACAGTCTTTCGCTGTTCTTTGTCAATCAACGCTTGCTCACGCTTCTCTTGCTGCCGTACTTCTTTCTCCCACATTCGCAAACTCTCAAACATATCACGCCTAGACTTTCGCTCAAACAAACAACGCTCCACATATTCAACCTTTCGCGCATCAAACAACCCATACAAAGGCCAACGCAACTCAGGATCCTTCTTTGTGAATTTGTGCCACAAGGTGCTGTACATTATGGCAGAAAGACCATACTTCACATACATATCTATATTAGGAGTCCCCTCGGAGGGAGCCGGCTGCGATTCTTCAAGTCGTAAATTGGTACCACCAAACAAGCAGCACATCTTTTGAAGTGCGCGACAAACAGACATGCTTCAAAAATAGTGCAAGATATACACTACTATAGGTAAAGAGCGCTTAAGGTACTTTCTTAGTACATTGCGCTATACAAATCAAAGCGGAGAAAAATCTCCATGCTATGTCTGCCTATATGGGTTGCAACGGATATATACCCAAACAAATCATATCAAACAAACAAAGTAGACTAGTCCATCCCAAATCAAACGTGCCACGATAAGCGCCCTTATCATACGTGGCACTCCAAAGGCCAAAACCTACAACAGGCGCCGCAAAACGGCTCTTAGCAATTATAGGCTGTCCAGATTCCAACTGCCAAGTTCTAAATTCGACCAAATAGTCACTGCACGGCAGACCAGCAGAAGAGATCTCAGTCGAGGACCGGCACCGCCTGGATGGTCGGATCGGAAAGTAGGGAAGGAACACCTTGGATGCCAAGACACGGGTCTCTTCTGGCAGCGATCGCTTCCTCAGCGAAGTTCCGAACCTTCGTCACGACCAATCCTTCGGGCATCCGAGTCGCCGATGAGCCCCATGTGCCGGACGCCAATTTGTCGTACAGGCCTCAGCCTGGCCCGCTAGTGCAAGGGGTTTGCCCTTCTGCGCACAAAGTCCTCAGACCCAAAGGAAAAAGTTGGCATGGAAACTGGAATTGCAAAACATAGAATTTATTAAACTTCATGAAGTGGTGCTAAAGTTCAACCAGTACCCTTCGGCACTGCGAGAAGTAGCACAAAGGGCTACTGGACACATGGTTTATTTATACCCACACAGGGGCTCAAATGAAGGCGGTACAAAGCACAAAAGCACATTTTATGACCATACAAGGTAATATCGAGAAGCACAATCGATCAGTGGGAGGAGTTTAACAATCTTAGGGTCTCGGCTAACACATTCCAATCCAGGGCTAATCATTAGCAGATGTGGACCCTAACGGTCAGCAGCGAGGCACAGAGATGCTATTATTAGCCTGTTGCCGGGCAGATTCAACGGCCATGAGCAGAAAGGTAGGACAACGCACATGGTTGGCACGAGGCAGCATGAGGCAGACAAAAATGGCTGCCGCAAATCCAAAATGGATGCTCCAGCATGTCAAGATAACGGCTAAATATTGGATGTCTTTTGCTAACGCTCAACTTAATCGCTAATGGCTCCCACGGGACCCCCGCCCTTATGGCAGGCGGTCCCATTTCACAATAGGATGGCACACAAAGCAGGTCATTAGGTCCGCCCGCCATCCTAATGACCCGCTTTGTGTCAGAGAGATTCACAGAATAAACGATGGGGACATTTTCAATAAGTACTTATTGAACCAGCGTCATTCTAGTATAAAATACGTGGGCTGTAACAACAATGATACAGAACAGATACATACGATTACAAATATCAATAGAATAAATAAAAGGTAGACTGCTACCATAATGCTAAAACAGTGAATATATGCAGGCATATAAATACATGATTAGTTATAATGCGTACTTCTACAATGCCAACCCTAACGAGATGTACCTAAGTGCACCTATCATGTATGTAGGTGTATAGTCAAGAATAGCCCTAGGAAAGAGCCAACCCCATTACCTGACGTGAGAGAGCAAAGTACCCCGTATTGGTCTCGAGTTAGACACCCCGCAAGGGATGTCAGACCACTGCGTGCTGGAGTATCTGAGTGCAGGGACTTTAGCCTCTCGCCTCAGCGTGTCAGCATGGAAGCTTTTTCTCCTCTATTCTGTCCAGTGAAGTTGTGGTCCTTATATACCCAAAAAGTACCCTCACATGTCGTACCTAGATGTGTCATGGTACTGTGGGCATGTCGGCTAAGGATGACGATAGCGGTGAACCTTATGTAGAGCTATTATGTAGAAGTTAGTACTCCTACTGTGATACTAAGAATTCTCATGCATAATAAATTAGGCTAGTTTCAGAGAAAACCACATGACATTTATTCGGCACCTAACTAGGTCAAAGGTCAGCGCCAGAACCGTTATGTAGAGCAAGGTAGGACAAATATTGGTAAGAGGTCGTGCAACTACCTAGGCCTACATTGCGGTGCATTGGGGCTCCAAACAAGTGTAGCGCCATGCAAATGAGAGAAAACTTTGCCTTTGTGCTTGTGCTGTATTACAGACTTGGGCACAGTGGGAGGTGCATTGACTGCGTGCCGTATAGAGGTGATGCACAGTTAGTGGCACTGCCAAGGGCGCCTCTTGGAAAGAAGATATTATGGTTCCATGGACCCACCCATGGCATCCTCTTCTTCAAAGAGAAGCCAGTCTGCCTCCAATGAATGATAGTGCTGCAATTTCAATCTGTGGAGATTTGTTTCATTATTGGGAGTTAGAGTGTGCCCAGAGGATAGTAGATGTTTTTGTAATTGTGCACCCGCTCTTGGTCTGTTCTAGACACACCTAATAAATGGTGGAACCTGGCCCCGGCAGGTACAATATTTCCAATGAATACTTGGAGAACCAGTATTTTTTTATTAAGAGGTGCTGATCCATTCTGACATCAACCAAACCTCTCACCCTTGATCCCAACAGCATTTCTGCCCCTGGGCTTTGATTCCAAAGACTGCAGCCATCCCCATGGCAAGTGAGATGACATTTGGATTCTTTTAGTTGTAGTTTTTACATAAAGGCCATCAGAGACACCACATCTTCCTACTTCCCTTATAACAGAAATGTTATTTGCTGCTCAAGGGTGGAACCCAGTGCCAAGATAGGCTGATGCCTTACACCATTACTTTCATGGGTATCAAACCCTGCTCTCTAGCCTGCTTTCTGCCCCTTGAGCAGGTGACCACTCCAGCATAAAGCCTGTGTGGTATCCTGAGGCCCACACCCCAATCTGCCCCCCTAGGGGGATATAAAGCCCACCAGACTACTATGTAAAAAGTGATGAAAGAGTACGCTGGACTAACTTGTTATTAGGCCCCACCATGGGCACCTATTAGCATTTCTTATCCGTGGGAGGCAGAATTTCCCACATCTCTGCCAGATGTTGCATCAAAACTATGGTCAGAGAAATCACAGTATCTTCTTCATTATCTTCATTATCTTTTGAAACGCCTGCAATATTTGGACCCACCAACACTGAGCATTTCTGAAACTTAGAGACCTTGGGGTATTCATGATGGTATGGCTTGCTGGAATCTTATTACGTATTCTTACCGAGAAAAACATGCAAATGTAAAAAAAAATTGTAAACCTTAAAAACTCCTGTCTCTTTCCAAGGGAGATGGCTGCAACATTTTGGCCAAGGATTGGATGGCACTCAAGGAACCTTATCTGTCCTAAACATTTTGGAAACCTAGAGGCCCAGAATCTAGAGGTGGCATGGCTTACATGAATTCAAGCAGTGGAATACCTAGTATTAGAGCATTGGAATGTTGAGAGCTCCATTGAAGACAATGCAGCTCCAGAGATCTGTATTCACTGGTAAAGGCCCTCTTAACTGAGTGTTCTAATCTCCACAAGCTGCCAAGAGCATTCCATTCTATTGTTTAAAATCACAGTTAGCTCAACAGTCAAGCCAAGGTGAAGAGCAGAGCAGTAGCAATGGCAAATCCTCAAAGATATGTACAGTTTTGTGAAAAAACCTCAACAAATATCTTTCAATTTATTTGGACACCTTTCCATTGATGAATGGGTAAATAAATCTGCTGGAGTTCAAATGGAGAAGACTGAAAAACGTCACCAAAACTTTGCTGCACATGAACTGGATATACTTGAAGAGCAGAGGGCTGAAACCAGCACTAGAACAGCAACAAAATGGGCGACTCAAATATTCAGAGACTGATTAGTAGAAAATGGGTATCAGCCGGACTTTGAGATGAAACCACTGCCTGAACTCTGTAGCCTTCTGAGACATTTTTATGCAGAGGTAAGAAATGCTAAGGGGGAATGTTACAGTAATCAAAGCCTTATATCAGCAAGGGCTGGACTAAATAGACAAATTAATAATCCTCCTTTTAGCAGAGCTGTTAATATCATGCATGATGCTGTATTTTCACCCGCAAACAATGTGTTAGTAGCAATTTTAAAAAAACAACGTAGAGAAGGCAGAGATATCAGTATAAGAAAGGAATTTATCTCAGCACAGGACTTGTCATTGATAAAACACTGTGGTATCTTGAAATGTGATGAACCTATTTCACTGCAGTACAAAGTTTTTTTTGATACCCAACTACACCTTGCAAGACGTGGCAGGGAAGGATTACGGGAGTTGCCTAAAAATGCTTTCACCTTCCAAATAGATGAAAACAACCAAGAGTATGCAACCTTAACTTTTAACGAACAAACAAAAAACCACAAAGAAATAGATGATAAATTAAGATACCAAAACAGAGGTCGCATCTATGCCCAGCCAGACAATGATATGTGTCCTGTGAAATCGTTAAATTTTTATATTTCAAAATTGCCCAGAGATTGCACATACTTCTATGTTCAACCAATGAAACTTACTGTGGAGGATGCTGCATGTGCCACTGTTTGGTATTTCAAAAAGCCACTTGGAAAAAACACAATTGGAGGACTTATGAAAGAAATCAGCAGAAAAGCAAGTTTAAGTCGCATTTACACAAACCATTGTCTGCGCGCTACAGCTGTGCAATTGCTTGCAGATAATGGTCTAGAAGCTCGACAGATTATGGCAGTCACTGGCCACAAAAGCGAAACCAGTGTACAGAGTTACTGGAAAGCTTCATCTGAAGATCGAAATACATGGTCCACTGTACTAGCAAATGCAGGTGACAATACCAAGAAAAAAATCTCTGACAAAAACATAAATGACCCTGAAACTTATGCAGAAATAGAAGGCAATCCTTCTTTGAAGATGCCAGGGAGCAGAGCAGATCACAATAAGGAAAAAATTATTAAAGATGTTTTTTCTCACTGTAACATCACATTTAATGGCAATGTACAATTTGTAATGAAATGAAACCTTATAATTGAAAACTTTCTGTAACAAATTATTTCTAATGGTTGTCATGCTTTGCAAACTTCCTTCTGTTCCAAAAGTATTAGTGTGCATGTATAACTCCTAAATTTGAAACTTGTTATTCCATGATTTAGTACTGAAATTGTAGTACAAGGTGATGTTAATGGTGTAATAAATAATATTTTTTCACAAACTTAACGGTCTGTTGTTTTTTATTCTCCTTATTTGAATACAGTTTTATATAGCGCAAACTAGACCCGAAAATATCAGGTATCAGAGTGCTTTACGTGTGCACCAGTTTCTTTTACAGATGGACACATTCATTGTTGTAAGACACAGGAAGTTTAAGTGATTTGCCCAGAATCACAGGATGCTGAGCGTCGTTGCAGAGATTTGAACCCTCCCTTACCCAGCTCAGTTGCCATTATGGTAATATACAGGTTCAATGTCTTCTTTTGTCAAATTCCCCTCAGTATTTTAAACCTCCAGTCTACTTTCCAAATTCAACATTAAGTTTAAATTGTTTCACAGTTGGATATGTAGGTCAGGCATAGGGCGTGTTATGTAGCCTAATGTCAAACATTCCCCTTTAAATTCAAAATATAAATACATTGAAATATACAGTTTGTAAGAGACTGCCAACACATGTATTGTTTTTCTTCTAAATCTAAAACTGGGTTTAAACAAATAAAAAACAAATATCTAGCCTGGGAAGGTCTGTGACACATTTCAAACCGCCTTTTTTGGTGGTGGCATTTATCTTTTCACTGACGAGAGCACAAGTTATAAATTAAACACTTATTTTGTAATTACCTTCCATGTGCGATGTATCTTCTGCAGCTCATGATTATACTGCACTTAAAGATCGGCACGATCACACGAGTTAGGTGGGAAAGCTGCAAATTATCCAGGTTTACCGTTTCACCTTGTACTAAGCAGCCACATAGTAGGCGTTTTTATGTCTTTCCCATTTTCCTCAAATAAGGCTTTGTTTTCACCTCTCAGTGTATGGGCTAGAGTGAGGGTGGCAGGATGATTGTATTTCAAATCGGCAAAGCCCCTTCTGACAAAAAACGAAAATAAAACCGGCGCTCTTTCTAGCTTCCGGAATAAGGGGTGGGCTCTTCCTTTTTTTTCTTGGTAGCAGGCGCATGCGCAAAATAACAAATCCCGTAATTTAAAACGTTGAAAAAAACGTTTCATATGCCTGACATTTTTTACGTCGATTTAATGAATGCCTTTAACGATCCAGCGGGCCTTTAACAGCCGGTATAGCCCGCTACGTCGGGCTAAAAGGCTAAATTAGGTATTCCACTGCTTGAGTTGCATGTGTTAATCAATCAATCAAAAGTGAATACGGGGGAATAATATGATGCACATTTAGTTTGTGGTAGTATGTGGTCGTATGTTTTGCAATATGATAATCAAGCTTACACAAATATTTTACACTGGGACAGGCCGTACAGAATCATATTTCCAGTACAAATTGAAGGCTACAGGGACGGGAGGCTATTATCCTTCACATGCTGAAGGGGAGTTGACCAAGTGAGATGAGAAAGCACACCTAGCTATTTGATTAAACATTGAACTCCATTGTTCAGATAGGTATGTGGGTGTACCATTGTTGAAACTTACCATAGGTTTTGTTTTCTGTTCTACTAGAATTAGATTAGAACTTAGAAGTAGCAGAATCAGTGTAGGATTGCTATAGATTTATAACATCTATCATGTTGGAGTGGTTCTTCCTGTTTACACTTTTGGTGAACATTGAGCTTGCCATTTTGTTTGTCTTCATTATAGTTATGATCCATATTGTGTGCACTAGAGTGGGATTTTAAATTAGTATAAATATTTAAAAGCTATCCTTCATTTTCCAGTGTTCTCTACTGTGTTATTCCCTAATGAAAGAATGTTTAGGGGGTTTCACTAATTATCTCTGTTGCGTCTCATGGGATTTATCATTGCCTGAAACACATGTCACTCAAATAGTGCTCAGTTGATTGTGGAATGGTTGCAGTGCACCTGTTTTTCTGATTCGGGCTGGTACATTGACTCAGTGCCAGGGGCTCTAGAAAACTAACCTCTGTTTTGCTAGGAAATCTAGAAAATGTATCAGTTTCACCCCATTCCCTCTCTTTCCACAAGGACATTTTGGCCTGGGTCAGCTTGCACCCAGAGAATCCTACCAACCCTGGCCATTTCTGAAAACTAGAAAGTCATATTAATCCCGAGTCTTGTGGGTTGTGTTAATTCCAGCAAAATAGTGAAATCCATGCAGCATACAGCACCCTTGTCTACTATGGGTGTATAGTTTTCCGAAATGTCTGGGTTGGTAGCTTTCTCACAGCGCTGTGCCTGTGCTCAAATATCTCTGCTACCAACAGCTTCAGAAAGATTGAAATTCAATAGAAAAATATTGATGTTTCCACTTGACATTTTAGTTCCTTTCCTGACATGGTTGTAGGTTCCACCAAAACAAGTGGGGTACCTTTTCTATTGGGTGAAGTGCGCGAACAATGGGTGATAGAACTTTTGGTGCTCTCCTAAGGTTCCCAGACTTTCCCTCACCGAAATGTGAGAAACTCCTACCATGCTGATGTTTCCTGTTCATTCTGGGTAAGAAAAAATATTGTGACCCTCACAAACAAACTACCTTTGACTTTCACTAGTTTCTAGTTTTCGGAATTGTCTGCCGTTGGTAGGTTTCATAGGCTGATGGCTGACCTTAGATCCAAGTACTGCAGTGAACTCTTCTCTAGGGGCGAACGGAGTTTTTTGCCCACTCCTAGTTCATCTTGGAATGTGGAGTTCAGGCAAAACTCTGCCAACTTCGAAGTGGTGGTGTTCTTTTCTCATGTGCGGCTCGCCAGCGTTAAGTTGGTGAACATGAGTGAGAATGTGCATCCTGTAGCGCTATTTTTTTGCCACTAGAATGCAGCCCAGCGAGATTTCTCAATGCAGGTGGTCACGGCAACCGTTCACATTGAGAAACCTGCAGCTCGAGAAGGAAAACTACTTGAGCACGGCATGGTGGTGTTTGTGCTGATTTTACAGCGTGGAACAAGCTCTGGGCAGTAAAAATCAGCGCAAGCAGCGTGACGTGCCGAATTCCTCTTGCTCTGGTAAACTCTGTGGAATTTCGCTGAGTTTTATGTAACTTTGTAGAATACCATAGACTGAAACTCTGAGAGTTCTGCCCAGGCCTAGTCCTCTCCAGAAATACTGGCTTACAATGAAATGTTTTTTATATTTCTGCATTGTATTTAGGGGCCTTTCCTGATGACAGTGATGGGTCCACTCACACAAGTGTCATACTGTTTTTATTTAGAGATTTGCGCGATCTCTGGGTGATACGACTTTTATTGATCCCCATATGTTCTGCAACTTTCATTATGAGAAACTTGAGAAAGGTCTGTGATTTTATCCAAATTTTGATATTGGCAATGCACTCTTGGTAAAATAAATTGAGTAGTCCATGCTATCCACAGCAAACTCAACTCCCTAAATATCTAGGCCTTGCGTCAGTTTTGCGCTTCTGATGCGTCACTTTTTGTGACGCATCGGTGGCGTAAAACATGCCTCCTGTTGCGCACTATTTACAAAGGGATGCATCTAAGCAAATGTGTCACTTTGTAAACCCCTGCGCTACATTATATCTTGGTCAGGTATAATGTCGTAGAAGTGACGCAGTGAAATCTATGAGATTTCACTGCGTCACTTCTAGGACGCCGTTGCGTCAAAATCTTGAGCCTGCCTCACAGCAGGCGTAAGACTGACGCAGGCCTTTTGTAAAAGGATGCATTGCTGGAGTTGCGTCACTTTTGTGACACACTCCAGCAATGCGTCACTTTTGCGCCATACAGATACGTGAGAAATACTGATGTATCTGTAATTCCTTGCGCAATGATGCGTCATACTGTAAATATGATGCATCATTGGTGTCGCAAGGAGGGCGTAATGAAAAGTGACGCATCACTGTTTTCACGCAGCGATGCGTCACTTTTCATAAACGAGGCCCTAGTTTTCAGAAATGTCTAGAGAAGGTAGATTTATCTGAATGATTACCCACCCTGATCCCAAATACCACAGCTACCTCGATCTGGATAAAGATCGATATTCCAAGGAAACATCTTGGTGTTTCCATGCTGCAATTTTAGGCCATTCTTGTTGCTGGTGACATACAATACACGAGAGGTGTACTGTTTTTATCAGGAAATGTGCGGGAACACTGGGTGGTAGTGCCTTTGCTGACACCCACATATGCTGGAACCTATCCTCACAAAACTATGAGAAAAGTCTGTGATTTTATAAAACGTTTGATATAGGCATGGAATTCTGGGGAGGTAAAAGTGTTGAGATCCATGGAAGCCACACTGCGATGGACACCCATTTGTCTCTTTTTCAGAAATGTTTAGGTTTGATAAGTGTCTCTGTGTGCCGTCCGCCACCAGGCCCAAATGCCACAGCTGTCCACATTGTCTGCAAGATTGAAATTCCAAGGAAAAATCTTATGTATCCACATTTCACTTGGGGAGCCTTGCATGTCCCTCATATGCCCACACACATAAATGGGGTTCTATTTTTTATTGAGAAAAATGTTGGAACATTTGTATGGCAAGAAATAACACATTTTGCATAATGATTCCTCTGAACCACATGATATTACAGGTAATCTAAAAATTGAGAGTTGCACGTATAACCACTAATCCTAAACTCAATTTCTGGTGCTCATCTTAACAATACCTTTTTTTTTTCTTTCATACCTATTTTTGATTCATAAGTTTTTAACTTATGAGCTGATGCATGGTAGGTAAACAATGAAAAAAACATTAGACTGTATCTCTGTTGATGGCTCTGGGTATTACATGTTTTAGACAACCAGCAAATATTATACATGTCTGTGACCACCAGAAGAGTGAAATAATTATAACTTTCTACTACTTTTCTTGATCAGCCATCAGGGCATATGTTGACTACCACTCTTCCCTTTACTGAAAGAAGACGTCCACAACAATCCTTTTGTTAATTTTTATTTAGAGAAATAAACACACTTTCTGACAAAGCACTTTCTACCCATTTGTTTTATTTTCCAGAACGGAATTGTAATACATTTTGCTATTTTCTTGGTTCCCTTCAGGGGAATCCGCAAACCCTATGCACCTTCAGAATTCCCAACATATTGGGAAAAATGACACAAATTTGACCTGGATAACTTTTGAGGGAAAATGTTATGAAGGCTTGATTGTGTGAACTGCCCCAGAATTCAAAAGAAGGCCTCAGCAATTAGAGGGTTTAACTGTTCCTCATTTGAATGTTTTACACCTGCAAAGAGATTTGCCAATTTGCATTTGTGTACACCTTTTCGAGGGGAAGGAGGGCTCCTTGGGAGCCTCCATTTCTTAGCAAATTTCAACGATTCTCGTTATCTGCTTTGTGATTGCAATGATCTTTGGTGCATTTTAAATTGAGACCATGGATTTGCATAAACAGTTGCACTCTTTTTTTGTGCCTCAGGCTCAAGATTTTATAGTAAAGAACTCTCTGTGTAGCTACAATTATCCCAGTTTTTCATGACACTTAAATACCTACATATTCATTTGCAGACGCAAACATGATGAAGAGGGAAGTTGGTGGTGCATCTACATTCTTCTAACAGTGTTCATTGAAAAAGCATTGGCAAAGCTAATAGGTCATTGTTAGACCTGTCAGCCTGCGGGTAGTCTTCCTACTAACGTTTGCCTTGCTCCTCCACTTTTTCTGACATTGTTTTCACTGGCCTTAGGACTCTGAGCTGGCTTTACCACTGCTTGTGCTCTCTCCTCTAAATATGCTTATATTAGCTCATACTCATTTGGAGTATTTAATCTGCTTATAAGTCCAAAGTAAAGTCCAGTACTTGTGCCCAGGGTCTGAAAATTAAATGCTACTAGTGGGCCTGCAGCACTATTTGTGCCACCCACTTAAGTAGCCCTTCAAACAATTCTAAGGCCAGCCATTGCAGACCCAATGTCTACCTACAGTTTAAACTGCTATTTCGACCAGGCAAAATACAACTTTTGCCAGGTCTAAAGCTTCCTTTTTAATACAAATGTCACCCCTATGGTAGGCCCTGGGCAGCACAGAGGGCAGGGTGGAATGTCCTTAAAAAGCAGGACATGTCCTTCTAAGTTTTACATGTCCTGGTAGTGAAAAACTCTTACATTCGTTTTTACTACTTGCAAGGTCTATCTCTCCCCATTAGATAACAGTGAAGTTCCCTTATTGCATTTTAAAAGTGCAATTTCCAAATGGCCACATATAACCTGTTCAGGTTTGGTGTCTCTTGAATCCTAATTTAAAATCCTAACTTATGAGTTAGTCCGATTTTAAATTGCAATTCTGAAAATGTTTTGCTCTTTTGTTGTTATAGCCATTTAGTACATGCAGTCTGCTTCTGAGCATATGACTGGGTGTAACTGGCAGTTGGGATTTGTGTATTCCTGCTGGACTGCCACAATTAATGGGAGCGTAGGTGTGACTGCATTGGTCATCACTGGCAGGATGGGAGGGAGGAGCTAGGCCCAGCCTCACTTACACCTGAATAGGCTATGTCCTGTCCCCACACAAAGGGCAGCATACCCCCTGTAGTTAGTCTGGAGCCAGGGCAGGGAAGGCAGAGCATCTGCGGCACTTCAAAGAAGCGTCTCCATACTTCAAAGGCACAACTGTGTATAAAATAAGGACCTCAGACACCACCAAATCAGTACGCTTCTAGACCTGTGGATACTCTGCCAGGAAGAAGGACTTCTGTGCTGCTGAAGGACAGCCACTCTGCTGGATTGCACTGTGCTGGATTACTAATCTGCTGTGCTAACCTGCTGCCAATTTGCCTGGGTGAGAAGGACTGGACCTGCATTTCTTGAACAAAGAACCCAAAGTGACACCAAGGGCTAATTGGCTGGCCTACTGATCTGAAGCTTAGGAACATATCCGGCACCCAACCTCCTGCCCCTGGAATCTGCCATCTGTGAGTCCTTCCAAATGTTACCACCCTAATCCTGAAATGTTGGAAATTGACCTAAGGTGCTTGCCTGCGGAACCAACACATCTTCTCTGCTGAGCACTGCATTCCCGAGCAAAACCAATGCATCTTCTCGGCTGAGTGGCACACCCATGAGGAAGAACCGCTGTACTGCTGTTCTAAACCTAAACTTTGCCTCTACGTTAAGCCTGACTGCACTGTGCCAAGCTACCACGGTGGTCAGCATAGGTTTTTTTGGGGAGTTTGCGTGAGCCTTACCCTGACAAGGATTGTGGTAGCTGCTTAACCAGAGTTTACACACTAGTCAACCAACAACCCAATTTCTCACAGGCATACCATCCTAATGTGAGTGCTAAACTATTGGCTTTGCCAGTTGTTCTTGATAAACCATTGTTTGAAAAAGTGAAAGAAAAACTATGTGGAAAACATTAGCTGAAACACAACCAAATAACTTAAGGTACCTCGGTTCTGAACTTTGAAAACATTTTCTATCTTTATAAATGGCATGGTGTATTTTTCAACTCACAGAGGAAACTGACATACTGTAAAAGCCTGTTTGAGTGATCTAGCTTAAAAGTAATGAGAGTACTTAAAATAAATCAATAGCCTTCTGAAGAAGTGTTACAATTTTATACGAAAATGCATGACATTTACCTTTTGTAAGGCCCTGACTGGAACAACTATTAAGGCCATTTCTTCTCTGCAGCAGGCAAGGAGCATGTAAATGGCTCTTGTGTAGTTAAAAGGAGTCTACTTCCTGTAGGTACACTGTTCGCGTCTGATGGAGACTGAGTGAGTACGTCCCTCAGTGCCACAAATACTGTCTTTATGTGCCAAAGCCTGGGCTTTCATAAACAAGTAAAAGGCAGAAGATAAAGAGAGCCAACACAATAGAGTCTTCTCTTTAGTCTAACCTCCAAAAGTATACATGCTGCTGCCTTTTTATGGATGGCCTGGAAAGAGTGAGGAGCACACAAAGAGAGTCGGGGGAGGAACTGTGGGGGAGAAGTAACATGGGGGAGGGAGGACATGGAGAGTTCAAAGAAAAAATAAAGCAAAGTAGTTCCCTGATGTCAATCATAGAAGGATACAAGTCATCCAATCAAAATGATGGGATAGAAGCAATGCTCTTGGGGAGGAACAAAAAAAAACACAGACGAGGAAAGAAAGCCATGAATAGGAATCAAGGGGTATATTATCAAGGGGTTTTATCTCTGCTTTTTTGGCTTTAAAAGCCAAGAAAGCGGAGATAAAATTATCTCCCTATTACCAAGCTGTCGCTAACACCAGTTAGCGACAGCTAATAGGAGATAGCGACCATCATGGGCCCCACTTTGCATGTCAGTGATATTTATCACTAATGACATGCAAAGTGGGCGTGCCAAGATGTTAGCGACTGGAAACAGTCGCTAACATCGCTATCTCCTATTACCAACTTTTTTTTTTCGCTATCTCCTATTACCAACTTTTGGAGATATTCGCGCTAAGCGCGAATATCTCCAAAAGCTAACACCTGCCCTGAGCAGTTCTTAGCCATGTTACCCAATGGGAGGTGGATAACATGGCTAAGAGCATTTGCTCGATAATGCATGAATATCGCTGACTTTTCAGCGATATTCATGCATTGCGGCCGTTTTTTATCGCATTTGCGATAAACCTTGCTAATATCTGCGATAAAAATCGCCGATTTGCGGCGATAATTTTTGTCTCTAAACAAGTTAGAGACAAAAATTATCGCTAGTTGTTGGTAATATACCCCCAAGTTAATTAGAGAGACAAGAAAACCAAACAGTGGTAGAAATGGGCTGATGCAACACCCACTTTAGTATTGGTATTAGCCATCATATATGAAAAAGAGAGCTGAACTGTCTGTTGATGAGACCTGAAAAAGAGAAGGCTACGGAAATATTGTTAGACGTATTATACCAAATACTACAGGTAAATAAGGCTTTGCGTCCAAAAAGCTTTAGAGACTTATGTGATTAAAGCGAGGGCATCACTGCCCCATTTTTAATTAACAGCATGACGACGTGGACTGTTCAAGCAAAGCCTGCCTGACACAAGTTAAATAGCGCTTTAAAAAGGAAAGACTCCGGTTTTCAGTCATGCACATCCTGTTTCTGTGCAGGAATAGGCAGTTGTACAGTGCATACCTGACTGAGGTGAGAGAAAGTGCACAGCCTGCCTACTTTGTCCTCAAGATGCGCTTCGAAATTCTTGTGGTAGGGAAGCCACGTAAAAACTCTTAATTTGAAGAGTATAAGTTAACATTTTAATGTGCCACAAAGCAATAGAAGATGGGAGGATCCGGCAGAAGTTATTTACTCTTTTCTTTGTGTTTTATATAGCGCGATCTCGACCCGAAGTTGTCAGAGCGCTTTACACGAGCAACAGTTGCCTTACAGACAGACACATTAATTTAATTAGGTACGGGAGATTATCAGCCTGATTCATCAAGCCGAATTGCGCTCGCAAAGGGCCAGATTCTGAGAATCTGGCCCTTTGCAAGCGCAATTTTTGCATTTGGGATTCATCATCCCAAATGCAATAATCGGTAATTGCTAATTCGCTAAATTGCGAGGAATTACATTTAAGGAATCTCTATTTGAGATTCCTTAAATGCAATTCATCAACCATTTTTAAATTGCTAATTCGCAATTTTGGGCCGCTATTTACCGAGAGGTCAGACCTCTCGGTAAATAGCAAAAACTTAGAAAAATGCTTTTAAAAGCATTTTTCTAAGTTGCATGTTGCACACACACATGTCCTTTGGACATGTGTGTGCGCAACACCTGTTTCAATTTGCATTTAAGGGGTGCTACAGGGTGTCCTTTGGACACCCCTGGCACCCTTTAAATCGCTATCTTATTTGCGATTAGCTAATTGCTAATCGCAAATAAGGAATACTCCCCATTCATTCCTATGGGCCTTTTGGCCCATAGGAATGAATGGGGAGTTATTCCTTATTTGCGATTAGCAATTTGCTACTCGCAAATAAGGAATGTGTAGGAATCGCTATTTATTTAGCAATTCCTACATGAATCCCGTTTTGCAAGTCCTTAATAGCGATTCGCTATGATTCGCTATTAGGGGCTCGCAAAACGGGCCGTTGATGAATTAGGCTGTAAGTGATTTGCCCAGAGTCAAAGGATGTTGAGCGTCCATGCCGAGAGTCGAACCACGTTCCCCAGCTACGAGGTCGACTACTCTGACTGCTGCGTCTGCATTCTCTCTTGTTACCCTCAGGTTAGGTTTTTTAGAAAGTCAAAGGACCAGATGTAGGTGGGCAAATAACGGTCGGTATGGTGAAATTCGGTAAATTTCACCATTACCGACTGGTATCTAGCCATTCCTGATGTAGGGAACGAATCGGTAATAAGGAATCGGTAAATTTCGATTCCTTAATACCGATTCCTTATTGGCCTTGCATTTAAGGAATCGGTAATACTGATTCCTTAAATGCAATGTAGGTAGCACTTAAAAAAGTGCACCTCAACCTTAAGGAATCGCTATTTACCACCAACTTCAAGTTGGTGGTAAGTAGCGATTTCCTTTCAAAAAGCACTTTTTTGCTTTTTCAAATGTGCCATGTGGCACACATCCATGCCCTTAGGGCATGAATGTGTGCCACATGTGCACACATGCACATTTCAGGGGTGCATCAGGGTGTCCTGTGGACACCCTGGCACCCTTGAAATACCTCCCAGTATTACCGATTCGGTAATACCGAATCGGTAATACCGAATGTCTTCACAATCATTCCTATGGGTCTCCAAGCCCATAGGAATGAATGGGTAGGGATTCGTTATTACCGAATCTCAAATACCGATTCGGTAATAACGAATATTAAGAATTCAGTATTTTTTACCGACTTCTTACCTACATCTGAAATACCGATTTCTAAATACCGAATCGGTAAAATTTGGTATTTAGGAATTGGCATTTCCCTATTACCTACATCGGGCCCAAAGAGTGGTTTGAATTTCCTGAGAGACCTTCCCAGAAGGAAAGCAGAGGTATACGGTGAAGGTGTGTAATACTTTATCACAAGCAAGTGGTGGCATAACAGCACTAGCCCAGATGCTGTTTGTAAGGCTAACCCCAACGAGACCTCTTGCAGTGGTAATTTGATCAGAGGTCCCACCAGACTGGGTGCCCTACCATAAGCCACCGCATGCCAGTCGTGGAACGTACCTGCTCTCTGGCTAGTGGAAAGACAGTGACATCTAGCTTTCTATGAGCAAATTTGTGCACCTGTTTTCATAGCCTGGAGGCCAGCTCCCTGAGACTTCAGTCTGTGACTGGCAATATCCTGGTAATTTGCATTAGAACTCCAATGTCCGCTGAGCACTGAAGAGGGGGAGGCTTCTTCCCCTTCTCATACCCAGACGTGGGTTCCTTGCTCACTTTGCCACTGGATTCAAGCTAGCCTGTCTGATGAGGGGTGTCACCCCGAAACCGAACCCAGGATGCTAGTTTCCGGTCCTAGGAGGACCTGGCCTGGCAGTTGAGGCACAGGGTCAAGACTGATTTGCATATGGCTGCGTCCAAACTGGGATGGTGAAGTGAGCTAAAGAATGATGATGGATTCAACCCAGATCTGTGACTGGGGGTGAGTGTTTTAAAAGTGTCAGCGCTCTGTCCATCATCTGTTGTGTTTGCTATGAAACCACTTACCCCCGGTGTAGGTTAGCCTTCCAACTCTAATCTTCTGGTCCACTTCCAGTCTCTTAGTTCTGGGTGAGCACCTCCCAGGGCCGATGGTGATTGTGGCCGCCATCTTGATCACACCAACCAGGAGTAGGGAAAGTCACTCTGCAACCTAGTTGAAGAGCCAAGTTCCACAGACGAACCACAACCTCAGCTAACTGTCTCTTCACTGTTAGCACTGGGGCAACAAGCTGCAGCAGGACCATGTCCAGGAACCACAGCAGGGAGCCTAGAGACAACTCCGAAGCTTGTTATCCATTCCCTCTCAGCTCTGTTTTCCTAAAGTAGAGCAAGGCTAGGTAGCAGTGGCTGTGCTGGCTGCCTCTCCACCAGGGAACCTAAGGTACAATATTAGGTGGGCCACTTTGTAATTGTACTCCCATGTGTTATCCTACCCTTGACCAGTCTAACACACCACCAAAGCAGGGCAGTAACCTGTGCTCAGTGCTGCCTAGGACTGCATATTGCCCTGAAGGATCCCCAGCAACAGACACACATGAATTTTTTGTCTGACTTGGAGAATGCGTGCCGCATTTCACATATCCACTACTGTTACTGAGCCAGCGACCTCACTCGTGTCAAACCACTTAAAATATAAATATTGTGCAATTTTAATAATAATCATTTTTGCATTGTACTGCTTCAACCCACATTGGATATAACATTTAAAGGCAAATACAGTTTGAAGATATAGTATAACTAATTACACAAACATATTTTACCCACATGACAAAAACACATTCTCTAACTAAACTACAAAAACTTCATTTCAGGGAAGTTGAGAGGTGAGGCTGGCGTACACATTTTGACCTTTATGATGAGTCTTTTGACATGTCAGATGAACTAGGGCAGGAACAGGATGACTCTTCTGATGACCAAATATCTACGAAATGACTGACAGTCACAGATGCTGAAAACTGGGAGTGACCATTCAATCATTAAGACCTTTTACAGCTGACCAGTAACCATGGACAGGACACCTCCAACAATGCCCTACTAGCACAGAGCCTCTTGGTATTATATATATTTTGGGGCACTTTCTAATCCCTTTGCTGAGCAGGCATCATAGTCAAAGTGCATGAGGCCACTCTTCAGTGAGCTTCAAATCCTGCTCCCGGGCAGACAGTTTTGGAGCAGGACACTAAGGAATCTACAATGCATCTTTATTTCAGAAAAGATATTCTTTTAGGTTTTTTTAAAGTATTTTTTTACTTACAGTGACCTCTTTGAAAATCATGCAGCATTCCTCAGTAAATGTGCTGGTGACCAGGACCTCGACTCCTTTTGCCTCAAGTGACTCACCACTAGTCAGACTTATTCTTCTATATCATTTTCTTGACGCACTTCTTCTACTGTGGCCTGGGTGGATATAGAATAGTTAGCCGGGATAGCCCCTAGACTGTAAATCAGGTGTAAGGTATGGTTGCAGCTGCAAACATCCACTTTTAAATGAAGGGATGATGTTTTGAAGATAACTCTTGAGAAGTAGGGTTAATGGCTTGTGACCCATCGATGTTCCCTTTGCGGTACACCCCGAATGCTCGAGCCTGGATAACCTCTTGATCTCAAACTGACTCATTTTTAAAGGTTCTACCCTTAGTCAATCCTGGCTCTCCTGCACAGCTGCGCCATTAGAGGTCATTGGTTGGTGGTCTGGTTTCCATCTATGTGCTGCATGGTTTTTTTGTACCAGAGGATGGATCTGTCATAGTGTGATGTAGTGGCCTAGAATTCTGAATCAACAGTGGTGTACTACTGAATGGAAGTGTGATCTGCTGCAATCGACTTCTGAGATCCTCACCTGTCCTTGGCTGTTTAGGTAGGTCTGGCCTTACATGCAGGTGCTTAAGTGACTGTTCATGTACCGTGTTTATTGCATTATTGTGTTAGTTTTATTTATTTTTATTGATTTACAGCTTTTCTTCCATTTCAGTATGACTCGTATGTCTTATTTCCATTTGTTGCATTTCCTTCATACACAAGTCTGCTACCTCCACGACCTTGGCTATTCCAAAACTAAAGATGAGTTTCTCCAGGCCCAAAACCTCTCCAGCATCCTTTTATTTTTCCATTGTACAATCAGTCGATCTCTAATCATTCGATCATACATATTGTCAAAATTACATTTTAATGCAGGCTCCCTCAACCTTGTTACAGACTGGTTAATTGACTTGTGCCTTCTGAGGTGTGGTAAAACTTGTGTCTTCATTTGCTTCCCAAGGTAAATCTCTAGCCTTTTCTTAGTTTAAAGATTCAGATTTTCCATTTTCTCATAATCCTCTCCAATTGCTGCGGGTAAACATTTGAACAGATTCTGACCCTCCTTTCCCAAAGCATTTATTAATAACACCCTCTTCCTGGACGCTTGAATGTTTAAGCCATCTAGGACCTCCAAAAAGTTTTCAAAGTTACAAATCCACTCTTCCCACTCAATTGGTGGAGACCCTGCTTGATCCAGGAACATTGAAGGCACAGCTACACCTTGTGAAAAGCGAACATCCATGTTAGCACCAGTATAACATATAGACGTTTACTGTCTGCTTGTCTATTGATTCGTCTCTTGTTACAAGGCTTTGATTATTATATGAAGTGTATTGTAAACACACTCTTCCTCTGATATTTCTGCTCTTTCCCAGATTTCTTTATATATTCTCACATATGTTCAAATTATTCTAAATTGCACACAAACAGTTCAAGAAAATTCTGCTTAAATGAAAACAGAAGCGTATTGCTAGACATTCTTTTATGCTTCACCTCATCAGTATGAACTTCTGTTGGGCACTTGACGCGTTCAAACGTATGCAGTGATTCAATTATTCAGACGTGCGAATGTAGAGTATGATGAAAATGTGCTGACTACACACGTGCAGGATTATTTATTGTGCGTACGGTGCTTCTATCGCTTAACTCATTCACTGGCTTCACGCGCTGTCACCGGGCATGCGTTGATGTGTTAATTGCTTTTACCACGCTCTTTGGATTCACGCACTGCCACAAAGCCCTTTATGGACGCGTTATATGGTTTTTTAAATCTTTGAAACATGCTCCTTTCTTATCAGCTCCATTTAATTTCCTGTTAGGAGCAGTGCTGCTCCTAGCCTATTAGGTTGACAGTTCACTCACCAGTTTGAGGTTGCTGGTGACAATTGTCCATATTCACTGCGTCGCAGCGTTCACACGGATTCATAGGTTCATTCAACGTGGGTGTAGCTGGTCAGTTTGGAGGACAGACGCTCATCGCCAAATTGAAGAAGACTCCAAAAACCAGCTTTGATTACGTAGTCAGTTTATTTGTAAGCCTGCTACAATGAGAACCTCCCTCCCCTGCTCTCCATCAACTGTCAACTTTGCAGATCCGCCCCAGCATTCCATGAGGGCTATCACTGTGACATCATGATTATAGTAACTATACAGGCTGTGGCTGATATATACTCCACATTTTAACATTATCTAAGAGAGGTTGAACTTTAAGGTTGACCGGGGACACACTTATTGAAACAGGGTACACATTGAAATTGAACCAGTTCCTTCCTGTCCATTGCCATCAGAGAGGTTTTGTGCATCCACCGTTTTTAAAAGATACATAATTGTTGTAAGCTACAAGACAACGAATTTCTCTGTAACCACCATTCGGACATATGCTCGAGGCACTAGGGTGTTGCTGGTGAGTGTGTGCCTCAAAGGAGCCATACTTCTCAGGGAGGACCGTGCTTGTGCTTGCATGAGCACGAGTGGTGAGACACAGAAAGGCTGTGGTGGCTTGCACACCTGTTCCTCCTCATCAGTCTCAAGAGTCCAGTTTATCTCAGCTGCAATTTGCTACTTTGATTTATAGTCAGCCTGCAATGGTAAGGAGGGGCTGTGTTCTCTCTGTTAATTGCCTTAAGGCTACATTTGTATGTAGTGTATACCCTACCCACATGGACCTATAATTGCAACAATGTTTCTGATTACCTCATGAAGCTTGACTTAAGGACATCTCCTGTTTGGAATTTTCCGCAGGCATGAGATCACACATTGGGCCTGCTGTCATCATGTTTTCGCTCCAACACTATTAGAGCCAAACGAAACTTTTAATAAAGAAATAATTGCAACTGAGAACCTCTTCACAGGCCAGCACAACATGCAACAAGTAATACCAGCTTTTATAGTGCACTCAGTGTTTTTGCTTCCTTAGGTCAGTAAAATATCATTACTACTTAAAAACTGAAGATCGGATACTTAGGGGCATATGTAGAAGCCCCTATCACTACAGGACCGTCACTTTTTCCGATGTTCCTGTGGCAATAGGGGCCTTGCCTTATTTACAAGGCAGCATTAAGCCACCTAACGCGGCTTAATGCTGCTTTGGAAATAAGGCCCCCTTTCACGCTATGCTTAGCATGAAAAGCGTGGGTAGTGGGTGTTGTGGTGGGTGTTCCGCCGCAACATTTTGACGCTGCCCCCTATTTTCAAGTTGGCTGCCCCTGATCTTAACTTGGCCAAACGAGGAGAAAGGCTTTATTTCTCCTCATTTTTGCTTTTTCTATGTGTGCTGCCTTGTGCAGCACACATGGAAAAAGCAAAACGCCTTGAATTGTTTATGTGTAGGAAGGTGTCCCTTCCTGCACATAAACAATCTTTTAAAAAAATGCAGTTTTGTAACTTCCATGTGTTTTGCATTAGGCAGCACACATAGAAGTGACACAACGGCATTTAAAGATTGTTTCTGTGCAGGAAGGGGCATCTTCCTACACATAAACAATCTTCCCCTGCACGCAGACACCCTTGCACTATGGTGGAAGGGTGCCTGCGTTGGCGCTAAGCTGCTAAACTAAGTGCCAGCGCAGGGGGAAATGCAAGGCTGCACAATATTCTTGTAAGTATGGTTCAGCCTTGCGTTTTTGAAGTGAAGGAGTGAGTCGTTAAGCCATGATTGCTAACACCTCACTCTGCCACTTCTTTGTACATATGGCCCTTAATTCCTTAATGGAGAAGAATGATAAACCATCTTATATTTTATCTCTTTTTGCTTTTTACCCTCATCCTCTTTTCCACTAAATTAGTTCCACCTTTCTTTCAGCTAAACCTCTATTTATTTGCAAAGGAAAGTACTGTGACATTTGATACAACCACTTTCTAGAAATACCTCTGCTATAAGTCTCGCAGTATGTATGTCATGCTATAAAAAAATATTGAGGGAGTACAAATGACTTATGTAAAATAGCTATTAGTGTAAATTGTAGAAATATACTTTCTGTTTTAGGACTGCTGCCAAAACATTATTCATTTTTAATGCATCTTTTGGTACTTCTACACACCTTGAGTCAACAGGCAGTCAGTGCAATTTTTCTCCCCAAAAATATGTGAAAGACTTTAAGCTAATTTGCTTACACCTGGTTCGTCCTTGTGATTGTAGATATTGTACTATACCATAGTTTATTTTGTTTTTATTGTGCTTCTATCCAACATGATATAATAAAGAATACCTATGGCAGCAATGCCGCCATGGAAAGGCAGAGTTACAGCAAACAAATGATGGCCGGAATGCTGACAATGCAAGCATTCTCCCCTAGTCCATAGATCTGGGTTAAATCCATCGTTCTTTTGCCAACTACGCCACCCAAGTTTGGACCCAGCCATAGGCAAATCAGTCTTGACCAGGTGCCCCATGGGATCAGTCCAGACTGAACTGCCAGGCCAGGTCCTCCCTGGACTGGAAACAAGCATCCTGGGACCGGTCTCAGGGTATGTCACCCTTATTCAGCCAGGCTAGCAAAAATCCAGTGGCACAGTGAGCAAGGGACCCACGTCTGGGCATACCCATCCCACTTAGGGCAAAAAGTGATACAGAAAACAAATGATGGACGGAATGCTGACCATGCAAACATTCTCCCCCAGTCCATAGATCAGGGTTAAATCAATTGTACTTTTGCCCACTACGCCACCCCAGTTTGGACCCAGCCATATGCAAATCAGTGATGAACCTGTGCCCATGGGATCAGTCCAGACTGAACTGCCAGGCCAGGTCCTCCCTGGACTGGAAACAAGCATCCTGGGACCGGTTTCAGGGTATGTCACCCTTATTCAGCCAGGCTAGCAAAAATCCAGTGGCACAGTGAGCAAAGGACCCGCGTCTGGACATACCCATCCCACTTAGGGCGAAAAGTGTTACAGAAAACAAATGATGGACGGAATGCTGACCATGCAAACATTCTCCCCCAGTCCATAGATCAGGGTTAAATCAATTGTACTTTTGCCCACTACGCCACCCCAGTTTGGACCCAGCCATATGCAAATCAGTGATGAACCTGTGCCCATGGGAAAAGTCCAGACCGAACTGCCAGGCCAGGTCCTCCCTCGACTGGAAACAAGCATCCTGGGACTGGTTTCAGGGTATGTCACCCTTCAGCCAGGTTAGGTTGAATCCAGTGGCACAGTGAGCAAGGGACCCACGTATGGGCATAGCCATCCTACTTAGGGTGAAAAGTGTTACAGCAAACAAATGATGGACGAATGCTGACAATGCAAACCTTCTCCCCCATTCCATAGATCTGGGTTAAATCCATTGTTCTTTTGCCCAATATGCCACCCCAGTTTGGACCCAGCCATATGCAAATCATTCCCGACCCTTCGCCCCATGGGAGCAGTCCAGACCGAACTGCCAGGCCAGGTCCTCCTTGGACCGGAATTGGGCATCTTGGGACCGGTTTCAAGGTATGTCACCCTTCTTCAGCCAGTCTAGCTTGAATCCAGTGGCACAGTTTCCAAGGGACCCTCGTCTGGGCATACCCATCCCACTTAGGACAAAAAGTGTTACAGTAATCATGGAAATGCAGGCGGGAATTCCTGTGAGGGCCTGCTGCAGGCTCCCGGGAGGTTGGGGGTGTGGGGGCTGCACGTGGAGGTTACCTATGCTACCTCCCTACATTGTCATGCACAGGGTGCCTGGCACTGCGCGGTGCCTGTCACGTTGTGCATGGCAATGCACAACATGCACCTGTGGCATCGCGGCGGGTGCTGCTTACAGCAGAACCCGCAGCAATGATATAGATACGGGATACAACCGGCAGGGTGGCAGTCGCTTCCTAATTGACGGTGCGTGACCGCCACACCGCTGCCGGCCATTCGCAACACTGCTAGGGTGGCGGGAGGATCCTATTGGGGACCTTAGTGCCTGATTACACGTGGGTTGGTTAATTCCAACCCATGTGTTAATACCAGGAATTACGAGTTTGAAGGTATTTAAAGCATCTGATAGTTTTCTGATGCTGTAAATAACTCAAACTTTGTTAAATTTCAGCAGGTCAAACATGTCAAAATTTAACAGGGAGAAAGCATACAGTATTTACCATATAATTCGAATTTTGGAGCATTAAACACTAAAATATGCATATTATTCCCCACAGGCTCATAATAGGTGTACGTTATTGCACCCAATAAATAATACATCCCTTGGTTTCGTTGTTTATCAGGTGCGTTAGATAACACCTAAACTCGTAATCAGAACCATAGTGTTTGTCGGTTGTGAAAAACACTGAATACTCACAGCCATCAACTCAACCATGGATCAGTTCAAAAGGTAAACCCTAATGAATAAAACATGGATATGAAGAAGAATTATCCTTTTTTGATATGTGCCTACACATCTGTGTGAGGAATCAAAGTTACTCACACCACTTTGAATATGGGTTACTGATAATAGTAGGTTATTCTGTGGGTATTTCACAAACTACAGGTCATATTTAAAAGCCCCTATCGCCACCAGAGTGGCACTTTTTTTATGCTCGGGTGGCTTAGGGCCATTTTAAATATTTACAAGGTGGTGCTAAGCCACTAAGGGGGCCATTGTGATGTTGTGCGGATCACCACTGCCCGACCAGCGATGGCAATCCGCCCGACATCTTTCCCCGGCCGCACTCCATTTAGTCCCTGCCATATTACAATGGCGGGGGTACATCGGTGAAGGGAAAGGCCTTTCCCGCTTTACCGCAGGCAGGCAATCATTACAGTTGCCTGCCGGGTGGTCCTGGGCTATAATATGGTAGCGGTGCCTAGCAGGGACCGCCTGCCATATTATGATATGTGCGGATTTTGGCCTTTCCATGGCAGGCGGTCTTTGGCTGCGGGAACCTGTTGCGGGCCCCTGGGGTGTTGTGGGGTGGGGGTGCACTTGAGGGTATCTATGGTACCCCCCTACATTGGCATACACAAGGTGACAGGCAAGGTGGCGGTTGCATCCTAATCGGCATAGCGGGTCCGCCGCACCTCTGGCGGTTGGTGGTGTTTACCTTAACGGTGGCGCCTGCCATTGTAATGGGGCGCTAAATGTGACTTAATGCCACCTTGGAATAATGCCCCTTTCCGCCGCAGTCCTCTGCGGCAAAGGGGCGTGCAATGGGTGCTGCTGTGGGCGTTCCACCGCAACACCCATTGCTTTTTCATTTACAAGGAGGTGTTAATCTGTGGCAGCTCCAAATACCACTGCCATGCAAGAGCAGGCGTTAGAATGGCGCACAAGGAGAAATGCTTTATTTCTCCTCTTTTTTGCTATTTTCATGCGTGCTGCCTTGTGCACACATGGAAGGTTTTCCTGGTACGGATTTGTGGAAATGTTCACAAGCCCACACTTCTGCTAAACTTCCACTGTGCATGGTTGTAAAGAGGGGTTCCAGGGGTACCCCCACAGAGCCCATTCAGAGACCTCTAGGTGAAAGGGGGCCAGCTGCGGGCCCCGAAGTCAGTGTTTGACAGCCTTTTCTTGTCAGACAAACCGAGTCAGAAAGGCTGACATAGTAATCGGTCGGTCGGAAACACAGGCCATAGAGCTCCATGAATTGGCTCGGACTGACTTGAAGTCGCCGAATGAAGTTCTGAACCGATTTGGACTGACCGACGGACTACCTTGTATCATAATCGTTTGGTCAGAAATGTTACTAAGTCGGTCGGAAACACGGGTTCCGACACGGATTCGACCGTATCGAATACCGTTCAGAACCTATCCAAACAACATCTCAATTGGCCCCTTAGTTGGAAATCCCAAACCAAACCCCTTTCAAATTGAGAATTTTTCTGAATTGCCAAATGGGCTTGGAACATAAGAAAAAGTGATAAAACATTCACATATCTACAATTTAGCTAGTCACAGAGTTTGTAAAAACTTAAATCACTTAGAACGGTGGAGAGACAGAATATTGAGTATAAAATATTGAGTTGCACAAATATTGAGTCATTAATATCGTGGGTCGGAAATATCGACAGCAAGAATATCGTGGTTAAGATTATTGACTTAAGGTAATTAATATAAATGTTAGAAATATTGAAGTGTTTAATATCGTTTACAAAAATATAGTTGTTAAAAATATCGTTTTTTATTAATGTTATGTATTTTAGTATATATTTTATATGTATGTGATGTATGTTTTTTAATAAGAATTGTTTGTATTTTTAATATATGTGTTACATTTGTAGTAGTTATTCATTTTTTTATTTGAATTTTGCGCTTTTAGTTCCGTAGCGGGTTGTGGGTTTATAGGGGAATAGGGTGGGAAGTAATTTAATTATATTAAATGTATTCATTTGTTTTATTTGAATTTTGAGTGTTTAGTTCCGTAGCGGGTTATGGGTTTATAGGGGAATAGGTTGGCAAGTAATTTCATTATATGAAATGTTTAAAAAAAAATAATTGAATTTTGCATTTTTAGTTCCGTAGCGCATTGGAGGTTAATAGGGGAATAGGGTGGGAAGTTATTTAATTATATGATTTTTTTTTGATTTTTTTTTATTTATTAACATTTGTTTAATTGAGATGTTATAGTGTTAAAATATGTGAAGTAATTTATTATTTATGAATTAATAATTGGTTGTTAACTAATTTTAATTAATTAATTGGTAATTAATTATTGTAATATTGTAATTAATTTTAGGTGTGTGTTGTGGTGTTTATAGGTCTAAAGGGTGGGAAGTAATTTATTTTTAATTTATGAATTAATAATAGGTTGGTAATGAATTGTAATTAATTAATTTGTTATTCATTTTGGTAATTTTGCAATTTATTTTAGGCGCATGTTGTGGTGTTTATAGGTGTAAAGGATGGGATGTGATTTATTTTGATTTATAAATTAATCATTGGTTGTTAATTTTAATTAATTAATAGGTTCTTCATTTTGGTAATTGTGTAATTAATTGTAGGTGTGTGTTGTGGTCTTTATAGGTCTAAAGGATAGGAACTAAATTATTATTAATTGATTAATTGATAATTGGTTGTTAATTCATTTTAATTAATTAATTGCTACTTAATTATGGTAATTGTGTAATTCATTTTAGGTGTGTGTTGTGGTGTTTATGGGAGTAAAGAGTGGGAAATAATTTGTGTTTAATTAATTAATATATAGTTGTTAATTAATGTTAATTATTTTATATATATTTCGGGTAAATGTTTATTTTTGTGTGTGTTGTTTTACTTTTAAGGGGTAAAGGGTGGGTATTAAATAAAATGTAATTATTTAATTATTAGTTGTTAATAGTAATACTTTTTAATTTTAAATTAAGTTTTCATTCTGGTTTAATGTTTTATAGTTTAATTTAGGTGTGGGTGGATATTAGTGTTATAGTGTGTGTAGTCAATTAATGTTAATTAGTCCTTTTCATTAATATATTTTTTTTAATGGATCATAATTATGTTATTAATGTAAATACATGTAATTAAAAACTATGGAAGTGTTTTTGTGATTGGTGTGGTGTTATAGGGTCGGAAATAAAATTAATACATTTAAGTTTAATTCATGTTTTGTTTTGTAAATATTTTCTAGTTTAAAAGAATTTTTTAAAAAAATGTATTTATTATTTTTTTAATAATATTTGTAGGTTTTTGTCATATGTAATTAATATTATAATGTGTTCTTTTTATATTTATATATATATATTTTTAATATTTATTTTTTTAGTGTTTGAGTGTGTATAGCATTTTTTTTTCTGGTATCCAACACTTTATCTACTGTTGCATTCACTGGAGTGGAAATAGTAATGCTTACTCCTCGGCTATCAGGCACCTTCCCTACTGATTCACTCATTAAAGTAGTAATAGTCATTTTTACTCATCCGCTATCCACCACTTTACATACTGTTGCGCTCGCTGGAGTGGGAATAGTAATTTTTATCTCTCCTCTATCCTGCACTTTCCCTACTGTTGCACTCACTGGAGTCGGAATACATTTTTTACCCCTCCTCTATCCAACACTTATCCAACTGTTGCATTCAGTGGAGTGGGAATGCTAATTTTTACCCCTCCGCTATCCAACATTTCCCTACTCTTGCACTCTTTAGAGTGGGAATAGTAATTTTTGCCCCTCTGCTATCCAACACTTTCCCTGCTGTTGCTCTCACTGGAGTAGAAATAGTAATATTTACCCCTCTGCTATCCAGCACTTTCCCTACTGTTACACTCACTGGAGTGGGAATAGTAATTTATACCTCGCCGCTGTCCAACACTTAACCTACTGTTGCACTCAGTGGAGTTGGAATAGTAATTTTTACCCCTCTGCTATCCAACACTTTCCCTACTGATGCTCTTACTAGAGTGGGAATATTAATTTGTACCCCTCCTCTATCCAAAACTTTCCCTACTGTTGTACTCACTGGAGTGGGAATAGTAACTGTTTCCCCTCCGCTATCCAACAATTTCCCTACTGTTGCTCTCACTGGAGAAGGAATAGTCATTTTTAGCACTGTACTATCCAACACTTTCCCTACTGTTTGACTCACTGAATTTGAAATAGTAATATTTACCCCTCTGCTATCCAGCACTTTCCCTAATGTTACACTCACTGGAGAGGGAATAGTAATGTATACCTCTCCACTGTCCAACACTTACCCTACTGTTGCACTCAGTGGAGTTGGAATAGTAATTTTTCCCCTCCGCAATCCAACAATGTTCCTACTGGTGCTCTCACTGGAGTAGGAATAGGGTATCAGGACCTGGGAGACTTTCATCTAAAGGACAACGAGGAGACCGGAATAGGTGCCATGGCGGGTTTCCTATCTTGATGAAAGGGTGACTACAGATGGGTGCTCCTCCCGGGTCCTGATAAAGATACCAGCTACACATAACCAGAGTTCTCTTCACCAGTGGGTCAACACATTTACAGACACCACTCAGACGACAACACACCTTAGCGAGTGTGTTGTTAAAGTCACCTTGCATGTGGCGTTATTTTGTCACACTCACACGGTCCTGAAGAAAGCCCTTCTATTTTATAGGGGCTGAAACATGTAGACCTTCCATAGTGACAATAAGGACCATTTTTCTTTAATGTTGTCTTCTGTCTTTTTAACCCTATCCTCGGTCGCTTACAATAAACATTTTGGCAATAGATATTTTTAACCTGCACCACTTCCCTCACATATTGCACAACACCAGCTCCGCTGTAATCAGGCTTCGTAGCACAACCGGGTGATATTCGGCTGCCCAGTTGGGACCCCAATGTTGAAGCATACCACCAACTAGGTTGGTGTGTGAGGGGTCTTTTAAAAAACCTAATGGTTTTCAGGCACATCTATATATCTGACTACAGAAAAGTCAGCCATTTTCCTCTCCCTTTTTTCCCCCTTACAAAAAGGTCCGACCTCTCTTTTTTTGGGGGATAGGAACGTACCCCGCACTATCCTCGCTCTCTCCTTTGTGTAACCATCATTTCCATTACTGAAAAAATACTGACAGAGGCACCCTGGATGTATATCTTGGCAGAATGGCGACCATGGTAAAAAAATGATAGTGGCTTTCTGGAGGGCCAATAAGGCAGCCGTGATCAAATTCTGGTACTAGTACATAGGAGGTAATTAATGGCAGAAAGGATGACAACCATGGTACATAGGAGGGGGAAACCATGACAAAATTCTGTGTCTTAGTTTAATTCTGTGTTAGGGAGCACTCCTAGTTCTCCAATTATCTTTACGCTTTAATAATTGGTGCTACGGTTCTGAGGGGTTGTCAGTCCCTAAAGTTTGAACGCTTGTTATGTTGGGTATGTTGGCCCAACGAACCGTGCACTATCCACTTGGTGCTATGCACCTGAACAGTTTATGAAACAATAACATTCTCTATTTGATTTATTTGTTTCTATTTATTTTTAAACCTTTTTTATCTTCTTTTCATCTGTGTATTTCCACATTAGAACATTGTATTTTCATGAATTACATTTCATTCATAAAGCCAATACATTATTATTACATTTCCTGTTACATTTAACAATATAATATGCTGTACAGTTTCTGTCAAATGACCGGTGCCCAATGCATTTCGGCACTACCAAGGTGCCTTCATCAGGAAAGGCTTTACGGAGCGGACGGAAAGTGATTTAATCATCAATATATCTTCTACTACATTAACCAAGCAACAACTCACAGTATTAAACAAAGGACTAACATATGTTCCAACCTCACAAACAAATGAAATTGAAACAGAGGGAGCTTTCTTCCGTTTTATGAGGACACTCAGGTTACGACACTATTTTACCAACATAGTGGAACCAACAGAGCAGATCACAGTTGCACAAGGTCAGCTAGAAAAATTTAAACCAAAAAGTGTGTTCCAACCTCCTATCTCACATAAGATGTTACGCACCTTTGAAGTGATGGTCATGAAGGACTTACATAAATTGAGCTACAATAAACCTAAGCAAAACAATTTGACAAAAAAAGAAAGAATCACTTTGCAAAACTTGTCTAATAACATGGAGATAATGATTCAACCAGCGGATAAAGGGGGAGCCCTTGTGGTAATGGATGCACATTTCTATGAATCAAAAGTTGATCAACATGTATCTGACCAGGAAACATATCTAAGGCTACCATTGGATCCCATCACAAAACTACAAAAAATGTTAGATGACTTATTACAGACCGCAGAAGACAACAACTGGATTGACCAAAAAGTAAGAGCATATTTGACAACTAAATACCCTAGAACGCCTAAGCTTTACATGATCCCAAAGGTGCATAAACACCTAACAAACCCACCTTTCAGACCGATCGTGTCGGGGTGTGGGTCATTATTTGATCCCCTCGGCCGATTCCTTGACCACTTTCTCCAGCAATTCGTTCAGAATTGGGGATCATACATACGTGACACAACAGACTTTTTGAATAAACTGGCATGGACAGAACAAGGTTTTCAACCTGAGTGGATTTTATGTACAATAGACGTAGTGGCACTTTACACGTCGATACCCCACGAGGCGGGTCTCGAATCAACTGAATGGGCTCTTTTGAAAATGGGAGAAATACCAACAAACATGGTATTTTTGTTACAATTACTCAAGTTCTGTTTACATAACAGTTACTTCATCTGGCGGGAACATCATTATGCCCAGTTGACTGGAACATCTATGGGTTTTGCGGGAGCACCAGCCTATGCTAATATATTTATGGCCCAGTTTGAAGCAGAGAACATTATGAATACGGAAGATTGGAAACATGTGAAAATGTACTGTCGTTTTATAGATGATATTTTTTTAATCTGGGACAGCACTCAAGAACAAATAGAAAGGTTAATCCTCATGATGAATACAATCAACCCCAGGATTAAATTCACGCATAAGATTGATTCACAAACAATAGATTTTATGGATGTGAGAATTTCTAAAGACTCAACGGGTTTTTCCACTCAACTATATACTAAACCAACTGATAAGAACAATGCACTAGGATACACTAGTTTTCACCCCAGGAGCTTAATTAAAAATCTTCCAAAGTCTCAATTCATAAGGATTAAAAGAATATGTTCTGATAACCAAGAGGCAACAAAAACAATACATCAACAGGCCATTAAATATGAAGCAAGAGGATACCCACGAAAGGAACTTGATGAGAGCATATCAAATGTATTGGCTCTAGACAGAATGGATTTGCTGAAACCTAAGCAGAAAAATATCCAAGAAAAAATGGTGTTTGTAACGAAATACACGACAGAATCAAAAGAAATAAAAAAGATAATTAACACCAGATGGGAACTACTGATGAATGAACCAGATTTTAAAGGATTATTCAAAGACTTACCAGTACACGCATACACAAGAGGGCAAAATCTGCGTGAAAGATTGAAACCGAAACCACCCATAACGTTCACCGGAGTGCATAAGGGAACCAGTAAATGTCTAAATTGCACAAATTGCAATAATGTGATAATGGGGAACACCATTAGCCATCCCACCACAGGAAAAGTTATAGATCTGAGACACACCAGTGACTGTAGTACAGCAAATGTAGTGTATGGAATCAAATGCCCATGCGGCAAGCTCTACGTGGGCAAAACGGAACGTAAGATAAAAACTCGCATCACTGAACATAAGAGTAGAATACGCAACCTAAACCCAACATCACCTCTAGCAGTCCATTGGAGAGATACAGGACATACAATTTCCCAATTGCGGTTCTTTATCATCGAGCAAGTACCCTTGAAGGCAGGAATCAATAATCATCAAAGATTGCTGCAAAGAGAACTATTTTGGATTAAAAATCTGCACGCAATGACTCCTACAGGTCTTAATGACAAATACGATTTATCCTGCTTTTTATGAGAAGATAAAGCATCTTGTAGTAAATACTAAAACCGAAACTTCCAAATTTAGCGCTTATCAGCTTAAAGATCATTAATATTCATACTATGAGCACAGGCACAAGTCCAAGTAACTCCATCATTATTCAGTATTAATATAAGCAGTAATGACTTGATGAAGTGGAATCGCAATGTAAATCTAATTATGTAATCAAGAAATAAGAGCATTTATTGAGGACTTACTGTGTATTTATATATGTGATCATATGGTATAACTCACAACAGATTTATTTAGGACTTACTGTGTATTTAGATATGTGATCATATGGTATAACTTACAACATGTTGCTTTTGATATAAATCTGATGGCATCACAATAACATTCAACATATATCACTTAGTGCACACATCAACAAAGTACACAGAATATTAGCTCAAATGTGGGTTTGCGTGAGCTCGTGGATCAGTCTATGGCATAACCGAGGCATTAGACTCTAGTAAGATGGCATCTGAAGTATGATGGCTATGTACAAGTTATGCACTTACGTGATAAACAACACGAGCACAGCTGGGTCACTGTAATGTGGCTTTTATTATTATTATTATTTTAAACATATAACTCGTATAGATTAGGATGATGTGGTATAAGCAATCAGTGCATGCAACAAGCACAGTATTTACGCTAATTATAACCCATTACAACATGGCGTCCGAGATACGATCAATAGGAGCGCACTAGTCCGTTGTCAGTTTTGTGGTCTAGATGCGCGGTAGTTGGTTATGAGATAAGGAAGAATCGGTAAAGGTTGTTGTATCTTTTGCCGGGAGAGCAGGTCGTTTTTACACGGAGGGGAGTGTTGGGACAGAAGGTAAGGTAAATTGGCAGTACCGTGAGTTAAGCAAACAAGAATACGAGAAGGGACTGAGTATTCACGGCGTTTCCGTTTTGTTTATGTTTCGTAGAGAACAATGATTGGACACATTTAACAGGTATGCGGTAGTGAAGCTGGCAGGAAATATAAACCACGGTTTGGGATTTTTCGGAGCATTGATTAAGTATACGCGATTTCTTGAATTACGTTTTGCAGACATCGAACAATGCTGGAATAACAGGTATGCCTGTTAATACACAGGAATAAACATTCAGTTACATGGACATGTTTAAAAGCAATGAGGAGGTAATTGAATATAATCCTTGTTTGTCGTTTAGGTTAATTTTGAAGACTCGAGATCTGTGGTAAGCTCTTGTTTGCAATTCAGATTGGGTTCATTTGTAGGACGCTTTGGTATATTAGGTTTGACTGAGAGATGAAATAAATTTTAATAAAATCTCTCCATACAGGAAATAAGAGTTCAGCAATACAAGAACAGGTATGATAAAGCATATAGGGTACATACATATCACCATCCATGGGCACCGTAAAAGTGAAATTACATGGTTATCTTTATTTTATTTTTCACAGATCCGCCCCTGATGAAGGCACCTTGGTAGTGCCGAAATGCATTGGGCACCGGTCATTTGACAGAAACTGTACAGCATATTATATTGTTAAATGTAACAGGAAATGTAATAATAATGTATTGGCTTTATGAATGAAATGTAATTCATGAAAATACAATGTTCTAATGTGGAAATACACAGATGAAAAGAAGATAAAAAAGGTTTAAAAATAAATAGAAACAAATAAATCAAATAGAGAATTTTATTGTTTCATAAACTGTTCAGGTGCATAGCACCAAGTGGATAGTGCACGGTTCGTTGGGCCAACATACCCAACATAACAAGCGTTCAAAATTCTGTGTCTGACATACTGAAATAATATTTGACATAAAGGTCATGCATCGTATACAGAAGGTATTAATGGCAAAATTCCGACTCAAGCATACTGTATGTAATTTTAAGCGTAAAGGACACCAATGCCGTATGGGAGCAGCCTTGAGAAAATGCTAGCCCTGGTGAACTGGAGGTAATTTTTCACACATGAGCACCTGTAGCACGTGTTTGAATGAATGGGAGCAACTCTTGAGGAGTGTCATGGTTCTTTACCTTGGTACAACGAGAAAGCATATAGAAATGTAATGAGTCCCTTTTCGGAGCTTATAGCTTTTTAGCAAATGTATATGCAAATCGTGCTTTAAACTGCATTTTTTTTCAAAATCTTATTAAGGGAGACCCCTTTCTCAATGAACACCTGTAGAAGACCTCTAGTTCACTTTCTTCATTCTAATCAGTTTAGGACAAGTATATTTCCCTCAGTACTTTCAAAGAGCATCATTAGCAATAATATAGGTGTGATCTAAAGTGGAAATTGTCCATGTTGTATTATTTAATCATGCAGTATTATGGAGCTTCAGCAATGTCTATTATTTTTCAATCATCAGGCTTAGGGTAATATGATAGGATTTCCTGGAAACATTCATGGTCAAAAGTCATATAATATCACTTCCTGGGATGTCATTAAGGTTAAAAGATGTCCCTTCCATTACCCTAGAACTTTGGTGAATCAATGTTCATGGTTAAGGTTGGCACCAAAATCTCTAAAGACAGTAAGACAGTTATACATATTTGTGGATACTGCCATTGCCATGATGATTTATATGTGCAGAAAAGTATAGTTTTCTGTTACACAAGTGCGTGCTTAAATGACTTGGGCAATTGTGGATAATTTCAGGGTCTATTCTCTGTGCCATGGAGCTATCAGTCTTTATCAGAGCATATCATTGATAGGTAGTCATTTACACTTTTTTATTTCTGACTTTCTTTTTTCGTTCCTTCTCCCTCATTATTATTCCTCCTTTCTTTTGTGTCATTGTCTCTTACACTTGCACTTCATTTGTATTTATGTTTCTCATAATGTATTTATTTTTTACTTTCTTTGATTCTTTCTTGCAATTTCCAAGAGAGTGCAAAATAAGTGAAAAGGGTATGCCCAGACGTGGGTCCCGTGCACACCATGCCACCTGAGTCAAGGTAACCTGCATGATGAAGGGTTATACTCTGAAACCAGTCACAGGATGCTTGAACTCGGTCCAGAAAGGACCTGGGTTGGCAGTTCGGGCTGGATTGTTCCCATGGGGAGCAGGGTCAAGAATAATTGACATATAGCTAGGTCTGACCTTGAAAAGCATGGTGTGCAAAAAACAATGGCTTTAGTCCCAGATCTCCGTACTGTTTGACATTCTTTAAGCATTCCGCCCATCAATTGTTCTTTTTGCATAATGAGCACGTATTTTGCCACCCACTTAAGAAGCCATCTAACCATAGCTTAACCCTGCTATTGAAGAGCTTGTGTATGCAGTTTACTCTGCCATTTCAACCAGGCAGAATATACCTCTTACAAGGCCAAAACCTTCCATTTTTGTACATATAAATCACCCCTATAGTAGGCCCTGGACAACCCACAAGGCAGGTGTTGGAGCCGGTACTTTCTGGTTGGCAGAAAGGATGCCCCCAGTCAGACAGAACCTACCGCTCCTGTCATGAGCGGGTGATTCCACTCGCTGTATAACTGTGCTCAACCTTGGGCACTGAACAGTCGGGCTTTCCTCAGAGGCAATGTGTAAAGCAAAGGCGCAGCAGACACGCACAATAAATACATTGAGAGTCACAAAAGAGACTTCACACAGGATGTATCTAGTAAGGTTTATATATTTAACACATTAAATTATTATAA
Organism: Lissotriton helveticus; assembly: GCF_964261635.1. Classification (NCBI taxonomy): domain Eukaryota; kingdom Metazoa; phylum Chordata; class Amphibia; order Caudata; family Salamandridae; genus Lissotriton; species Lissotriton helveticus. The sequence goes on from NC_136067.1 coordinate 195,152,798, forward strand.
CATGAACATCATATATCTTTGGCCATAAAACACATTTGGAAATATTACTAGCAGTACTAGAATCCACTTTTATTGTTAGGATATCAATGGTATGCACACTCTGGACAATTCCTAATATAATCCAGAGTGTGTCCGCCAGTGTCTTATGCGGTGGGACATGCAGTTCAACCCAAGCCCACCCTATCAATCCTGATAATACAGTCCCACAAGGTTATAGGTTACACCTCAGGTCACACCGATATCAAAGATATGTACATACATGAAACAGTGAACACATTTTAGCAGCACCTTGGGCCACAGTCAAGTGAGTAAACCAAATGTCAAATGTGCTACTCTTTTGGCATTAAATCAAGATATAAAGCAGCACCGCTGGCCAGTGTCAAGAATGACAGGACGTCCGCTGACTATCCCTCCCACTCTTACACTCTCAATCTGGATGGCTTTATGGTGCAACAGGTATCGGCCCAGTCTGTATGGAACGCTCTTATACACATCCACACTCAGCACCCTAATGTGGTGCTTCTGGTACCCAGCCAGTGAATGGATCACACCCTGCAGACTCCGTGGCCCCAGCCACCCTCCACTCTCTGGTTCATCCTGAATGTCCTATACCCCCGGATAGAAAATAACTGGCCCGCCTCCTGGATACTAGGCCACACACGGACAAAGTTACACAAAGTATGGATCCTCTGGAAGCTGGTGGGTATATGTAGCAGTTTTAATTAGGAGGTAGACGTGGACAAGGGGAGCATAGAAGTCACTCAGGAAGTTCACGCATAGGTCTCACAACACTATGGAGTCATGCAGTCAATTGACCCACTTCCGAACGTGTTCTTTCAAACCAGTCAATCTCTCCCATTAGTACCTGATTCCAAGGGGTCAGGTGTGGAGAGGGCAGTTGGTCTGCCACGATGAGGGTCAAAAAGGGAACAGCCGATGAATGGAGAGTAACACAGGGGAGCCTCCAGATGGGATGAGGCATCCTGAGCACTATAGGATGATCAGGTTCATGCCCAGGCAATCTGGGCACAGTGTCTAGTAGGTGTTGGTATGATTCACACAAGACACTTCAGATTTCAGACACAAAGAGTTGCAAATTTCGTGCCTCCCTGGATATGAGGCACCATGACCGGTGCACAATAGGATGGGTTGCACCGGCTATTCCTGTCACAAACACAATGGAGAGATGCAAATTCCATACCGCCCTGGAAAGGAGGTACAGCATCCGGTGCACAATGATACAGGCTGTGCCAGACCATTCCAGTCACACACACACACAGTTGCAAGTTCAGCAGAGCCACATGAGGTAGAAGGAGGCACTAATACAGGAACACCACCACCTCCGAGTATTGCACCCTTTGAATCAGACACGGCAAGCAAAGAGCATGCAGTCAGCATGTCGCACTGGAGAGATGCAGCACAAGTGATGAAATGGGTCACGCGGGGTCCTGCAACTGATGAATCCACTGACCACCAACCAGACGCTTATGAGTGTCAGGGTCCCTGCAGTACAGGAACCACACGCCTTATATGCGGACATGATTTCTGGGTTTCTGCACTAGACAGTCCAGTCTCCAGACACAAGTATTAGTTCCAAGATCGCACCGTGCTGCCCAATGGAATTTGGTAGCCAATGTGGGCACTTGAGAGGGCACCACTCTCCATATGTTATAAGTAAGTGATGTAGGTCCCTTGTAGAAAATCTTTGATATTCCTGAGATCTCAGGGAGAACAGGAGACCTGCAGATGTGCCTTTGTGAGCACACTTAAGGTTGCCATACTCCTGCAGGTCTTTGGCCCAGGCCAGCCACTATTCAGAAAGGCAGTTATTCTCCATGTGCACAACAGAGTCTTCTGGCAATACGCACCTTGCAGTCCGGGTTCTCTCGTCCCAGCAAGCATATCTTACCCTGTGCTGAAGGATGGCACCAGTAGTAATACTGTTGTGTGTCTTTGTAGTTTAGGGTGGTTCAAGGGGTCTCTTCTAAATTGTAGACCTGTCTGCAATGGGGAAATGAAATGCTGATCTTAATATTTGGTTGGGACATAATCGAGCACCTAGAGGCACAGAGGGTCTTTATGATGTCGGGCAGATTGCCACAGCCCGACCGGCGGTGGCGATCCGCCCGACATCTTTCCCGGCCTACCGGCCATTTACCCCATGCCATATTACAATGGCGGGGGTACAGAGGCAGACGGAAAAACTGTCCACCGCTTTTCCACAGGCAGGCAATTGTTACGATTGTTTGACCGCATTTATTTGCTGTTAAGTCAGATCTTGAGTCCAAAGCGTGACTCTTGTCTTTTTGAGAAATCAAATGTTTGTGTATAAACTCAAAGAAAATATTTGTGTATATATAAATGTTGTATTTGTGTTGTAGAAATGTATAGTCTTTATGTGTAAATGAAACTGAACGTTAAAGTGTCCCTATTATACATGTAAATACTCAAAAAAAATTGAAAACTTAAAATAAAAGGGTAAGAGTAAAATATACCCAATCAACCTAGGAGTTTTACTTGGTTGTTTCCTGAAAAGACAGGATTTAAATTAATGTGTAGTCGGCAAAGTGCTCTTTGATACTATAATTTATGGTCCAGCCGATCACACGTCCTAGGACCTGACTCCCCCGTGTTTTAGAACTGAAAAAGGAGGCAAAGAAGGCTGAGGCAGGAAAAGCAGAGAAGAAAATCTTACTGTCTCATGAACTAAGTCTGAAGGAACTTTATATCAAGACCAGTCAGGGTCAATGCAGCAATGATAGTGGGAGCAGGCATGCAATATCTGAAGGAGAAAAAAGAGTTCACATACCCAAGGATTTGGTGCTCAGTTATATTGTGGGAGAGAACATTGATAAATGCTTTTCTGCTTATCAAGTTGATCTGAAGGTTCACAGGGATCCTGAGGAGCACTGGGGAGGTGGTCTGTGGAAAAACATGTATTTTAAACAGAGTGAGGGAGACACACTTCTCACACTAGAGGTTGGGGAACACCCCAAGTAAACCAAGTATACCCTGATGAGGCCAAATTTGGGCTGACCCCTGAGAAGAATTACAAAAGATTTACAGCCAGTCAGAAATTCCCCAGCCAATCCTGGGTAGATTGTGTGGACTACACTAGTAAGGGAATAAATGACTGTGCAGCAAAGTACTGAAGGCAAAACACAAAAGGTGATGGACGGAATGTTGCACATTGGCAAAACATTCACCCCCAGTCACAGATATGGGTTTAATCCATCGTTATTTTGGTCACCACACCACCCCAGTTCAGACGTGGCCATATGCAAATCAGTCTTGACCCTGTGCCTCATGGGAACAGTCCAGCCCGAAATGCCAAGCCATGTCTTCCCTGGACTGGAATCAAGCATCCTAGGACCGATTTCTGGCTATCAGTCATCATCAGCCAGGATAGCTTGACTCCAGTGGTGTAGTGAGCACGGGACCCACGTCTGAGCATACTCTTCCCACATAGGGCGAACAACAAAACACACAAGGTGATGGACGAAAAGTTGCACATTGGCAAAACATTCACCCCCAGTCACAGATCTGGGTTTAATCCATCGTTATTTTGCTCACCACGCCACCCCAGTTCAGACATGGCCATATGCAAATCAGTCTTGACCCGATGGCTCATGGGAACAGTCCAGCCCGAACTGCCAAGCCATGTCTTCCCTGGAACGGAATCAAGCATCCTAGGACCGGTTTCTGGCTATCAGCCGTCATCAGCCAGGATAGCTTGACTTCAGTGGTGTAGTGAGCACGGGCCCACATCTGGGCATACTAGGGGCAGCAACATCAGTGATTATGTTTGGTGTGCAATTCAATCGTGAGAGAGCACATACTCAGTATCTGTTTTACAGAGTTGCGCCAGCACCTAGTTGACAGTAAGCTGACTGACCCTAGGAAGCTTGCTGAGGAGGTGGACCTCTGATCTTGCACTAGAGCATCAAAAAAGGTATCTGTGGGGACTCCACGAAGGTGGTCAGGGTAACCAACGGAAGAAAGAGGGGGTGGGACTTTAAAGTATGGAGTTCTCAAAACGCACACAAAATAACTCTCAAGGAAGTAGTGGCAAACAGCCACAGTTTGGCCCTAAGAAGAAGGGGGTCTACATTCATAAGACATAGAGGTTTTTACCTCAATGTACTGAGTGCTACAAGTATGGGTACTCCAAAGTTGAATCCAAATGTTCCAAGATGGCACAGCCCCTCACCGGTGGGCAAACACCTGGATTGGCGAATTTAGCGCTCGGAGAGGAGATTGTCCCAGTTAATTTTGGGGGGACAGATAGTAGTGACACTAGATTTCTTGCTGGATAAAGAGAGGGTGCCTAAATCCTACATGTCTGAAAATACTTCAAAATATAGGCAGTAGGTCAGCATGAATGGACAATAGGTGGAGACACTACAAGAAATAGGATCCACATGTCTACTGTCAATTGTCAGCTAGTGTCTTCAGAGCAGGTCCTACTGAACGCATTCCACTAAGTTATAGTCGCAGACAATCGAGAGGGTCATCTACCATTGGCTTTGGTTCCCTTTAAGTGGGGGGGGGGCTCAGGTTGTGTTAATGTCACTGTGAATGTTTGCTAGGCAAAGACCTAGAGCACCCTGCCTGGAGGGGGGTAGAGTTCAAGTCACATTTGGAGATGATGGAATTGCCTGAGTGGGTCTGTATTACCACATGGTCCTTGGCTCTCCGGGAAGGGAGTTAAGATTGTTTGGAGCCTGAAACAATGGCCCAGAGAACTGCCAAGGAGCGGGGCAAGGAGCATTGGAAACCAGCCCCTGAAATTCTCACAGTAGAGGTTGACAGGGTCTCTGAGGAGGAGGCCCCCGTGCCAACAGGGAAAGATATTGCTGCCCTAAGTGACCTACCTGAGCTTTATCACTGTGACGTTTAGGGTGATCCCACCATGGAGGTATTCTACAGAGTGCAGAAAGAGTATCCCACCCTTCAATCAACTAGAAAGGGGTCAGCTACATGCAGGCCCACTGCAACCAGAATCATCACTTCTGGATGAAGGCAAAAGCAATTCAGAGGCCAGTCAGGAGATCATGAAGCAATGGCATGACCAGAATTCCACTCTGATGTAGTTAAAGCCTGGCCAGTGTGGGTCATTGAACAAGTAGAGCCCTGGGCTTTTCAGGGCTGCTGGATGTGCCCATACGGAATAAAGAAGCATAAGGGGGGACACATACTGTGTAGACCTCCAGACCCTCAGAATCCCTTTCAGACTGCTTGATGTAAACCACCTTAAGCCTCAACTCAAGAGGTCCAAAGTAAGCATGCTTCTTCTGAGGGAGTGGAAGAGGAGAGCGAACCTCTCCCTGACCTCCTCTTTGCACAGGAACACAATGGGTCAGTGGAGGGTGTCAACTTCTAATCTAGCCTGTCCCCAGAGTAGCTTAGTGAATGTTACCAGTTGCTGGGACAGTTTGCTTCACTGTTCTCACTCACCCCTGGTCTCACACTTCCATGCATCTGTGACGTTGACACTGGAGAAAGACCCCCTGCGAAGAACAAAATGTTTGTTGGAAGTCAGGGTGAGAGACAGCATCAAGGAAAAGGTATTCAAGATGTTGGTATTAGGGGTTATTGAGCCCTCTGTATTTAAAAGGCAGGACACATACGTTTATTTTTACATGTCCTGGTAGTGAAAAACTCTCAAATCCGTTTTTCACTGCTGCCTAGTGTCTAATATTAAAGATTAAAGGAAGCAATGAGGTGGATTAACTGTAAATGTAAGTTGAAGTATAGTTAATTCCTTTTCCAACATACAAATGAATATATACTCAGAGAATCTGAAATGTATTGTTTTAACGTCATACATCAGATATAGAAAGAATAACATATTGAGCTTTTCTCATAAAATTAGTTTTAAATTCACAATGATATGTTATCAAATCATACATACTTCACTTTCAATTTAGCATATTTGTTAATCATTTAGTCTAGGTACACAACACACACTTCAACGATACACAAAAATGTAATTACTTTCATCCCAGCATGATCAACAACTCATAGTGGTTTGTCAAATCTGCCTTTTAATATAAAACTGTTATACAATCTAAAGTACACCAAGAAAATAACATCTCAACAATGTGTACAAATACAAAATATAGGGGCCGATTTCGATATCGGTCGGAAGGGCACCGAATCGGGTTCAACATTAGCGGATCGGATTCGGAAGCTGAATTTCCGTCCGGTTCGTACACGGTTACGGACGTCGAAGTACGATGCTAACAAGCACAAAATCACCGTCTGAATCGTTTCCGGGTCCGAACCGATCCGTACGTCTCGGCCTTAAGCTAACCGTGGCGCGCAATAGAGGCGAATTCCGACCTAGCCAGTACGATGCTCGATTCGGACAGCCGGATCGAGTCGCAACTTCCGGCTCGCAATAGCTCCTGGAGTTGGGCTTTGGGGATCCGCATCAGACCCCCTGCTACCCGCAGCCTTACGACTCGGACACAGGGGGAGACCCATGGGTCTCCCCAACACAGGCAGATACGGTGTGGATGGCACCAACGCGTACCCTCTGTAGGGGGCGCACTTGCCTGCAACGTACCCATTCAGTCAATGGGAGCCTATGTACGCGTTGTACGACCGGCTCCCATTGACTCGAGCGAGTACGGCCGCATCGTACTCGCTCGGTCGGACTGCAGGAGTCTGAATCGGTCAGAAAACACCCCGGATCCGGCCCGGTTGGAGTGCTTTCCAACCGAGATCGGAATTGGCCGAAAGGAAGTATGATCAAAAAGAAACCATGACTTTTGCAATGCAAGGTATATAATGATTCCACTTTTTGTGAAGATATAAAGTTAGTATTGTATATTTTCACCAAATCGTCCTCCAAATACATTTGAAACACAAATGGTAGACATAATCCACATATTGGCGTATCCTTGTGTTTTACAAAAACATCATGCTTGGATGCGGTCATAAGTAGTCATAAGCTATACCACATTTCCAGAGTTGTGCTACACCTCAAAGCATCAAGTCTCAATTCTAGACTTTGACCTGAACACACAACATACGTCGGGTACCCTTGATGAAACCCATATATATTGGCATAACTCCATGACTAATTGGAAGTGTATTGGTATTTGCTTCAGAAGCATTTCACCAGTGGTCAGGCTATTCGCACTGCAGAGTTCACTAACCAGTATCTATCCAACACTCCAAAGGATCTACCTTTGACTTGCTAGTGCACCAGCAGATGTCTGGATGAGACAATCTTGGAAGGATTAAGGAGAAATATAAATACGTTTGTGACTAACAATAGATTGTCTTGTGTAAATCCATTTAAATTTATGATAAGCAAACATTAACAGCTGTAAAACAGAAATTATCATTCTCATCATTATATGTAAGATATTGCATCTATACTATTGTACATCCAAAACAGATTTAACAATCCAAAACACTGTGAATATAATGAATATAATGGATATGTGTCCGTGGGGAATACAAACAAATTACATTTTCGTTATTGTCACTTACTATCTGACAAACATGTTTTCAATGAGTTTGCACCGCCGGCCGTGCCTTGATCCTTATCACTGCCAGCTTGCTGACACAGTTCACCAATGTCACCCTGGGACGCCCACTAATTATGTTCATGATGGGTTTAAAGCAGATTTCTTCGCAGGGTAGTTTTGTGAAGTATATAACTGAATGTATTTGCACACTTACACAGGGATCTGGATGACTCTGGTTTATATTTGTGAAGCTATAATGCATTAGGATTTGGTGCGTAATGTACTCCTCACACATTAATGATTGCAAAACAAACATAAATGTTGAACAGTGAGCCACTGTAATGAATCAGCCAGGTATGTTGTCATCAAAATTAAATCAGTCATGCAATGGTTTAGCATGGCGAGGCTATGTGGTCAACCAGGGTAATAACAGAGGGACAGAATAAATAATATTCATGGTTCTAGAAAATATGCCATATTTTCCTTTTTATGCTGTTTTAATGCTATTGTAATTGTAATTTGCAATTGCATTTATATAGCACTAACTATCCCTGACCAAGCATAGAAACGCTTTCAGCTTGGCAGCACGCTGCACCAGAACCCAAGGTTAGTGGTTAGGGAACTTTTATTGGGAATAGTCTTGTGCACTAAAGCCATCCATTCCATGCATTTACTCATTTTACTTTGTGGAAGCTTAAGGCAATAGGAGATAGGGGTGAACATTGGTGGGGAAACAGGGAGATATGTGAGTTCATTCAGAGTGTTAGGAGGCAGGGATATCACTGTCCAACTAAAAAATTATGAACTTCAAACTGAGTTTTGGACAATTTGCATGTTAATGATTTAAGGCATAACACTATCTGAGTGAAGGATGGCCTGTGCTTTGGAGTTACCTTGCAAATTGGTACTCCAATGTGGACCATGCCTTTAAACATTTCAAAGTGTACTTGACTCTAAAAATGACACTAATAATGTTTTTTTGGGACAGAGTATTTCCTCACATTGTGAATGGATTGCAGTCTATATGAAACACAATGGCTCGAGATTTAGTTTAGTAGTTTGGCTACTCCATCACAATGTGACACATAGTCCATATATATGATTAGAAGTCAAATATTATATGACACTTGTAATAAGATGGACAGCTTTTCCGTCACCCTGTCATGGAGTAACTAGTGCAAATGGTAATAAATATAGCCCAGAGAATGGTTCCTAATGATATCTCGCCTTATTGCAAGTGACATGGCATATATGAACTTGTGATACAGTGGACTGTGTATACGACACATGTGTGATACAGTTGCACATCAAATTATTCACAGCCTTAATGTACGTTAAATAAAATGTATATTACATGCATATAATTGTGTTTGAAAATTTGTGATTTTACCAAAACATGACTTGAGCGTAGTTCGCGAAGTAGTGCTACGCTTAGCTACACGAAGTGCATTTCGCACTACGCGAGCTACGCTTAGCACTACCCGAACTGCGTAGTACCCTGTTTGCACTGTGCAAGATGCCGTTTTCAATGATTGCACAATGCGGACATGCATCCGGCACTGTGCAATCATTGAAAATGGCATCTTGCACTGTGCAAGCTGTAGTTTTCTGCCGCTGGAGTCGATTTTTACTCGAGCAGTAGCTTTCTCAACACGGACTGGTAGTTTCTCATTGCGAGCTGTTGTGAGCATACACGACCACTCGCAATGAGAAACCTGACCTACCCGCATTGAGAATCTTGCCAGGAGGTTTATTTTCCACGCTCGCGATCGGCAACTTGATGTTGCTGATTGCGAACGAGGAAAATGTCTCACCGGGATGTCATTTTGCTTGCTCGCAGTCGCCAACTTGACTTTGAGGATCGCGAGCAAGCAAAAAATGACCACTGCACTACGCTACGCTGCACGTGTTTGCACTGTGCTACGTGTAGTTCACATAGTCCAAAGTAGCACAAACTTCGCAAACTACACGAGTGTACCATAGTGCTTTGCCCAAGGTTAGTATCAAAATCCATGAATTATTTTTGGGTAAAAAAATTGCAGGCCTTATCGGTGGAGTCATAAATAAGGTTCCTGATAACAAATGCAGGTGGGCCTCGACCTTGTGTGGACACGATGGGGGGCCAGTAGGTAACTTGTCCAGATGTCTTCCATGAGGGATGCATGACCATTGCATGTACACTGTGTGTGCTCTGTCCTGATTGGCAGTGTGTTCCTAGCTTCATGTGGGATCTGATTTTATGATGGTTTGGGAATGTGTGCACCCCTCTGGCCATGTGTGCTTCATTGAGGTCAATCTCCTTTGACCATTGTGGTGTCACTGCTCTTATCTGGGGGACTGACCTGAGTTTCTTGTACACTCATTTGCATGCCAGATACAAGCCACCCCACCTATGTCCTGTCAATCAGTAACCTCAGGCCTTCATCACAGAACCTGCCTGAACATGTATTTCTGAGTCAGCGTTGATGTAGAGTTCATGACGGGAGTATTTGATAATAGTATGCGATTTTGTTCCTGTGTGCCAAAATATCATCATAAATATTGGCATCGATTCTGTCAATATTAATATGTGTAAACCCCCACAATAAGAAAATCTAATGGGCCATTGCTAGGCAAGTGAGCTAATAGGAAGTGCTCAAGGGCCATAGTGTCCACTGTCAGAAATGTTGGGAGGACATTCAGGAGTGGATCTGGCTCACCACGCTAACAAAAACTGGAAAGGTCCTCAGGCACAAAAAGTGGGTACAGCAGTTTCTGACTCCCATGATGCAGTGCATTCCCGAAGTGGCTTACAGCAACTTGGATTGGGAGCTAAAGGCCAGGGAGCAGTGACAATGGAGTCAGATTATTTATGGGAAATATTGTGCTTGCTGTTCTTAACACTTCAATTTTGAGGCTCTAATATAACAACAACATTTTTTTAAATATATTTGTTAAAACACTGACGCTCATTTTAAAAGTGTTATAGGCTATAATATACTTGAGCCTGAGTTTTGTGGAGAACCACTGCATCACAAAAACAACAAATATCCTATCTGCCTTATTACAAGTGACATTGGATATAATAGACTTGTAATAATGCAGACGGGATTTCCATCACATTTGTGATGCAGTGACACAACTGCCAGCATATTTATCAGGCCCATTTGAAATAATGAATGTATTACTCTGCAGATGGAATGTCTCTCACATTACTGATACAGTGTGCACTAATACGAATTGGAACCTTTCCTTTCATCAAGGGGTTCATGAGACTCACACTCCTGTGGTGTATGTAAATGTTTCTGACATTCTCTTATCCAAATTAAACATGATGTGCTGCTACTACTGTACTATGAATAATATTCTGTGATCTGAATAGTACCCTTTCACTGGTTCTTTAGGCTATATTTTGTATTGTACATCCAGGTCCTGGAAAAGTGTATGAACACATTATTATTCCAAAGTTGGCCTAAACCTTCACACATACACTCAGGTTTAGTTTGAGTTTCAGTATATATAGTCATTTAAGTGTGATAGCAGATGTGTACCAATATCAATATTGGGCATTGACTCTGAGTAAACATTATGCATATAACATTGCTGTCAAAAATGTTTCAAAGTAAAAAGGTACCAATATGTGATTGATTGTGATTTTAGCATATAGAATTCTCCTTGAAAAACATGCGGACCACACAGGCACAATTTTTGTAGTGCATTAATGCATATCTAACTTCTAAAGTGTTTGCCAAAATATGTTTCAATTGGGCTGGAGTGTCCCCTCTATCAACATGTATAGAAGTGGCACTGTCTGAAATTGGATAACAATTGTACATATTTAGGAAATTTTACTTGAACATAAAATAATGCATTAACAGATGAGATTTGCTGATGAGTTTTGTACCACCTAAGCAATAGATAGCCCATCCACCATCCATCTATAAAATGTATTGCACTTCTATTAAGGCACACAGAATATCCATGACATTTAGGATGGAGCACCAGGTCTACCAAAAATGCAAAAAATCAGGCCTAATATAATGTTACATTGTGTGTCTTTATTGAGATTAGTATGTTAAACTGTATGCATTAAGGTTCTTTTTGCTATTGTACCTTCTGCTATTCACCTCTGTAGTATATAACTGATGTGTGCATACATCTGATTTCAGCTTCCCCTGAAGCACCTGAAGAAGATGGTGGCCACACGTCGATGCACTAGCCGTAAAACGACTGGGAGTAAGAAGGGGCAACCACTGATACCAAGAAACCCAGTGACAATGAGGGTGTTTAGCCAAAACAACACAGGCTAAGCCATCTTTTCCTGTGGCTGCCACCACCACTACTATCAGCACCACCATGATGTCTGTCCCATCTGTACAAAGCGAGCAGAAAATCTGTAAATAGACAAGGTCATCTTTGACCTGGTCACCTCATCCCCTGCCCCATCCTGTCAACACTGGTGTCAGAGGAGACACTAGAGGTTCTAAAGAACCTCTATTTGGAAAGGCAGCATTGGAGCATGCCATCTAGGGTGTCAGTCAGTAACTCTCACACGTTCTTGACGTACTGCATGACATGCTTTCTACCTTGCCTGCCTCACAGTTTCTATTGGTCTCTGTTTGTGCCTCTGTTAACTACAGTGCGTCCTGCACAGCAGATCCTATTCCTCCTTCTGCCCTCATTTTAAACCCTGCCACCACTATACTCCCTGCCCCTATTCAAAGCCCTCACCCAAATTGACTATCTGCTGCAGTCAAAGCCCTGAACCTATTCCAAAGCCCACCTCAATTTCTCCTGTAGGCCCAGTCCCTTCACCTCATTCAAGCTGTCCTGAAAATGGTATTGCACCAAAACATTGTGATGTCAAACATGTCATAGGATAGATTAGATTACAAAAGGTAAGAAAGTATTTATATTGTTTTTTAAATATGGTAGTGCACAATTGTGATGTTTATTTAGTTGAGTTGCATTCATTTTTGTGTTATAATTTGTTATAATTTTAATTTTAAGTATGTTTAAATATTGAATATTATGTAAACAATTGTTGGGAGTTTATAAGGCTAAAGTGGGACTCTTCCATACATCTGACCGCTCCACAGTCTAGCACTTTTCCTACTGTTTCTTTTGTTGGAATGCGAATAGTGAATCTGAACCCTCCATAGTCTAAAACGTTCCCAATTTCTTCTTTCGTCAGAGATGGAATAGTGAATCTAACCCCCTCTAAAGCCCACTACTTTCTCTAATATTGGTCAAGTTGGAGTGGAAATTGGTGTATTTGACCCCTTCAAGTCATTTCTTTTAATCTAATTGTTTTGCACTGTATTAACATTGTTTAAGATAACATATTTAACTTTTTTATAGTACTCTTTTTAATGTTAGTGTATAATATATATATTGTTACATCTGGTAATTGTAAATATAATAAATAATTATTAATATGTATTCGGTATAGTTACATAGTTATTTTTAGTATATTTCTTTTGTAATGTTATTTTTTTTAAATTTCACAGTATATACTTTTATTTTATGTTTTGAAGTTAAAACCTGTATTATTTATTTTCTATGCTTAGGATGTTGTTTTTCAAATGTAATATTATTTTTAAAGTTAAAATATGGTTTAAAAGATAACATAGTGTATTACAGTTACCATTTGATTTGCTACCTATCTCATGACAATATTATGGCCTTCTATATTTTTGTGGTCATGGTTCTTTACTGTACATGCAAAGCATGTAATTTTAGTGTATGTATCCTCCATAACTGTTGGCAATATTCTGATTGCTGATACTTCTGTCTGCAATATTTCCTCATTAAATTCCGGCAAATACACCTTAGCCCCAATACATTCTCATGCTACAAAATACCTTTACAATTCCCATAACCACTCCTCCAACAAACCCCTGGCCTTGTCAACTGTACAAAATACTAAAAACCTCACCCAATCCCAAAAAGTAGGCACTAGGACATTTATCAGCCCCATGAGGAGAACACTATTACAACAGTGTGGATGGAAAATGTAGGCCTGAAGCCTAAAACTCAGACTTAGGGGCCTATTATGATTGCGGTTTTCCCGCATCCTCCGGGCCGGCGGAAGCCACCGCCGGCCCGGAGGATGCAGGAAAACCTCAGCGGAGCCTTGAAAGACCCACCGCCATATTAGGTTGGCTGGTGGGTCTGGCATTCTGTCTGCAGCTTTTCCGCCGCGGTCGCCTTCCGACCGCGGCGGAAAAGCTTTAACATGGCTGGCGGTGTCTATCAGACACCGCCAGCCATATTAGGATGGTGTGAAAGGCATGCTTTTCCACGGCGGCTTTTCTCCCGTGGAAAAGCATACGGACTTTCAATTTGGGGGCCCGTTGCGGGCCTCCTGGGTGAAGGTGGGTGGGGGGTGCACATGGGGGGTACCTGTGGTACCTCCATGCATTTGCGTGCACAAAGCAGCAGGCACTGCGCGGTGCCTGCCTCTTTGTGCATGGAAATGCGATGCAAGCATTTTTAACCTTGCGGCGGGTGCAGCTTGAAGCTGCACGCGCCGCAATGTTAAAGATAGAGGATGCAACCGCCACCCTGGCGGTAACATCCTAATATGCTCGGAGGGAACGCCGCAGCCCTTGCGGACGTTCCCTCCTGCTCAGGGGTCGCGGACAGACGCGATCATAATCGGCCCCAAAGTTTGGACATATTTTATCATACCCAACCCTGGACTTTCATTTTTAAATTACTTAATTGAACCCAGTGGAAGAAGATTTTTATTGTATATTTATATTGAGTACCTCTTGAACCTTTTGTGTTTGTTGTTTACTCATAGGTATACTCAGATTTGTTATTTCATAATATTCTATATGTTAACCATTTCAGCGCCCAGATACCCCTAAAGGGTGACAGTTTTGCTCTATACAAATGACTGACTGATTAATTTCAAGGTCTTCTGATTTCATGTGTGTTGAATTGTGACAGATGTGGTTCGTCCCTTAAACGTGTTGAAGGAAGTGGAGGTGTTGGTGTAATGGTCTAGTGTGTGTGGCATTCACAGTGGGACTGTTTGTGACTACATTTACCTTATTATTTTGTGCATTAAATACAGGAACACTTTGAGATATAGAGTGTTAGCATTATCTTTGTCTGACCACTACTAATAAAATGTGAATTTATTAATGACTTGAGGTATTGGTCAGTAGTCTTTACATAGTACCAGCATTAAGGTCCAAAAACTATTAAATGCATCCTGGGAATTGTAGTTTTATTCTTGGCTATGGTTGTTTTTGCTAAAGGAGCAATAATGGATGGATCTGAATGAATATCTCATAGTGAGGAAACACGAGATAGAAATAATTATTCAATTCAAAGTAATGAAAAATGGAAGTATAACCAGGGATTTGCATCAGCTTTATAGACTGGTTTGTTAAAAATGGTCAAATGGAAGAAATTCAGGCACACCGGATCCCTCAAATGCGTAACAGTCTGGGAGGAATTTACAAACTCCAACTGCCAGTTGCACCTAGTCAAATGACCTCAGACAGACACAAAGGGGCTAAAGGCAGGAAAATGCCAACTTTCCAAAAGTGGCATTTTAAAACTTTTTATTAAAACTCTGACTTTACCACTAAAGAGGATTTTTCCATTACAATTTCATACTTACCAAACATGAACTAGCTACCTGGTCTCTGGGCTAGGCCCTGTCTGCAGGGTCATCCCCAGGATTGTTGCCTGGGATGCACCTGTGAGCAAGTTATGGTTAGGTGTTTTACAGATGGGGTCCACTAATAAGGAGAAGCGTTTCCCATGGGTCAGTCCAGTGGTTTAGGAGGGTATAAACAGAGGGACCCAACTGAGTTCAAAGATGTGCAGTACTGTCAAGTGTCCCTTCATAAAAAGGCCTTTGTACATGTGCTAGCGCCAAAGCAGTCAAGCCCATAAAGGTGCAGTGTAATTATAAAGTGGATCATGTTCTTTTTCACTTTACATTTCCTGGTAGGAAAAAACTCCTAAATGATGTTTTCACTACTGTAAGGCCCAGCACTTCTATAGGATTACATTGGAGTTACTGTATTACATTTAATGCACTGTAATTTCCAAATGGAAGCAGGCACCAGTTCATGTGTGGTGTCCTTGGAATTATAATGGAAAATCCTAACTTATAGTGAAGACAGAGTTGAAATCACAATTTTTAAAATGCCACTTGTAAATCGTTGAAAGGGAAAAGTGGGAAACCCAATAGACCCTTGGAGACTTGGATAATTAATGTATAAACGCGTAGGCGTACCTAGAAGGGATTCTTTCCTCTATTTTTTTCATGTTTTAAAGCAATTATTGGTGATAAGCTCTACAAAGTAGCTCACAGAGAGTTATTTACAAAGCTGAATGACTTATTTCAACGTGAACAGATCTGCAAAAAAATACTTTAAACGGGTGTATGCTTCCTAAAACATAAATTTACATTGCAACAATATTGAAGGGTACAACAGTTCTATATATATAAACATAAAGTGACTGACATTTAGAGAGTTTTTGTTCATTGTCACTAAGGTGGCCGCCTATTCCAAACAATATATATCAAAAGGAAAATTGTGACTGATTATGCAGAAAATAAATCCTTTAGTGAAAAAATGCACAGAGGAAATAGGCGTGAATCTGGATGTTTCAGTCTATATAGTGAGGGTATCCGTTAGACCATCTTAAGTACTGCAAATTCATATGTTGAATGACCCCTATACAAATGGAAAAATCCATAAAATGCATATCCGTTAAAGATAAATGAGAAAGATACACCTGAGGAATTATGGTGTGAAAACTCCAGAATCAATAAAGGTTGGATGTAGAGCCATCCAATCATAGAGCTAATATTTGCCCATAGAGAAGTGAAATTATGATAAAAAATGAGCGAGGAAACTATCACCCAAAGATACATTTAAAAAGTGAGTCACTGTGACTTACTAAGAAGGCTACAATCAGAGCTTATAGTATTTGAGGGAGGAGTGTGGCTCACTGATTAGAGCGGCAGACCCTGATGCAGAGGTCTGGCCCGGGACCAGGGTTCAATTCCCGACGCGGCAGGGTCCTGAGCCCAAAATGTCCACGGACTCGATAATTCTCGCCTCGGTGCCTATTCTAATCATGGGGTCCCACGCTGCAACTCTGGGCAATAGTTGCTTAATCTCCACTACGGCGGCCCACCCGCTGCAGGATGCCTGGCTTTCACCCTGGGGATACCCAGTAGGGGTTATCTCACAGGGAAAAGCCAGGACGGGTTCCCAAGGCAAGCACCTTGATGCCTTCGGGTGATACGTGCGCTATATAAGTCGCAATACATTGATGTAGTCTAATCCTTAGAAAACGTGTACAAGGTTGAAATCACAGCGGTTGAGTAGCTGGCAATGACACAGAACGAATCACAAGGTCTCTGTTTGGAACAGAAAGAATGGCAAGGTTGGACTATCTTAAGTGGTCAACAGATGGTCTCGTTAAAATAAGGGCGAAATGCATGTGCCTGCAGCATATCTATTAATGATATTGTGCTGATTTCTGGCTGGGTAAAACTGAATATGAACCCTTGGTTAATATTTACTCAACAAACAATGTTTGCAACTAAAGGTTAACTGGAGAGGACACATAAGGTAATAGTTACCTGACAAACAATATATGCATCTAAAGAGTTAGTGTTAGATGTGAAGATTACCACTGTGTCCTCAGCTGACAGGTCAAATGCCCTGTGAAGAATAGGCCCCAATTCCAGAAGTAACTATGAGCCTGGTTTAAGTTTTGACCAACAACACTCCATCCATCAGGCTGGCAGAGGGTATTATATCCGCCATCCAGATGGACTAATGTGAGTCAAATTTAGAGATGACCGCTGGCCTTGCTGTCACCTCAATGATTAGTGATTTATAATGTGCACAGCTACTTGGAAAGGTCGGACAGATAAAAGTTAAGTTTATACAAAGAGGAGGTTTTCAGTTTCTTGCTGAACAGCAATGAGTTACCAACTGAGGGTGTCTCCACCGGGAGACGGTTCCATGCTGAGGCACCAAAAAAGTTAGTGATCTGCCTCCTAACATTTGACGGTGGTACTTGCTACATAGAATGCGAAGGAACTACCATCACAGCAGTTCATTTTATTGAAAGAAATGTTTGGTGGACATCTATCATCTATTCTGGTGGCTACTTAAAAATGTATTCTAAGATTTTATTTTTCAGGGACTTTGTTTGTTTAAAGAAAGATCTCTTCTAAGATGCGTGGTTATTCATTTTTTTCTGTCCCTCAATGGCAGGTTTTTCTTGGTGGTGACAGACAGAAGAAAAAAGGAATTTCACCATCCACCCTACATGGAGCGAGCAGTGTAATGTCCTTCCTCCAATGGCTGCTACACTGTTGGGCCATCAGAGGAAGTTTTCCATTAACAAAGCTTATGGGGGCTTCGTCAAAGGAATATATAAGGTGTGCCTATTGCTGAATAAGGTGGGCAGAATGAAGGTCTGACAGATAGAGTACTCTGTTGCATTTGGACTATAGTGCCCTGTCCACCAACTCTAAATCACTCCCTAAATTTGCTTCCAAAAAACACAAGATATTTGCCGGTGACTGAGGGTTATTTTGTGATGAGCTTTTCTTACAGAAGTCTCATACAAGGAAGGGACACATATCCCTGAATGGTAACCCAAAGGATATGACGTTTTGTGTAGCCATTCGCAGACACTTAAAAGAACTATGGCAGAGTTGGAAGTTTAGACCTGTCTTCCACAGTCACTGAGTGAATTTATTTTCAACAACTTCCATCCAAACAAAAAAAGGACTTTTAAAACCACAGCACCGAGACTGCCCTCCTTCAGCCACCAACGACATCCGCATGCTACTCGACCAGGGTCACACTGCGTCCCTCATCCTGCTAGACCTCTCCGCAGCCTTCGACTCTGTCTCACATCACACACTCACAGCCAGACTTCACGACGCTGGGATACAAGGAACTGCCCTTGACTGAATCCAATCCTTTCTCTCTGGCCGAACCCAGAGGATCAGACTTCCTCCCTTCCTCTCCGAACCCACCGATATCAACTGCGGAGTACCCCAAGGATCATCGCTCAGCCCCACGCTCTTCAACATCTACATATCCCCCTCACCACCATCGTCAGACAGCAGGGCCTCAGCATTGTATCCTACGCTGAGGACACCAAGCTCATTCTCTCAGTCACTAAGAAGCCCGAAGACACCTGACTCTGTTTCCAGGAAGGAATGAAGAACTTGTCAGCCTGGATTAAAGACAGCTGTTTGAAGCTCAACTCAGAGAAGACCAAGGTCCTCATCCTCCAACCCTGCACCTTCACCTGGGACAACACCTGGTGGCCCTCCACCCTCGGCAACCCTCCCACCCCTACAGACCACACACCAAACCTCGGCATCATCCTCAACTCCTCCCTCTCCATGAACCGCCCAATCAACGCCGTCGCCTCCACCAGTTTCAACTGCCTATGCATCCTCCGCAAGACCTTCAAATGGATCCCCCTTGACTGCAGAAGGACCATCACCCAAACACTCATAACTAGCAGACTCGACTGCAGCAATGCCCTATACGCTGGAATCAACAGAACACTTCTACACAGACTCCAAACCATCCAGAATGCAGCAGCAAGACTCATCCTCGGGACTCCTCGCCACAGACACATGACCCTACACCTATGAGACCTCCACTGGCTCCCCATGGAAAAGCGGATCATCTTGAAACTCCTCAACCATGCCTACAAATCCCTCAGCAACATCGGGCCCAAATACCTCAACGAGAGAGTTTCCTTCCACGTACCCAAGAGGAACCTCCACTCCGCCGACCTCACCTTGGCAGAGGTCCCCAGCATTTACAGAAATAGAACTGGTGGGAGAGCCTTCTCCTACATTGTGGCCAAGACCTAGAACAATCTCCCTGTGAACATCAGACAATCCCCGACCCTGCACACGTTCAGGAAGGATCTCAAGACCTGACTCTTTGACTGATCCGGAGCTGCTCCCCCGCCCCCAGCACCTTGAGACCCTCATGGGTGAGTAGCACACTTTATAAGATCCTGATTGATTGATTGATTGATTGAATACGATTATGCTGCATTTAAGTAATTTATGATTTTCTTAAAATGGGAAGGTGTGGTAGAAGTAACATTTAGAGTTGGTATCCATGGGTAAATCAATTTTGGAAATACTCTAGGTTTGGAACAGTGAGGAAACTCAGGGTAAGTGGGATATCAACTTGAATTCACATTTAAGGGCAGCAATATTAAAGAACTGCTAAAACCAGAAAGGCATCTCCTCACTGTCACAATTCCCGCATGTTAAAAATGTAGAAAGATAATGCAAATTAGCACTGGCTTTGGATCTGTGTCCTGGAGTAATGATGTTTTTGTAACATGTTAAGAAGGAAGTCCTGTGGCTTGTGACCTCCTGATGCCAGAGTGTAATGGCTTTCTAGAAATATACTCAGAGACAAATGTGGTGTTGGGCTGTTGAAAGTGTTCCCTAGTATAGATAGTTCTACACACAATGTGCTAAATAAACAATATGTAATCATGAGTCATAGAAATTGTATAGGCAGTACACACATAATTACCATAACTACAAATATTATCACTCAACACTCCAGTATTAAGGCTGTTGACAAGCCCTGATTGCACTGGTGATCATACAATGGTGTCAAAAGTTTGAAAGACTCAGCATGCCTCATTGTACATGCACTGGAATAAGCAAGAATGATGTAGCATTCTGAAAAAATACAGATTGAAGAAATCAGAGAACAGGGAAAATAGGCCATCAAATTGTGAAAGAATAATAGGGCAGTGGGAACCAAAAGAAGTTTTCTCTCACTTAAGCTGACCCAAAAGTGCTTAATTCTCTTCCTGTTTGATCTTCTTTGCGTCCCATCACTGAAGTTTCCCTCAGGACCAGTAGCTCCACCCATCTCTCCATCACCCCAATTGCTAAAGAGCTATCCTCCATTCTTTCCATCCAACATGTCTCTCTCTGGAATTAGGTGATTATTCCTTAAGGCTCTATTGCTGTAAAATCCCAACATTGGACTCCATTTTGAGCACTTTTACATAGCCTGTATGCCTTTGGTCCACGTTCAGCACGACATCTTTCGCATAACTTGAGAAAGTGTCAGTTGACATAAGTTCAGCTGATTAAGTACTGATCTCCTGTGAACAGACATGTAGTGCTCTGGGCGACAAGAATCTCAAGAGAAAAGTTAGCTATTCCATGCTGTCATAGTGCATCTCATAGAAGTAGCTTCAGGGTGGTAGGCTGCTAGGAGTATTCAAATTAAGTTAGAACTGTTCATTTTAAAGGGGGCATGGCTTGGAGCCCACGGAAGATGGTGGCGTCCGGGTAGACCTCAGGCGGTTGGCACGGGAAGTGAGCGCTTTTACGGCTCTCCCTGTGACTTCTGTTAGTCCAGTGTGAGCAACAGTGATGCGGTGAGACCCAACATCGGTTTTTTTCATGCAGCGGCATTTCATTCTCCCGCAAAGTTTTCATTTTAGTTGACGTATTGGCTTACCTCGCGGTGCCGGCTGCCATTTTGTCTGCTGAGCTGCTGCTTGTGGGAATGCTCTCCCTCCGAGATGAAGTGAACTATTTCAGATACCACCAATTATTTTCTCTTTTTTTCCCTCACAAACCTGATGATATTGAAGATACTTTGCCTTGCTCTGCTCCTGCTTTTGGTTTTTAATGTGTGTACTGCCTCACATCTGCTTCTTCAACAATATTCTTCGCATTTTCATCTGTATGGGCAGTTCTTTTATATTCTCCTCAAACATAACACCGGAGTGTATGTTGTTTCGCTGAGGTGCCAGATTTTTCAGAGATTTTTATAGCCATCATCCCATGTTCCAGTACATATATGGGATGTTTGAAAATAGCAAAACTCCTTCCCTTCCACCTTTGGGTCATAAGTTCATTAAGAACTCTAACATTTTCTCTAAGTTTTTAAATATGGAGAAATCTTTGTTTTCTTTGCATAAAGGTAATTTAGTAGTAGTAGTAGTAAAAGTACGTTTATTAGACCGTTGGTCTCCACACAGAATACATATTACAATAAATAGGTTAAAAAAGGTGGTTCTTCATCTGGCTTCAAAGCAACGCCTATTTTATCCAATGCCAGGAAGGCTACTTACAAGTGACTGAAAAAGGATCCTTGCTCCTATACAAAATCTCCTCCAGTTGTATCCATAGAGTTCTTGTTGGAAAAGATAGGTGCCTTGATAGGTGCCTTATGGCCATTTATGGATGAAACCAACTCTTAGCTGCAACATCTTACTGATAAATGCTCCCAAATGGAGGAAAAGCTTAATACGGCAGAGCAGAGTTTGGTTCCGCTACCATAAAAATACATTCTCTTCAAATCCAGGCTTCTCTCTTCAACAGCAGGTCGAAAACCTGGAAAACAGGAGCAGAAGGAATAATCTCCACCTTTATGGTTTGCACAAGGGATCAGTAGGCTCTGATACGATCACTTTTCTAAAGTCCTTCCTTCACAAGCTTTTGAATATGCCTGAGGATACCCATCTTAATATTCAACGGGCCAATAGGTTAGGTCATCAGTCAACAACTTTTTCCCACGAACGTAATCCAAGAGGAGTTATTAAGTACTTTCTTGTATATACTGACCTCCTAAAAGTTCTTGCTGCTGTCAAGGCACTGAAATGTATTTCTTGGTTAGGAAATCCTTTATTTTCCTCCCTGGACAACGCTAAGACTACTGTTGACAGTCGTAAGGAATTCCTTAATCTGCAATCTGATCTTCGCTTACTTAGAGTTCCTATTGGCTTATTTCACCCTTGCCAATTTAAAGAGACGTACAAAACCCAGACTTCTACGTGTGAAGATCCTCTTAAACTGAACAGCTTCATCAAAGACTGAAATATGGCCACCTCAGGACCATCTGCTTCTTAAGTTGTATTCACTTATGTAGCCCTGTTTTTTTTTAGTTATGATGGTTATATAAAATATATATTATATCTTGATCAATTCTGTGTTGCTCCATGTTGAGCGTTCCGGAGTCTTCTTCTCCTTTAACACTGCTACTGTTAGTATTGAATATTAAAATGTATTTACTTATCTTGCAAGTATCTCATTTGTGTCTGTGGTCGTCCCAGTATTATGTAATATGTGCGGTGCTCCTCTTGTGCTCCTCCCATGAACTCCCGACGTACCATCTGTTCCTTGTGGCCTCACCCCCCCCCACCCTTCCTTGGAATATTACTCTTCATAGGTATGTTTTGTTCATCATCTTTCCTGTCATTACTGTACCCCTTCTTGTTTTATGGGTTCTTCTTTCCCTCTTATTATTTCTTTCTTTTACTGTTTTATTGCTTCTTCTTTCTCTCTCTTTCTTTTCTATTATTTATTCTTTATCATCTATGCTTTACGGTTGTTCAGTATATACATGTCATTTTACAGTCTACATTTTTTCATTTCCTTGTTTGGTCTGAACTGTTGAATTTTTCACTTTTTATAATTTGTTTATGTCCTTAAAAATAATTTCTTGGAATGTCAGAGGTTTAAATTCAAAAGACAACGTGTCTTGTCCCATTTGTCTCATCTGGGTGCCCATATAACTTTAATCCAGAAGTCGTACCTTCCAGAGCAGGAGTCCCTAAAATTTGAGAGGGGATGGGATGTGTGGCATCCTGGCTATGCAGTCTGTTGCTAGGTAGGCACATGCAATGGAATGCTCTGTACAGATTCTGTGCTTGTTATGTTTAGAGTATCTAGACAGTTGATCTTGGACTGTACTGCTGGTGACTGCTTATCCTATGGATGGGATCCTTATTAAAATAAACACTTAATTCAACTATAATCTACCCTTGGACTTCTTTACATTTGGCGACGGGACGGGATTTATGAAGAATTGAAGAAAGGATCTCAACAAGGATACAAGGATATCTCCTTCACCTCATTTTGAAACTTAAAAAAAAAAAAAAAAAGGTACTGTGTTTTTTTTTGTTTCATTTAACTGGAAAGCTTAAAGCTGCTCAGGGCTGTTTGGGTATTTTCAAAGGCATCTTACTTCATTTCAAGTTTGGCAGTCTACACAGCGCTGTTTAAAGATTTAAAAAAAAAAACGCTGTTTCCCCTGATTTACTTTGATCTGTTGGGGCGTGTGTTTCATCAGTGCGTCTTTAAAGACAATCTTTTCTGACTTCAACCGCTAAACGCAGCGTATGAACTTCAATCTGCCAGCACACTTAGACGTGGCGCGTCTCTACAGCGCGTCTCTCAACTTTCATCTGCCGGCACAATTTAGACACAGCGCACAATTTAGACACAGCGCTCACGCCACTGCAGCAACGAAGAGCACCATTACACGCTCGCCGACAAGGAGCGTCATGACGCGGCTTCCACAGCAACACAGCAACTTCGTCTTCCAATACACAGATTCGTCATAGGCGATTTTTGCTCATTTAGGGAATTGCAGATTCATCAAATTTTTCATTTAACTCGTTTTGAACCATTTTAAAAGCGCTTTAACTGTTGTTTCTTCAAGAGAATTTACACAACAACAGGTATTAAGCTGGATATTTTATTAGACACTGAGACTGTGATTTGAAAAAAAAAAAAGAAGAAGAAGGAAGGAAAGAAAAAATTATTCTTCGGATGTGGTAACCTTCTTCCAAAATATATTCATAATCCTGCATTTTACTTTCAGGTTTTAAAAAAAGAAACTGCTATAGTGATTCATTGTTTATAGTCTAAGAAAACATTCCTTGATACTAATTTAACCTGCTTACATTCCTTTTCTTATATAATTTCTATATCATTGTTTATGTACACATAATGCAGAATGTCACCGCTCCACCCTTCTTTTTGCAAAATCCAGGGGATCCTCCGATTAGGTGGAAAAAGTGGTGCAAAGTGTTTGAAAGATATGCAAAAGTTTGTGGGGCCAACTTAAGCGCAGAAAGGAAAACAGCTTTGTTATTACACTGTTTAGGCACAGAGGGCCAGGAAGTATTCGATCATCTCCCAGAGATACAAGATAGGAATCTTAACGAATATGAGATTTGCATAGCTATGTTAGATAAACATTACCTTCCGAAAGTTTCTACTATCTTAGAAAGGTATCATTTTGGTCGCAGATTACAACTTGAGGAGGAAAGCATAGAGAATTATATAACTGCACTAAGAAAATTAGCTTCATCTTGCAAGTTTGCTGCCTCTACTGACGAAAGAATAAGGGATCAGTTCATGCTAGGTTGTAGCATTGAACGTGTTAGAGAGGAACTATGGCAAAAAGATGAACCTGATTTAGATGATGTGATCACCATAGCCAAAAGGATTGAACATTCTATTAAATGTGTAGAAGTCATAAAGAAGAATGGGGAAAGTAAGAACAGTAGCACTGTTAATCTTGTCAAGACTCCGAATACAACTAGGGAAAATGCCGGCCAGAAAAGTAATATGAGGGATGTAACTGCCAACAAAACTCTCAATACTAGACCAGACAAAAAGTTTGATTTTACACAAGTGAAATGTTATAGATGTGGCAAAATGGGTCATTTTGCAAATGATAGACAATGCCCTGGATGGAAAGCTACCTGTAGCAAGTGCAAAAGAAAAGGACATTTTACTATTGTTTGCAAGGGGAGGGAGTACAAAGGCAAAGTTAATGAAATTTATTATGAATTTGATGACACAAATGATTATTATGAAAATGATGAGAATGTTGATTGTGGTCAAGTTTTGGTTCAAGTAGTTTTTGGTCCACAACCAAAGAATTGTCCTATTGATGAGATTTTGGTCAATGGTCATCCAGTAAAAGTATTATTTGATTCAGGTGCCAAGATCACCATTGTTGCAAAAGAATTTTATCTCAGATATTTACAAGGTAAAATTAAAATGTTTCGTCCAGATATAAAACCACTTGCATATGGTAGGAAACCTATAGAGATTTTAGGATACTTCTTAGGAAACATTAATTATAAAGAGAGACTTACCAACTCGAAAATCTATATTTCACAAAAGGGGGACAATATCTTGAGTTGGTTTGTTCAAAAAGATTTAGGAGTAATGCTAGATCCGAATTCCTCTCCCCCCATCATCTTAAAAGAGTTTCCCTTTATTAACACTGATTCAATCAACATAAACCAAAATTGTGATGAGTCCTTTTCAGATAAATTAAAAAAGAATTTTCCCACTGTCTTTACTGAAAAGTTGGGTTGTTTGAAGAACTATGATCATCACATTAAGTTGAAGAAGGACGCCATACCTGTTTGTTGTAAAGTACGTACTGTTCCTGTTACTGTTAGGGATCAAGTTAAAATGGAATTGGAGAAATTAGTTAAGGAGGGCATCATAGAAGAAGTTGAAGCAACCCAATGGGTCGCTCCAATTGTAGCCGCCAAGAAATCGGATGGCTCTCTTCGTTTGTGCATAGACCTTAGAGAATTAAACAAAAATGTGGTGGTAGATCACTACCCTTTACCCAAAATTGCAGACATGTTAATGTTATTAAAAGGGGCAAAGGTCTTTAGTACGGTGGGTTTAAGATCCGCCTACCACCAGATAAGGCTCGATGAAGACTCAAAAGATCTAACTGCATTTGTAACACCATTTGGCACTTTTCGCTTTGCGAGGCTTCCTTTTGGGCTAGTATCAGCTGCCTCAGTTTTTCAAAGAGCTTTGGAGGGTGTCTTGAAGGGTTTGGAAGGTGTGAGAGTGTATCAAGATGACATCCTGATCTTTGGAAGTTGTGATAAAGAGCACGATCTGAGACTGATTGATGTTTTGCAACGTTTGTGTGAAGCTGGTCTAACAGTAAAATTGGAAAAGTGTAAATTCAAGAAAGACTCCATAGATTATTTAGGGCACACAATCTCAGAGGGTGGTATTTCACCAAAAGCTGGTCTAATTAACACTATGATGAAGATGTCTTCCCCTAAAAACAAGGAGGAATTGATTAGTTTTTTAGGTATGGCGGAGTACTATAACAAATTTATATGTGGTTTTGCTTCACTATGTGTTAGCATGAGATCGTTATTAAAAAAGGGATCTGACTTTGTATGGAGTGATGAATGTGAAAAAGAATTCATTGAGCTTAAAGAAAAGTTGAACAATGCTCCCAAATTGAATAGTTTTGACCCTAAGAGGAAATCTGTTCTAATAACAGATGCAAGTCTAAAAGGATTAGGGGCAGTCTTAACACAAAAGATCGAAGGGAGTGAAGTAGTCATTTTGTTTTTGTCAAGGAGTTTGAGAGGTCCAGAGCTAAGATATTCTGTAGTAGAGCGTGAAGCGCTAGCGGTTTTCTGGGCAGTAAAGAAATTAAAAAACTTTTTGTGGGGAAGTACTTTTGAAGTGAGGACTGACCACAAACCATTATGCGAAATCTTAAAAACCAAAGGAATAGATGCTGTATCCAGTAGAATCACAAGATGGGTTGTAGGTTTACAAGATTATAACTTTGAAGTTAGATATTTACCAGGTGTTGAGAATAAAGTAGCTGATGCCTTATCTCGTCTTGTCTCTCAAGAAGATTTAGATCTGGAAGATGATTTAGAAGGTGAAGATGAAATGGTTTGTTCAGTTAGTGAGGGTGTCATTGATAAGTGTAAATGGTTAGAGGCTTCACGAGAAGATTTGGCCCTAATGGAAATTTTGAGATTGATCAAGATTGGATGGAAGGTTAAGCCAAAAGATGGTGACATATTGGAGAAATTTTGGCATGTTAAGGATCAATTATCTGAATATGACGGTTTACTGGTAAGAGGTACTAGGTTGGTTCCTCCGGCTTCTATTAGAAATGAGCTCATTTCATTGGCTCATTGTGGACATATGGGCATTTCAAAGACAAAGGAGAATCTGAGGATGTCATACTGGTGGCCCAGCATGGATTTAGAGATCGAAAGGAAAGTTAGGGATTGCATGGAGTGTGCTTTGAGTGAGAAGGTAGCAAAACCCAGAATCCAGCCCATGATTATTAGAACACTTCCAAACAACCCGTGGGAAGAAGTTGGCCTGGACATCCTTGGGCCTATATACTCTGCAGGGTCTGAATGGTATGTTCTAGTTTTAGTAGATTTCTTTTCTAGGTGGCCTGAGATTGCCATCACTCGTGGCATAGAATCCAAGCATGTGATACTATTTTTGGAGAAACTTTTTGCTAGGGAAGGTATTCCCAGCATCATTTTGACGGACAATGGAAGTCAACTTGTCTCTAAGGAGATGGAATTATTCTTGTCTAAACATGGTGTTAAACATAAAAAATCTTCTCTGTACCACCCAGAGACGAATGGCACCGTGGAGAGATTTAACCGTGTGCTCAAGGAGACAAT
This sequence comes from Lissotriton helveticus, assembly GCF_964261635.1. NCBI lineage: Eukaryota > Metazoa > Chordata > Amphibia > Caudata > Salamandridae > Lissotriton > Lissotriton helveticus. Next base: position 195,180,571 of record NC_136067.1, read on the forward strand.
TAGAATGTCTAAATCTGCAGGTTCAGATTGGAAATCAGATATTTTTGAAAAGGTTAAGCTTTACAGGTTATCACCACATGCCACTACGGGAAAAACACCCTTTGAACTTTTCAGATGTAGGCGTCCCAACTCTTTGGTTACCCCACCTTGGGTTAATGATTTGCATCTGAAAGGTTAAACTGATACTGAGGAGTGGAAAGCAACTCAGGAGAGAAAACTACAAGATAGGAAAAGGATTCATGATTTAAGGAATTCTGTGAAAAACACGGTGGTACATGTGGGTGATTGGGTTCTTATAAAAAATCCGTGTAAAAAGAACAAGATGTTATCTGCTTCATTTTTGAAGCCTATTCAAGTCATCAAGGTTTTAGGCAATGCTGTCAAAACATCTGATCATCGCATTTGGAACTTGAACAGGGTTGTAGTGATCAGGAAAGACTTTGTTGACAAATCCAAATCTCCTGTGTCAAGTTCTTCACCTACAGGTATACCATCTCATCGCCCCGTGAGTGGTCCTCTCATCTCAAAAGAACCTTCAACAACTACTTCATCTCATCGGGCTGTGGTTGGTCCTGTCATCGCGAGGAAGTCTTCAAGAATTACACGTATACCTACTCGTTTTAATGACTTTGTAAAATAATGTTTTCTGTTTAATCTTATTTGTTATAAGGAAGGAGATGTGTGGCATCCTGGCTATGCAGTCTGTTGCTAGGTAGGCACATGCAATGGAATGCTCTGTACAGATTCTGTGCTTGTTATGTTTAGAGTATCTAGACAGTTGATCTTGGACTGTACTGCTGGTGACTGCTTATCCTATGGATGGGATCCTTATTAAAATAAACTCTTAATTCAACTATAATCTACCCTTGGACTTCTTTACAGGAAGGTGATGTATTTTTCTCCCCAGGAGATGGTAAAAGGAACGGGCTTATTACTTTATGTCATAAATCCTTGTGTGCTAAGCTGATTTTCCAGGAATCTGATGATGTAGGTAGATGGCGCTATACTAAATTACTGATTGGAAAGGTTCCATTCTCTTTGTTAAATAGCTATGCCCCTACTGTCAATAACTCACATTTTTGGTTGGCCTGAATCACATTCTTGTAAAGTATCTGGAAGTTAACTTTATTTTGGCTGGTAACTGTAACCAGATAGTAGATCTCTTTATTGATTGTAACTCTACAGTTTCCTTTATACAAAATAATACTCCCAATTACTTTGTCCATACTATTAAGCAGCTTTGAGAGAATACACTTACTTCTCCCCTGTTCTTCAAACTCAATCTCGAATTGACTACTTTTTTGTATGAGCTGATAGCTCCTGAGGCGTGAGCCGGGAGAAGGATTAATCGCCGATCTCTACGCTGCCTATTATTGCTATTTCCACGCTGTTTATCCTTGCTATGTGCACCAGGAATGTTTGTGAGCACAGGAATTACGAAAATCAAATTTCTAACATATAATTGCGGGGGAAAATGTGTTTTTAGAGGCACTTAATTTTCTGCGCTACATACAGTTGGAGCGGGTAGTCTGGGGCAGGTTTTACTTACTTCTGGGGCACAGAAAGGGGGAAACTAGAACCAGCGCTCACTCGGACGGCCGCCATCTTGAGTGGGCCAAGGTGAGCGCTCTAGGCTTTTGCAGACCCAGCATTTCAAAAGCAGGGCTGGCGCGACCGCGCAGCCCTGATAGCTCCTGAGGCGTGAGCCGGGAGTAGGATTAATCGCCGATCTCTACGCTGCCTATTATTGCTATTTCGACACTGTTTATCCTTGCTATATGCACGAGGAATGTTTGTGAGCACAGGAATTACGAAAATCAAATTTTTAACTTATTTTAAATTTCGGGGGAAAATGTGTTTTTAGAGGCACTTAATTTTCCGTGCTACATACTGTTGGAGCGGGTAGTCTGGGGCAGGGTTTTACTTACTTCTGGGTCACAGGAAGGGGGAAACTAGAACCAGCACTCACCCGGACGGCTGCCATCTTGAGTGGGCCAAGGTGAGCGCTCTAGGCTTTTGCAGACCCAGCATTTCAAAAGCAGGGCTGGCGCGACCGCGCAGCCCTGATAGCTCCTGAGGCGTGAGCCGGGAGTAGAATTAATCGCCGATCTCTACGCTGCCTATTATTGCTATTTCCACTCTGTTTATCCTTGCTATATGCACCAAGAATGTTTGTGAGCACAGGAATTACGAAAATCAAATTTTTAACTTATTTTAAATTTCGGTGGAAAATGTGTTTTTAGAGTCACTTAATTTTCCGCAATGAGCTCTTCTAGCTTTGCATCAATGATACTAGCTAAAAGGTCCAATTGATCAACATTAATGTTACATGAGTCTTTACTTCCCACCGGCTCAGAATCCCCCAGAGGGTGTTTCGGTGGTGTCTCTAATCTTTTTTTACTACGGTTTCCCCCTCGTTTGGCTTGAATCTTCCTACATGCCTTTACAGTCCTGGATGTTCTAGGGGGGGATGGACACTGGTCCTTGGTATCATTGTATGAGGTATCATGGATATCATTATTGGATATAACTGAGATGTCCTGAATATTTTCCGCATGAACCAGAACATCCACAGATACAACTGCCTGGTTCCCCGGGCCACAACTATCCGATAATATTGGTGCATCCACTAGGATAGGAGAAGTTGGGGTAATACCAGGAGAACTCCCCCGCCCTAGTGATGCTCTCCTTTGCTCCCCAGGCTGCAGCAGTTGGGGATTGGAGGCACGGCCCTGGCATGGATTAAATCATTCCTTTTAGGGAGATCCCAAAGAGTACTTTTGCGTCCCTTCGAATCAGAGGACAAACCCCTTGTATGTGGTGTGCCTCAGGGCTCCGCCTTAAGCCCTCTTTTGTTTAACGTGTATTTGGGCCCTCTTGCCAGGGTAGTTGAATCATGGGGAGTCAGGGTGGTCTCATACGCTGATGACACTCAGCTTGTCTTTTCTTTTAGAGACCATTCTGACTGGCACTTCTCCAACTTTCGTAACTGCCTTGGCAACATCTGCACTTGGATGGCTTCTAATCATCTGGCCCTAAATACAGACAAAACTGAGGTGCTCTTTTTTAGCCAGAAATCAGCTCCCCCCGCCACCTTGTGGTGGCCTACGGTTCTGAATCCCCCTCCCAATCCAGTACAGTCAGCCCGCAATCTCGGCTTCCTTTTTGACAACACCATGTCCTGTAAAGCTCAGGTCAACAAAGTCACCGCGGCTTGCTTTGGCAAGCTGCGCATGATTAGGAAGATCTTTCCCTACCTCCCTCAGACGTTCCGTAAAACGATTGTCCATGCTCTCATTACGGCACATCTGGATTACGCTAACAGCTTATATGCTGGAGCCCCCCTCTATCTCATTGACCGATTGCAAATCGTTCAGAATGCGGCAGCTAGGCTTATTGGAAACATCCCTACCCGCAATTCGGTTAAAGCATATCGGAATGACCTACACTGGCTCCCTATCGCCCGCCGGGTTCAGTTCAAAATCCTGACCCTTGCCTTTCGGGCCATCCATGGAATTGGCCCAGCATACCTGAGTAAAAGACTCAAACTATCCATGTCAGAAAGACACCTAAGATCCAATAGTCTCCGTCTACTGACTGTTCCTAGATTTAGGCTCTCCCGGAGTGGTGGCAGAACGTTCGGTGTGACGGCGGCTAAATACTGGAATGGCCTACCTTTGGACCTCAGGTTCACTGAGTCAGAGCAGATCTTCCGACTCAAATTAAAAACCTGGCTGTTCACCCAACTCTGATCAGGTGTGCCTTTGTTGCTTCAGGTTGGATGGTAGGACCCTGGCTGCTGCCTTCTCTTGTGATTAACTTGTTCTTTTAGCGCCGGGACACCCCCGACGGGGGTAGCTGCGCGCTTTACAAGCTTCTTAAATAAATAAATAAATATCACTATTAATTTTATTAACCACTTTCACCAAATAGCTATCTAATGTGGCTGAAGCAGTAGGAGTCTTATCAGCTTTATGTTTAGACATGGTTGATATTTATAATTAAAACCACAAAGTTTAAGCTTTTTTTTAAAAAAAGAAAAGAATAAAGACTGTCATGAATTACCAGATACTCAAATACTATACATTAGCTTACTCTCCTATTGACACAGTATTTTACATATCTGAAGATAAAATCAAAGTCCAATCAATAAATAAATGAAAAAGAAAGTCTCACTTCCAGGGAATAAATGACAGCAACGGGGACCAGAATCTATTGCCCAGCCCAGCCTCGTTCAGTCCTTCGCCCGGCTCCCGCCAGCGTCCCGCGTAGCGGGGACTATAACTATTTATATAGAGGATGGAGGCCGGACAAAGCGGGGGCCGCGAGAAGCTAAGAGGGGGCTGCAGGCGGGAGGCGGGGCCGTCAACTCGCCCACAGGTGTGGTGTTCCCGGAGGCTCCTGGTCTGTGGAGTCCTCCCCTAGGCTGCTGGCGCGGTTCACCTTTGTCCGGTGTTGCGGGTGAGGACAGAGTGTCCCCCTGCTGCTGCCCACACAATGTTCCAGGATCCACGCAACAACAGCTTCCTCGAGCGGCTCCGGTGAAGCGGGGGCCGCGAGAAGCTAAGAGGAGGCTGCAGGCGGGAGGCGGGGCCGTCAACTCGCCCACAGGTGTGATGTTCCCGGAGGCTCCTGGTCCGTGGAGTCCTCCCCTAGGCTGCTGGCGCGGTTCACCTTTGTCCGTTGTTGCGGGTGAGGACAGAGTGTCCCCCTGCTGCTGCCCACACAATGTTCCAGGCCCCACGCAACGACTGCTTCCTCGAGCGGCACCCCTGGGACTCAAAGATAATTCAAATATGATTTTGTTCTTTAGAATAACGCACTCAAGCATTGCAGTAAAGAAATACACTATACATATACTTAAAAGTGTCTTTTTGCAACAGTCCCATCCTGTTGCTTAACACGAGAAATAACCACACAGGGTATTATTAAATCATTACTTTGACATATTATTAGCAGCGAAAGTAAAATGATAGTTATTTTTCATTGTATAAAGTAAGTTTATTGAGACATAATTCATCATAGGAATACGAAACAATATAGTACAAATAATTATGCAACAAATTAGACATAACTAAACAGTTCAGTTCATCTGTGAAAAGAAAAACTATACACGGTCTGAAATCAGAAGATTTTGGTTGTACAAGCAAAACCAAACAAGTGTATTACATATGAATATACATACAAAACTATATTACCAAGCAGTGTACTTAATTATAATAAACGAAAATAAAAGGAAAGTCAGGGAGGTTGAGGGTCTTCTTGTTGGGTGGTTGTACGTGCAAAGGAACACTGTGCACTGTCATCTAAGAACTGTGAAAAAGGAGACCACAAGATCTGTTGCTTCAGTGTTAAAGACATGGGAGAAATTTAACGTGTGTCCAATGTATGATTGTATCAAATCGCATACCACCAAGCTTGAAAAGACAACTTAGAGAAGTACTTGCAATTCTTGGTGATCTGTTGAAAAGCAGCCGCCAACAACAGATCCAAAATACGTGTGTCACAAGAGAATGAGCGCCAAGCTTCATATAAACAACCTAGAAAGACATTAGAGAAAAAAAGGGAACTGCAGTGTGAAAAATTAAGTTAACCTGAACCTAAACCTTTTTCAAGAAGTGTAACACGGAGGGGCATGAAAAAAGTAGATATTTTAAATCGTCTGTGCCAAAGAACACGTCCCGTATGAGTCAAACGTAGCCGGATTCATTGCATGCAAAAGTGCAGGAGACAATACAAGTCCATTATATATAAAGAAAAGGAACTGCGTGGTGTTTGCCGCTTTAGATGATTTCCTGATTTTGATCCAAATTTTTGTTCAGAGAGGGACTGACCAGTTAACCACAAAACCAGACTCCCAAGATAATTCAACCTTTGATTTGGCCCTATCAGGATTAGAAGAGAGTACGTAGCAATAAATGGTAGACGCTCTGGGAGAAGAATGCAACAGAGTGGACCAGTGATTAGTAGGGGAAGATGTTGAAGAAAGAGTTAATTTACACTGTTAGTAAGCACTACAAACCGATGTTATGCAATATTTTATATTTGCTCTCAAAGGCCAAAGGAAGATCAAATTGACAACAAACTTGAGAAAAGGATAAAAAGTATTATGTTCAAAAAGTTGATGTACCCAAAGTAAGCATTTACTTCTCCAGGATTTCCAGCAAATGGATTTAATATTAATAAATATAGCTGTGTTATGACAAATGGTAGAACTAAGAAATGTATCATTGACCATGGAAGTATTATACAGGATGGAGTCTAATAATTTACAGAAATGCTTAAGAATAGGTGTAGAGAGAGATAGTTGCTTACAAGTGAAGAATATTCCTTAAAAGAGAATGGGAAGAGGAAAGTATTTTCCACTTCAACCCATAATGGGCATACCAATGAGGAATTAGACCACCTAGAAGATTGATGTAATAAAAATGCCTTATGATATTTAGGAAGGTCCGAGAATTTCACCCCACCCTCGACATTCGACGAGTTAATTTAAGTAGGGACATGCAAGATTGTTTTATGATTCTAGTGGAATGAAATAAGGATAGTGCTAATCTTTTGAAAATATTTAAGGGGTGTGGACAGCTGGAGATTATATATTAAGTAAACAATATAATGGGGCTCAGCATTATTTTAATAGTATCCAAATGATCCCACCAGGAAAGATGCAGAGGATGCCATCTAGTAGTCAAAGCATTTAATTTATGTATGCATTTGTCTACATTTAGAGACACTGAAGAGGAAATAGCGGAGGCAAACCCCAAACCAACATATTTAATGTGCTGATGATTCCACAAAAAAATGGACATAGCAAAATCTTCTTTAAAAGTAAATTTAGTTAAGGGAAATTTTCACAATTCTCATTATTCAATTTATATCCAGAGACATTACTATATGAGGCAACTTCTTGCAAAAAAGCCGGCAGTGAAAAAGGGGTTGGGAAGGGGACATTAAGACATGATCAGCAACTGCTGCAAATGTAATCTGCAACCCATTAAAGGGAAATCTATGAATATCTTGAGTCTGTCGCAACTGGGAAAGAATGGGCTTTAGTGTTAGATTAAAAAAAAAAATAAGAAAGCGGAAAGCCATGATGAACACCCCTTCCTAACGAGAAATAAGAAGAGTTAAGGCCATTGGCACAAACAGCCAGTCTTGGGGAGAGAAATGCGGGAAATACTTTTTGGACCAAAGCCAAAGCAACTGAGAGTATGAAAGAGAAAGGGCCAACAAACTCCATTGAAATCTTTCTCCGCATGCAAAACAATTGCCGCAATAGATTTAAGAGAATATTTAGAAAGAATAACAAAGAATAATCAAGTATTATCGAAGATATAGCGGCCTTTAATAAATCCAGATTGCCCCTTACCCAGAAATCAGGAAGATAGAAATCACGTCCCAGGGCTAAAGCCTTGGAAAATATTTTATAGTCAACATTGACTAGTGAGATAGGCCTGTAATTTTTGCAAAAATAAGGATCTTTACCTTCCTTAGGGATAAGACAAATTAAAGAATCCAAAAAGGAACGAGAGGAAGAACAAGAGAGTGAGAAGCAGTTTATGAGACTTTGCAATTTGGGGAGGGTTAACTTGGCAAAATGTGAATAAAATTCAGCAGTGAATCCATCAGGGCCAGGGGCTTTGTCTTTTTTGAGTGTGTTCAATGCAGTTTGTAATTCAGTTTGTGTTACATCAGTTTCCAACCACGAAAGGTCAGTACAATTATCTGCAGGTCTATAAATAGATGAAAGATATTGAGAAATGTTTAGGTCAGAAGTTACATTGTCAGGTGTATATAAAGATTCATAGTACCAAACAAATTCATCAAAAATTTCAGAATCCATATATCTTGGTGTTTGAGTTGAATCCATAATTGATTCAATATTAAATGTATTATTCTTAACCTTAAGGTAATACACCAATAATGTACCCGACTTATTCTGACAACCATTGAACTTTGCGGTAGACTTTAGCAAAAATAAAGACGCATTATCTGTGGATTCCTTGTTAAATTGGAGTTTAGTGCGAATAAGTTCTGATAAACATTCTTCTGATTTAGATGTTTAAAAGGAATGTTCCAGTCTCTGTACCAAAAGGTCAGTTATATGAATATGTGATGTATTCCGTATTTTAGAAACATATGTGATAATAATGAAAAGGCATGTTATTTGATTGGTAAAGTTGGACATAATCTTGGAAAAACTGCTCAAAGGAGGAAGTAAAAATGGGATCTAAAGGGTGTGAGTTATTAAAACGCCATATGCAAGGAGTGCGAGAGCAAACAGGTAAATCCAATTAGAGGGAAATAGGGGTATGATCAGATATTAGAATTGCTCCAATATCTGCAGAACATAGAGATTACGAGATACTGTGTGATATTTAATTTATTTATTTATATCATTTATAGAGCGCGCTGTTACCAACCGGTGTCCTGGCGCTGTAGTGGTAGCTCCCGTGGCTTCAAACCTCCTACCTAGTGAGTGAATAGCCACGTTTTAAGACTTTTCCGAAAAGCCAGCAGATCCGTGCTCTGTCTCAATGCCGTTGGTAGGGCGTTCCAGGCATTAGCTGTCCCTCGGACAAAACTTTTGCCCCCCCCAGCGTGCTTTCTCAATGCGTGGTGTCCTGATCAGCCCCATACTGGCCGACCTGAGCTGTCTACCCGGCTTGTACCACTGGAAGTGCTGTTGCAAAAACGATGGGCCAAAACCATGGACCGCCTTAAAGACTATGCACAATGATTTGAAAGTTATCTGTTTACGCACTGGGAGCCAGTGTAGCTTCACCAGTTCCCGGGAGACGGAGGCGAACTTTGGATGAGACGGGCTGCTACATTCTGCAGAACCTGCCGTTTGTTAAGCAGCCCCTTTTAGGCCTCGAGGAATAAACTGTTGCAATAGTCGAGGCGGGAGAGCACTAGTGCCGTCACCACCGTTTTCTTGCACCCCTCCGGTAGAAAGGGAAGGATCTTCCGGATAATTTTCAGAGACCAATGGATGGAGGAGGTCAGCGCATTAACTTGGGGTTTGAAGGTGAGATGGTTACCGATCAGGACTCCCAAGTTCTTAACCTTGGTTACAGGAATGGGGGGTTCCCATCTCTTCGGGCCACCACTTGGGACTCCAAAAGTTGACATTGGAGCCGAAGAGTAAAACCTCAGTTTTGGACGAGTTCAGTTTTAGGCCGTTTCTGGCCATTCAAGTGCTGACTGCTGCCATACAATCCTGAAACTTAGAGGCTACGCCATCTTCTCTCCCCGGAAGCAGTGATACCACGATCTGAGTATCATCTGCATAAGATGTTAATTCAAACCCGTATGATCGGATAACCGGGGCGAGAGAGGAGACATATATATTGAAAAGGGTGGGGCTTAAAGAGGATCCCTGAGGAACCCCCCCGGGGAGTTCGAAAGGTCTTGACTTGAACTCTCCCATGGCCACCACCTGAACCCTGTTGGTGAGAAAGGCTTTCAAGATGCTCAAGGCCCTACTATGGACACCGCAGTCCTCCAAATGGTCCACCAGAATACTTTGGTGGACCGTATCGAAGGCCGCGAATAGATCGAGGAGGACCAGTGCCGCTCGGCCCCCCGCATCCATCACCTTCCTAATCTCCTCGGCCGATTTGATCAGGGCGGACTCGGTACTATGACCTTCCCTGAACCCATGTTGCACTATGTCCAGGCCCTGAGTGGCCCCCAGAAATGCGCAGAGCTGAGAGTTCATGGCTTTTCTATAAGTTTGGCTGGAAGCGGTAGTCCAGTAGTAGGCCGATAGCTATTGGGATCGGCGATATCCAGTGTGGGTTTCTTTCGCAGAGGGGCAATTGATGCCCATTTCCAGCTTGTTGGAAAGTCCCCTACTTCAAATATCTGATTAAAAAGATTTGCAAGGGTAGTGGCTATTGGGGCTGCTGCCAGCTTCGCCACTGACGCTGGGCAAGGGTCATGGGGAGAACCCGATTTAGAGGCATGCAGCTGCTTTTTAATATTTCTTCGGAGCTCTCCGGGCAAACGCTGAAAATTTGGCCTCCTGTAAGTTGACTGTGTGATTCCTGTGAGTGCCTTCTAGTAAGCTCTGCCCCACCTGAGGCTCAAGTGAGGTGAAGATGTGTTCCACCTTACTTAGGAAGAACTTGGCTAAGTTCTCGCTGAGTTCCTCGCTAGGTGGAATGATCACTGGCTTGGGAGTGGCCAGGCTCGAGACCGTGTTAAAAAGTTCCTTAGGTGAGTTCTTAGCCCCATTAATACGGTCGGTAAAGTATGTTCGTTTGACCTTCTGTATCATGTCTTTATATACCATCTGGCTGGACTTGAGTTTTCGTTTGTCTGTCTCATAATAGTTTTTGCACCGGATCCGTTCAAGTTTCTTGCATGCCAACTTGAAATCCCTGAGCTCGTCGGAGAACCAGGGGACTGACGGAACAGTGCGGGTGGGTCGACAGATTTTTGGTGGGGCTAGTGTAGTGCAGGCGCGGTTAATCCAATTGGCATATGTGGACGCCACTTTGTTCACGTCTGCTGGCAGAGTGACCATGGAGGACACCAAGAGGTTCTCAAACACACTTCCTTCAACCTTATTCCAGGTTCTGGAGGACCTAACTGTTTTCCTGTCCTGCCTAGCCCTATGCCGCGAGGTGGCAGAGATATTAAACACCACTGAGGCATGATCAGACCAGGCGATGGGATCAGTCCTGACAAACTTCTGATCAGAATTGTTTGTGAATATTCCGTCCAGTGTGTGGCCTGCCAGATGCGTTGACCCCGTAACCACATGAGTTAATCCCATCCCATGCATCACCTCCGATAGGGCTATTGTGTCCGAATCTAAACTGCTCTCTAGGTGGAAATTGAAATCTCCTAGGACTGTAAAGGATTTTGTGCACAAGGCTTCCTCTAGGATGCTACCAGCTGTTTCTAGGAACTGGGCCTTAGTCCCGGGGGGTCTATAGAGAAGACAGCCTCTAAAGGACTGATGATCGGACAGAATGAGCTTAAACCCCAAGACCTCACACGTCTCCGAGACCACCGGTTAGAAGGACCCTATGATGGAGGTATGATAAATGACTGCCAGACCCCCTCCTTTTATACGAGGCCTGTCCAAGACAAAACTAAGATAATCTGGAGAGGTAGCTTTCAATATATCTTGCCCAGAAGCCGTATTCGTCCAGTTCTCAGTAATTAAGGCAATTTTTATCTCCTTATCCTAGATCATCTCGGCGCACTCAAGACTGTGTTTCACCAGAGATCTTGCGTTGATCAAGAGGCAGCTTATGTTGCTCCGCGTACCCTCCCCTTTGGGCTTGTAGGTGCTAGTAACAGCTCAAACTGGTCTAAGAAGAATGGCTGGGAGACTAGATTGACATGCTGGGCAGACCTGAGTGCCTACCTCTAAGGCCTCATCCAGCCTCAAGCTATTGCAACCCCCTTTCCTACCTCCAACATCCCGGCTCAGTAGAAGGTCGCGTCCATAGACCCTGCTTGGTGGGGGTTCTACTGACTGTCGACCAGGGGTCATGGCGCAGACGAGCTTGCCTTTGGCGCGCCGCCGTCGCGGTCGCGCCAGCCCTGCTTTTGAAATGCTGGGTCTGCAAAAGCCTAGAGTGCTCACCTTGGCCCACTCAAGATGGCGGCCGTCCGGGTGGGCGCTGGTTCTAGTTTCCCCCTTCCTGTGCCCCAGAAGTAAGTAAAACCCTGCCCCAGACTACCCGCTCCAACAGTATGTAGCGCTAAAATCCTAGTGTTCAAACTTGATACCATTTCTGCTGAAGGTAAAAGACTAGGAGACCTTATGGAGACACATCTGGCTCGGACTGTGAGACCTAAATGTGGTGCCAAGAGTACAGTTGAAATAAACCAGGGCACTCCTAAAGATGTACCTAAGCCACCTAGTAATAGAATAACTGAAACTGAACTTGTTATGCCTGACCCAACACCATTAATCTGTCCGAATAAGCAGAGTATTGTAGCTCGAGAGAGCAGTCCTACTGTAAGAGAAAGAAGGAATATTCGCTCCACCAACCTGCCACCTGATTGTGCCCAATATGTGGTTGTCTTGACAAACGTCCCTCCCTTGGAAATCCATTCAACCCAGCCCCATCAGGAAACCCACAATTCACTTAAAAACAAGACAGTTTTGTGGCTGAATAATCAATGTGGCTTCCCGATAAATTTTTCTGACCAAATCTTATCTACTAGAAGGGTAATTGGATAGGTCAGTCTAGAAAGACCTGTAGGGGCGATTGCGTTATTGTAAATTTTAAACATCCCCAACATGTAGCTACCGTCTTGCTAAGGGCAGCTTCACTAGTTTATGTTGAGAATAGTGTTTGCATACGCCCATTAGGCTACTTTTATAGTCAATTTATTAACGTATCCCCAACAATGATAGAAGCAGACATTATAGCCCCCATTTACCTGTTCAACACCATGGCTTTGAAATTCCCATGCAGAATAGATATCAAGCCTTAAGCTCATTGGACTCTAACGATTGACATACCGAGGGACGCGGGTTATCTACATTGGCAACTTCAGTAAGCCCAGAGATTAAATTAAATAACAAACATCTAGACCTGGAGCTAATTCAGCCGGGGGAACGATTTGAGATTAACAGATGTGGGGGTAAATTAAAGGGGAATGTAATGGTGGGGGACAGTGCTATGGTAACAGCCGCCCCAGTTGCCCATAGTATAACGCATACTATAACGCATACCAATGCTATTAAAATTGTCAGTTGGAATCTTGCTGGACTTAAGTCAAAGGGGAACGTTTTGGTTTGGTATGACTTTATTAATAGCTATGATATACTTTGTTTTCAGGAAACTTGGTGTAGGGAGGAAGTAAATTATGATGGTTTTGTCTCATACAGTCTGCTGGCACAAGGTTCTACCTCGGGGAGAGCCAAGGGAGTCTCCTGATTTTGGTCTCTATCAGGCGACAGATTACAGTGAAAAGGTATTAGTGTATGGGAGCTCATGTACAGATCCTCTGGCTAATTGCGTACCAGGGCCGTAATGTACTACTGGTTAATTATTACAATAATCTGTTTGATGATTCCAGGTCGACTGTAGTCCACAACTTGGCCAGTGCTATTGATAATTTCATTACAGAACTTAATGTCGTTTTTGTTATTATCTGGGTGGGCGATTTTAACCTACCTTTGTGTGAACTGTCCACCCAAAAAGTATGCGGGGTTCTTAATAATGATGGCGTGGATGATTTACATTTTAGACATAACAGTTATGGCGAAATATTGAACAAGTTTATGGGATGTCATGACCTGGAAATCTTGGATTTTGTTAAAGATGAATTTGGTCAGACAATCCCTACTTTTAAAAACAGGCAGAGTAGTTCAGTTATAGACCATGTGATTGTCTCATCTAACATCACCCCTCACTGTGCTTCTCCTAGGATAGAGGTCAGCTCCCTAAGTGATCACAATTATATAGTCCTGGATTGTACCTTATGGGGGAGTAGCACTGTCAAAGTAGGTACTGTACTTACTAATGTAGAGCCTTATAGACCAAATGGTGTAAGGCTTAGATGGATAGGGGAGAAAGCCAGTGAACTGCTAAACTCCATTGTCAGTGAGAGTCTGACAGATATTACCATCATATTGGATCACGGCACCGACAACGAGCGGGTCTTAGCTGCTTTTAATTCCATCAATAAATCTATTAATGCCAGGTTCACTAAACCTAAAAATTCCCATTGTAGAAATGGTCGGGCTGGTTTGACCATGCATGTACTAGCCTGTTAAATAAGTCAAAACAGGCTCTTTTGACAAAGCCTAGGGACCCTGATCATATCACTAAAATAAGGTCAGACTACAAGCATGCTCTGAAAAGGAGAAAGGGTGAATTAAAGCAACAGGCCTGGGATTCACTCAACCAGGCCGCAGAGCTATCCGATAACACGCTGTTTTGGGCAACGGTAAACTCTGCCTTCCTCAAGGAGGATAATATACCCGAATGAACATCTAATGTATCTAGTGAGGGTTGGGTTACCCATTTTGCTCAGATTTTCGGTTCTGTCAACTGTGATGCTAGCAGCATTTATGACTGGCCTGTCATTTCATTGGACATTACTGTTCAAGAAGTTGAATCTGGCATCGGAGCTAGTAAGGGGGGCAAGGCCCAGGGACCCGATGGGGTGCCGATCGATGTATATAAAGCCACCCCAAAGATATAGAGCCCTGTGTTGACCAAAGTGTTTAATGCAGCTGTGTGTGCAGAGGCGCCAAATACTTGGGGGGAATCCATTATAATCCCAATATTTAAAAAGGGCAGTCGGGCAGATGCAAAGAATTATCGCCCAATCTCTCTTCTTGACTCGTCAGTAAAGATCATGAGCCGAGTCATGTTGGTTAGATTAGAAGAGTGGGTTGAGCAAGAAGGCATCCTGGCAGACAGCCAGTATGGATTTAGGAAGGGTCGGGGTACACTTGACCAGTGTATTAACCTTGAACTACTGATTGGTAAATATACTGAAGCAAAGGAGGGTTCATTATATCGTTGCTTCGCCGATCTAAGTAGTGCCTTCGATATGGTGGACCATTCTATATTATGGCCAACATTGTTACAGCTTGGGGCGCCGGAGGGTATAATCTTTTTTCTTGCCAGGTTATACGGAAAGCTAGAAACCTGTGTGCGCTACGGCACTAAAGGTGAATGCACCCCTAAATTCAGTGTTTAGCGAGGGATAAGGCAGGGGTGTGTACTAGCCCCCCTTCTTTTTATACTCCTTATTAATGAAATAGATACTATTTTAAAAACCGTAAATGCAGATGCACCCAAGATCAAAGGCGTTTCTGTCCCAGTGTTATTGTATGCTGATGACGCTGTACTGCTCTCTAGAACTCCTATTGGACTACAGCGTCTGATGGACAGATTTTCTACCTTTATTAGGGATAGGACACTGTCCATTAACAAGGGGAAAACGCATACCATGGTCTATGGGCACAGAAATAGAACCTCCAAGGCCGTTTTATTGAGGGTAATAAGGTGCAAGATGTAGTTAAATTCTGCTTTCTTGGTATTACTTTCTCAAAGGACAGGAAATGGACGAATTCATGAATATTAGCAACATGGGCGTCCGCAGAAATTTTTCCAGGGGGGGGCAACATTTTCACTTCATCACCATCCTCTGACATGATTGAGCACAAGTATTAAATAAACAAATAAAAAAATATAATAAGACAAAGAGCTTAAATAAACAAAGAAACCCATGGGGTGGGAGAAAAATCGTGTGAGGCTTCACAGCAGATTACCTGGCAACCACAATGAAACAGAGGAAAAACAAACAAGCATTGGCATAGCCAATAGGTCTCGCCTTTGGGACCTTATAAGTGTACTTGAAGTTGTTGCACCAAGGATATTGTACTAGACAACTAAACACTTATAAGGTTCCAAAGGGGAGACCTATTGGCTATGTCAATGATGTTTTTTTTAAATGACAAGCAGTGCTATATGGCTCCGGCTGCCACTTAGTCCACCAGATCCCACGTAGATGCTGCAGCCATCTTTGAATGGTTTTAAAGCCAATTCAAAAGCTGTCACCAGTGTATGTTAATCCCTTTATTGGGAAGCTCTCCTGCTTCCCAATTCTATTAAATACAAATGATGTAAATGATGTAAAATGATGTAAAAAGAACATCCCTTTCTGAGCTGCACGGCTCATCCTACCCACGTTTCATGCGCAGATTTGAAATACTGATGGTTTGGGCTTCCCGGAATTCAACTGGTTGAGAGGTAGACAGGTGTAAAGAGGTAGAGAGAGGTAGAGAGAGAGAGGTGTAGAGAGGTAGAGAGACAGAGGTAGAGAGCAGTAGAGAGAGAGGTAGAGAGAGAGAAGTAGAGAGATAGAAAGAGGTAGAGGTAGAGGTAGGGAGAGAGAGAGAGAGATAGAGAGAGAGGTAGAGGTGTAAAGGTAGAGAGAGCAGAATAGAGATAGAGGGAGAGGTAGAGAGAGAGAGGTAGAGAGAGAGGTAGAGGTGGAGAGGTAGAGGTAGAGAGGTAGAGAGGTAGAGGTAGAGAGAGAGTGGGAGAGGTAGAGAGGGTGAGAGAGGTAAAGAGATAAAGAGGTAGAGAGAGAGCGGTAGAGAGAGAGGTAGAGAGAGAGGGGTAGAGAGAGAGAGGAAGAGAGAGAGGTAGAGAGGGAGGCAGATATGGGTAGAGAGGGGTAGAGTGAGAGGTAGAGCGAGGTAGAGAGAGAGGTAGAGAGAGAGGTAGAGAGAGAGGTAGAGAGAGGTAGAGGTAGAGAGGTAAAGGTAGAGAGGTAGAGAGAGAGGTAGAGGTAGAGCGGTAGAGAGCGAGGTAGAGGTAGAGAGCTAGAGGTAGAGAGGTAGGGAGAGAGTGGGAGAGGTAGAGAGGGTGAGAGAGGTAAAGAGATAAAGAGGTAGAGAGAGAGGTAGAGAGAGAGGTAGAGAGAGAGAGGTAGAGAGAGAGAGGAAGAGAGAGAGGTAGAGAGAGAGGTAGATATGGGTAGAGAGGGGTAGGGAGGGGTAGAGAGAGAGGTAGAGAGAGAGAGAGGTAGAGAGAGAGAGGTAGAGGGAGAGGGAGAGAGGTAGAGAGGTAGAGAGGTAGAGAGAGAAGGAGAGGTAGAGAGAGAAAGAGGGGTAGAGAGAGAGAGAGGTAGAGAGAGGCAGAGAGAGAGAGAGAGTAGTAGAGAGAGAGAGAGAGAGAGGTCGAGAGAGACATACAGGTAGAGCGAGAGAGAGAGAAAGAGTGGTAGAGAGAGAGAGAGAGAGAGGTAGAGAGAGAGAGAGAGAGGTAGAGTAATAGAGGTAGAGAGAGAGGTAGAGAGAGCGAGAGGTAGAGGTCGAGGTAGGGAGAGAGAGAGAGGTAGAGAGAGAGAGAGGTAGAGGTAGAGGGAGATGTAGAGGTAGAGAGGTAGAGGTAAAGAGAGAGTGGTAGAGGGAGAGGTAGAGAGAGAGGTAGAGAGAGAGGTAGAGAGAGAGAGAGGTAGAGAGGGAGAGGAAGAGGGAGAGGAAGAGAGAGGCAGAGAGAGAGGTAGAGAGGGGTAGAGGGTTAGAGAGAGGGTTAGAGAGAGCGGTAGAGAGAGAGGTAGAGAGAGAGAGGTAGAGTGAGAGAGGTAGAGGTAGAGAGAGAGGTAGAGAGAGAGGTAGAGAGAGAGAGGTAGAGAGATAGAGGCAGAGAGAGAGGTAGAGGTAGAGAGAGAGGGGGTAGAGAGAGAGAGAGAGGGAGAGGGAGAGAGAGGGAGAGAGAGAGGTAGAAAGAGAGAGCAGTAGAGAGAGAGAGAGGTAGAGAGAGAGAGGTAGAGAGGTAGAGGTCAGAGAGAGAGAGTGTGGTAGAGAGAGGGAGAGAGGTAGAGAGAGAGAGGTAGAGAGATGTAGAGAGAGAGAGGTAGTGGTAGGGAGGTAGAGGTAGGCAGAGAGAGAGGTAGGGAGAGATAGGTAGGGAGAGAGGTAGAGAGAGAGAGGTAGAGAGAGAGAGGTAGAGAGAGAGAGGTGTTGAGAGAGAGGTAGAGAGAGAGGTTGAGAGAGAGGTTGAGAGAGAGGTTGAGAGAGAGGTAGAGAGAGGGGTAGAGAGAGGTAGAGAGAGGTAGAGAGAGGTAGAGGTAGAGAGAGAGAGGTAGAGAGAGAGAGAGGTAGAGAGAGAGAGAGGTAGAGAGAGAGAGATAGAGAGGGAGAGGTAGAGAGAGGTAGAGAGAGGTAGAGGTAGAGAGGTAGAGGTAGAGAGGTAGAGAGGTAGAGGTAGAGAGGTAGAGAGAGAGGTAGAGGGAGAAAGGTAGAGAGAGAGGTAGCGGTAGAGAGGTAGAGAGAGAGGTAGCGGTAGAGAGGTGGAGGTAGAGAGGTAGAGGTAGAGAGGTAGAGGTAGAGAGGTAGAGAGGTAGAGGTAGAGAGGTAGAGGTAGAGGTAGAGAGGTAGAGGTAGAGAGAGAGAGTGGGAGAGGTAGAGAGGGTGAGAGAGGTAAAGAGATAGAGGTAGAGAGATGGGTAGAGAGAGAGGTAGAGCGAGAGAGGTAGAGAGAGGAAGAGAGAGAGGTAGAGAGAGAGGTAGATATGGGTAGGGAGGGGTAGGGAGGGGTAGAGAGAGGTAGAGAGAGAGGTAGAGAGAGGGGTAGAGAGAGAGGTAGAGAGGGAGAGGTAAATGTAGAGGTAGGGAGAGAGAGGTAGAGAGGTAGAGAGAGAAGTAGAGGTAGAGAGGTAGAGAGAGAAAGAGGGGTAGAGAGAGAGGTAGAGAGAGAGAGAGAGGTAGAGTAATAGAGGTAGAGAGGTAGGTAGGTAGAGAGAGAGAGGTAGGGAGAGAGGTAGAGGTAGAGGTAGGGAGAGAGAGAGAGAGGTAGAGGTAGGGAGAGAGAGAGAGAGGTAGAGAGAGAGAGAGGTAGAGAGAGAGGTAGAGGTAGAGAGGTAGAGAGAGAGAGGGGGGTAGAACGAGAGAGAGGGAGAGAGAGAGAGAGGTAGAGGTAGAGAGAGAGAGCAGTAGAGAGGGAGAGAGGTAGATAGAGAGAGGTAGAGAGAATTAGAGAGAGGTAGAGGTAGGGAGAGAGAGGTAGGGAGAGAGAGGTAGAGAGAGAGAGGGGTAGAGAGAGAGGTAGAGATATAGAGAGAGGTAGAGGTAGAGAGAGAGGTTGAGAGAGAGGTTGAGAGAGAGGTATCGAGAGAGAGGTAGAGGGAGAGAGGTAGAGAGAGAGAGAGAGAGAGAGATAGCGAGAGGTAGAGAGGTGTAGAGAGAGGTGTAGAGAGGTAGGTAGAGATAGAGAGAGAGGTAGAGAGAGAGGTAGAGAGAGAGAGGTAGAGGTAGAGAGGTAGAGGTAGAGAGGTAGAGGTAGAGAGGTAGAGGTAGAGAGGTAGAGGTAGAGAGAGAGAGAGAGAGAGAGATAGCGAGATGTAGAGAGGTATAGAGAGAGGTGTAGAGAGAGAGGTAGAGGTAAAGAGAGACATAGAGAGAGAGACATAGAGAGAGAGAGGTAGAGAGAGGGAGAGAGGTAGAGAGGTAGGGAGAGAGGTAGAGAGAAAGGTAGAGAGAGAGAGAGGTAGGGAGGTAGATTGGAGATCCTAGCATTTCCAGAGCATTAAAGGCACTACTCATTTGTAACGTCATTCCTTTCACTGCACATCCTGCTTTATCTAAATAACTAGGGCCCTCAAATACAAAAGGATGTTGTGGTTATAAAGCTTACAATTTGCAGCATCACAGTGGTTGCTACTGCAAAACCCCTTTTTAGAGTTGTGTATAACCTTCATGATTGACAAAAGGGGTTCTGCATCTTACTTTATATTGGTATTTAGAGGGGCAGTGGAAAGGGTGCTATCTTCAAATTGCAATTTACAATGACATATATCAATGGTTTTCAAACGCAATGGCAGTCGCAAACCGTTGACTTGATACCAACACTGAGCTGCAGTTGGTACATGATTCAGAAAAGAAAAGTTGTCCCTGTGGGACAGCTTTCCCTTCGTGAATCATGACAGGCGACAGTGAGTACAGACAGTGGTCCGGGGGCTACACTCGATTGATACTGCAATGAACATGTGGGACCCCTTTGGAGCTCAAGGCGTAAACTCTTTAATCCATCTCATATGCAGACCAACAAAAGAAAGGAATATAGCTGAGTACGAATAAATCACGAGTGCACAGAAGGACTTTCTAATTGATCTCGCAAAAAACAGGCAGACACACCTATTGCATCTCTGGGCGAATTGTGTAATTCGGTGCCGGCGTTAATGAGGCTTTGATGGTTTTCACCCCTTCCTAGGGCCCCTGGCAGCAGCTCCACTCTTCCTTAGCTTGAAAAATGTGCCCCCCCTCCGAAATTTGACTCTAGGTGCGCCTCTGCTTCAAGGTGTGGGAGCAGCCATGCACGGACCTTCTCTCTTGCGCATCAGCAGGACCGTCATTGCAAGCGCTTTCTCACGCTTTTAAAATTGACGGCCATGCAGACAAACACCACTGTGGGGGCTGTCAATAGTGACGGACCGGTGTTCCAGGGGGGGGCAAGTGCCCCCCTTTGCCCTCCCCTGCGGACGCCCATGATTAGCAATAAAATGGCTAAAAATGCACATGGTGTTTTTAGATTTGCAGGAAAAGTCGGGGATAGACGTACTAAGGACATGCTCCATATCTATCAAGCTAGATGTGTCACCATTGCTATGTATGGAGCAGAAGTATGGGGACATATTTATGATCATAAGCTACAGGTGGAGGAAAATACCTTCCTAAAAAAGCTTTTATGTCTACCAACCTCTGCTCCCACTGAGCTGATACACCGGGAACTGGATATTAACTATCTAGCTGCTGTCTTATCCTTGAGGCCACTTATGATTTGGTGGTCAATTTGGCTACAGGATGAGAAGCTGTTTAATAGATCAGTTATCGAGGATTGTTTATCTTTGGATAAATATCGTAATATCCCTTGGTTAAGATATGTAGCTGATTGTTTCTTAGAAATATTTAATCTAAATGTACTGACTGACCCGAGTGCCGCCTCTATGATCCCAAAAGCCGAGCTGGAAGCAACTTTTATGGCACATCAGGCTGGGAAACGGGGGTCAACAAATGTATTCCTGTCCACAGTCATGTTCTTTAGTAAATATAAAATCAACGAAGGTTTTCCCAGATATCTAAGTTTGGTGACAAGACCATCCCATAAGTTTGTGCTAACAAGACTGAGGTTTGGAGTAGCACATCATTTAGTGGCCCAGCCGAGTATTAAGAAACATCCAACATGGCCGTGCCAGTGTGACGGCATCACCAAACAAAGCACCTTGCACTTTTTATTGATCTGCAAATTGTATATGAATTGTATTTATTTATTTATTTTATTTCAATTTATATAGCGCGTTATCACCCAGGGGTCTCTAAGCGCTTGTACCAGACAAAACGGACAACTCCATAGAACAGGCAACTCCACTACAACTCTCCCCAAGCCTCTCGGAACAATATTGTTTTTAGCATCCGTCGAAATGGCAGCAACTTTGATTCCTTCCGTAGATCTGAAGGAAGTTTATTCCATGCTGCCGGAAGTAGAGTAGAGAATGCTCGACCACCCTGGGTCGATAAGCGATACCGAGGGGTTGTCAGGAGCGTGGCCTCAGACGACCTCAATGCCCTACCTGGGATGTAACTCGATAGTCTGTTTTTAATGTAGTTCGGTGCATTGCCGTAAATGGCCTTATGGGAAATACAAAGGCCTTTGAACAATGCCCTCTGCCTAACAGGAAGCCAATGCAGCTGGCGCAGAAGAGGAGATGCATGCGCCCTCCTAGGTTTCCTATAGATCAGTCTTGCTGCATCGTTCATCACTGTTTGAAGCCGTGAAAGTTGTTGCTGGGGTAAGCCCAGATACAACGCGTTGCCATAATCCAGTCGCCCCAGAATCATGGCTGTCACTGCGCTCCTTAAAGTAGAAAAGGACAGTAGATTGGAAATTCTACGTAGTTGCCTGAGAAGGCCTATGCATGTACCCACCACAGTAGACACCTGCTTTCTCATGGACAAATTT
Organism: Lissotriton helveticus; assembly: GCF_964261635.1. Taxonomy (NCBI): domain Eukaryota; kingdom Metazoa; phylum Chordata; class Amphibia; order Caudata; family Salamandridae; genus Lissotriton; species Lissotriton helveticus. The sequence goes on from NC_136067.1 coordinate 195,202,032, forward strand.
CCATCAATGAGGATACCCAGGCTTTTCACCACGGTTGCTGGAACTGGCGTCCTGCCCAACTCCCCGGGCCAAAAACCATCATGCCAGGGGCTGCCAGCGATGGTAATTGGCAGCACCTCTGTTTTATCAGGATTGATCTTCAGGGAGTTGGCAGTCATCCAGTTTACCGTGTATCTCAGGATGTTATGCAGGCGTGCTTGAGCTCCAGGAGTATCCTCTATTTGAATAATGATCTGTGTGTCATCAGCATAGTTATATATCTGACACTCCATCTTGTTAAGTGCTGAAACCAGAGGATGGAGGTAGATATTAAAAAGGAGCGGAGAGAGCGCCGACCCTTGCGGCACTCCACAGGTGATGGCCGCTGCTGCTGATACTAGGTCTGCAAGCTGTACTTTCTGCGATCTATTCTGCAGGAAAGAAGTAAGCCAGCCTAGTGCGGTTCCCCCTATGCCTAGATCTCTCACACGCGACAGCAGTTGACTATGACACTTTGTGTCAAATGCCGCAGAGAGATCCAGCAGCACCAGGGCACCGGGGATCTTTTTGTCAGCTCTACGTCTCAGCTCATCCAAGATGGAAACCATCACCAGCTCCGTGCTGTGGTGTACCCTAAAACCAGCTTGATTTCGTTCCAACAGATCATTAGTCTCCAGGTGCCTAGAGAGGTGGGTCAATACATGCTGTTCTAGTACCTTTGCCAGAAACTCCGCCTTCCGAAGAGCATGTTTCCTAGCCCTCAGTGCGTCGTTAAACCAAGGCGCTCCTGCTCCTCTGCCCACCATCTTCACCTTTCTAGCCGGTGCCACTATTTCGATGGCGGCTTTCAGTTTATCCACTAACTTGTGGCAGACTACTTCAATGTTACCATCTAGAGCCGGTTGGAATGCTGCATTTTGTAGAATGGTAACCAATTCCACCTCATTATTGAGTTCCACTTTCTTACAGTTTTCCAGGTGGCCATGGGTTTCCCTCCACCTTTAGGCACCGCTCTCTGTCCCCTAATAAGGTAGTGATCGGACCATGCACAGGGGCTCCCAACTACCCCCCTTGGGCCTGGCTCTGTTGACCATACCAGGTCCAGGGTGTGGCCCTTTACGTGCGTTGGTCCAGCCACCTGTTGTGTCATGCCTAGCGCTGTTAAGGCTTCCTCTAAAACGAGAGCCTGTCCTACTTTGGGGATGGTCTCCCAATGGAAGTTAAAATCTCCCATCACCAGCATAACCTTGTAACGGGATCTCAGGTCGTATATCAGCTCAACAAAGCTATCCATAAAGTCGGGTGTAGCCCGCGGAGGCCGATATACCAGTAGGATAACCAAACACTCGGTTCCTAACTCAAATTTAACCCCAAGGATGTCTGCGCCCCCATAGCACTCGGCGCAAATTCTTTCTGCCTTACAACGACTGTTGAACAAAAGCGCCACCCCTCCACCTCTCTTGTCTTGTGCTCGGTTCTGGCAGAAGGCAAAATAATTGGGGGGGGAGAGCGGCCACCACATCTGGCGAAGATGACTCTCCTAGCCATGTCTCTGTCAGCCCTAGGATGTCTAATTCACCCTCCTGTAGCAAGGTGAATATTTCTAGATTATGTAGATATAGTGACCGAGTGTTTAAAAGTCCGAAGGGGACTTCTCTTTTTGTTTTCCTATTGCTCCTCCTCTCCTGTATTATCGAGAGGTTTAGCAGGCCCTCCTTCCGTAGCCTTAGTATACAGTCATGTCCTAGCTGCAGGTTACCTCTATGTAGATCCATCAATTCCTTCCTGTTATACCTGGTGTTAGAACCAGGGGGACTGGCCCCGGGTCCCGTCTGGTCGTGGATGGGCGTAGATGGGCTCGCCTCTGGCGAGCCTCCGGCGCGCCCACGTCGCGAACGCTGCGCGCCAATGCTGCGCGCTGACATATGGCCGGTTTAAGTAGGCTCCGTACGAGCCCGCCTCCCTCCTCCTGTACTGCCCCAAGATGGCGACCGCCAATCAACCCAGCCAGCCCAATCCAAAATGGCGCCTCCTAAAGGTACCAGGGGGATTCACGGGACCCGCCAAACAGCGGTGAGTGTGTTTATAATTTTAGTGCAAGTGAGGGACAATTAGCGAGCAACAATTAGTAAATAAACAACAAAGTTCGGCGATTTAAAAATAAGGTTGCATTAAAAGCAAACAAAATTCGGCGATTTAAAAATAGGTTGCATTAAAGGCACAGAGTGTCACAGATACGCCTAGTACAGCAGCGCGAGCCTCCGGGAGCTCGTCGAGTCAAAGCCCTCTTCTCTAGAGTTTTCGCATTGCCTAGTAGCAGAAATGCCCCCTACAGCCTCTGTCTTAAGTAGGCTCCGTACGAGCCCGCCTCCCTCCTCCTGTACTGCCCCAAGATGGCGATTTAGGATAGCTTACTTGAAGCCCCTGTTTGTTAAATATGGTGTATGTACAGTGAACCAGGCTATGAGTCTGTTATTCAATTTGGAAACCGCCGATATCTGTTTTTTTACTGCTACATTTTTAAATCAGTCTATTAGGGCACGTAAAAGTATGTTATTTTAAGAATCATGTTTTTTAATTCTTGATTGTAATCATGTTTTATCTGTTTTTATCATTTGTTGTGCTTTTATGGGCATCTTGTATGTACCGAATAAAGCTTCATGAATTGAATTGAGTCCCAGACTCTCAGGGGACTGTTAGTAATCCAGTAATCATGAACATCACACCAG